>NC_140944.1:87963183-88563183 GCF_014529385.1 Adiantum capillus-veneris
TGAAGAGAAAACATGTTTTCTCCATCGGGAGCAAAGTATGGTTCAACATACTACCAAGTGCATCCGTCCAGTATTTCAAGAGGAGCACAATCTTTTGTGACGCAAATGGAGAAATACACCACCCGATGGATTTCGTCAACTTCTATAAGCCGGTGACTATATTATGCACAACCATGTCAATTTGCAGTTGCCTCATTCTTTGAGGCTCCACAACCTGTCGCCAAACCCCATGGACCACAACAAAATGGTAGGCATTTATGCAATGGCTCCACCTTGATCCATGTTGGTGTTCCTATTGAACATTTTGCCACTTGGACATCCAATTTGTCAAAGTGTCGATGGCTCCCTGGCATCTAAACCTACTCTCATTCTTGCCATAGAGGAGAACATACCTCTTCTATGCTCGAGATTCCCTCTCACCAAGGAAATGAAGTGAGCTCAGGCACAATACTATGTCTTCAGCAATGGCGCAAAGAGACCCAAAGATCAAGGCTAAAGAGCCTTCCAACTTGAAGAAAGGTTTGGACTGGTCAACCACAAGGGTCTTGTGCTTGATCGATGTATTCAAAGAAAAGTGGACAAGCCTAGGCAAAGGAAACTTCAAGCAAAAGCATTGGTCCGACATCACTCAACAAACAACCTTGAGGCTTTTGTTCACCTACTCGGCCCAACAATGCAAAAATAAATGGGATTCTCTTCGGAAGACCTACCAGATAGAGAAAAGGCACTATGAAAATCTCTAATTATTTACCGTGGCCTTTTACCACGTTTTGTACAGAGAAGATCCAAAATCAGATGGAGAGGGAAGAGAGAGGAGTGCACGGGGACGGAGGGGTGTTTGTATTTAAATTATTACCTTAAATATTTCCGCGATTATTACCATAGTATTTACCTCATATATTGCCACTACTATTACGCGTTTATTCTCGTGGCAATATTTAGAGCCTAGACTTTCAGATTTTGGCTTAAACATGTCCCTCCCTCCCCCCCCCCCTCAAATTTGGGTGTTTCCCTCCTCTAAATAAAAGTTGAAGAATAGATTATATGCTATCTAGGATTACACTTGGTTACAGCTAAACTATTCACTATCACTTGATACACATAATGGAGCATGTTCACAAAATTATAGAGAGGAAGAGGGGTGAGACACAGATGAATGGATTACACAACCAAAAAATTTCATAACCTATATGCAAAATGTTTATGAATCATCTTCAAAAAGATCCCTACAAGACACGTTGGAGAGGGGGAATGGGGGAACACACCCATAACAAACACAAGGGCCTCTCTATAGCTCAGGGCATTCACAGCACCCCTACCCTCTCGAAAAACACCTTCAAAGAAACACTTCACACTAGCAGACCACCGCCTGCTCGATTACCACCGCTCACACACTCCACAAAACCACCACACGACGCACACCTGTTTCCGCGGCTAGTCTCCACCCTTACACTCCCTCACAACAACTCAATCTCACTCTCTCACTCAAAACACCATCGGTCCAGGGGGGTACACACTTCCACACAACCGGCACCGAGGAGAACCATGAAAGCAAGAGAAAGAGAAGGGGGGAAGGGGAAACAACAGCAAGACGAGGCAACAACGACTCGATTTCACTCCACAAAACACTTATACAAACTCACACTGCCATCACCATGGCCATTTACACAGGAGCTATACAAAGTGCTTTGACAGGCACACTCCTCTGTCTGAAAGCTCCCCTTTGCAGGCTTCAAAACGGCACAAACACTAGGTCAAAAAGCCCCTAATTTGATCATTTTTTAACTTTTATAGGGGGGGGTCTTCAATTTGGGAAACTGCCCTTTAATTGGTCCATATGGCACCCATTTTTGGCATCTCTTGGGAAGAGGGGCACCGCCTTGCTCTATCTGCTCTCCTCTCTTTTGCACTTGGGGATGGAGGGGGCATTCGCGATGTTGCTATTGCCCCTTGCCTCTTTTATTTTTTATTTTTTCCCTTTCATTTTTACCCCCTTTGGACCTAGCCTTGCACTACTCCATTTTTAACTTCGTGACTCCCCCTTGGCTCCTTTCGCTCTTTGGTCCCCTTTTTGGTCTGGAGAGCCCTTTTTGGCTTCTCGCTTGGCCCAGACGGCCTTGCTCTTGAATTCACCCTCTATGCTCTCTACCCTTGCATTTGCTTTGGCCACATGGCGGCCTCCTGGTTCCTCTCTCTCTCTCTCTCTATTGTGGGACTCACCGCTTACCTGAGGGGGAGAGGCAATAGCCATGTTGATATTGCCCCCTCTCTCCTTCTCAAAATTTCGGGCCACTAAGGGCCGCGGGAACTACCGCACCACATCATCACTGCCAACACACCAGTCTCTGCCACCGCATGGGCGCGCGCCACTACGTCGTCCCGCCAGGCCAAAACCAAGGGCGTCACCACCCCGCAGGACCACTACCCGCCATGCACAGTGCCACAGGCGCTCGCCGCCATTGCCCCTTGGCCCTTTTATTTTTTATTTTTTACCTTTCATTTTTACCCCCTTTGGACCTAGCCTTGCACTACTCAATTTTTGACTTTGGCCTTTTTCGACTCCCCCTTGGCTCCTATGGCTCTTTGGTCCCCTTTTGGTCCAGACAACCACCACACGACGCACATCTGTTGCTGCGGCCTGTCTCCACCCTTACACACCCTCACAACAACTCAATCTCACTCAAAACACCATCCATCCGGGGGGGTACACACTTCCACACAGCTGGCACCGAGGAGAACCATGAAAGCAGGAGAAAGAGAAGGGGGGAAGGGGAAACAACAACAAAACGAGGAAACAACGACTCGATTGCACGCCACAAAACACTTATACAAACTCACACTGCCATCACCATGGCCATTTACACAAGAGAGATACAAAGGGATTTGACAGGCACACTCCTCTATCCAAAAGGTCCCCTTTGCAGGATTCAAAACGGCACAAACACTAGGCCAAAAAGCCCCTAATTTGAATCATTTTTTAATTTTTATAGGAGGGGTCTTCAATTTGGGAAACTGCCCTTTAAATGGTCCATATGTCACCCATTTTTGGCATCTCTTGGGAAGAGGGGCACGGCCTTGCTCTATCTGCTCTCTTCTCTTTTGCACTTGGGGATGGGGAGGCATTAGCAATGTCGCTATTGCCCCTTGGCTCTTTTATTTATTTATTTTTACCTTTCATTTTTACCCCCTTTGGACCTAGCCTTGCACTACTCAATTTTTGAGTTTGACCTTTTTCGACTCCCCCTTGGCTCCTTTGGCTCTTTGGTCCCCTCTTGGTCCGGACAGCCCTTTTTGGCTTCTCTCTTGGCCCATACGGCCTTGCTCTTGAATATTCCCTTGCATTTGCTTTGGCCTCTTTGCGGCCTCCTGGTTCCTCTCTCTTTCTGCTGTGGGACTCACCTCTTACCTGAGGGGGGGAGGCAATAGCGATGTCGCTATTGCCCCCTCTCTCCTTCTCAAAAATTCGGGTCACTAACGGCCGGGAGAACTACCGCACCATGTCATCACTGCCAACACACCCGTCTCCTCCACCGCATGGGCGCGCGCCACTGCGCCGCCCCGCCAGGCCAAAACCAGAGGCGTCACCACCCCGCAAGACCATCGCCTGCCATGCACAGCGCCACAGGCGCTCGCCGCCATAGCCAACGCAACGGGATCTCACTCCCTTGCTTCACACTCCAACTAGGGGTCATGCCCTACTACATAATCCACAAGGTCTTGGATCCATTTTGCGCGTACGGGATTATATTCCCTGCCACATGGTAGTCCTAAGCAAATCGGCCCCAAAAAAAAACCGTCCCCTACTCGCTTTTTTCCCCTTAACTTGCCCTGCCTGCCATACTCCGGTCCCCACAGCTTTCTCTTGGCCTGAGACTGTGTTGTGTTCACTCCCTCCGAGAAACCTTTATTTTCTTGGGTCTCGTTCGGGCCCGCTATCCTAGGCCGCCAAAAACCAAGAAATGTACCCGCATTATCCTCCCTATCACCTACTGCCAATTTCAACTTGTTGTAACTTGCTGACCAAGTACCCGATTGATGCGCCGCCGACTTGTGCTAGCTCCACATGACTCACCCTTCCACCAAGAACCTTGACGAGGCTCAAAAGATGCCACATGGCACGTCCTCCAATGCGTGCAAGTAGGCTCAGACCCGGCCCCTTGAGAAAATTCAACTGACCATATCTTATTATCCAGAGCTCCCATTCGCATTCTGAGAAGCTAGGCATGCTCCACAACTCGAGATCTACACATGTATATACTGGCATCAATCCGCGCCACTTGTCGCGTGCTGTCCTGTTCGTCGAGGATTTGCCACACACTCTTTCTTTAAACCGCAATATCTTGCACACCAGGGCTCCGTTTGACGAGCCATCTGGACCGGCTTCTAGAGCACACTGAACACCACATTCTAGCACATAAAAACCACATCTCGGGCATAGCAGGCGGCCAACTTGCTTGGCTCTTTGCAACACACCTTTGGTCTAAAAAATCGCTTCGAGCATACACCTCCGCTATCCTTGGGCTACATAGGGCCTCTGCCTGGCATTGACGACCTCCTAGCTCGGACCAACTTTGGCTGCACCAACGTCATACAATTCCAAGTCCATGGCTCCTAAATCAATAAAGAGAAAAAAGGAATTGTCGTTTGTGGATGCATTGGCTTCATCATCTTAAAATTTTTTATCCTCCATCTCATCATCTTCATCATCACGACAATCATCCTCGCTAAGACTTGCCGCCGGACTTGATTCATCGACCTCTCTCTCCTCTGTCTCCCCCTCATCCAAAGCAGGAGGTGGAAGAGGGTCGAAGATGGTCTCCACTTCATTAGTGGAAAAAATGGTTCTCTCCCAAGGTGTTATGGGAATTACAAACCAAAGTTTTGGTTGGTGGATTATTGGGATATAGATGACCTAAACAAGAGAATCTCAAAGTGAGTATCATTGGTATAGTTAATGTTACAAGCAAATAAAAGGTAGTCACTCACTTGCTCACAATTGCGCAGTAAAAGTAAATTTTCATACCTCTCTATGTGATGCACAATAGAGTCCACCATGTAGAGGCCATTCTTATGTCATCTAGACACATTTGCAAACCACTTACTCTCGAAGATCAAGGTATGAAAGGTTCCAAGAGGGATTTGAAATGACATTAGAAGGAAAATCATTGACATGGTTTCAAAACATTTCACCGAGGCCAATCATGGACTTAAATACATTAGCTCAAGGATTTGTAGCTGCATGTTCCAAAACTAGGATCAAACATAATAGGTAGCTCAAATCTATAGCTTCAAACAGAAACAAGGTGAGTCCGTTAGGGATTATGCAACTAGGATGAAGCAATACATTGCAAGATGCCTAGAACTAGAAATACCCGCAAAAGAAAGATTAGTGTCATTGTTTCTAAAAGGATTGTAAACAAAGAACTTCATGCTATAGTGTATAGCAAGAAACATATGACCCTAGAAGAGTGTGTATCAGATGCTATTGACTTAAGAGACAATTGTGATATTTTCAACAAAGAAGATGTCCCTAAGAATACTCAAAGTGAGGAAACAACATCCACAAAACCAACACAAGTTGGAACAGCTGCTGTAGCACCACTAACAACCATAGAAGATATGCTCAAAAGGATGAACAAAATAATGAATAACATGCAAAAAGCACATATGAGAGGACCAAGGCTAGGGATACCTCAACAAGGACAACCGATTAGGCCACAAAAATGGTGTTCTATCAAGGGTAAATGGACCAACCATGAGACCAATGAGTGCTATTACCAACCAAAGTACGATGAAAATGTTCAATATGTGCCCATGAGTCCACAAGGACAACCCATGTACAGATATTAGCCTAATATGGCCCCAGTACAAAGACCACCAATGGGTATGGAAAGACTGCAACCAGTGTTGGGTCAACAACCTCCATATCTTGGACATAATGCAGTGCATGTAAAGCACATGCATTCAGAAGGAGTCATATATGAACAAGCACTAGTGTCTGTTACACCTTATGTTGAGCCTAACCCATGTACAGTAATGGTAGAAGGGGAGTGGTATAATTCACATCCACCTCCAATGGAAGAACTTGTGACTTATGCTACACCTGAGCTTACACCGATGTACTATGTAGCTTATCAAGGTGTTAGATCTCCTATTGTAAGACCCATGATTAAGCCAAGGACTAGAAACTGCCATAACTGTGGTGTAGATGATCATTGGAAAAATGAATGTCCAGAACCTGACAAGAACATTAAACTCGTTAAAGCTTTTTGTACACAATGTTGCAAAAAGAATGGACACTTACTTCCATGAAGATTGTCCAAAAAATCCATTGAACAAGGAAAAAACAGTAGTGCATGTAGTTCAAGTGATACCTAGTAGCTCTTCGGAAAGTGAACCTATTGTTCCAATCAAGGTGACCACTAGAGCCTAAGCTAAGAAAAAGAAACATAACTATCCTGATGAATCAGAGAATACTAAAATTTTCTCTCAAAAGATCAAGAAAAGAAGAAGTCAAAGGTATGAGATGAGAAAATAGAAACAAAGGGATGAAATTGAGGAAAACCCAAGAAACTATTCTAAGAAAAAGTGAAAGAAATAGGAAGTGAAATCAAGGAAACCACAATGAAATCTGGAGGATCAATTTTGGTAGACTAAATTTTTGAGCCAATCAATGCAGCCTTAGAAGCTTACCAAGTAGGACTTAAAGCATGCTGAAATATGGAAAGCAAATGGAGAAACTATCATTCTCCAGATATGGAAGCAATAAAGCTTGAAGCTTATCAAAACTTGGTAAGAAGTACTCAAGAAATGCTAGAAAAACAAAAACTTAAGCTTGAGAGTATAGCAAAACCTGAAGAGCTTGTGGTAGAAAATAGTAAAGAGAAATCCGAAGTGCCGGTAGAGCCCCACCTTGAAACTAAAGAGCCAGAACTCATAGTGCCTGACAATGAAGATCCTTAGAGGGTTTTCCTTTTTCATAAATATCTTGTAGAAATATTCATAGCATAGGAATGAGGCGTTTTTATTAAAAGTTTTTCTAAGGAATGTGGAAATCAGTTTTTCCTAACTAGGAAAAGGACTCAACCACAACTTGGAAAAATAGTAGTTCCAAAAAAAAAACCTTTTTCCCCATGTGGAAAAATATAAAATCCTTCACTGAGTAGAAAAAAGAAATGGAAACTCATTTGTTCATATGGAAAAATTGACACCAAACTTTTTATGTGGAAATATTAGAAGTACCCCCTCAACCAAATTTCACAAGCTTTTGTTAGCTTTCTTCACTAGATTACAATACATCGCGTCGAATTTTACCTCTAGGCTCATTAAAATTTTCTAAGAACGTAGACATCATGGGCTAATTTCCCAACATTCATTCTAACTTCTGAGAATGCTCAAGATCATAAAATCAATCCTTCTAAGAATGCTCAAGATCCTTAAGTACACATGGGGACATCCAATATAATAAGTGCAAAGAAAATTTTCAATGATTCTAAAGACACTCTCAAAAATTTCAAATAGCAAAGTGCCTTCAAATAGAGGCTTTGTTGGTGGTGATCCACTCAACATAACATCTTAGAAGATGTTATATTGGTTCATTTTATGTGGGCAATTTTGAAAATGCGCTTTGTGCACACTCTTTAGATCTTTTATGGTAGACCGAAGATGACCATACATAACATCGACATCATCAAGGGCCATCGCTTCCATTGCAATTGCCTCCATATCATCGGTGCTTGGAACGTGCACCACCACCTTCCAAATCAAGCAAAATTATCCTCATTACATTGAATTAGAGTTGTCATCACAAATAGGTAAAATAGTGCAATGAAATTTATTTTCTTATCACATACCTCTTCGGCGAGCCTTTCAATGAATCTTGAGGGCTTTTTGATAATCCTACATGATATACTTGTTGTAGACATCTACACAAGGACAATTTTAAGGGTTTAGTATTTTGAATGTACATGATTTCTTGAAATTACCAAGAGACATTTTTTTCGCTTACATTCGAACGATTCCCATTGCCCGCAGAAGCAAGAACTTGGTTGGTCAGATCACTCAATGCCTATGTAGGATGAGACATATCAATACTTCATTGTACATTCTTGCATAATTGGAGTTCAAAACAAGACATACCTTTCTTTCATTAATTGATTGTTTGTTTGTCCTCTTTTTCAAAGGTTTTTCTCTACCATTGTTCTACTCAAGAGAGAAGACCCTATTGAGTATATGTCACGCAATATATGTATCTAATCTTGTAGACATTCAAAGCATGAAACACATGGTGTTAGTGCTTACCATCATCATCATCATGGAAGAGATGCTAGCGAATTGGATTGACATTGATTGCTTTATCCTAGACATCATTACTTGAAAACCTTAGAGAATTGGAGATGGAGAGAGAGAGAGGTCAATTTGCTCTTTGTCTATATTTATATAAACATCTAGAGCTAATTTTGGGTTGATCATTTGTTAGCTCACTTCATCCTCAACTACTGCATGTTTGCTAAAATCTAAATGTTGCAACTTGGAGCACTCCATTTTGAGCCACTTGAATGAGATGAAATCATAGGCTCCTACCAATATTTTAGAGTCAGCAACTAATCTAAAGAACCCTTATTATGCAACAAGAAAGAACTGACTGAAAAATCATATCCACCAATTGCATAATTTTTAAATACAAAAGTGAGGTGTAGTTGCATAAGTCAAATGAAATGTGTGTGTGTGTGTGTGTGTGTGTGTTTGTTTTGAGAGAGAGAGAGAGAGAGAGAGAGAGAGAGTTGGAGACTAACTTGTTCACCCATCCACTCATTTTCTGGATTGTGCGAATAATCATTAGAAGCATTCATCATACTTACATGATGGTCACATCCATATAGAATCTCACCCCAAATGGTATGAACCGTGTTGGTCAATTTCTCTACCTGATGTTCTAGATTACTCAAAGGTGCCATCAAAATAAACTTTTGATAGGTTAATTGGCCCGTGAAATTCACCAAGAGGGGTCCCCCAAGCAAAAAAAAAAAAAAAAAGGTATGCCAAAGTGTTTCGTTAAGGGGAATCTACAAAGATCTCTTGGCCTTAGGAGAAAGGCAAAAGGAAAGGGCATACTTTGCATTTTGAACAATTTTTTTTTAGAGAAAATGAAATGCTCATATGAGCTTGACTGAAAGGTTTTTAATGGGAGTGCTAAAAGACAAGCAAGTGAAAGAGAGGGAAGGCGGGGGAGGGGGATTTTTATGCACGCGACCAAAAGATAAGCCAATGGCAGGGATTGAGAAGACAATTGACGCGCATGCTAAGATGCCGTACCAACTTTGTTTTTTTTTTCTATGGTGGTCTTTGTATGCATGCATATGGTTACACACGGTACACTAGCTTGGTGCAAATTATCCTCTATTTGTGCAACGTGCTGAGAAGGATCTAGGATCTCTAATGTTTGGAAATAAATAATGAGCCATGATTTTAGAGACTAGTGAATAGATCGGTTGCGAAGGGAAAATGGAATCTCTTGAAATTCCATTTTGGGCTTATTCGAGGGCATCCGAGAAGATCTTTTGTTGGAAATCAGAGTTTCCGAATCTTTTTGTTCCCAGATTACCCCAGATAGTTTGTCGCAAACTCCCAAAATGCCCTTCAAATTTTCGTGCAACGTGCTGAGAACGATCTCTAACATTTGGAAATAAATAATGAGCCATGATTTTAGAGACTAGTGAATAGATGGGTTGCGAAGGGAAAATGGTATTCGAGGGCATCCGAGAAGATATTTTGTCGGAGATCGGAGTTTTCAAATCTTTTTATCGCCAGATTACCCCAGATAGTTTGTCACAAATAAATAAATAATGAGCCATGATTTTAGAGACTAGTGAATAGATGGGTTGCGAAGGGAAAATGGAATCTCTTGAAATTCAAATTTGGGCTTATTCGAGGACATCTGAGAAGATATTTTGTTGGAGATCGGAGTTTCCGAATCTTTTTATAGCCAGATTACCCCAGATAGTTTGTCGCAAATTCCCAAAATGCTCTTCAAATTTTTCAAAATTCCCAAAATACCCTGGTTTTGAGATTAAATTTCTCCAAAGGTAAAGAAATTCGCAGCTTTTCATAAGAAGTCGACTGATTGTCTATCAATGCAATTTTGTAAGGAATTTGAGTTAGTTATGTAGGCTTTGGAGACGAATTGCTTCATTTTATTGGGTCCATCTTGCATTTCAATAATTAATTAAGGAAGAATATTCGTTTTGGCTCCATCGCGCAAAGGAAAAAGCTGCCTGGTCGTCCGTTCTCACGCTACGATGCACACCAACCAGGTCTGCGTAGATCCCGTGATGTTGGTTTGCGTCCTCCGACCATTGCAGCTGCTTCTCCTGGTTGAACTCTGGCGTGTTCGCACACCGACTGTGATTCCTGCAGGGTCATGCCATCCCCTCAACATATGCGCACCTGTATCTCTACCACCACCCTCAACCACTCACCCACCCACCCATCCACCCTCCCAAAGGCTGGTCGACTGCATACCATTGGGTGATCGACATGGGAGAGAGATCCTCTATGCCAGCAACATCTTCCCATGCTTGCCGTGCAACCTCACCCTCTGCAATGTTGTGAGCATTTTCCTCCCTGTCATCCCAAGCATCGTCCTCCCTCTCATGCCACCGCTACCCCACACACCCAATGTGTTGCCATGGATGATAGTGAGCAGCAGTGTGACCTGAACACAAGCTGGCCATCGAGGCCTTTGGAGTGCCACGACTGACAAGCGAGCTGGAATGCCCAATCCAACAGCACACCTCCTATCATCTACATAGCAAAAAAATCCTTTCCGTTTGCCTCCGTGTACACTTGGCATTCTTGCTCTCTCTCTCTCTCTCTCTCTCTCTCTCTCTCTCTCTCTCTCTCCACGCTATATCTCCCGGCTTTTTCACCCACCTGTCCACATGGCAAGCCTTTTTTTTCCAAAGTTCAACCAGATTTCTTTTTGCTTTGTAAAGTATTTTGCTAGATTCCTACAAAAGGAAATGAAAAAAAGATTAGAGCAACATATACTTGCATGCTAAGCACTCGAAAACGGATCTCAATTGTCGAAAAGAAATAAAGATGAGAAAATTTTGAAGAATTCAGCGATGCCACGTGTGTGTGTGTGAGAGAGAGAGAGAGAGAGACTCGTCTATCGGTAGGAGCGGAGCTCAGACAAAGGTTTTTTTTTCGTTCGGCATCATGGGAGCAATGTCTCTCTGATCGTGCATGCCATGGCTAGGACAAGGAAAGGCAGGGAGCAGACCGCTGTGATGGCAGATCAAGCTACACACTTTGTCAGGCCTTCTCTCTCTCTCTCTTTCTCTCTCTCCTCAAGTGTGTGCGGCCCTCGCTGCTTTTGCTACCTAGAAAGGCTCGCTGCGGTGGTGTGATGCGATGGTCGAGACCATGTAGTGCATGAGATTGGGGTTGGATTGGGCAGAGAGCACTGATGTGAGGAGCACAGCAATAGCTACGCGCCGGAGGGGTAGGGGCTACGTGAGAACAATCCAAACAAGGGAGTTTCGCTTTTACCTAGGCTTGCGAATTCAGAATCTGATGAAGATTTGGGCTAATACAATGCGAGTAGAGTCACTGCAGAAAGCTAAGTTTACAGTCTATATATTGAGAGTTTACTAATTACCAAACAAACAAACACAAAGTTTACAGTCTATATTGAGAGTTTACTAATTACCAAAAAGATAAACACACACGCACACACCCACAAACACAACGCCCACCCCACCCCCCCACCCCAAAAAAACACACATGCACACACAACAAAACAAAAAGCAACAAGTAGGGGGTACCCAATGATGAAAAAGGTTTAAAAAAAGCGAATCTGAGTTGATCCGTCTCCAAGCGAAGAGCGAGGCAATGATGACGGTGCTTAGAAGGCATCAACAAGGCTTGGGGCAACCGGCAGCAGCAGGGTGCAGATCACCAAGAAGCTACAGGGTACAAGGATCGCATGCAAGCCTTCAGGATTAATTAGCGAGAAATGGAGCTCGCACGTAGTGGGCGACGAGCAGAGAAAGAAAGGTGTTGGACGATGAGCACAGAAAGAAAGGTGGCAGGTGGTTCGATCGGCAACCAACAACTTGCCGTAGGCGGGCCAGGGGAAAATAGTAGGTCCACACATGAAAATTTAAAGGTATCATGACTTGTACCATAGAATTCAAAAGACGTTTTGCTGTTACAGACATTGAACACTATATAATAAAGTGCAGTGAGTCATAATACATTCATTTACAAAGTAAAACTGATAGGAAATAATAACATTCTGTTTTACTTACACTAGAAAGCTTTAAAATTTTTGTTGGAATGTCTTTATCTTTGCAAGATGACTGCTTCACATGTGATGTGTCAATACACCCAATATTAAAGACATCATGTTGATTTGAGCTACCTCTTGTAAGCTCTATAGTTGGGCCTTTTTCTGACACACTCACAAGATTCGTATCAAAAGTCAATTCCTATCAAATGATAAACAATATAAAAAGTATGAGTAGGCCCATGGAACAGCATGCCTGGATTCACCTACACAAGCCTTCAAGATGCCCGCATTGCCTCCCGGCTGGATAGATGCTACTGCTCTCATCAAGCTGACTGGATCTCATCATCGTTAGAGATGAAGGTAATCGCAACAAAAAGCCTCTCAGATCACATGCAATTACACTTACAACTCAAGAAAGATAAAAGGGGGGGGGGGGGGGGGGGGGGGGGATCCCTCAGAGGGGAGAAAAAACTTCTTGTTACAGGGACACACTAGTTCAAAGACCCTCTCTTCAGAAGCATCACCAAGAAAGCATTGAGGAAGCTCAAGAAAGATGTGGGGATGAATAAACCTAGTGTTTGGAAGATATTTGTTCAGAGTTTACAGAAAGCTATCAAAACTTTGGGCCCGCGGGTTAAAAAAGCCAATGAGGCACATATCAAACATCTCACAGAGGAGGTAGCGCACCTAGCCTCTAAGAAGGTTGCCGGACTGGCTACCGAGGATGAGCACAAGCGATGGCTTGAAGCTAAATCTTACTTGGCCAACGATTAGCTGGAGGAAATCAAGAAGGCGAGATTGCTATCTAGGGAAACTTTCCTTCAATAACCAAGCACATTTTTGTAGAGCTCTGAAAGTGAGGAAAAGTCGAGGCCGTGTGCAAATACTCGATGATGAGAAAGGGAATACAATTCAAAACCAAGATGAGATGGCTACACTTATGCTCAAGTACCTCAGCCAGATTATCGGCCAGCCAGAGACCCGATCTCAGGAAGTGAAAGAAGCCGGAGCATCTTTACTTGGGAGTGTTGAGAAGAAGGTTCCCCATGAGGAAGCCAACCGCATGGAAAATTAAGGCCTTCTCTGAGGAGGAATTCTCAGCGGCACTAAAAGCTCTTTGGCAATGAAGAGTCCCCCATATGGGATGGACTGAAAGCTGAATTCTTCAGGGAATTTTGGGATGATCTCAAGGGTCTAGTCACACGGATGGCCAATCAAGTTGTTTTCGAAGAGTCGTTGGATGCAAGTGTTAAGAGAGGGCTTATCAAGCCCATTCCCAAACAAATTTGATGCTCTCAACTTAAGCATTGGCCTCCCATTATGATGATGTAAGTAGCATACAAAATCATTGCCAAGGTGATAGCTCTTAGACTTGCCCCCCTCTTGAGTCGGATCATCTCCCCCCATCAACACGGGTTCATTAAAGGGAGATCTATATATGAATAGAATATGCATCTTTCTCCGAGCAAGAGTGTGTCTTACTGCAAGTGGACCTTGACAAAGCCTATGATAGGATAGAATGGTCCTATATAGAAGAAGTCATGGGAGCTCTAGGCTTTGGGCCTCGCCTTTGTCGCCTCATACACACACTTGGCGTTGGAAGCCAACCAGAGATCCTCTTTAATGACATAATTGTGGGCTCTTTTGAGGTTAAAATGTCTATTAATCAAGGATGTCCCCTGGCCCCCTTGCTTTTTGCCATCGGGTCGCATCCTCTCATTACGATGCTCGAAGCCAGTGCTGCACGGGGAGAGATCCAAGGTCTAGCATTACCGGGCAACGACCAGCTATTGGAAAAAATGTCCGCAGATGATTCACTCCTATTCTTGAAGGCGTGCCCTCAATTTGTCAGGAGAGCGCTAGAGATTGTGCAAACTTTTGTAGTGGCCTCGGGATCCAAGTGCAATATAGAGAAGTCAAGACTAATCTCCCTGTCGGAGAACGACTCTTTTGACCCCGCAGTGTGGACATGAGAGATCATCTCAAAAGGGAGTATATTTAGACACCTGGGAGCCCCTGTAGGGGTGGACATAACCCACGGTCAAAGTTTTCAATGGGTCCTTGAAAAAATAAGCTCAAAAATGAGAAGATGGGAGTTTGTTCTCCTCCCCTTCCAAAGAAGGATTAGAGTGATTAATGCTTTTATGATCCCGTATATTGCTTTCCTCAGTCCCGTGCTCAAGATGGCTAAATGTAACCAGAAAGAATTCTTAAAACCAATGAAAAGGTCTCTTTGGAAGAACAACATGAAAACATGCCGTCCATGGTAGTGGGCTAGATGGGAGGTAGTTGCTCACCCGGTAGACCAAGGAAGGCTCGACATTATTAAACTTGTATCCCATGCTAAAGCCCTTTCTGCCAAATTTATGGTCTCATTGGCTAAACAGGACCAAGCTTGGCTATCATGACCAAGGAAATGCTTGATGTAGGAAAACTGGGTTCGAAAGGGGGAAAGTGGAAGGGGGTTGTGATGTACGACAAACTTCTCGCCCCGAAGTGGTCTTATCTTAGATATAGTGGACTCTCAGGGGAGCAAATGAGGAAGTGAAAAAGTGCAGCGACGGTTTTGGAACGGGGGGAAGTAACCAAATAGTTTAAGAACTCCATTTTTCACTGGTCCCCTTGACTCTCTAACATATTGGGGCCGCTGCAAAGCCCCTATTGGATCGAAATGGCCAGGAATGTGAATAATAAGGGGCTCATACGACTAGAGAAATTCTCGGATGGCAATATGAAGTGCTGGAAAACTGCTAACTCTATAGCCATCCAATTTCAACTGAATGGCTTTGAGATCTTACTGGTCCACAGGGTGATGAAAGAGCTTGATAAGGTGGTGATGCCAATTTGTGAATCCAACTTTGAATGGGACGCTTGGAGATGGCCAAAGAGTAGCCTCTTTTGGAAACCACACTCTAAAGGCATTTACCATGCATTAATGCACGAGGCTAATTGGTGTAGCCCCCTCAACAAATTATGGAAGAGGCAATGGACGGAAAAGCGATGGGAGGAAGAGAACATTTGGAAGCCAAGGTGGCCTCAATATATGAAGATATTTTTGTGGAAAGTGATGTGGGGTGCTCTGCCGACAGGAGTAAAGGTACAAGAAAGAGGCATCGGGTCCGATATCGTTGCTCAGGGTGCAGAGCGGCTAGTGAAGACCTAGCCCACCTTTTCATGGGATGCCAGGCTGTAACATTTAATGGCCTATAATCTTATGTGTAGCGGAAATTAGCATGAACATAGTGGGCATTTCATTAGAATAGATTCCTAATGAGAATTACAAGAGTGCTTGGGTGGAGAGAGCAACAAAAAGCATAACACCTAGTTAGATAGCATCGACAATACTTTCAAAAGAGAGAGAAATTAAGCTATTGACAACAGTTGAGGACCGGATTTGCATGGAGCCGGTCCCCCCTCCAAAAGGCTTTGTATTATGGTTTCTCCCATCAAGAGAGACATTGTACAATACAATTCTTTGTGTTCCTTCAAGACTAGCTAGTGCAATGAAGATGGAAGCTTCATACACCAAGCAAAACACTTAATCAAACACAACTTGAATTATCCCCGTTCTCAGACCCAAGACCTCACACACCTTCGAAGATGGTGAGAGCTAGCAGGGTATGAGAGTAGATTGAGAAGAAAAAGAAGTATCTTACGAGAAAGATGTACATCTCCTCACATAATCACTCATATTAGCATAGCTTAGCTTAGTAATTAGCTTGGTAGAGAAGATGAGCATGCATTGAAGCTTGGCTCTTGG
Source organism: Adiantum capillus-veneris (assembly GCF_014529385.1). Lineage (NCBI taxonomy): Eukaryota > Viridiplantae > Streptophyta > Polypodiopsida > Polypodiales > Pteridaceae > Adiantum > Adiantum capillus-veneris. The sequence goes on from NC_140944.1 coordinate 87,979,239, forward strand.
TTGGATTTGCATCCACATGCCAAGAGAGTGTTGATGTAGGCTTCTATCTCACAAGCTTGGAGTAGGTGATGAGCTCTCCATTAAAGCTTGGGAGGAGATAGAGTATTTTCCCTTCACACATGGTCAAGTGTGAGAGTGTGTGTGTCAATGCCAAGCAAAAATCAGCCCCCCCTCTCTCTTGGGCGAGCCCTAGCTGCTTATTAGGTCTGGCTTTTGCCTCATTGGACCTCCCCAGGTCAAGCCAATAGGAATTAAGCAGCATAAGTGATAGCCTTCTGACATGTGTCCCCCTTTCCCCTTTTGTGAGAGCTTTAGGTAATTAAAGAATTAAACTAAACTCTCATTGGACCCCTTTGCCTCCTGGCCAATAGGAATCAGGCAAGCCATGGGGCTCCTGAATGCTCATTGGACCCCTTGGGAGACTGCCCAATAGTCTTCTAGGAGACTTAATTATCATTGGTTTCTTTTATTAAATGTTTTTAAATTAATTAAACTAGATTTACTCTAGCTTAATACTCATTGGTCCACTTCAAGGGTCTTCCAATAGGAACTGGGCACACCTTGTGGGCATCTGGCCTAGGGAGCTGACATGTGTCCCTCATTCCCTTTGTGTAAAGGGAGCCTGTGTGTGTGTGTGTGGCTTTCTCTCTCATCCCCTAGCTTTGGGGCTCGCCCCCTCCCATGTAGGGATGTGCAAAGACTTTTAGGGCACACACAAAGCATCCAATTTTTCCTAGGGTTGACCTTTGGACACAACCTTTGAATTTTGGAACCTTAGCATTTCAAGCCATGGGGCTCCTGAATGCTCATTGGACCCCTTGGGAGACTGCCCAATAGTCTTCTAGGAGACTTAATTATCATTGGTTTCTTTTATTAAATGTTTTTAAATTAATTAAACTAGATTTACTCTAGCTTAATTCTCATTGGTCCACTTCAAGGGTCTTCCAATAGGAACTGGGCACACCTTGTGGGCATCTGGCCTAGGGAGCTGACATGTGTCCCTCATTCCCTTTGTGTAAAGGGAGCCTGTGTGTGTGTGTGTGTGGCTTTCTCTCTCATCCCCTAGCTTTGGGGCTCGCCCCCTCCCATGTAGGGATGTGCAAAGACTTTTAGGGCACACACAAAGCATCCAATTTTTCCTAGGGTTGACCTTTGGACACAACCTTTGAATTTTGGAACCTTAGCATTTTGGAAGTCTTAATGGGCTGAACCTTAGGGTCTTTTTGGCCCATTGTTTCACATGGCTCTTTTGCAGATGGCCCCCCCTTTGGATCCCTATTTTCCCTCCTTTGGATCCCTACTGTGGCCGGTCTGCTAGCTTAACCAATATTCTAGCTTTTTCTCCCTTGGCACTTCCCCACATTAAATGATCAGTTTAATATGAGAAAATCATTTAGGAGAATTAGATATTGATTATTATGACATTACCTCTCTCTTGAAATCATAGTCGTCCTCGACTATGGTGTAGAGAAGATAAAGCATATGCATGAGTCCTTTTCTTAGCGGGTAGAGGATCCCTATGTTACCCTACGACATCATTCCATAATGGATGACTAGTCCATTTGGCGCTTGAGAGCCTGAGGCTGCCGCAAGCATGTCTGCACATTAGTCCTATCAGTCTTCCATAGTAGAGTGACAAGCTCTACTTGGTGTTCGGGAGACGTCGTCTCCGCAAACTTGATCTAAGCATGCATACTACTTCATTTTTGTGCACAAATAAAGAAAAAGAGAGTCTTATAAGACAAAAATCTTGTTCATTTTTAACATTTTGTACATTTGCTTACTCTTGGGAAGCATTGTAAGCATTGACAAGGTTTAGGTTATCCTTTAATTGTATGCCTTGCATCCATCTAGCATCTTCAAAAGGATAATTCTTAAACTTAATAAGATATCGTCGGATAGTCTTACCGCCTCTTAATACCTTGTCTTCATGTCGGAGAATGGACTCGGGCTGCAGCACCTCCTCGTGGTCCTCGATCTCCGGTGGGTCTTCAATAGTTGGTTCTTGAGGTGGCTCTCCTTTGTAAGGCTTTAATAGGCTCACATGAAAAGCATTGTGTATGAGCCAATGATTGGGCAACTTAAGTTGATAGGCCATCTCATTGATTGGCCTAAGAATCTGGAAGGGACCATAATACCTTTTTGCTAGTTTAGCATAGTACTTTTGGTGGCCCGTAGGATTCTTGCCCGTCGTGTGCCTTAATCGAGCCTTGGGAAACTTTAACAAGACCCAATCGTTTTCTTTAAAGGCTTGGGCTCTTCTGTGCTTGTCAGCAGCAGCTTTTGCCTTTGCTGTGAGATAGAGATAGCATCCTTAATCTTTTGGAAAGATTCTTGTAGGTCTCGGCTATACTCATCTGCAGCGAAGATCTTCCCATGTACCTTAAGTAGCAAGGGACTTTTTGATCTTCCCTCAATTACCTCGAAAGGTGCTTTTCCTGTGGAAGTATGTACAGTGTTATTGTAAGCATACTCTACTAAGGGTAAGTACTTCTCCCATTGGGATCTTTGATCTACTTCCGTTACATAGGCTTTTAGTAGATCAGAATGGTTAGGTTAGCTATTTCACTTTGGCCATCGTTTGTGGATGATAGGCCGAAGAGAAGTTTAGCCTTGTTCCTAAATTCTCAAAGAGACCCTTCCAGAAATTACTGGTCATTCTAGGATCTCTATCCGACACTATGGACATTGGCAAGCCATGGTACTTGAAAATTTGTGAAATGAAGAGGGTTGCCATTTGATGGGCTTTGATAGTCTTTTTGACAGGTATAAAATGAGCTTGTTTACTGAACCTGTCTACTATCGTCCATATTCCCGTATTCCCATGGATAGACTTAGGCAATCCAAAGATAAAATCCATGGATATGCTCTCCCAAGGTGAATTAGGGATTGGCAAGGGTTGAAGCAATCCAAGTTGCTTCCCTCTATCAAATTTTGTCTTTTGACATACCACACATTTGGAAACATACTCGTGTATGTTCACTTTCATGGTAGGCCAATAGAAATATGTTTCAATTCCCTTTAGGGTAGACTGAATCCCTCTATGCCCCGCATATGGGGGAGCATGAGATTCATACATTACTTTCTCACGTAGTGAGTTAGTAACGCATAGTCTATTGCCATAGAGAAGATAACCATCTTGTAAAGTAAATGGTTCTTCTTTCTTCCCTAATGCAAGGGCTGAAATCACATCTCTAAAATCGGGATCAATAGCATACTCATCTATCATTGAAGATAGATCATTGTGAGTTGCTATGGAAACCGCATTCACTCTCGGTCGTCTTGAGAGTGCATCGGCTACTTGATTATGCTTGCCAGCAATGTGAGCAATATGAAAATGAAATTGCGAAAGAAATTTGCCCACCTCATTTGTTTGTCGGAGAGCTTGGTCTGCGTCATGAAGTACTTAAGACTTTGGTGATCCGTTCGCAGAATGAAAGGAGTCCCCAATAAATAGTGCTTCCATGAGTCTAAGGCATGTAGAACTGCAAGGAGTTCTTTTTCGTATATGCCTAGAGCTTGCTCAACAGGGTCGAGCCTTCGACTCTCATAGCCTATGGCGTGCCCTTCTTGGAGCAGAACAGCCCCAAGGCAATCACCACAAGCATCACATTGGACCTCAAATGGTTTTGAGAGATCCGGTAGTGTAAGCACAGGTTGAGAGATAAGCTTTTCTTTAAGCTTTTCGAAAGCATTGTTCTCCTTAGCAGACCATGTATACCTAACATTTTTCTTTGTTAGGTCATGTAATGGTCCCGCAATTTGTGAGAACTTTTCTATGAAGCGTCTATAGTATGCACACATACCTATAAAGCTTCTTAGTTCATGAAGATTCCTTGGTTTAGGCCATCCTTTTATTACCTCTAACTTGGATGGATCCATTTGGATTCCATCTTGAGAGATAATGTGACCTAAATATTGAATCTCTTGCAAGAAAAATTCACTTTTCTTTCGATTAACATAAAGTTTATTCTCTCTTAAAACTTGAAATATTACCTGGAGGTGTTGCTTGTGTTCCTCCAATGAATTAGAGTAGATGATAATATCATCAAAGAACACTCCAGTGAAGGTTCGATGAGGCCTGAACAGCTTCTCCATCAAGCGGTTGAATGTGGCTGGTGCATTGGTCAAGCCAAAAGGCATGACAATGTATTCGTAAAGACCAAATGTAGTACGAAATGCGGTCTTTACAATGTCTTGATCAACTATCCTTATTTGATGATAGCCACTTTTTAGGTCAATCCTACTGAAGTAGGTCGATCCTTGTAGCTTATCAAATAGGTCTTCTACCCTTGGAACGGGAAACCTATTCTTGATAGTGATCCTATTTAGTGCTCTATAGTCGACACACATACGATATGTGCCGTCTTTCTTTTGCACTAATAGCACAGGTGAGCAAAATGGAGATGAGCTAGGCCTAACCATGCCCTTCTCAACTAACTCATGCACTTGCCGCATAATCTCCTCTTGTTGAGCTTGAGAAACTCTATAAGGAGGTTTGTTAGGCGGTGAACTTCCTGGAAGAAGTTCAATTGCATGGTCGTCATTACCTCGTTTAGGAGGTAGCTCACAAGGGATGTCGTCAATAAAAACATCTTGAAACCCCTTGAGAAAATTGGATAACTCTAATTCCTTTTGGTTGCTTTTATTTTCTTTTGTTAAAGCATTAGGTTCATTTTGAGAATCTTTAACAAAAATCATGTACACGGAAATAGAGCTCTTTATTGACTTGTTGAAAGCTGGTGTATGTACAATGGGGATGGTGTTACCCATCTCCTTAGCATCTATATACATGTCCTTTTCCCTGAACTTAAAGGAGATTCTCCTTTCAGGAAATTTAACATCGGCAGCCAGGCGGTCAAACCATGGTGCCCCTAGGATTACATCCTCATGCTTGAGAGGAGAGATAAAGAAGTCCTCTTTGTCCACATAGCCTTGGACATGAAGCCTCAATTTCCCGATTAAGGGAGTGACTGAAGCTTCTTGCCCCTTGAAGGCACTGTCTGCGGGTAGGATATCTCCCATCTCGTAGGATTGTATGCCTAGCTTGGTGGCTAACTCCATAGATATGAAATTGTGAGTAGAACCAGGGTCAAAGAGAATAAAAGCATCATGTTCTCTTACCTTTCCCCAAGCATGGCATAGAGGAGATCCTTTGTGGTGAGTTTGGTGAATCTCCTCCTCTTGGATTTCAACCAAAGAAGCTCTAGGAGGATCTTGGCGGTTGTTCTTTTGGGGACAAGCGCGGTATGCATGCCCTTGTTCGCCGCACTTGAAACACCGGTTATCTTTACGATAACGCTCAAGCTCTTCAGGAGAGAGTTTATTCTTTCCTTTGTAAACTCCCTTCTCTTTAGCTTTGTTGGAATTGCCCTTAGGAGACTTTTGGACATTGTCCTTCCCCTTAGGCTCATTGGAACCCTTGTTTTCCGGGGGCTTATTATTTCTTTTACCCCCGTTTGGAAATTGATTCGCGAGGCCACCATAGTATGGTGTATTACCGCCGATATGGTACGTGGCCTTTGGGAGTTGACATACTCCGCCATTTCTTCGGTTAAGCCCGCACAAAATTTTTGCTTTTGCTCTCCAAAATCCAACTTTTTGAAGACAGTAGCTTTGAGTTGTAGGTCCCAAAACTTGTCTACATATTTGTGGATGGATTCATTGGGAGAGAGCTTTAAGCTTCGCCATTCGGTGAGTACTTTGTCTTTGGCATCGGTGGCCAAAAACTGCTTCATAATGGAAGCTCTTAAAGCCTTCCATGTTCGTGGAGCTTCACCGTTGGCTCGTAGGCTAGACCACCATTGTCTGGCGGACTTTTGAAAGTGCATAGCTACATGGCGTAGCTTAGAGGACTCCGTGAAGCCCTCATCTCCAAACGCCGCATCGAATTGCTGGATCAAGGCCAAAACTTTGTCTGTAGCACCAAAGGTGCCATCATAGGTAAGGAAAGAGATGCTCTTCCCTCCCTCTTTGAATTTCTTCAACTTGGACGACCTCTTCCATGCGGCATAGGATTTCCTATGGCCTCTTCTTTTTGATGGTTCAAAAGTTGCACCATCACTTGCTTCAGAAGATGAAGAATTTGAAGAAGGTGGAGAAGAGGGTGACCTCTTTCTCGCCTTTTTCTTGTCTTGATCTTTGTCGTCTTCACCATAGCTTTCATAAGAGGAAGAGGATGAAGAAGATGGAGAAGAGGGTGTCCTCTTTCTCGCCTTTTTCTTCTCTTGCTTTTTATCATCCCTCTTTGAATTATGGCGTGGAGAAGAGTGTGATGGTCTTCTCCGCTTTGGTGGTGATGGAGAGCGTTTAGCCCGCCGTCTTCGTGGAGCCATCTCCACCGAGGTGACGGGAGACTCGCTTCTTTCTCGTTCCTTCGGTGGAGGCTCTTGAGTTCTCCTTTGGGAAGGAGATGCATCATCAAGAAGTAAGTTCTTGAGCCCTTCATATGGATTCTCTTCTTCTTCCCGAATCGGAGAGAGACCTCTTTTGGTAGTCTCACAAGGAGGCTTCCTAGGTGTTCTCTCGTCATGGTGATGAGCTTGGAGAATCCCGTGAGTACGGAGCTGCCGTTGCACTTCACTTTGGAGAGATGGATTGCCCATGGCTTGTTGAAGCCTAGAAACTAGATAGTTAACAAGCATTGAAGCATCATTAGTAGCTTGCTCATGAGCAAAATCAAAGTTATCAACATTAATTTCACTCTCTTTACTATTGTCAGCCATTCTAACAACTTTTAGGTGTAAACTTTTTATGTGTACTTTGGCACTTCAAGCCCTAGTTGCTACTCCTCTTTACCCCTTTAGAAAAAGCATTCAAGCTACTGTACCCGAGGCTCGAATACCATTAATTGCAAGGAATAGAAGAGAGGGTCTTTCGACACCAAAACAGCACCGGCTCCTGTCAAGCTTCTAATAGCTCAATAGTGGTTAAGCCGTAGGCAAGCCCCGTAGGACTCCACTATTAAGACCATAGCTCTCGACGGTGATGCCCCGTTAACTGCACAAAGGCAGGCGCACTGCAAGGCTGAAAAATCCCTATTCTACTTACTCACAGGCAATTAATAATACCAACCATTTGTAGCTAGCTTGAGGACCTCCCTTCTTGAGCAAGAAAAGACAAACCTTGAGCTCTGATACCAATGTAACATTTAATGGCCTATAATCTTATGTGTAGCGGAAATTAGCATGAACATAGTGGGCATTTCATTAGAATAGATTCCTAATGAGAATTACAAGAGTGCTTGGGTGGAGAGAGCAAAAAAAGCATAACACCTAGTTAGATAGCATCGACAATACTGTCAAAAGAGAGAGAAATTAAGCTATTGACAACAGTTGAGGACCGGATTTGCATGGAGCCGGTCCCCCCTCCAAAAGGCTTTGTATTATGGTTTCTCCCATCAAGAGAGACATTGTACAATACAATTCTTTGTGTTCCTTCAAGACTAGCTAGTGCAATGAAGATGGAAGCTTCATACACCAAGCAAAACACTTAATCAAACACAACTTGAATTATCCCCGTTCTCAGACCCAAGACCTCACACACCTTCGAAGATGGTGAGAGCTAGCAGGGTATGAGAGTAGATTGAGAAGAAAAAGAAGTATCTTACGAGAAAGATGTACATCTCCTCACATAATCACTCATATTAGCATAGCTTAGCTTAGTAATTAGCTTGGTAGAGAAGATGAGCATGCATTGAAGCTTGGCTCTTGGTTGGATTTGCATCCACATGCCAAGAGAGTGTTGATGTAGGCTTCTATCTCACAAGCTTGGAGTAGGTGATGAGCTCTCCATTAAAGCTTGGGAGGAGATAGAGTATTTTCCCTTCACACATGGTCAAGTGTGAGAGTGTGTGTGTCAATGCCAAGCAAAAATCAGCCCCCCCTCTCTCTTGGGCGAGCCCTAGCTGCTTATTAGGTCTGGCTTTTGCCTCATTGGACCTCCCCAGGTCAAGCCAATAGGAATTAAGCAACATAAGTGATAGCCTTCTGACATGTGTCCCCCTTTCCCCTTTTGTGAGAGCTTTAGGTAATTAAAGAATTAAACTAAACTCTCATTGGACCCCTTTGCCTCCTGGCCAATAGGAATCAGGCAAGCCATGGGGCTCCTGAATGCTCATTGGACCCCTTGGGAGACTGCCCAATAGTCTTCTAGGAGACTTAATTATCATTGGTTTCTTTTATTAAATGTTTTTAAATTAATTAAACTAGATTTACTCTAGCTTAATTCTCATTGGTCCACTTCAAGGGTCTTCCAATAGGAACTGGGCACACCTTGTGGGCATCTGGCCTAGGGAGCTGACATGTGTCCCTCATTCCCTTTGTGTAAAGGGAGCCTGTGTGTGTGTGTGTGGCTTTCTCTCTCATCCCCTAGCTTTGGGGCTCGCCCCCTCCCATGTAGGGATGTGCAAAGACTTTTAGGGCACACACAAAGCATCCAATTTTTCCTAGGGTTGACCTTTGGACACAACCTTTGAATTTTGGAACCTTAGCATTTTGGAAGTCTTAATGGGCTGAACCTTAGGGTCTTTTTGGCCCATTGTTTCACATGGCTCTTTTGCAGATGGCCCCCCCTTTGGATCCCTATTTTCCCTCCTTTGGATCCCTACTGTGGCCAGTCTGCTAGCTTAACCAATATTCTAGCTTTTTCTCCCTTGGCACTTCCCCACATTAAATGATCAGTTTAATATGAGAAAATCATTTAGGAGAATTAGATATTGATTATTATGACACAGGCAATCAGGGGCATGGCTGGGAAATTATGCAAGTGAATTCAAAGGACATGGAAATTAAGTTCTTCAAGAACGATTTTTTTTTTGTAGTAATAGGTTGGGAAGTCCTGCTCTTCTGGTCTACACTCAAATAGTCAGGTACTACTTCTTGCACCGTATTTGGCAAGCAAGGAACCGCCGCGTGTTTGAGGGGGATATGGCTGTGGCAAGCTTTTGTGAAATCATACAAGAGAGCAGAGTGAGCATTCACATGATTGGAAGCAAACAAATCTCAGAGGATTGGTCTAGAACAATACATAACATCTTGTAATAGGGAAAGCCTAGGAGTGGTAGTGGCTTTTCTGCCAAGCACATAACGTGCATGGTCTGAGCTCGAGATTGTTGTATATTGTTGATGTTCTTAAAACTATCTACTCACGATTGTGAGTTTTGCAAAAAAAAAGAAAAGTATGAGCGTACCAAAAAAAACTAAGTCTACATTAGATGTGACGAGACACGGGAATACAACAACTGAGTAACAGAAATTTGTAAGTACACAGAGTAGACGTAGGAAATCAGAGATGTATATTGAAATCAATTCCCGAGTACAAGAAGAGCGTAGCTCGTATCAACCTTGTTGGGGTATAAAGCCCAATGTGGTCGCCCAGGTAAGTGGGCGGGCCGCCAGGTATGTACACATATTCTTTTGTAAAAACCTAATAACAACTCACTATTCTCTACACATTACAGTAGAGCAAGTTCACCATATCGTCGTGCTCTTCTTCTCGCACTCTCTCTCGCGTCGCACTTCCGCTCGTACTCCATCAACTGGTATCAATGCTCAGATCGAGGCTCGGGGCAACACTGCAGGAGGCTAGAGTCACCAGTTCAGATTGGAGTGAAATTCGACAGGCAAAGACACGGCCCCAAATCTCGTGGGAGAGCCAGAAGGGCTTGGTGTTGTCAGAAATTCATTCTGAGGTCATCTCGGCCATCGTTCGGCTTCGACAAAGGTGGTCTCGACGGGTGCAGATCCGACTCTACAAATTTGGGGTTTTCGGCCTACGACTGCAGGTGCTGAGGATATCGACACTCCCAGAGTGTTGATTTGTGGCTGTCTACACATCGAAGCACGGATCACAGTTCTTGGAGGCGTGTCACATACGACACGGGCGCATCTACACACAGACTGTAGGCGACATCCACTAGTTCATCAGGTAGCTGGTGTTTGCTGCTTGATATTCCAGATTTCATCCTGACATTGCAGGTACTTCCACATGGGATGTATTGTCAAAGATGATGTATATCTCTTGAGGGTTTGCTGGCTGTGAGTCACGCAGCAAACAACCGCCACAGCGGTTACAGCATACAGTGGGAAATTTGTGGATGTATGACTTTGTGGGAAGTCTATGTACTATCAAATTTACTGCAGCCTTTGTTGAGGGTCAAGTGAGGTTTTATTGAGCTGGGGGATTCTTGAATGTTGAGATCCTTTCGGTGATACAGGTCTTGGAGCGATCCCTCGAGCACCCTTAGATAGGCAGCTAGGATGTATTGACTGTGAGTTAGACAGTTGGGATTGCATCTTTGCTTTACTGCCGTTGAGGCATTGTCGCAGTCTATGCTTACAGGACAATGACAGGACAGTCAGAGACAGTACAGGTGCAGGACAGGTTTACCCACAGCTTACAGTGTTAGAGAGACAATGGTTTTTTGAGCTGTTTTTTGGTCTGTTTTTTACTACACCAGAGTTATTTTACAAAGGAGACTCTGCCAAAATTTCTGCAGAATCTGAAACTTTCTTGGTTCATTTGACAGGTTGATATTGGTTCAGAGGTCAGTTTACAGGGGAAACTCTGCCGGATTTTTCCCAGGAAAGTAAACTACTGTGAAGCGTAGCTATGGCTGGATCACAGGACACTGCTCTTTACAATATCAAGAAGCTGGATGGAACCAATTTCCCATTGTGGAAGAAGCAGATTTGGCACGTGTTGGTACAAAAGAATCATATAAAACCTATAAAGCTCAAGGGGATAAAACCAGAAGATATGGACGAAGATGAATGGAGCGAAATGGATGAATTGGCACTTTCTACCATTATGCTGACTTTGGCAGAAAGCGTTTACTTCAATTTAGCAGACGAGATGTCGGCTTATCAAGCATGGTTAAAGCTGAGTGATCTTTATGAGAAGCAGAGTGCAGCTTCACAGGTATACTGGCTTAAGAAGCTTGTTGACTTGAAGATGAAAGAAGGAACACCTATCTCCAATCATCTGAATGAATTCAACACAATCTATAGTCAATTGTCAGCTCAAGGTGTCAAGTTTGATGAACATGTTAGAGCTATGTTCCTGTTGATCACATTGCCGAAAAGTTGGGACACTTTTCGCACAGCTTTGAGTAATTCTGCACCTCTAGATGGTTTGAACATAGCAGGTGTAGAAGGAACTCTGCTTACTAAAAAAACCAATAGAAAGACAATGGACAAAGGCAAAGGAACAGCCTTAGTTGTCAGGGGAAGGACCAAAGAAAAGTACAAAGGTCGAAAGAGGAATCAGTCTCGTAGCAAGTCCCGCAGTGCTAAAGGCAAGAGTGACATAGAATGCTACCATTGTGGCAAGAAGGGTCACATGAAAAGAGACTGCAGAGAATGGAAAGCAGAAAAAGGCAAAGAGAAAGGTGAAGACCATGGTGAGAAGAACAAGTCCTCATTGAAGATTCAAGAAATAAATGTGACAAACACTGTTGCAGAGGATGACAGTCTAGTGTCAGGAGACATCTACTTCTTGAAGAATACAATGGACTCAGCTCTTCTTACAGCATCTGATGGAAACACACTGAGTGACTGGATTATAGACTCAGGGGCATCACTTCATGTGTCTCCAAACAAGGAGTGGTTTACCTCTTATGTGACCACTAAAGATCATGTTCGGCTAGGCAATGGGCAGACATGTGAGATCTTAGGTGTTGGAAATGTCCAATTGAAGTTTCAGAATGGCTCTTCTTTCACGCTGAAGAATGTGAGACATGTTCCCGCAATTACAAAGAGCTTGATCAGCACACGTTTACTTGATGATGCTGGCTACGTCACCACTTTTGGACAGAACATGTGGAAGATATCCAAGGGTTCTATGACAATAGCACATGGAGTAAAGTCTGGAGGACTTTACATGATCTATGTATCAAATGTCTCTAAAAATGTAATCAATGTAACCGAGCAGCCGAACGTTTCTTTGTGGCATAGCCGGTTAGGACATATGTCCAAGAAGGGAATGGAATTCTTGTCTCGTTCTAGTTATTTGCCTGGATTTTCATTTAATGATTTTGAATTCTGTGAACATTGTCTGTATGGTAAGCAAACACAACAGCCACATAAGCATAGAAGCAGTAGAAGAGATACACAGTTGGCACTTGTTCATAGTGATTTGTGTGGACCTATGCCTAACATATCTCTAGGGGAAGCTTCTTACTTTATGACATTTATAGATGATTACTCGAGGAAAGTATGAGTTTACTTTCTCAAGCACAAGGATGAAGCGTTTAGTGTTTTCAAAACGTTTGTGACACTTGTGGAGAATCAGAGTATCAAGAAGCTTAAATGCTTACGCACTAACAATGGTGGAGAGTATGTTTCAAAGGCCTTTCAGGACTTTTGTGAGTCAAAAGGTATAAAACGTGAACTTACTGCTCCTTACAATCCTCCTCAAAATGGTGTTGCTGAGAGGATGAATAGGACCATACAAGAGAAGGTCAGAAGTATGTTGTCTAATGCACAGCTGCCAAATGGGTTTTGGGCTGAAGCTGTATCAACAGCTGTTCATCTTGTAAATAGATCTCCTAGCAAGGTTTTGCAGAAGGATTCAGTGCCAGAGATGGTATGGTCAGGAAAAATGCCCTCATACAAGCATCTCAGAGTCTTTGGCTGTGAGGCATATACTCACGTTCCAAAGGAATTTAGGAACAAACTTGAGCCAAAGAGTAGAAAGTGCATCTTTCTAGGCAATGGTAATTCTGGTGAGATGGGGTACAGACTTTGGGATCCCGAATCCAGAAAGGTTGTCCGCAGCAATGATGTTCACTTTAATGAATCCAAATATCATTCTAAACCAGAGAGGGTTGAGGAGATTAGAAGAGTTGTCTTCCAAGAAGATGGACCTGCACGTGCAAGACAAAATGTCAGGGCTCAAGAGGAGCAAGGACAGGATAGATTTGAACCACAGGTTGTGGCTGAGCCTGAGCCACCTATTGTGCGTAGATCTGGATGTTTCACGCGACCTCCTGATAGGTTTGTTCCATCTATGAACTATGTCATGTTGGCTGATTGCAATGAGCCTTCATGTTACAAGGAAGCAGTGCAAATGAAGGACTCCGGGAATTGGCAATTGGCCATGCAGTCAGAGATGACAGCTCTGCATAAAAACAAGACATGGAAGCTAGTTAAATTACCACAGGGCAAAAAGGCTCTACCTTGTAAATGGGTTTACAGGTATAAGATCACCACTCATGATAGTCAGCCAAAGTACAAAGCAAGGCTTGTTGCCAAGGGCTTTAAGCAAGAACAAGGCATTGACTTTGATGAAGTCTTGTCTCCGGTGGTCAAGATGACTACATTGAGATTCTTTTTTGCATTGGTTGCCATATTAGATTTGGTGTTGCACCAAATGGATGTCAAGACAACGTTCTTGCATGGTGATTTAGATGTGGAAATTTACATGCAGCAGCCAGAAGGGTTTGTTGAGAAAGGCAAGGAAGATTGGGTATGCCAGTTGTTAAAGAGTCTTTATGGCTTAAAACAATCACCGAGGGCATGGTACCATAAATTCCACAAAGTTTATGCTTTCTCAAGGCTACAAACGTAGTGAGTTCGATCACTGTCTATATATAAAGAAGGCTAAGGATGGTAGTTGGCTGATCCTTATTTCTTCCAAGTGCTTGCCAGCAATCAACATGTCATCCACATGGCTTAAAACAATCACCGAGGGCATGGTACCATAAATTCCACAAAGTTTATGCTTTCTCAAGGCTACAAACGTAGTGAGTTCGATCACTGTCTATATATAAAGAAGGCTAAGGATGGTAGTTGGCTGATCCTTATTTTGTATGTGGATGACATGTTGATTGCTGGCAAGCACTTGGAAGAAATTTCAGCTTTGAAGTCAAAGATGGCAAAATCGTTTGACATGAAAGACATGGGTGAGGCAAGTCATATACTTGGTATGTGCATTGAGAGAGACAGATCAAAGAAGTTGATTTGGTTATCTCAAACAGAGTATATTGACAAGGTTTTGCAACGTTTCAATATGGAGAAGGGAAAGGCACTGAGTGTTCCATTGCCACCATATGTGAAACTTAGCAAACAAGATTGTCCTGTGTCTGAGGAAGAATAGGCTGAAATGGATAAGATTCCATATGCGTCTGCAGTGGGTAGTTTGATGTATGCAATGATTGCTACTCGCCCAGACATGGCATTTGCAGTGGGAGTAGTAAGTCGATACATGTCAAACCCAGGCAAGAAACATTGGGAGGCAATGAAAGGAATATTGAGATACCTGAAAGCTACAAAGAGTATGCGTATATGCTATGGGAGTCAGGAGCTAAGTGTAAAGGGTTTTACAGACTCGGATTATGCAGGTGACTTAGACAACCGAAGGTCTACGTCAGGGTATGTCTTTACATTGGCTGGTGGAGCAGTATCATGGCGTTCTAGATTACAAGATTGTGTTACTCAGTCTACTACAGAGGCTGAATATGTTGCAGCATCAGAGGCATGCAAAGAATCAATTTGGCTTAATCGATTAGTAACAGATTTGGGAATCAAAGAAGAGATGCCTGTGTTATATTGTGATAGTCAAAGTGCTATACAATTGACTCGCAATCCAGTTTATCACTCAAAGACAAAGCATGTGGATGTGAAGTATCATTTCATCAGGGAAATGCTCGAGGATAAGCAACGTCAGCTTGTCAAAGTTCACATCACAGAAAATCTTGCTGATCTACTTACAAAAGGACTTCCCTCAGAGAGCTTTGCGCATTTTCGCACGCAGTTAGGTGTAGGGTAGTACATCACTTCTCTACATCTCTTGTATATTAGCTTGTATAGTAGCTTCTCTCACACTTAAAGTACCACATTGGACTTTAAGTGGGAGGTTGTTGGGGTATAAAGCCCAATTATGTACACATATTCTTTTGTAAAAACCTAATAAGAACTCACTATGCTCTACACATTACAGTAGAGCGAGTTCACCATATCGTCATGCTCTTCTTCTTGCCCTCTCTCTCGCGTCGCACTTCCGCTCGTACTCCTTCAAACCTCCTGATCACCCCCGACTTATCTCACTCTCAATATGTGCACAGTTCTCAATCGCAATCTCACTCTCACTCTCACTCTCAATCTCAATCACAAGGCGCCTTCACTGTAGAATAGCCTCCTTCTCCACAGGCTGTCTTCTTCATGCGAGAAAAAAAAGTGGCTATTTTCGTCCTTCTGTTAGTCTTTAGTAAAAGCGGCCCAAAATAGGTTCCGAAAAGAGACGTCCTGCATTCAAACACATAAAAACCACAAAACGCAACCCACACTCGCGAGTTAACAATTTCTGGCCATTTTCAGCGAGCCATAACTACCAAACGGCTTAGAATTTGACCGGGTCTGTCTCACATGAATTTGTTCGTCTCATCGAGCTTCGAAAGTTGTGAGATGCAAAAAATCCATATCTTGCTCAATTTGCCCGAAATTTTACCTGCAAGTTAGCACTTTTCACAAAAACAGCCTAAAAGAGCATTTTCTCACTTTTTCTCTAATCTACGGGCTAAAACGGGCATCTAAATGCAGGAACCAGCAAAAACACAAAGATGCAATATTCTTCCTCGTGTCGAGGGCTACAAGTGCTACATACAAAACTTTTCCAAATTTTGACCATAGTACCCTCGAAACTGGCTCTCGAGGAGTGTCCTGTGTCAAAATTTGAAACTTCACGAGACCAATTAAAATGAAATCTTATACTATGGAAAAACGCTGGAATGAACAAAATGTACTCTAAAAAAAAATATTCATCAAACTTTGCAGAATAAGTCCTGTTACATTAGATTTGCTAGTACTTTATAACTTACTAGGTTTGTTTGAGTACTACACTACTCTTGATAGTCATCATTGAAATTGGATTTATTATTGATGGAAGAGGGGAAAACTTCATAGCCGTTATCTTCTATCCAAGCCTCCTTGATAGAACCCATTCATAACGGTTTTAGACAATTTATTGAAACATTCTAAGACTATATATATTATCAATATTTAGTTAAAGAATACCTCATCATCCTCGAGGTTTGTTCAACCTTGCATGAGGCTTGTGAAGTATGCTCTTTGAGTGCACCGTAGATACTCCTTGGACGAGGATGTGCATCCATGGATACTACCATTGTCTTCAGTGGCAATAAAAGGGGGGAGAGATGTGTCCACAAGTGTCTCATCCTAGAATGAGAGAAAATTAAATAGAGCTAGTAATTAAAACAAGGAGGCAAGTGATATAAGTACTAACAAGAAAAAAATTTATTTATTGCCGTTTGAAATTTTGTGGGATTTTGTCCAATGCTTTGGTCGACGTCATCGCCTTGTGCGTAGCACGGATGCCTCTTCGTGTCTATCGCAGCACCCTTACCACATTTCCTTATATAATTTCTATGCTCTAAGACCTTTGCATACACATCCTCAACTCTCCATGGCAAGGTTCTCTTCTTGCCAAACTCCAAGGGCATTATATGCTTCATATTTCCCTTTATGAAATCAAGAATTTCATTTGATTTGTCTTCACTATTTTGAAGATTAATAGAAGAAAAATCCACTTTGTCTAAGCCACAAAACCCTTCGTTGAACCAACCTCTAATGGTTTCCATGTTTTTGTTAAAAACTACCCGCGCTTTACTATAGTGCTTCTCTAAAAAGGCTTTCCCAATGGTCGTGTACATTCCCTTAACCTTTCTTGGATAGAACACCCTATCATAGGTAATGATAGTCTGTCCACTTTGTAGCACTTGTTTGCACCAACCCAATAGAGCATGCTCATGTGCCACACTCTTACTGCCTATTTCACTCTATCCCTCTGTTGTAATGTATAAAATAAGTCTTCCACTCAAACCATTAGACAAAACGAGTTAACTACACCTTGAGGACTGTAAAATAAAACATCATTGAAAAATATAAATACCTTAATGTTAAAATTAAATCATTTGACTAAAAAAAGGGGCATATCCTCTGTAAACTAAAATCCATTGCAACACACATTTAAAGGACTGAAGTTTGAAAAAAAAGGGCGTATCCTTGTAAACTAATCCCCATTGCAGCACTTCATTCGAATTGACATTTAAAGCCAAAGTTTGAAAAACTCACTATATGGAAAAAAAAATGCGTATCGTCTCAAAATTACCATTGTCTCTTGGTATGAGGTGGAGGAAACGAGGCAGGCGATGGGGGCCCCAGTACGGAGGAGCAGGAGCTGTAGCAGTTGGGTTCGGTAGATTATGACAACTGTACGGCATGGAGAAGAGCTCACAGATGGAGGAAGGCTCACTAAAAATGCTATTGCAAGGAGCTTAATAATTGAAGATGAAGAGGGCCACATTGTTCGTAATCAGCTGCAAGAACCATGGGCGCATCCGTAGTATATTTTTGGCTACTTTGAGCTCCCATGCTAGTGTGGCGGGAGTGCCCTATCAGGAGTCGGATTGTCGGATCACTAGCAGGAGAACCAGACTTCTACGAATGGCGCCAGGCTGAGATGAGAATTCAGGGCCTCATCGCTGTCCCATATATGAACAATTATGCACGCATTGTAGCTTGTACTGACCATGGGCCTCGCAGAGTCGCAGTCTGTGCGTGTGTGTGTCACAGAGAGAGAGAGAGAGAGAGAGAGGGAGGGAGGTGGGACCGTGGGAGTTAAGAGCGTTGAGAGCAGTCCCACACGTAGTAGGCATGAGTGATGGAGAATATAGAAGTGTAACCACTTGCTAGCGTTTGCAATCTTTACTCTTGGCAGTTAATTACACGAAGGGAAAATTACATAAATACCCCTCTAGTTTGTGGAAATTCCCAAAAGACCCCTCAAATTTCAAAAAATCCAAAAATACCCTTGTATGCATTTTGGTTGGATTGTTGAAGATTTCCTAATATTCTTTTTTGACAATTGAGATCCTTTTTTGAGTGCTTAGCATGTAATTGGTCTCAAATTACCTCGCAAAAGAGGGCAATTATGTTTAAATATAATGAAGCAATTCATCGCCGAAGCCTACATAACCAAATCAAATTCTAGTTTTAGCATCTTGTATTGATAGACAATTAGTCTTCTTATGAAAAGTTACAAACTTTTTTATGTTTGGAGAAATTTAATCTCACAACCAGGAATATTTAGGGAATTTTGGAAAATTTGAGAGGCATTTTGGGAATTTATGACAAAAAATTGGGGGTATATTGGGAATTTTTAAAATCTGAGGGGGTTTTGGAATTTTCACAAATTGGTACACGTATAATTGGATATGTTTCTAAAATATCGTTACCTAAAATATGTATCTCTATGTCTATGTATGCCATATTGCTATCAATGCACAGTGATACCTATCGATATCTAAGCACACTTGTATTAGCTTTTGAACGTATGATTTGTTTCTTCTTCTATCCTACCACAAAATAATTCTCAGATGCCTTGAGCATCTTAAGTGTATAACTTGTATATTTTGAGCTAGGATATAGGTCGATATCCATTTGACAAGATATAGATAGTAAAATATTACCCCTAGAGAAGTTTTATGCATGGAGAATATTAGACGACAATGCCAATAATAGCTAGCAATACTTATCTGCCAAAGTATTTTTTGCTATCTTTGAATCTATATATGTAGTTATCAAGTAGCTACAATATAATATATATCCAATATTTGATTATTATATATATCCATGGCTGCATATTATCCCTTGAACGACGATATTAATAATGTGACTCTAATGTTACTCTAAATGAATATCACTTTTATAACTCGATATCTATTATAATTATAGTTATGGATGCATATATAATATTATCCGCTAGATAAGTTTTGAACTGCAAGAATTTTCGACGACAATGCCAATCATAGCTAGCAGCGGCTTATAGATATATATAAATTATAATTGGTACACATCCACTATATTAAATAATATATATAACAAGATGTGGATACTAATAATGTAACTCTATATGAATATGATATATATAATTGGATACCTATTATTATATATATCCATGGTTGCATAATACCCCTTGAATGATGATGTTAATAAATATGTGACTCTAATGTTACTCTATATGAATATCACTTATATAACTCGATATCTATTATAATTATAGTCATGGATGCATATATAACATTACCCGCTAGATATGTTTTGAACTGAAAGAATTTCTGCCGACAATGCCAATCAAAGCTAGCAGCGGCTTATAGAGATAAGTAAATTATAATTGGTACACATCCACTATATATGATACATATAACAAGATATAGATATTAATAATGTGACTCTATACAAATATCATATATAGTTGGATACCTATTATTATACATATCCATGGATGCATAATACCCATTGAATGGTGATATTCGTAAATATGTGACTCTAATGTTACTCTATATGAACATCACTTATAGAAATCGGTATCTATTATTATATCCATATGGATTCACATTACCCCTAGAGAAGTTTTGTGCTTGGAAAATATCAAACGACAATGCCAATAATAGCTAGCAATGCTTATTTGCCAAAGTATTTCCTGCTATATATCTTTGAATCTATATATGTAGCTATCAAGTAGGATGACCGATATAAGTAGCTAAGAGATGATTCTCTTTGTCGATATTGTATGTCTTCATGATCAACTATAGGTACCTAAAATATGTATGTCTATCTATCTCTATGTATATCTTGAGCTAGGATATCGGTCTATATCCATTTGAGAGGATATAGATAGTAAAATATAATTGGTGCATGTATCTATTATCCACTATATATGGTATACATGACAACATATATATATTAGTAATGTAACTCTAATAATGTGCCTCTATATGAATAGGGTATGGATATCACTCATATAATTGGATATCTATTATTATATCTATCCATGGCTGCATTTTACCCCCTGAACGATGATATTAACAATGTGACTCTAATGTTGCTTTATATGAATGTATAATATTACCCGTAGATAAGTTTTCAACTTTAAGAATTTCAGACGACAATGCCAATAATTGCTAGCAGTGCTTGCCTGCCAAAGTATTTTCTGCTATCTTTGAGTCTATATATGTAGCTGTCAAGTAGGATGACGGATATAAGGAACTAAGGGATGTTTCTCTTTGTCTGTATTGTATGTTGTCATCAACTATAGATACCTAATATATAAACCTTTTTGTCTATATTGAATGTTGTCATCAACTATAGATACCTAATATATGTATCTTTTTGTCTTGAATTTCGTCATCAACTATTGATACCTAAAATATGTATCTCTATGTCTATATTGTATGCCATATTGTGTGTCACTCCTTGAATGATGATACCCATGCCATCCACTCTCAACAATGCATACTGATTGAGAGGCCACATTGAATGTTTAGGCTTATATATGAACAAGATCTCACATTCAAATTTAAAATTAAGAGGTAAATTGTGTGGAATTTCACTAAAACTAGGTCTTTCTTGAGTCATTCTTTTTGAGTGTATCATTTACTATGGCATGCTATGATGAATCGATACCATATGAGTTCTTTGAGCGAGAAGGAAGTTTCAAACTTTGAGAATATCGGATGACGATGCCAATAGTACAAACCGCTAGCATTTTCATTTCAGAGACCAGTTGATGCATGTACATCTCTAACTATCTATCTACGGGAGTACCAATATCTATCTATTTATATAATCTATCTGCAAGTATCTTTTGCTATATTTGACTCTACATATGTAGCTATCTAGTAGGACGAAATATATAGATATAAGTAAAATATAGTTGGTACACGTATTTGTTATCTATTATATATGATATATATAATTAACAGGATATAAATATTAATAATGTAACTCGAATAATGTGACTATATATGAATATCAATTATATAATTGGAGATCTATTGTTATATATAGCCATAGATGCATAACACCCCTTGAATGATGATATTAATATATATGTGACTCCATTGTTACTCTATATGAATATCACTTATATATCTCGATATCTATTATTATATTCAAGGATGCATATTACCCCTAGAGAAGTTTTGTGCTTGGAGAATATCAAACAACAATTCCAATAATAGCTAGCAATGGTTATCTACCAAAGTATTTTCTACTATTTAGCTTTGAATCTATAGATGTAGCTATCAAGTAGGATGATGGATATAAGCAACTAAGAGATATTCCTCTTTGTTTATTTATTGTATGTCGTCATGATCAACTATAGATACCTAAAATATGTATGCCTATCTATCTCTATATATAACTTGTATACCTTGAGCAAGGATATTAGGTCGTTATCCACTTGACAAGATGTATATAGTAAAATATAATTGGTGCATGTATCTAATAAAAACTATATATGATATATATGACAATATATAAATACTAGTAATGTAACTCTATATGAATAGGGTATGAATATCACTCATATAATTGGATATCTATTATTATGTATATATGATAGATGCATATCACACCTTCAATGATGATATTAATAATGTGACGTACTATAATGTTACTCTATATGAAAATCACCTATATAACTCAATATCTACTATTATATTCATGGATGCATATGTAATATTACGCGTAGATAAGTTTTGAAATTCAAGAATTTCAAAGGACAATGCCAATAATAGCTAGTGGTGCTTACCTACCAGAGTATCTTTTGCCATCTTTGAATCTATATATGTAGATATCACGTAGGATGACATATATAAGGAGGTAAGAGATGTTTATCTTTGTGTATATTGTATGTTTTCATCAACTATAGATACCAAAAATATGTATCTTTTTGTCTATATTGTATGTTGTCATCAACATCCTCTATCAACAATGCATATCGTTGAGAGGCCACATGAATGTTTAGGCATTTATCTGAACAAGATCTCACGTTCAAATTTAAAAGTGAGAGGTAAATTGTGTGGAATTTCACTAAACCTTGGTCTTTCTTGAGTCATGCTTTTTGAGGGTATTATGAGTTCTTTGAGCGAGATGGAATTTTCAAACTTCGAGAATATCCGATGCTGATGCCAATAGTACATACGGCCTTTTCAGTTCAAATGCCACGTTGACGTATGTACATCTCTATGTCTATGTATGCTATATATTGTCATCATTATCTATGTAAGGGTCGAGAGAAGAAGCCTGTACTAATTGTCTTCATCGGTTAAGAAAATAAAAATGTATTTTGCAAGCCCTAGTGGAGAGTAGTAGACTTGTGGAATGAAATCCTCCCTCTTGGAAAATATCGGAAAGTGGAGTATCTATACATTGTCATCAAGTTTTCATACAGTGTTTGCAGAAAACCAGCATTTGGTGTATTTTTAAAGGACAGAAATTGAAAATTTCCTACTAATCTGGAGTCTGGAGGGTCACCTTGATGGAAACCGGGAAAATTTGGAGAAATTTAGTGCACAAACAGGTAAAACCCCCAAAATTTTCACTAAAACCTGGGAGATTTTCAATGCTCTCCTTTTTCCATTTAATTGCTACAAGCGTTTGGTGAACAGTCTTTGGATATTTTCTATTTTAACCAGATTTGTATTTTTAAGAAGTCGTTCCACCTCGGTCCTCTTGCTGGAGGGAACGTGCACATGCTAGCTAGCTTTCAAACACATTTTCCTGCTCTCGCCCTACAGTTGGCCCGCCTCAACCAGCTACATGACAAAGTCATGAATGCCAGCTTGTATCATCATTACTAGGGGCACTGGCGCTGACCATGAATACGTCCTCACGTGCCGTTTCCATTGCACCAAAACCCCCATTCCTCCCGAGTCCTGACTCCCTTCTCATCCCTTGTATATATGTAACACGGGGTGGTCCAGCTCAAGGGATCTATGGCGGTGATAAAATTGGCCGTTCATTTTGATTCAGGAGAATTTAAAATTTTGGGGACCCAGAGTCCAGAGGGAAAGCGATGGGCATGCATTCGAGTTATGATGCATAGCTCTATGCGCCCAAATCTGAAAGCCTACACGTAAAGCTCTACCGAGTCTTCCTGCTCGACCTGTTAACCTGCACGACCTGCTGCTTCATAGCTTGTGCGACCTTAACAGAGCCTCACGACCTGAGCAGAGCCGAGATTACCTTCTATGATGCACTTCCTACTAGCCACCGCGTTCTGCTAACCTGCTACACTGTGCGTTAGTGCGTGGTATACCAACCAGGGAAAGGAATTACCCTCAAGGATCTGCCCTGCTCACGAAAAATTGCTTTGATCATGAATTATACCAACATTGATCTGCTCACGAAAAACTATGCAAGCTAGGTCCGAGATTACCTGTTCGTAATCATTCCTCACTCAAACCAGGTCTAAAAAACCAGGTGGGAAGCTCTTTGTAAACTTGCTTGCCACTCCATACAGGTCCGGATTCGTGAGTAGAGCTTGCCCATCCTCACTTATGGTCAAACTTTCAAATGTGTGCAAGGTGTAGGGGTCTTGCATTACTACTAAAATTTTCCATAGGTGTGCAGAGGTTACATCAAAGGTATGGGTCGATTGTGAGTAATTTGGAAGTTGTGCAATGTAATTTCAAAGGTGTGGGTCGATTGTGAGTAATTGCAAAGGTGTGCAGTGTAATTCCTTTCTTGCATTACTACTGAAATCTCTCATAGGTGTGCAAAGACTACATCAAAGGTGTGGGTCGATTGTGAGTAATTTCAAAGTTGTGCAGAGATTACTTTCACCGGCATTTCAAAGGTGTGTAGAGATTACAATATTTGTGGCTTCAACTCAAGGTAAGTCTAGGGTGTAGTACTTCTACAATAAGATGGAAAATCATTAGGTATGTCTACGAGCTCACTTTTCTCAGAATTCCACACAATGTCGACGTAAATTACGTGTGTCTTTGGAGATATGGGGGTTTTGAAGCATGTAATAGGGATTAGAAAAATTGAATGTTGTTTTTTGTTTCATTGTCAGGAATTGTCTCCATTCATTGAGGTTATGGGAACAAATGGGAAGGTTATTCGTGAGCGTCATGCATCACAAACATGTATTGACCAAAAGGTTTCTTACGAAAGGTGATGTCTTCTTATTAGGCATGTAAATAATGTGCGAAAAATCACAAATATTCCCATTCCAGAGCACCCAACAGGGTGACCTAAAACCAGTGAACGGTCACCATGACCAGTGTCTCCTAGATCTAAACGCTCATGCATTACAAGGTTTGGAGATATTGCATATAAAGTTAGGGCGGCACGAAGAAAGTTTCACAAAGACTTACAAATGTGGGCAACCAAAGAGTGGGAAAGAGTCTTTGACAAAGAAGGAAAATCACAGATAGAGTGGGAAGAGGCATGGATTGAAGCACAAAAGTCCGCATGAGAAGCAGAAATGCCATGTAGGATAGCAAAGTTAGAGGAAAAAATAAAGCGCGGGTACAAACCTCGTGCTAATGGAGTTCCACATGACGCTTACATTCCTCGAGAGGAAAATGAGAGGGATGACAAAGAGGGCATTAAAGTTTCAAATGATGATTCTGCCATCAAAAGTTTACTTTCCTTAACTACACGCTTTTGTTCTCTTTCTAGTGACAATTTTTTACATTTATTCAAGTTATAATTTGATTGTTATTGTAGCCGGTTTCATCATCGACCTCTAGCTTTGCGCATGTAGAGAACATTTATTTCTTGGTGAGCCATGATCGCCTTGTGTGTGAGATCGATCACTGCAATATGGATCAGTTCTTGGATAGGTGTGTTACTAATGAAGGGAGTTACTTTTGTTTTGCGGTCTTCACAAGTTGGGCTTGAGTCGGGGTTAGATGCCCATGTCATTGATGATGTTTTAGATCTTGAGGCTTCAACAAAGATGATAAACCTTTTTGCATTGTGAGAAAAAAAACTTTATGCCTAAGTAAATTTTTATTTTTTTTGCTTTGTTCACTTGTGTATCTCATGCTTCATAGGTGGATGGAAAGCATATTGCCGCCCGATGTTCTCTCAGTTGTGTGGTGGGTAGACAACTTATAATTCCCATTTGTCTCTGAGCGTGCTATAGGAGATCATACGTTTCTAAAGCAATTTATTTGGGACACCTGATTTAGGATATCACATATTTACCTTCTTTCCCATTTTGGATAGGTATGGATGCTTTACTTTTATGTATTATCGTAGTATCAAAACTGTCGAAGATTCAAGTCTAAATGTGTGTTCTTTATATAGATCACATTGGGTTCTTGTGGCATTTTACAATGCCCATCTCATACGCATACCTACTCTTTCTCCACGACAATCAGCTATACTTCTCTTTGATTCACTTTCGATTGTCTGCATGGAAAGACTCTTACCACACGTGTCTAGGTATGCATTGTTTTTGGTTCAAACATAATGGTCAAATTGTTTGCATAATTTCAATTAATTGATTGCTTGTGTTTGAAGAGTACTAAAGCATTTTAGTAAGCATTGTTCAAACCTTCAAGTCAAAGAAGAACTTGAAGATCCTCGGGAAGCTTGTGAACTCCTCACTACACAGGTTTAGGGCACAATTTAGTATTGTGTGCTATTACATTGTGTACTGAATTTTCTGTTTTTGACTTATACACATGTTTGTTGGCTATAGTGTCCTCGATAGCCAAATTCTACAGACTGTGGTTATTATGTGATGACAGCAATGAGTTTATTGATAAAGAATATTCTTAAAGATCAAAATCCTCAAGGAAATTTGGTAATTGCTGGTCTTAATTGAAGCACTCATTATAGTGTGAACTCTCATTACTTTTTTGCTTTCTAATGTTGTGTGTTTTTTTTCAGTTAAAAAAAGAATTGGTTTGCGCATGAAGAGGTCGAGTTCACGAGACGGAAACTCAATGTCTGGTTGAACAAGGCTTTGGGTGAGGTCACACTTGGATAGGCCATGGTTTAGGTCTTTTTTGTGTTTACCTTTTTTTTATTAATAGAAAACTTTGGAAGTTGTCATGGGCTACTTTGTATCGATGATTATGTCAACAAATCTTATCTATATCTACATTTTGGTCCACTTTGTATCGATGTTAATATGAAGAGAAACTTGTTGTGATATCTCTTATGTACGGGCATTATGTATCAGGGATGCACATGTATGGTGCTAGAGATAGCATGAATAGCCAGTTCTCTTCAGAGTATCTTTGCTATGGGCTGCTGCTTTTGCTTGAGTCAAGTCTTTGTCTCTTTATTGAGTCAGCTTGATTTTGGACCTATCAATGGAGCTCAATGTGCGTGTTCTTGACATTGCAATGTCCGTTGGGCCTTGGATTTTGCCTAGCTAAGGAATCTCTTAATGAATCAGTGAGGAAGGTTATATTTAACAAGTTTTGAGGTTTTTTTGTGATGGATTTCAACAGGATGCAAAATGTGTTGCGATGATTTCTTGATTGCGGAGTGCAGCTTTTTTTCTGTTTTATATTCATTATAGCCATTGATTTTAAATTGCTTTGCATGTGTGTGTGTGTGTGTAGCAAATAAGGAGATAAAAACGTGCAACTCGAGAGCTGGTTACTTTAAATTTTTGCTCTTTTGAATGAGATTTAGATCAAAAACAATTTTTCATGTGTGTGTGTGTGTGCGCGCACCCACAATACATTGATACTTGGGTTGAGATGACTGTTGGTGCTGTTAATGGTGCATCTTTTGGTCTTGGTGCCTCTCTTCCTTGGGGAGGCTATGAAATGCAACAAGGAGGTGCCTGCCTGCTATTGAACTTGGATTCAAAAAATACTTTTGTCCGTCTTAAATGAACAAATGCCATGAATGAAGACATCAACAGGGAAGAAATATGTTGATGGAGTTTGTCTTTTTTTGCGTGTGTTGTAATTTGCAGCAGGCTGCAATGCTGAAAATCTTACTTACATGGGATATTGTCATGTTTGGACTTGATTAATCCACTCATACTTATGGGACACTTTTTTATAGAATTTTCAACAGATATCTGGGTTTTTCAAGGTTATATCTTATTCTTTTATTGTTTGTAGAACCCACTCTCGTGATATTTTTGAGTATGTTATGCTAAAGCAAGGCTATGCTATGTAAAAGGTGAATTGACATAAAGAGGAAGCTTTTATTCCGATGTAATTCCTATGTGTCCCATCAGGAACTTGCGACGAGTGAAGTCTCAAGATTGGCATTGAGTGTCTTGAGCTAAATCTGACACATACACGTACACACAGGCACACTATGTGCACATGTAGATTCCATGCTTGTCACTCGGCATCAGAGCCTCGTTTGTTTTCATCATTGTCAAGTCTCTATAGTGTTTTGTGTGTGTTGTAATTTGCAGCAGGCTACAAAGTTGCGAATCTCACTTACATGGGATATTGTCATGTCATGTCTAGACTTGATTAATTGATTCAGGCTTATGGAACACTTTTTTATAGAATTTTCAACAGATATCTGAGTTGTTCAGGGTCATATCTTATTCTTTTGCTGCTTGTAGAACCTAGTCTCGTGATATTTTTGAGTATCTTATGCTAAAGCAAGGCTATGCTATGTAAAAGGTCAATAAACATAAAGAGGAAGCTTTTACTCCGATGTAATTCCTATGTGTCCCATGAGGAACTTGAGACGACTGAAGGCTCAAGATTGGCTTTGAGTGTCTTGAGCTAAATCTGACACATACACGTACACACATGCACACTATGTTCACATGTAGATTCCATGCTTGTCACTCAGCATCAGAGCCTGGTTTGTTTTCATCGTTGTCAAGTCTCTATATATTTTTGTATTGTTCACCTCTAACAACATATTAGGTGCTTATGTTCATACCTAAGTCGTCTTATGTCAGAGATTTACCACAAGACGTAAACTCCAACCACAAAAATAAGAATCATAGATCTTGAAGATAAATTGTATATGAAAAACAATATACATGATCTGTAAACCACATGATGACTAAGATATAGTAAGTATAATGAGAGCAAGATCTCCACCTCTAGTTGTAGTAGGTATAATTAGAGCAAGATCTCCACCTATCAACAATCAAGTGTCTACTTTAGTAGTATGAATGTCCGTACTCACTCCTTGCTTTGGTATAAATGTCACTCTGTGTCCAACTTGTCAGATAAATTTGGAAACAACTCACACTCCACTGTGCCATAAAACTAACCTTGCCACATTTGAGATTACTTTTATGGTAAATAGATCAAAATTTCTAACCCTCAAGAAAATAAGTAATTTCGACACAATGTGCAAAGATTATTTTTTCTATAGAAAGTATCAATTAGCAACTCTCTGTAAAAAAAGTAATCTCAACACATTGTGCTGAGATTACTTTTTTTCCAGGTAGTGGCAAACAGATCAAAATTTCTAACTCTCGAGAAAATAAGTAATCTCAACACAATGTGCAAAGATTACGTTTTCTCCAAAGAGTATCAATTAGCAACTCTCTGTAAAAAAATAAATCTCAACACATTGTGCTGAGATTACTTTTTTTCCAGGTAGTGGCAAACATAACAAAATTTCTAACTCTCGAGAAAAAAAGTATTCTCGACACAATGTGTTGAGTTTCTTTTTTCAGTGAGTAAGGAATTTTGATTTGTTTGCCACTACTTGGAAAAATAGTAATCTCAGTACAATGTGTTGAGATTACTTTTTTCCATAGAGTTGCTAATTGATACTCTCTGGAGAAAAAGCAATCTCTACACATTGTGCAGAGATTACTTTTATGGCAGAGAGTTAGAAATTTAGATTTGTTTGCCATTAATGTAATCTCAACATACGAATAATGTTTATTTTAAATCAAAATTGAATAAAACTTGTCAAATTTACCGCTTGTATAAAAAGAAGCTTGAAAAAGAATTGTCATAAATACGTCATTACATGGCTTCGACTAGAGGAATACAAAAGTAGCATTCTGATGATGAAAGCTTTGATGCCTAGTAGTTGTTCCCCATTTTCTCGGGTAAGTGTAAAGCAATACTCAACATCTTTTGTACCACCAGATTGGTAAGAAGAGATCACCCCCCCAAAACTCTTAGCTTCATTACAAACGCGAATCACTTGGCCCACTAGAGATTGTATGACATTTTCTTTGATGTGCATAGGCTTTACTGGGAGGAGAGCATGACACGTGTGACATGTGGGCGTGATTTGGGAATCCACTAGCAAGGTCTTGGTGCAACAATGTGGACACCAAATATGGGGCCGTTTATTAGAACGGACACAAGATCTACCCCTTTGGTGCTTGCATTTGAGTTGGCCCGATTGACGCAATGGTTTGGAAGGTTGGCTAGCTCCATCAAGATCTATGCTTTGTTGTTCTTCATTTGTGTGAACTAGTGGTACACCATGACCAAGCCAAGTTGCTGTAACGGGGGCCTGTATTCGTCTAATACTTCCTGTGGTAGGGAGATCAATATTTGTAGGGATCACAAATGTTGAGAGTGTCCCTTTCATGTTTTGCAACTATAACCTGATGACTTCAATCTCATTGGGATCCTTGGAATATACCTTTTTCTGTATAGTTGACAGTGCATCCTTAAGGTGGTTGATGAGATCCACCACGTCATCTTCCCTCTCTTGTATATCATTGTCACTTTCATGCGCTTCAAAATCATGATGCATGGCATCTTTGTAGATGTTGAATGAGTCTTCATGTGCACCATGTAGAAATTATTTCAAACGAGAAAAGTGAGTCAGTACTATCATTCGAACACCATTAAGATGCTTACACTGGCTGCTCCAATCCGGACAATCACAATAATTTATTTTGAAGCTGACATGATACCTTATACTCTCATTTATGGTACTCTCAATCTTGAAGAGAAATGACCCTTCATTCATAACCTGAAAGCTAGATGGTGTGGTTTGAAACCTTTGCAAAATTCTCTCCCCTTCAAGCATTTTTGTTGTCTACATCTTTGTCCCACCCCCGGAATGCCATATCGCGTAGAGCCATCTACCATGCAAACCATAAGTTAGACATGAATCCAAACCTTCAACGTATAATTTACGTCAATAAAGAAAGAGAAAAAATTACCTATTTCTTGCTTTTGTTGAAAGAATCTCAAGAGGCTACCACTGATGCAACTTCCAGACTTGGAGTCACCCACAAGCACATGCAAGAGCTCCAAGATGGATCGATTAGTTCGAGCATCCAAAAGAGTATATTTAATATATTTTCATAAGCACTCCACCAAGTTTGTGGTGTCAACATTTCCATGTGTAAACATTCGTCCAAACCTTGGCCATCGGGTTATCCATATGGAATCCCCCCCACACCATCCATTAGTGACATAACGAACTATATTTTTGTATGGTGAATAGCTCACCAAAAGATCTTGAAATCTGCCTTCAAAATCCGATTTTTTTGCACAATGCATTAAGTTTGACAAATCATTATAAACATCGTCCCTTAACTCCTTTGGAACCTACATATCAAAACAAACATACATATGTTGTACATCATTTTTTTTTAATAGATCAAGTAGTTACACTAAAGTAACTTAGCAGTATAATATCTGAGGTAAGAGATTCTCCACCCATGATTTTTTAGTATGGAACCAACAAAGTAGAACACGGCATGCAACTTGGTACTTTTTTCCATTGGCGTCAATACTCCAGCTATGCGGGTCTTCATACTCCAACTATGCGGGTCTTCATCCATGACCTTCCATATAGCCTCTAGTTCTTGTTGTGACTTATCAATCACAATAGCTAATAGATGAATGTGGCCCATCCTCTCTATGACTACAGTAGCTATCAACTTTAAAGCAATGATGTCATGATGACAACCAGGATCGGTCGTAAACATCATGAACCAAATTGGTAGTCCAACACCTTGTTGATTTGGCAACATTGCAGTATACAAAGGTACCATAGTCAATAGCCCCTGTGTTATTTGTAGAGGATCGCTTGGCCATTTGCAGCATCCAGTGATCTTGAATGATCAAGATAAAAGGCTTATCTTTTTCATTAACTGCTTTTGGATTGTATGGTTGGCAATAAACCATTGCATAAAAATTTGAATGTAAGAAGAAAAGAAATTTGAATTACTCTCTGTGACTTATGAAAAAATATCACCTTGTTGGTTTTGCATAATTTCAAAGCCTCCGTATACATAGAAACCCAGTCATCATTTGATACGCGACCTATATCAACTTGATCACTTAGAGGGTATCCTCTGTATAAAGAAATTTATTAAAGAAGCAAGTCAAAGTGCTACCTCGATAACGCATTTGGTAAGACAAGATATTGATTTCATGTGGTATCATAAATAGTACAGTCAAGAAGGGAGGCTCGCTCCATGTGAAATCTTTCTTTTGACAAAGACATAGAAGCAACATATCGAGCATTCTCGACATCAAAGAGATCTTCCATGCAACACTCAATTACGGATGGATGGACAGGCAAGTGATATATATCACTTCTTGAACCTGGGACATGACCACTGTGACTAGTGTTTAGATAAATATGAACATCATTACTCCCATAGGTAGTTATCATTTGTATTTTAAACGGACAACCACATTTCTTTGATGTCCTTGCTCTGTTTTTATCTCCCCTTTGTCGAGGCGCACCACCTCGATGACATATATAATCAATCGCAGATTTTGTTGCACCAAGTGTTTGAGAAGAACAGACTATCATTACCCTTGTCTTGTGCTCGATCATGATGCTCTTTAGGTGCCCCTCTACATCGGACATGTTTGTAGTAATAACATTTGGAGGTTCTTTATTCAGGTCCATTATTTGACACCATGATCTTGAAGCTGAAGCGTTAGTTGCATTCACTATAAGAGGAGTTGTCTATAACCGCTAACATTGCCGCAAAAAAACAAAGGAAAAAGGAGAGAGAAAAATTTGTGGGGGCGGCAATAAGCGCGGCTATGAACATGGTAGTGGTTTCTTAGCAATAAGCACGGTAATAGTCGTGGCAATATACCCGCTTCTATTATCGCGACCTTTGCCATTGTTATTACCGTGTTTATTATCGTTACACGCCAATTCAAAAATAAAGGTGCTCATTTGGGCCACCCAAATGAGCACCTTTATTTTTGACCTGCATAAAAACAATAAAACATCAATTGTTTTTGGAAGAGTATAGAAAATAACAAAGAACTGAAATTGAATTTACTTTACCTTGATAATTAAAAATGTAGAAGATCAACTATTTAAAAAAGTTATAATAAAAAGTAAATAGTTGTATATATATTGTGTCACATTGGGACTTTACGAAAGTTTTGACAAAACATTTTTTAATCTAATCCTCGTCGTCATCCAGAGGCACATATGTTGGATCACTTTGACTTTACATAAACCCAAACCAAATTAAACAATTATTCATAACTCAAAACAATTGATACAAAATTACTTGTTAAAACTACGGCTTGTAGTGGTCCAACCGCCGCGTCGAATTGCTCGCAAGATGTGGTTGTTTTCGAACAACCATCGCCAAGTATCAAATTCTCTATGTTTCTCCCTATACTTGCCCATCTCTCTGGTTGGTCAAGAGAGAGTGACATTTTCCTAAGTTAGCAATAACAATACCAAATCATCAACAACAATCTTCATAATCACTGATCGACCTTATAATTCAAATAATTTTACATATTTATGCTTCCAAGCTTCCTTGCCTCCTGAGCCATAGTGCGTGGGAGTTTGTCTTGCGTGGGCCTCACATTGTTGTCTATATGATGAGCATGTCGCAGCTTGATCGCTCTTCTCTTGAATTTCCCACTCCTGCCGTGTTGCCACCGCGGTAACTCCTATTTGGATCTCTCACTTGGTTGGCTGCTGCGCGCCGCACACTAGACTACTTGTTTTTTAGAAATGTCTTTATGTAGCCCTCCAACCATTGTTGTGAAAATTGTTGATCAGAGGTGTTTGGAAATCTAGCTAACAGAGCGTCCTCAATGTACCGTGCATGATTGGGAAGTTGGTCTCTAAAATTTATAAAACAATTATTATACGTTGAATGTATATGAATTTGTAGATGGCATCGAAATGCCCTACCCTGTGCAGTGCCGAAATCCATCTCCCCGCCATATTTAACCATGTAGTAGCGCTCATGCGTGTCTGGCACGCGTGTGTCATCCTCTGCATCAGGGGCGGCACGCTTTGAAAGTGGGGACTCTGTTCCCCCACCACTACCAAAACATGAGAAACCACAAGATCTGCCGTGCTTCGTCTCTCATGGCGCTCGCTGCGCTGAGATGAGCGTCGACTCGTACTGCTAGAGAAAGTCCGTCGACGATGTTCTGGCGAAGCCGGAGTGGAATGGAGTGGCGTAGGACCCTGTGATGCCATGGGAGTAGGACCCTATGATGCAAGCAGAGTAGGACCCTGTGATGGAATAGGAGTAGGATGATGGAATAGTAGAGGGAGGTGTCCTCAGTGCAAGGCTCTGTAGGTAAGGAGTCCTTCCCTGACTCCCCCATGGTGTAGTCTGTGGAGGAATGCTGTAGGTCGCAAGCTGCAGCAACGGAGTGTAGCAACCAAACAAATCCTCCGTTAAACGGAGGTACTGCTCTCGTAAAGAGATAGCCCGCTGTAAGTCAGGATCTACAACCGGTGGAGGAATCTGAGAAGGGTAGGTATAGGATGTCCATGCCTACAAATAACAAAAAAGAAACCTATGATACTCATGGTTTATGGTTAACTACGTAGATACATTATTTATTTCTTTGCTTGTTCTCACCGACTCAAGATTCGGGTCCACTGGAGGCAATGTCCACCCCGGGTGGGAGCCCACTTGAGGTGTGAACCAACAAAAAGAAAAGCTAGTTGGCTGCTCCTCACTAGTTGGTCTGTCGTTTGACATCTACATTACAAAAAGAAATATAAGATTAAGCTTTCCACCCTTCTCACTTATCTATAAATACATACAGAAGTATTATCACACAAACACGTAGATACGTATATATACTAGTAGACCTAAGTAGAGGCTAGTAGTGCCAAAGGTTAACTGTACCTTTTTAGATATCATCACAGTTTCAACTGTGGTAAAACCAAAGGTACGTTGTAGTAATCCACGCATGAGTGGATCAATGACCACAACGCCATGATTAAAAGAGGACCATACTAAACATATATATATATACACACATATATATGTTAAGGTTGTAAATGTAGCCATTGTTTTGTGTTGGCTACACCTAAATTCAACGTCTAAGTGATCAATTGATCGTAACATTACAATTCTCTCCCAAAGGATATATATATTAGCACACAAACACGTAGATACATACACATACTAGTAGACCTAAGTAGAGGCTAGTAGTACCAAAGGTCAACTGCACCTATTTAGATACCATCGCAGTCCCAACCGTGGTAAAACCAAAGGTACATTGTGGTAATCCATGCATGAGTGGATCAATGAACACAACACCACGATTAAAAAAGGACTATATCCAAGAGATAGCATCTAACCTTCAGATGCTATGCTCCCGTACTTAGTGCCTACAAACATGCATAAACAGATATATATGTACACACATATATATGTTAAGGTTGTAAATATAGCCATCATTCTCTGTTGGTTGCACCTAAATTCAACATCTAAGTGATCATTTGATCATAACATTACAATTCTAATGTAATGAAATAAGTAATTCTATTTCTCTCACTGAGTCTCTCTCTCTATCCCTCTCGCTCTCCCCTTCTTGGTCGTGCAGTTGAACTACAAAGCGAAAGCTCCATCCGAGAGTCATGTCTCCGCCTCCATGTAAAGCAAGCACTCTCAGAGATGAGAATCCAAACATGGACGACATCTTCTGCCGAGGCATGGAGGTCTCGGCTAAGGTCATGGTGGCTTTGGACTTGGGCACCACTTTTTCGAGCTTCGCGTACGTCCACAGAGCGACCCCAGGGACATCCACCATGTGTTGGATCGGCCTCACAAACTAAGGCAGCCGCTTCATCCCGTTATTGAAAAACATAGATCAGCATGTTATACAAGTGGAACCCCTTGTCTTCTACCTACACCCTCCAAGCTTGGGGATGGGCTACCCTTCGCTCAACAAAGCATCCTCGCGTTGAAGGTAATCTTGGTGTTGGTTGCTCAGGTATCCCTTTGGAGCCCAATTTTCATCTCCTTAACTTATTTCTCTCTCTCCCTCTTTCCCCTCTTTCCCCTCTTTCTCTCTCTTTCTCACTCTCTCTCTCTATCTCTTTCCTTATCTCTCTCTATTCCTCTCTTTCTCTCCCTCTCTATCTACTCTTTCTCTTTCCCTATCTTTCTCTCCCTCTTTCCCTCTCTCACTCTATCTCTCCCTCTATCTCTCTCTCTCTTTCTATCTATTTCTCTCTCTCTATCTCTTTCCCTTTCTCTCCCTCTATCTACTTTCTCTCTCTCTCTTTCTTTCCCTCTATCTACACTCTCTCTCTATCTCTCCCTCTTTTCCTCTCTCCCTCTCTTTCTCTCTCTTTCTCTCTGAAAGGGTGGTGGTAATGCGTTGTCAAAGAGTTGGCGGTCTTGCCAGGAAGGCGTCGGGTCCCTAGCTGTGAGGGTTTGTGGGGAGACTGTGAAGCTTTTTATTTAAGCAAGCTTAGTGTTTGTAGCAAATACATTGTGTGTAGCCATTGGAATCTTATACGCAGACACACGCATACGCACACGTGAAACCCTCAAAACAAAACAAAGATGAAAACATCAAGTCTTTGATCGTATCTAATCAAAGGTAAGATGAAAGGGTTTACTGATGCATTTATAACGGCAAGTCGTTGTGCTCCAAATAGACTGCGAATGGTTCTTTGAAACTGTAACTTAGTGCTTACAAAGATGTAGATCTTTAGCCTAGCGATAGGAATGAGCCATGTGTACAAGTCCGCTTGGTTCATAGTAATATTAAGAAATCAAGACTCAACCCCTAGAGGAGAATAAATATGTGCACATCGAAAGAATTAGAGTAGTCTAGTAGTGGCAACATAAGGGGATGTGGAGAAAGAAGAATTTCTTGTAGTCTTTCCGGCACAAAGAGTAACACAGTTCTCTGTTGGAAGTGGATTTTACGCCTAATACAAACGTTAACTCTAATATGTTGCACAAAGTGAAAGGGTTGAAAAGTTACACCATTGGGGTTTTTCATCTAAGAAAGCTCAGAAAGCAGTCAAACAATGGAGGAAAGAGATAATAGAGACAACCAACACACAAAGACCCACACAAACTCAAGCCAAAGAAGTGAAGCACACCTCAAGACTTTGTAGTATTGTAGACAACTTGAAGAAGTAGAAGATGAGTAGTAGTCCCAAATACCATTTGCAAGCCACCAACAAAAGCGTCTTTATTGATCAAAGAAGGTTACATAGAGTGTATGAGTATTACAACTGAGAAGATAGAAGACTTGCGGCATGAAGTAGCAAGCTCAAGATGTGTAGGGCTGAAATTGAGAGAAAGTTTTCCTCACAGAGATGGCTAGGAGGATGGGTGATGGCTTGATAGAGTGGCTTGATTATGGGGATTGCTTGATGGTTTTCTTGATGCCCAAGTGAGGAGCAAGAGGCTCTATTTATAGGTGAGGTTGCCTCTTGAAGAAGATATTTGCTTAGAAATATCCAAGAGATTTGTGTGACAAGTGTCGCCCTTTTTAAAATATCTTGAAATTATCTTCAAAGTTTCTAGATCTTTTTCTTCAGGAGATATCTAGAGGTTCTTCTAGATCTTTCTCTTCAAGAAATATCTAGAGGTTCTTTTAGATCTTTCTCCAAATATCTTATCCTTGCCGCCACATGTCAAGAGTTGTTGAGCTATGGTGGGAACATGTGCATAAAGTACCTTTATAAAAATTGAGAGAGAGCTTGGCATACATCATGGATGACATCAAACAAACTCGTAACCACTTTTCTAAGGGATTTTTCTAGGTCCATACTCACTCCAAAGTGCACCTACTATGTGTAGAATGACACATCATGGGGTATACTATGACTAAAGCCACTTTTGGCCATGCTATACATGTCATATGCCACCTAAGATGCCTAGTAGATAGGAGGTATGTTTTATAGGCACATTTCAACATGGCTCCAAAGAAGAGGTTCACAAAGAAGCCCGGGATCAAAGTCCATTCCCAACAAGAGCGACACATCAGACTTCAACTAGCTTTTTGCATACTAAATGGAAAATGCATATACTTATGCACACTTAAGGTATACACATAAAATCCATAATATTGTAGTGCTTAGCTTCCGTTCCCACCATGCGCATGCCACGGCACGATAGCGTGTGCTAGTCTCCATCCAACCGTGCTATCTTATAGCCTCCCCCTAGTATACACATTGTCCGGCCATGCCGGTGGCCTTGCCCATAGGAACCATGTCCTTACATTACCCCCCCCCCTTGTAGAATCATTTTCGTCCTCGAAAACGAACGTAGGAAAATTTTTCTTAAGTGCGGAGACATTCTCCCATGTAGAGCCTCCTTCAGGTCTATCTAGCCATTTTACCAACACCTGTCGTCTAACATGATGTCTAGTGCGAAGCTCAAGAGAATCCAAAATCTTTTCGGGCTCATGAGGAATGCTTGGTGGTTCGATAAGGTCAACCAACATATCTGTGTCAATGACATTATCATTCTGTCCTAGCTATTTTTGTAAACGGCTGACATGGAAAACAAAATGAACTCGTGAGTGCTCTGGAAGAGATAACTTATAGGCCACTTGACCTATACATTTGAGAATGGTAAATGGTCCACAATAGAGTGGTGAAAATTTAGAAACTTTTCCCGTATTCAAACTTTTTGAATGCTCCGGAACTTTGAGAAAAACCTTGTCTCCTTCTTCGAAAGTAGCAAGACATTGATGCTCATCTACGTACTTCTTATATCGATCTTGAGTTTGCTTAACATTCTGTCGAGCAACTGGAAGCATGTCAAAATGGTCTTGGAGAAAATCCTTCGCTTGTTGTATCTTCTCCTTAGCCAACCCCACCGTAATGGGTGATCTAGGTTGAAATCCAAACAAAAGCATAAATGGAATAAACCCTGTAGTCACATGATTTGAACTATTATAAGCAAATTCCAATATAGGTAAGTAGTCTTCCCAATTGGTTTGCTTCTTGCTAACGTATGCTCGTAGCATATCCTCTAGCACTTGATTAACTCTTTCTATTTGACCATCTGTTTTTGGATGATCAATCGTACTTAGATTAAGTTTAGTTTTCAACTTTTGGAACACAGCTCTCCAGAAGTGATTATCAAACTTTCGATCTCTGTTACTAATGATACTAGCTGGAAGACCATAGAGTTTATATATGTGCTCTACAAATAGCCATGCTAATTTCGGTGTTTTAATCGTAGTCTTAGTGGGAATGGATCGGCCCATCTTTGTGAGATGGTCTACTATTACCCAAATAGCATCATGGCCATGATTGGTAGTAGGTAGTCCTACTACAAAATCCATAGAGATACTCTCCCACTTACCTTGAGGTGCTCTGCCTTATTAACTTAGCACTGTTGGCAGCTTAGTACGTACTCTTGAACATCATGATGTAAGCCCGAACAATAAAATTTCCATCGAACTAAGGCATACGTCTTACGGATACCTGGATGACCGGCACCTGGACTATCATGACACTCAAATAAGATTTGGCGCCTATTGTCCGAGTCCTTTGGCACACATACTCTACCTTTGTGGACTAAGTATCCATCATCAATGGAAAAATTATTCCATCGCTTAAGCTCTTCCTGAGTAGGGGTGGAGCTATGTGTGTTGGAGTTTCTATCTGCGTGTGTAGAGACATGTTGGTCTGGCTGTTCAAAGACATGTGAGTGTGAGGGATCCCTTTTTAAAACTACACTCCATACTTTAGCATATGAGTGATCTTGTGCACACTTGCCACGTAGTGACTCCAAAAATCCACTCTTTAGTTTCGTGAAAGCAAGTGAAATAATCTGAGGCATCCAACTTAGTGCATCCGCTACTACATTATATCGCCCCTTGCGATATCATAGCTTACAATCATAATCTTGAAGGATTTCTGCCCATCTAGCTTTACGGCCCTTCAATTCTATTTGAGTAGTAAATCATTTGATACTCTCATGGTCAAAAACTACTTCAAACTCAGCACCATATAAATAGTGTCGCCACTTTCGTAAAGCGTGAATTATGGCATAGAGCTCTCTCTCATAGGCAGAATAATTTTGTTGAGCTCTATCTAACTTTTTACTTTCAAAGGCTATAGGTATTCCCTCTTGTAGAAGTGCGGCACCAATAGCTTTATCACTAGCATCAGTCTCTACCACAAACGGCTTAAGTGGGTCGACGATTGCTAGGATGGGAGCAGTGGCTATAGCTACCTTGAGCTGTTCAAAACTGTGTTTTTTTGGCTTCCTCCCAAGAAAAGGTCTTACCTTTTGCTTTAAGTTGATCCGGCATAGGAACAATGATTTTGGCATAGTCATGGATATACTGTCGATAAAATCCAACCATGCCTAAAAATATTTGAAGCTCCTCAACCATGTTGGGATGTGGCCATCGAAGAATGGCAGCAACGTTATCAATGTCCATCTTGATGCCAGAATAAGAGATCACATGATCGAGGTAATGTATCTCTGTTTTAAAGAAATCACACTTGCTTTTCTTAGCATACAGGGCGTGAGCTCATAGCTGCTCAAACACTAATCGTAAGTGTTCTATGTGTTCATCTTCAGTCTTACTATAAATGAGAATATCATCAAGGAAAACAACAAATTTTCCAAGATAGGGACGTAAGACACTATCCATGAGTGTCATAAATGTAGCTGGACCATTGGTTAGACCGAAAGGCATAACCAAAAATTCAAAATGTCGGAATCGTGTTCTAAAGGAAGTTTTGGAGATATCTTGCAGTAGGATACGTACCTGGTGGTATCCTGAATGAAGATCTATCTTTGTATAATATCTTGCCCCGTGGAGTTGATCAAACAACTCATCCACTAGAGGTAGAGGATACTTGTTCTTAATGGTTATCGCATTTAGTCCGCGATAATCTACGCACATGTGCATAGTACCATCTTTCTTTTTTACCAATAGAATTAGTGATGCCCAAGGCGAAGTGCTAGGTCTAATGAAACCACGAGCGAGGTAGTCATCCAACTGACTTTCAGCCTCCTTGGCTTCTTTATCACTCATACGATAAGGTGGTGTACTCACCGGTTTAGTGCGTGGCAAGACATCTATGCCATGCTGCACATCATGTGTAGGGGATAAACCCGGTGGTAAATCACTTGAGAACACATCACTATACTCCGTGAGTAAGTGAGTCAGCTTTTGCCATGCAAAAGGAGAAAGTAAACTAGAGTTATGCTGGGATGGAGAATATTGTAATTCCTGTAATGTTTGTTTTACAACAGTTGCACGTTGCTCTATAGAATTAAAATTGAGAGCACTTTGCTCGTTAGATTTGTTAACACTTTGTTAATCAGTAAAATTCATTGCAGTTTGCATACCATTACTAGAATTCATTGCACTTTGCATACCCTTACTAGAATTCACCACACTTTGCTCTTGAGAATTCACAAGATTGGAGACAAGTAGTAACACAAAAAGACTTCATCTATTAGATTTTCTTTCTGCAAAATAGAAAGCTCTGCTATAAGGTGCAGATGGTATATTTTTCTCACCAAGCAAAAGCACATGTTTACCATTGGCCATAAAGGATAAGGAGTTGTGTTCATAACTAGTGTGCAATGTGTTTCCTAAACCATGCA
Organism: Adiantum capillus-veneris; assembly: GCF_014529385.1. Classification (NCBI taxonomy): domain Eukaryota; kingdom Viridiplantae; phylum Streptophyta; class Polypodiopsida; order Polypodiales; family Pteridaceae; genus Adiantum; species Adiantum capillus-veneris. The sequence goes on from NC_140944.1 coordinate 88,019,793, forward strand.
GCCACTCCCGTCTTAAAACTACATCAGCACGTTCCATGTTCATAACTTGGAAGTCAAGGGTCATTGTATGATCTTGAACAATAAGCTCAACCCCTTGAACTACCGTGTCCCATACTTCTTTATCATTCCCAGACATCTGTTCCACCACATACTTGTGAGAGGAGGGAGTCTGTGTAAGCTTCAATTTCTTGACTAGCTTATAGTTCAAGAAGCTATGAGTTGCACCATCATCCACTAAAATATGAACACGTTGTCCGTTAATAGTGCCATGCATGCGAATCAAATCATAGGGGCCAAAGGTGGGTTGCCACATTGAAGCAGACACACAACACTTGTGCTTTTCTTCCATATGAAGAACCTCTATAGCACAATATTTAGGAGATGAATCTAATGTGAGGTGTTGCACCGTGTGCATGGCCTTTTCTTTGCCTTGCAAAAGAGGACAATCTTTCTTGTTATGTTGGTCCAAAAGATATCTAAAACACAAATTGTGTTTCTTTGCACGCTCAAAATCAGCAATGCTGAGAGATCCACGCGGAGTATCGCGTGATTGGTTAGGCTTCTTAGCCTCTTGTGGGCGTGGAGATCTACCTCGCCATGGGCTCTTAGCCACATTTCTCTTAGAAAAAGTATTCTTAGAGTGGGGAACATTTCCTTTCCTCTCTTGGTCATCATCATATCTTTGTGCATGACTAATGGCTTCTTCCAAAGTTTTTGGATGTTGGGTCTGGACATGAAGACGATAGTCTTTGTTAAGACCCCTATTAAAACCCCATATCTTTTGGAATTCATCTAGAACTTCTAGTTTTAATATGATTTCCCGGTACTTTGAAAGGTACTGTGTGAGAGAGAGGCCAGACATGCGGCATGCATCCCATGCTAACCAATTCTTATCTTCTACATTGAAGTCCAAAAACTCTTTGGAGAAAGAATCTTGAAACGCAGCCCAAGACAGAAGATGAGCATCTATTGGAAATGTCATCCACCACTTATAGGCCTTGCCTTTAAGAGATAGACTTGTTTTCATAGCCGTCTTTATATCTAGGGGTGTGTCTCAATCTATGAATATCACTCCATTTGTGTAAGAATGTATTGACCGCATTCTTGTTGCGATCACGCTCTTCCCCGTGAAACTCAGGAATGGTGATTTTCTTAAGTAATTCATTGCTACCTTCTGCATCTTTTGCAACACTTGTGTCTTGGACTCCTTGAGTTGTGCGAGCTTGGCTCCCTTGAACCGTGCCACTTGTGGCTCCTTGAGTTGTCTGTGAATTCATAAATTTCACAAGTAACTCTGTAAGATTGGTAACATTTGCCTTGAGTGCAGAGAGGTTTCTTTCAAGTACTCTTTGGCAATGTTCCAAATTCTTGAAAGAAGCCATATCTACAAGCCCATGATCTCCTAGATCATCATCATCATGCATATTAGCGTCAGCAGCAGCCGTGGTGTCTGGATTTTGATCATTGTGCTCAAAATCAAACGTGTGTCTAGGTGGGATATCCTCATTGGCCATGGTAAACACACACTAATGCAAAGAGAGAAAAAGAAATGACAACATGTACCTTGAGAAATTGAAGTCTTTGTGTTTTGTATACTCCGCGATTTGCGTTGCATGCGAACCTCGCCTTGCGGGAAGTTGAGTGCTTCACTTGTCGTTCCTTGTAAGAACACCATTGATGATTCTTCATAAAAACTTGTTGTTTTTGTGAAGGTGTTTCTTCACTTTGAAGCTACCTCTTTGAGGAAAAAAGAATTTTTGGAGGAAAACTTGCCTTCCTCCAAGAAGTGAAAAGGAAGGGTAAAGCTACTTCCTTGAAGTTTGAAGCTTTCCGTTTCCTTCTAGGTTTTCTTTCAACACAAGTAGACTATATTTCCTTGTTAAACACAACAAGGGCCAATAGCTTGATGGTAAAGTGTTGGCCTCTTACCCTCATAGGGTGGGTTCAACCCTCCTTCATGCAAGGGTTAAGCAGGCCTTCCTGCGCGCACAGCCAATGACAACAACGGAAGCCTTCGGAGCCTCGGTGCCGGTCGAGTTTGCCTTGGTCGGCCGCCTTAGTCATGCGATGTGGAGAGCGTAGATGGGGCGACCACGGTTCGTTGCCTCTATCCACGCGCTGCTCGCACATGAAGCTGTGTCTGCCTTCTTTTTGCTACACAGCGAAGACGTCATGGTCTGCGGAACGTGGGAGAGAAGCAGGGCATGGCACGCATATGCAAGCCCCTTTTAGCCTCCTCCAAAAAGAAGCTCGGATACCAGTGAAAGGGCGGTGGTCATGCGTGTGCTAGTTTCCACCCAATCGTGATATCTTATAGCCTCCCCCTAGCGTACACACTGTCCGGCCATGCCGGTGGCCTTGCCCATAGGACCCATGTCCTTACACTCTCCCTCTTTCCTTCTCTCCCTCTCTCTCTCCCTTTCTCCCTCTTTCCTTCTCTCTATCTCTATGTCTCTTTCTTTTTCTCTCTCTCTCTCTCTCTCTCTCTCTCTCTCTCTCTCTCTCTCTCTGTGTCCCTATCCCTTATCTCTCTCTCTCTCTCTTATCTCTCCCCCCAGAGAGGTCACCTGATAAAAATGTAACCTATTACATGAGTTCAACAGAAGGATATTTAAAGTTGTTGAAACTTACATAAATATATATACAAAAAGGTATTATTTTTTCAAATTTGAGAAAAACTTACAAATTTTAAAAGAAAAGGGGACATTATATTCTTAACAAAATTCACAGATAAAGGGCTTTACAGACATGTTTTGAACGCACCTAATATGGTAGTTTTACACAGTGAGCCCCCTGAGTCTCTCCCTCTATCCCTATCCCTATCTCTCTCCCTCTTTCCCTATTTCTATCTCTCTCTTTATCTCCCTATTTCTATATCCCTATCTCTCTCCCTCTTTCTCTCTCTCTCTCTCTCTATCCCTATCCCTATCTCTCCCTCCCTCTCTCTCTCTCTCTCTCTCTCTCTCCTCTCTCTATCTCTCTCTCTTTCCCTCTTTCCCTATTTTGCTATCACTCTCTCTCTCTCTCTCTCTCTCTCTCTCTCTTTCTCCCTCTCATTCATTCTCTCTTTATTTATCTACCTCTATTCCTCTTTCTCTCTCACTCTCTTTATCTATCTCTCTCTCTCTCTCTATCTATTTTTCTCTCCCTCTTTATCTATTTCTCTCTCTCTCTATCTAACATTTACCTCTCTTTATGTAACATTTCTCTCCCTCTCTCACTCTCTTTATCTATTTCTCTCTCTATCTAACATTTCTCTTTCTCTATCTAGCATTTCTCTCCCTCTCTTTAAATCTCTCTCTCTCTCTCTTTCTCTCTCTCTCCATTCATCTCTTTCTCTTTCTCTATTTCTATCTAACACTATCTAAACAATCATTTTCAAACGTGCATAACAAATCAATCATTTCCAAACGTGCGTAGCAAAGCAACCATTTTCAAACGTGCTTAGCAAAGCAACCATTTTCAAACGTGCTTAGCAAAGCAACCATTTCAAACAAGACGTATGAAACAACCATTTCTTAATGAATGAGGTATGTTATGGATTTTCTATTTTTTCTATTTATGTGTGTGTGTGTGTGCGTGTGTGTGTAGTAGAAAACAAAAGGGGAAGAGAAAGGATCTGCTTTTGTGTTTACATCTTCTTTGTAGCACGGTTGAGATTCCAAAGAAAATGGCGGAATACCCCCTTGCCAAAACTTGGACGAAACCCTCTTCGATGAAACCTGAGAAGCTTGGAGAAGGAGAGAGGGGGAAGGGAGAGGTCGGGGGGGGGGGGGGGGGGGGGGGGGGGGGGGGGGGAGAGGGGGGAGGCTTGTTGAAGGAGAGAGAGGGGAGGGAGATGGGGGGTAAGGGAGGGGGGGAGAAGCTTGGGAGCGATGGCGGAGAGCAAGAACGCAGGGTATGCTGCAAAACGCGCCATACTCTGCCTTCTTTCCTTTTTTAGGTGTCAGTTATTACCGCGGCTATTACCACCTATATGACCGCGGCCAGTCATTTCAAATGGATACATGCGAATCCGAGGTTGCGGAAGGCGGGGGGGGGGGGGGGGGGGGTAGAAACCATCCCCTCTACCCTTAGCTATACATGCTTTTGAATTTTTTGATAAACATTTTTAATTTTTATGGATACTTTATTTTGTAGACTTTTAAATGTCTATTAATTGAATTTTTTAAAATCTCTTTCAGTTAAATAATAATTTTAACACTCATTGCCCTTTATTCCCTTTGACTTTAACTATATGTAATTTTTCTAATGGAATTAAGTGTTTTTGTAATTATTTATTTTTTAGGACACATGACTAAATAAAGAACCTTTTGCGTGTGTAGGACATTGAGTGGAATGATCGTGGTCCTCCTGGAGGCCCAGAGCGAGATCGTTGGCTCAAGGAAAAACTACCTTGTCCTTGCGCCAAGTTCAAAAGGGCAATTCCTTGCTTGAGGCTTTGAAGCACGTGGAGAACGAAGGGCTTTGGCATCCTTGGAAAAGCGCTCGGAGAGATGATAGAGCGACTCACCTGTCGCTTGAGGAGGTGCCCCATTGGTCTGTGTTCGGTGGTGGTGCACCGGCGGGCAAGACTGAACAGTAGAGGCAAGAGCGACTGGGCGATTTGGGTGCACCGCATGGTGACCCTCCCTGTTGGCTCTACGTCGGCAACTCCTATGGCGTTTTTGTTGCACTTTGAGGTAGAGGATGAGTACATGTTCGACATGTGTGATGAGTTACTAGCTCATGATTGCAACGTGCGCGAAGAGGATTGTCAGCCCTGCACTAAACGGACTGTCGAAACGGAGGATAGATTGATGACGAGTTCTCAAACACCTCTTTACGACGGTACACGATACTCGGTGCTCCGAGCATCGTTGGAAGTACTCAACTTGCAAGCAAAATTCGGTTGGAGTAATGCAAGTGTCTATGCACTACTTCTGTAAGTATGGAATGTGGCTTTTATATACTCTCTCCCTCTCTCTTTATGGTGTTGTCTTCTAGGAATCATACTAATATGCATGTTTGTTGTAGTTTGATGGGAAAAATGTTGGCATAAGATCACCACATGCCTCCAGATTGTCAAAGAGCTAGATCGTATGTCACTGCAATTGGAATGGAGTATAAGCGCATCCATGCGTGCGTCAACGATTGCATACTATACTGCAATGAGCATGCACATGCTACCTCATGTCCCGTGTGCAGGGAGGCACAATACAAGACAGGTGTGAGCGGGGCACACCTACCTCGCAAGGTATTAAGACATTTTCCATTAATTTCTTGTATTCAACACATGTTTAAAAACAGCTCTATCATGGAGCTTCTCGCGTGGCACGCAAACCATTGCTCAAATGATGGAATGATGCGTCTCCCTGCCAATTCACCTGCATGGAGGCATATCAAAACTCAATGGCCAGAGTTTGGGTTGGAGCCTCGACACTTGAGGCTTGGGTTAGCAAGTGATAGTATCAACCCCTTCGGCACTAAGTCTACTTCATGGAGCACTTGGCCTGTGGTGATCGTCAACTACAATATTCCATCATGGGAGACAACCAAGAAGGGAAATATACTTCTTTCTTTGCTTGTGCCAGGGAAGTACAAGGTGTCAAATATTGACATTTACCTCGAGCCCCTCATTGAGGAGTTGGAGGAGTTATGGAGAGGCATTCATGTTGTTGATGTCTCACTTGCAAAGGGGGGGAGAGAGGCTCAAGTGAGGGGAATCCTTATGTGGACTATGCACGACTATCTAGGGCTTGGAGAGATTTTTGGTAACCCCCTATCCTCTATCTCTCTTTCCCTCATTCCCTCTCTCCTTTTAGCTCACTTAAGTTCACTCATCTCTCTAACCATATCATATGTATGCAGGGTTGTCCACATCGGGGCACAATGCATGTCCTACTTGTGGGCCATCGTTGGTGATAGAGAGGCCAGATTCCTTGCGCAAGGTAATCTATCCAAACAACCATCGTTTATTACCCCAAGGGCATAACAAGCAAAAGGCTCCAATAAATGGGAAGGCTCCTCTAAAGCTCACGATGGCAGATTGGGAAACCATTTGGGAGGAACACCACATCAACAATCCGGCTCCGTGTCCTCCACCAAAAGGTATGTCAAGGTATTCCATATTTTTAAGGCTTCCATATTGGAAGGACTTGAAAATACAACACCTCTTGGATCCCATGCACATATTCAATAATGTAGGCCAAACACTATGGGACCACATTATTGGCAAGAAGGACTCTTTGGGTGCGACGGAGGATTTAAGGCTTTTAAAATGTCTCCCCACCTCTGCCACTCCACAGCGTGCCCCAAATGGAAATATTGTGCTTCCTAAAGCACCATGGATGCTAGCAAAAGAAGAATTAGACAAGGTGAAGGATACCATCGCCCCTATTTGCACACCAATGAGGTTGCTAAAGGGAGCATTCACAAAAGCGAACAAGGGTGGAAGCGTTCAATTGTATGATTTGTGAGCTCCAAGGAAATAAAAAAAGATGCTATCCCTACTGCTCAAACACTTGCAACAGAAACTCTGTGTGCCATTGAAGATGCATTTCCTCGATTGGTCCTTCTTAGTCAAATTCACCTCGTTGTTCACGTGGTGGAGGAGATAGTTATATGTGGACTAGTGCACGCACGTTGGATGTTCTTCTTAGAGAGGTTTTTAAAGACTCTCAAAGATTTTGTGCGGCTACGGTCTCAACTAGAGGCATGTATGGCCGAAGGGTGGATTGTTCAAGAGGCATTTGTTTACATATCAAAGTATTTGGCACAAGTTGATCCTTCAATGCCTCGCATGTGGTCAGACAAGGAAGATGCAAGGATGACTTCACACTTGACAAGTGGAAAGGGGAAACTACTTAACATGGATATGAATCTATCCCAAGTGATTGATAACTTTTGCATTCTCAATGCAAAGATTGTGACCAAGTAGGTGGACTTGTGGACAGTGGCAAAGGCCAGGCATTTGCAAGAGAGAGAAGCATGGAAACAAGCACATGGAGGAAGGAGGGCACCTCCCATGCCTAGAGACCTTGCATGTTTTATAGATCTCATTAGTGTAAAGTGGATTCATGAGAGAATGAGCGAGGCAAAAGCATGAGGAGAATACATCACCAACAAAGCATGGGAGTATGCACAAAGTTGTGTACCAAAGGTAGAGTACTCATATACCTAAACCATATTATCTCGCTATTTCCTGAAATTATATTTAATATATATTTGATAAATTAATATATTTTTCTATTTTATAGTGCCTTTCCTTTAACTCTATGTGGTCAAAGGGTCGTCACTTTCATACGTGCCACATTGACGAGGGTAGAACCACCATGGATTGTGCCATCATGGGCAACTTTGACACAGACGGTGATGAAGCTATGTACTACGAAACTATTGAAAGGATACTAAAGGTTAATTTTAGAACCTTTCATAGCTTCATCTTCGAGTGCAAGTGGTTTGCAAATGTGTCTAGACGACATGAGAATGGCCTCTACATGGTGGACTCTAGTGTGCATCACACAGGGAGGTATGACAATTTAGTTTTATCGAGCAATTGTCAGTAGGTGAGTGACATGTACCTTTTTCATTCTTATTTATTTGTAGCGTTAGTTATACCACTGTTACTCACTTTGAGCTTCTATTTTATAGGTCATCTATATCCCAGCAATCCACCAACCAAAACTTTGGTTCGTAATTCTCATAACACCTCGAGGGAGAACCATTTTTCCACTAATGAAGTGGAGACTATCTTCCACCCTCTTCCACCTCTGACTTTTGATGAGATGGAAACAGAGCTGTGTATGCCTGAGTGAGAGAGAGAGAGAGAGAGAGAGAGAGAGAGAGAGAGAGACATAGAGAGAGTAGTGTTTTTTTAATGTGTCGAGATTACACACAGTGTGCCGAGACTACATACAGTGTGGGTCTCTACATTACTTTGATGTGGGTCGAAAGTTAGACTCTTTAAAGTAAGATGAGTGAATGTTTAGCATACTTGCAAGAGTCATAAATGAAAGAGTCTACTTTAAGCTTGACTTCAATGTACAAATAAAAGACGCCGTCCGCGCCTCGCTGAGATTACAACTGCATGGCGCCGAAAAACGGTCCTCATTCCATTTTGATCCAACTTTTCACTCCCACGTTTGATCCCTTGAGTTGGACCCCGTGTTATATATAGACGAGGGGGACCCTCCCTCCCTCTCTCTGGTGTGAGCTAGCAGCAGCAAGGGGCTGGGCGCAGGTGCAGATAGGGAAGTTTGCTCTCCCTCCCCCCCCCCTTCTCTCTCTCTCTCTCTGTCTCTCTCTCTCTGTCCCCCCCCATTGTGATCAGCTAGCTATAAGCTGCTAGATACGTTGTACATGACAGGGACTCCCCACTCTCTCTCTCTCTCTCTCTCTCTCTCTCTCTCTCTCTCGGACCGTATTGCTTAGCTTCAACTCTAGCTCCCTTCCGTGGACACTGGAGGACAGTGGACAGTGAAGTCGCTCGCACTGTAAGTTGCTGAAGATCGACAATCCCTTTGTTTGCTCGTTATCGTTCTTCATGATCAACTGCTAATCTAGTTGGTTGGGGTCCTAATTCAACTCCACATTGGTTTGCCTCTGCATGCAAGACTTGACAGCTGATCAGGTGCACTATTTGCTTGAATGTCTCTTTCGATTATATTGTTAGCTGTAGTCAGTATAATTATAATTATCCTTCATTAAAGGATTGGAAATGCATATGGTAGAACATACACAATCTCGTGCTAAAAAATGCCTTGATTATCCCATGTAGAGCTGCGGCCACATTTGCACACACACACACACACACACACACACACACACACACACACACACACACACACACACACACACACAGAGAGAGTTGTGCCTGTGTACCTTCCCATGGGTCGCCTTCCTTGCACGTTGTTCCACCTTGCAGATCCCATCTTCCCTAGTGCTGAGGCTAGCTATTGTGTTACTACAGTCTGCTCATCCACGAAGTGCCCGTGTGTAAGGCTGTGTGCTTGGCTTTGCTTTTCTGCCATTTGCGTTGTTCAATCCCCAAGAGACCACTGCGTTTGCAGCTATCTTAACAGCCCCCACCTTTCGGCCTATAGTTTATGTTGTGGCAATGACAATAACCTCCATGTGCCTCTAGTCCAGTGTTGGGGAAAAATTATTTCTCCAAACATAAAAAAAATCTTTCCTTGATTTTGTCAACAAGAGATTTTAGAATATTAGGATATTTTTGGGGGTTTTACACTATTTTTCTCTATTTTCGGACGTAATTTCTTCTTTCCCCCTTGCACTCAACCAACATTTTTGTAATTGAAAATGGCACAATATTAAGTTGAGACACATTTTTCCCGAACACTGCTCTAGTCTTCGCTCCTAGTAGCAACAAGAGGATTCTCATGAGCCACAAGGAAACACTTAGGTGAGTTGCTTGTGATTTTTTCTAAGTTTGAAGAATCCCTTCTTTAAATGTTCCTACTTAATGAGTTTATTGTGTATGCAGGTATGCAGCTTCAAACGGTTTATTGATTGTGGTTACAAACTACTGGAACTAAGATTGGTTTGCAGGAAACATTAACATAGTTAGGTCCATGTGAGAGTTATTTGCAATTGGTAGATGACACCTACAACTTGTACTTGAATAATGTTATTTCATACTATTTTGAGCCAATGTGTGAGCCAATATGTGTGTACGTTGAATCTCAACAAGATTTCTAAATGTGTAAGATCTTATGGGTTCTCGTGTCATCAGTTTTGTATGTTTTGTTGACATGCTTTCATTGCAAGCTATTTAGTATAGGAGAGGTAGAACTTTTGATTGACATCATATATTTGCTTATATTTTAGTAGATGAAAAAGATCTATCTTTATGAGTAAAGCGGACAAGAAATATATCTCAAAACAAGTTATGCGATTTGATATCTTGTGACTTAAGCATTTTAAGTTTTTTCATGGTGCATACAACTCTTTTCGTTAAAATTAGCGACAGCAACATTACTACATACTCATTGCAACTCATTAAGAATTTCAAAGGAACATTGTGCTTTTTGAAGGAACTATAACTGAAATATAATGATATAATACAAACCAATTATCATCAATCTTTTGTCAAACTCACTATAGACAATCAAACATGTGTGAGCTAGTTCTATCATGTCCAAACATTAAACTTGCGTCAATAACAATTTTTGACATGTCCAAACATTAAACTTGCGTCAATAACAATTATGTCCAAACATTAAACTTGCGTCAATAACAATTATGGAAAGGATAGATGAGTAAAATGAACTCATCAGTTTATGAGTTGCAAGGATCCTTCATCTCTAATATTTTAAAAACGGAGCACTGTGAAATTTTGTGTGTAAAAAGTAACATCGTATTGTACATATCATACAAAAATCGTACATTTTGAAGTCGGCATCGTACATTTCCATGTGGAAATGATGTTTTGTGCTCCAATTTGTAATGGGTTTTTTTCCCAAAATTGAGGGCATAAATTCCTAGGTTTGTCAAACTCATTTTGGCAGTAAGCTTTGGTGAGCTTGATGGCCTCACTTATCTCAACCTTTCACATAACCAAATTCAAGGAAAAATTCCAAAGAGTCTTGGAAAACTCCACAATCTAGAGGCACTAGACCTCTCTTATAAAAACCTCACGGGCAACATTCCTGAAGAGCTTGGACAATTGGGGGGACTCTCTGTGGTACAATTGTCACAAACTACTTGCAAGGGCCCATTCCCAAAACAAACAACTTCAACACCAGGTTCAACTACACCTACTTTGAAGGTAACTCAGACTTGTGTGGAACCCCCCTGCCAGTAACTTGCTCAAGTTGTAAGCCACCCCTTACAGACAACGGATCGAAACTATATGTTGATGAGCGACAGACTTGGTCATTTATAGATTGGGTAGGTAGCTTTGCATCCTTTTGGGCCTTGCTTATAGGGTATCCCATTGAACTTGTTTTGGGGTTTTACTTTTTATACAGCTCTCGAATCATCCCAAGATAATCTTAACATAGTAAGCCTTGATTATTATGTATCTCAAGAAATGTAATCATCATATGTCGTATATAGTTATATTGTCCCCACCATGGCAGCGTAAACCCAAGTCTTCCACCAATTGGTTCCCTTGCATATGATGTAGGCACCCACTAGGCACAATACAACACCTCTATCACACTCAATCCGTCTCTTGCACAATTATCATCGAAAAACAATAAACTTAAAGGACATTCCCATAATGTCACGAATCAAAATCCATTTATGAATGATTAAAGTAATCTCGGCACAGTCATAATCACTTACTGTGGTAACTCACCCAGTCCATCATTTTGTTATAGATTATGTGATGATGTGCATTGCTATTGTATCTTGATTAGAACAGAAAAGGCATAGATCTAAATAATCAAGTGAGATCGTAAAAAATTTCCATGCCATTTGCATTCTCAATGTTGAAGTTAATGTTAAAGACAAAAACAAGAATTGAGATAGGTGGATGAAAAGAGAGAGATTGGGGTTTTGGTGGGTGTCTTTTTTTTTTTTTTTTTCGGGGGGGGGGGGGGGGGGGGGATGTTGGGAGCAGTCTTTTTTAGCAATAGTTCGCCTTTGGTGCATATGAGTGCATCCAATGGTTTGCAGGTTCCTGAACTTTGATTGTACATACTTGATATCTCATAGTGGAAACCAAGAAGTACTAAATTTTCTTTACTTTGGAGGGAAGGATTGCAATACAATAGTGGAGGCCAGGCTTCTTTTTAACTGCAGTAATACACGGGTCACATACTAGTCATATCATTATCCCTTATTGTTTCTCCCTTGTGTGTGCACACGCACACGCACACACACACATGCACACACATAGCATCATAACCATGGCTTCAACATTGGTGGGACCACGGAATTGAGACTCAGCGAGTGCCATTGAACTTTGAGATGCATCAAGTTCCCTGAGATGCATCAAGTGCCCTCAATCTCTTCCTCGCTCACAAGCTTGTTTTCAACAGTTGTGAGCTTGTTCTCAATGCTTATGCATATTGCATCCCTTAAATTCACATATGCTAGCACTAATGTATATCCCTCTTGCACACACATGTCAAAACTCCTTCTCTTTGACATACACACACATGCGCATGTGCACATATAGTTGACATGGTGGTTCATGATTGTTTGCAATAGACATGGTGGTTCATTGCACACGCACACGCACAGACACACACACACACACATGCAACAATTCATCTTTTTAGCACGTTTGACTCTTGATCAGCATAGACTCTTGAGTACTCAGGAAGTAGGCACCAAACACATGAAACCATGAACGGAATCCCACCTAGAGGGAGGTGCATCTACACCTACTCATTATATTTTATCATTTTTGAAACAATGCTTATCTAATGCATTTTCTAGTTGCCATATGTTGAACACAATGAAACTCTCTTAGTAGGAAAGGAATGGTTATTCATTTACATAAACATAGCATGCTATGCTTGGCTAGCTCTAATGTGAGTAATGACCTCCTTCTAACGGAGGCCATTCTCCATATGGAACAACCTATATTTGAATTGAATGATTCTTTAAAAGACTGTAGATCTTGATATTGGGCTAGAATCTAGCTAGCTCTTTTGAGAATTCATACTTGTTGAAATATGTTGTTTTAGGTTGAACACCTACAATTTCCTTAAGGTTGATATTCCAAGGATCTAGCTTTGTTTTGATCAATAAACAATCTAGATAATGGTATAGAAAGTACTTATCACTATCCAATTTATCCTTGAAATCCTATACTTGGTGGCGAGATCGGTGGATAAAAGATCTTGAGCAGCATGCTACTACCCTTTGTTTTGATTTCTGAAAGAATTACTTGCTTTTTGTTCTGATTTTATTGACACACTTCAACATCCACTTCAGGGGTAAGGTTATGGTAGACCTCATTTGGATCCGTTAGCATCGATATTAACATGCTTGTTATACTAACCATAGTAGTGGTTTGGTGAATGAAAGATGTTGAGTAATGTTGAGTAGTATGGTTTTCACCTTGTTTGGATTTCTTAACGTAACTACATGCTTTTTATTCTTGCTTGTGATAACATGGACTAATAGTCTGATCATAGAGAACTTTTCAACAAAAAAAATGTTTACCTTCAACCTTATATATGAGGATATCTTGTGCCCTGGCATTGTGTGGGATTATTAGAAAACATGATATGAACATAAACAAAATGCTGACATAATTTTTGAGATTTGGTACATGTACACACATAGTGTCTAATCATAAGTTTACTTGATGTTGGACAGAAAGCGACTCACACACCCATGAAGTGCATGCAAACACTACCTAGATCAACATAATGTCAATCGAGGACACAGATGACACGATAGGCACACGGAGGAAATCTCTTTAGCTTGTCAGGTTGAGACCATCCTACACATACAACACTCTTGAAGGCCAACTAAACCACAATCAAGAACCTCATTGCTCTCAACTACACCACCTAGCCACATACACACATACAGAAGGTAACTCACCTAATCATGCTTGATTTATACGAAACTTAAGGAACACCATCCCCTCACTAGGATACACCTGTCCCTAAGCTTCTACACTCAAAACCCATCTGCGGAAAACGCGTAGGATGACAGAGCAGAATTTTGAAAGTCCCTGAAGCTGAAATTTATGAGTACCTATACGTAGCTTATGTCGCCACGATTCTATAGACTACTAGCACGCAGAAAATATACATCATTTGATACACGTACGGCCACAAATAGCTCGTAGATGCGTCGGCGTGTGCGCTTCGTCTCGCGTGGAATGCTTGGCGTTGCCGCGTAGCTCTCCTCGAGCCTACAACTATGGTACAGTCGGATCTCCAATGCGTTGAGTGAGCCAGGCGTAGCGAGAGGATGAAGCTCACGCTCACTCTCTTTCTCTCTCACACACAGTAGACGACAGCCCTAAGTTTTGATTATGATAAAAGTCCTCTTTACAAAATGACATAGGTACCTTATATACTAAGGCTACCTTAAGTTTAACCAAAAATGGGGTTGAAAGGGTCAAATGGCTTTGTATTTACAATCTGGAAGTGCCATTGCACCCCAACTTCTGAAACTAGAATAACTACTTATTACAAATGACGTTTATAGCCATAATCCGCAGCATTTCATAACTCGCAAAAGATAAGACTTTGGTATGAAACTTGAGTTATGTTGCGTTGTTGACCCAGGAGTCAACATTCCCACCTCCCGCGTTCATGTCGTCCCCGACATGACCTAATTGTCGATGGCGATGTGGTCTTTGCTGTCGTTTTGTTGTTGTAAAGAAAGTATAGACTATAGCCTTTGCAGTAGCTTGTCTTGTTCGTCCAATCCGATGTACATAGTCTTCACATGATTCAGGAAAATCATAATTGATGACGAACTTTATGTCTTTCACATCCACGCTCCGAGTTGCAGCATCTGTTTCTATCATTATGGATCTACTGCCAGTTCTAAATTCAAAAAGAACCCAATGTCGTGTAACTTGACGCTTATCATCATGGATAGAGAAATCTCCATCCATCACTTGCTCCAGCAAATCTATCAATTCAGAGTATTTGTGATTCTCAAAAACAACTTCTACAATCTGTAGAATTGAGTGATTGGCTTTTTGATCTTGTGAGCCAATGACAACTTTGTAAGGATTTTGTAGAAATTGTATGGCTAAACCTTGAACTTCTTTAGGCCAAGTTGCACTCCAATGCAAAGTCTGTATGTCAGGCCGAATCCAGGACTTTATCAAGGACAAGCTTTTGAGATCCTCTGATTACTTTTATGTCTGCTCTTCTTCATTGGGGACTTCTTTGTTCTTAAGTTATCATGTTGTTAGTGTTGTCTGCATCTTTGTCATTGTAGGCCATTCTTCGACTCGCCATTGAGGAGAAGTATTCTATGATCTGAAATTGGTGCTCCAATTCATTTCTCAATTGATTTGAGTAGCATTTCCTTATTGTTGATGTAGAAGGAATATGTACAAAAGGATGGTGATAGGTGTCTGTAGATTAGGGTCTAAAACCTGGATGACCAAAGGGAAAAAACCCGGTGGGAAAAAAATGCCTTTGGTATACGCTCTTATTAGAGTTGAGCACTTGAACATGAAGTACATGTTCATGAAAGGTGAGTGCTTGGGTGAAACACGAAAAGAGTGCCTGATGCAAGTGCGAATTATGGGACACTCTATATGCATATGAGAAATTTTGTCAACAAAAGCATGCAATGTGAAAGAAGGAGATGATGGGTGTTTCGAGGAATAAATGTAGCACATGTGACATCAAAAGATGTCTCAATAGCTTCCACCTTTCCATGAAGGGTTTTCGATGTAGAAGTTTCTCCACTCGTATCTCACTATGCTCGGTACGTGAGTGTCTTTTGGACCTTCTCCTTCACTTCACCAGACTTAAGTACTTAGACTTCGACTCTTTTTCTCACCTATACCAGCATGAGCGACACAATGTAAATATGCTCAACTCTTCCAGCTTGAGCAGTACCTAGAATAGCTAAGACACTTAGACCACAGAGAATATTACTTGAAGCTTTGGGACTAACACCTCACTCATTTTGTGGCTTACCTACTCGACTCTGACTTTTATGACTTGTCAGTTGCCTGTTGACACTGCTTTGTGCAAGTTCTTCGGTTGTTGTAGTGGATGCTAAGACATACTTCGTGAAGTTTCATCATTTTCCTGTACCTTCTTCACTTTGTAGTGCTCAGGCCTCTCGGCAGTCCTTTCTTCATGTGGATTATGGATTATTTTTTCTTAATAATAAACAAAGAAAATCTTAAAACAACTCAACAAAAGAAAAATCATTCAAATAGAAATCTAAATGCTATGTACACTATACACATGTCCCTAGGGGCTCATATATGGATTTTGTCCCCATACTCCTCTGTAATACTACTATGAGGGCATATACTCTAAATTTCGTCAAAAAATTATCACAATAAAACGCAAAAATTCAATGCATCTCACAAAACATTGCCCTCTAATAGTCATAATGTTAGGTCCGCATTCAGAATGCCTCCCCCCTTCCTATTTGGAGTCATCCTTTACGACAGGGTATCGCAAAGGGTATGTGTTGTGCTTGGGCAAGTAAAAGTTGTGCTTATGCAAGCCTTGTAATGTAGCCCTATTATGCATACACAGTCAATGCATGGAAAAGATTTATGTTGTGCAAGATGTGGGTATAAGCAATTTGCTTATTGGCATTTGTTGGCGAGGCTTATTATTCTAAGCAATGTAATGGTCTTTGAAGCTCCTGTATCGTTTCCTGATTGAAGCAACTTACTCTCTTCTAACTGTACTGTCATCGAAGGAAAAATTGTAAGAATTCAAGCGGCGATGCACTGACAACAGTTTTGTTGTTCTTCTTTGGGACCCATTTCTTTGTGATTATTGGCTGTTTTGTTGCTGATGCTCGTTTGGGAACCCATACTTGCTCGTGCTTCATTTGTGTTTGAAGAGACTTCTTTGGGATCCACCTTTTTGTTGTGTGAGTCGACAGTGGTCTTTGCTTCAGCCCTTGTATGCTGGGTTGAAGGAGGGATTTAGGATTTGAAAGTTGATATTGTGGTTGTTTTGGAATCCAAATGAATTCCTGACTTTTTTGTGCTTGAATCAACTTCTTTGGAGCCCAAACCTGAGTTGTGAAAGCTTGCGACTTTGTGATATTCTTACCCGTTCGTGCACGCTTTCCTTGTTTTTGTTTTGGTGTTGGATCTTGTGATTTGTCATTAGAGATCTTTGTCTTCCTGATCCATATCTGTTTTTGGCCGATCTGGCTTTTTGGTATCCAGATTTGTCGAGTTTTTTGGCTTTGACTTGTTGTCCTGTTATTTTGACCTGTCATGGTTGTTGCTGAAGGGGTTGGTGATAGTGATGGCTTGAGTTGATGATAGGGGATGTCGTAAGATTCATCACTATCGCTACTATCCTCAACAAGGTTGACTTCTTGTACTTTCCCTTGATTTTTTGGCTGGTAGTGGAAAGTTACTATCTGTTTGCTTGTGGGTGGTACTTTCTTGGAGGACTTTTCTAGTCCATTGATTAGAGCATTGTTAGCTCGTTGCTCTGGTCATATTCCTCCTAGATGAGTCTTTGCATCCTTATTAGGAGCCATGTATGAGGATGCTTGTGGTGGCTGTGTCTTCACCGAGGACTTTGGAATCCACTTTTGATGCACTTTATTCGTGTAGCGATGACATTGATTCCCGGGTTGGTGATCTTCTTGAAGCTCGAAGTGTTCTACAGAGTCATAGAACTCGTCGTCTTCTTCATCTTTTGATTCTCCACATTTCTTTGTTTGCTCCTTATTTCGAGATCTTGTTGATGTCTGGTTCTCTTCGTTTTCCTAGATTACACTCACTGCAAAATAAGGAACGACATCAAAGCCATTTTCATCACAAAACTTTGTTGTGGGAACATCCTCCACGGCGCACACGTCCAGAGTAGCCAAGATGTGTTCCCATCCAAAAGGCTCTAACTCTTCTTCAGGAAATGGTTCTGGGATATAGTCCATATCCTCTATAACCCTCTCTAGGATACATTCCTCACGTTTCAAGCTACCACATTGTGAAGCTCCACACATCCACAGTTCTTTAGGCTTACCTAACCAAGATGGAAGTTCTGATCCTGCTACTATGGCGGAATCAAACTCCTCTACCGGTGTTCTCGTCACATCCCTATAGCTATGGTCCCTCAAGTTTATCTTTGTTATGGTTTCCACATGTCTCAGGTATATATGGTCATAACCCCAATCTTGGACCATTTTCAATTGTCGCATGAATGGTCTTCCCAGAATGATGTCATAGTTGTTCTTCTTTCCAAAGTCAACAACAGCAAAAGTGTGTTCATATTCAATGCCACAAGAAGTAACAAGTACTTTTTCTAGCAGTCCTAGGGGCTTTTCCTCGTGTCCGTCTGCAAGCTGCAGGATCATTCGTGTGGATATCAAGGCAGGTTTTCCCCATTTTTTCCAAACTTCCGTGGTTGCAATGGCCACGCCACCTCCACTGTCAAGGATTGCCATGGTTTTTACACCATTGAGTTCCATAGGAAGGGTGGTGTTTCCATCTTCTCCCTCGTAATACTCACCTAACTTGTTTAATGGCACTGGCCTAGTATTTAGTTGAGGCATTTCAAGCTCTTTGATGCCTTCCTCGATTTGAGTCATTGAGGTTTTTACACCAAATTTCTCTAGACATTTACCCACATTAGCCCACATGTTTGGTCTTATTCTGAGAAACTCGGCTAACATTATTGTACAGGTGACTGGAGTAGATAGAATATCTACTAGCCCCTTTGAATCGATGGCCTTGTTGGGAGACTGTCTCTCTGATGGGACTGCAACCACATCTGATTTGGTCTCGTACTCTCTCATGTAGGACGGTAGTGTTCTTAGCGAATGGGGTTGACTATCCATAGATTTTACAGATCCTTTGTCACCCCAACACGATTGCACGTCTAGATTCATTTGAGATCCAGTCTCAAATTCCTCTATTGATGGTAGAAACACTCCTCGTTCATCACTAGTCTTGTCTACTAATATTCTTAGGTCATCGGCTTCATTGGCCTCTCTTACTTGTTTCCACAATTCGTCAAGACCATCTATCTCTTTACAATCCTCAGGTATAGCTTGGTGAAATCCCCCGGAAGAGTTATCCATGGTATTCAGTACTATCCTTCGTTCTATTGCTGGGTCTTTGAGGTTTGTTCTGTGCTCATGACTAGAATCTGGCTCTTTAAGTTCCTGGTTTGGTGGGATTACTTGTGTAGGCATGATACGG
Source organism: Adiantum capillus-veneris (assembly GCF_014529385.1). NCBI lineage: Eukaryota > Viridiplantae > Streptophyta > Polypodiopsida > Polypodiales > Pteridaceae > Adiantum > Adiantum capillus-veneris. Next base: position 88,038,592 of record NC_140944.1, read on the forward strand.
ATCACATCCTCAGGTTTTGCAACTGGTGGTTCTAGTAAAGATTGGGCTGTTTGAATCATTTTCCTGCACATTTTCAACCTTTGCTTTTCTAATTCCGCATAGGGATATGTCATCCACCTCTGTTCTTGGGTTTGGTTGTTTTTGAGACTCACATCATAGGCTTTCAAGAGGGCATCTAGTGTCTCATTAACCTTCTCTACCAACACAGATCCTCCTGAACTAGCACTTCGCGGTTTCTCATCCGTGGATGGTTCTTCTAGAGGTTTAACCATCTATGTAAGAGAAGGTGCCTCCTTTTCCTCGTGTTGTTTTATCTTCTCCTCAGCTTCGGTAAGCTTCTCAGCTAGGGATTTTTGGTCTCGTTCCTTGCGTGCTTTCATCCTAGTCTTTCTAGCTTTCCAACTATTTCGTTTGCTCTTGGTTTTCTGACTAGGTGCGTCTGTCTTTGGTCCATCATCTGTCTTTGGACTCGTGTCACTTTCCATGTTCTTTGTCTCTGGATTCTCATCAGCTTTCTTTTGAGCTTGTGCTCTAGTAACCACTTGAACTGGTACGACATTTTCATTTTCTAAGCTACTAGGGAGCTGAACAATCCCTGATACATTTGTCGTGATTTTCCTGATTTGGTTTGGTTTTTTCGGGCAATCGGGGATCAAGTGAGTGATGCCACACTCAAGACAATAGGAATTTACTTCAGTGATCTCCGTATGAGGACATTGTTTGACCAAGTGTTTGTCACGACTTTTGTGACAATCTGTCTCTGGTTGAGGAGATTCTTTTAGCATTTCCTCTTGGCTATAAGCAAACTTTGACCTAGTTAAGCCACTATTTGCAATGAATCGCAATGTCCTTTCATCCATTTCATACCTTCTTTCTTTCGACTGAAACCCAGGAGGTGGAGGTTGTACCGTCTTGAACACTCCATTTGTTTCTCTCACATTTTGTTGCTCTGAAGGGTAGTACTCACTTTGGTTGCTATACCACATTGTAGCTGGTACTGGCATTGGTTTATTTGATGCTTCCATCATTGGCATGTATCTCATGTCTACCTGCATTCTAGCACCTGGCAGCGGAGGTTGTTGTCCTAAGACAAGCTGTGGCCTTAAAACTCCTACTGGTCCTGGCGCATTCCCCGTAATGTATCTAGGTGGAGTAGGTGCTTCTGGAATAGGTTGTACATACCTCTCCCTAGAATTTTCCATGCTGTAATAGCACTTATTCTCCGTATGGTTCGTCCATTTTCTCTCAATTTCACACCACTTTGGCTCTCCCGAATCAGACCTTACAAGAGGAATCAACCTCTTGACCAAGTCGTCGATAAGATTTTCTTGATCAATAGGTGCCGTTGGCTTGGCAATGGACACACTTATCTGTGAAACACTGTGCTGAGAGGATGTGTCATCTCCTTGACTCTTTAAGTCCTTTTCTTTGTATGCCTCACAGTTATCCACTAGATAAAGAGCTTCTTTGATCAACTCGTTTAGCGTCATCCTCCTTATCATATGCAGATCCTTCTGAAGACCCGCATGTATCATTCCCTAGATAAAGATCAGCATTAGTCGTGCTTGCGTAGGTAATTCCGCTCTCGGATAGAGCTTAACATATCTCTTGAGCCGTAATGATGCTTTGCGTACTGATTCATCCTCTTTCTGTCTGAATTTATGGATTTGCGAGACCGTGTTGTGAGCAATGCCTTTTGGCGAGAATTCTTCAATAAACTCCTCAAACAGCTCATCTATGGTCTCAAAATCCCATTTTTCCACCGAGTCGAACCATGTAGCTGCATCATCTTCTAGAGTCAATCCGAATCCCGCAAAGTGTCTCGCAAAATCTGAAACTTCCTCTGCTCTAATCACTCTTCTAACAGCCGTTACGTGATCTCTCGGATCTTTATCTCCGGAGTATTTTTTGTTTACCCATTTCTGGACTTGGGATGGTCTAACTCGTTGATTGTCTACAAGTCTAACCAGAGACTCTCCCAATCCTTCTCTCATTATCTCTCTTGAAGGGAATCCTGGTGGCTCTCTTCTTGGAATTCCTATAGGAATTCTCGTGTTTAGTGGAGTCATTTGTGGTCCTTCATTGACGAAATATCCACCTCTTTCTAGTACAGTCTGTGGATTTGTGCTTTCTACAACTCTGTATTCTTGTCCATACTTGTCGACAACTATAGATCTCCATTGAAAGTCGACTCTGTATGTGTAGACATATAAGAGCTTGTAATCCGTTATCTCTTCTAGGTATGGATCTGAGAACCTATAAAGATTGATCTCATTGTCGTCAATGTATCTATATAGTCCTTCACTTTCATGACCAATCATCCAAACTCTGTCAACAAGATGGATCTTTATCAATTACAAATTTGGAAGATCCATTGTGGGAGGATATTCCTCTATCGTCGGGATCTACAAGCTTGTGTAAGCTGTGTTTGAATCTGGGGTAGACATGCTTTCTGGGCTTAAGAGCTTTTGTTTGGTTCAAGTAGACTTAGTCCACTGTGTTCAAGTGATTTGGTTAGGGAAAAGTCGAAACTATGTCCAAAACCGCAACCGTTTCGTCACAATTCTTGCAAATTGTCTCTTTTAGACACCCCTGACTTCCGGATGAATTTTGAGGCCTCAAACGATGTTTTTTTCAAAGTTGAACTAACCGGTTGCCGTTGGCATACATTTAGTTCAGGTTTTGTTCTAAGATCTGTAGAGCCGTTCCAAGGCTACATTTTGATATAAAAACTTTTCCGATCGGATACCGTTTGTGAAAGCTATGGCCAAAACAATGAAATGTAGTTTCCAATTTCACTTTTAAAAGAAGATTTGGGATCTGTGTGACACTGTGAACACTCCTGTATGGTCAAAAGTACAGTTGGACCCTAAAACTGGCCTAGAGAGATACTACGCGTAGGATGTCTTTTTGCTCATAATTTAACAAAATTTGGTCCAGAGACTCCCCTTAAGTCCATAAACACAATTGTATGATCAAAATTTAATTTGGACCTAAAAAATGGCCTTTAGACATCCTACGCGTAGGATGTCTTTTTGCTCAGAATGACTTGTAATTTTCACCCCAGCTTCTCCTTGATGTCCTGATCACAGTGGTGTGCTCATATGTTGATTTGGAGTCTTAAATCAAGCTGGAGACATCCTACGCGTAGGATGTCTTTTTGCTCTGTTTTAGCTCAAACTTGCACTGTAGCTTCCCCTTGATGTGCTAACCTCACAACTATTTTTACTTTTTGATTCTGACACCCATAGGCTGGTCAAATGATCAAGAATCTGTTCCAAAAGCCTGATGTCTGTTCTAATGAATTTCCAAGTCAAATCAACTCCAAATTGGACCAAAATTGACTAGGAGGCTTGCCTAAGGTTATACAACACCCTTCTATGTCCACAGGAAAATTTTGGTCTCAGAATCATGCATTAGACATCCTACGAGTAGGATGTCTTTTTGCCCAGAATGAACCCAAACTTTGACCACAGACTCTCCTTAAGGTGCTGATCCTTGTGGTATGCTCAGAATTTTGTTTAGAGTCCAAAATCACACATAAGACATCCTACGCGTAGTATGTCTTTTTGACCTGTTTGACCCCAAACTTGTCCCACAGCTTCCCCTTGATGTCAGCAACCCAGTGGTATGCTTAGATTTCGGTTTGGATTTCAAAAGTCCCTAATTTAACTATTCTTGCCTTTTGTAGTAAAAAATGATAGTCTGTTCAATCTTCCTTTTACTGACCCAAATGAGATGAAATTTATCACATGCACTCAAAACATCATGTATAACATGCAGATGAAGTCGCCCTATGGTTTGGTCTCAAAAATTATGCCTTGGGCACAATTTGGGTAGGATGTCTGGCAATTCTAGTCTTTTGGCTTTGATCTGTCAAAATTTGGTCAAATTTCCACTTTCCAGGTGAAAATAGGGTAAAATCTACCTTCTAAACACACTCGTAACCTTTGATTTTCAAAAAAATGCCCAAATCACCCTGTAGACATCCTACGCGTAGGATGTCTACTGCTGATTTTTTGAGACTGGAGTGTCCCTGATGCTTCCTTATGATCTCAGCAAGTGCAAGTATGCTTCTCAATTGCAAAAACATGCAAAAACCACTCAATTTAAGCCTTTTCTAAAATTTTGCGTTTTTTGACTCCGCCTTTTGGCTTTTGCTCAACAAAAATAGGGAAAAACACTCAAGTCAATATGTTACTAGGGTAAAACCTACCCTATGAACACACTGGTCAACTCAAAATTTCAAAATTTGGTCTCCAGAACCCCCTTGAGACATCTTACGCGTAGGATGTCTATGTTTACAAAATTGCAGGTTTTCTTCACAGAACCCTTGCAAATGCTCTTTTATATGCACAGCATCACTCAGTCATACAAAAAAATCCACAAAAGCTTGTTTAATACATTTTTACCCTCAAAAGTACACTTTTCCGTGATTTCAATTGTAATCAAGCACTTTAGCAAGTAATTCAATGTTGAATAGCTCTAGATCAAAATCGGATCACTTACCTAAAGCTACTCCTACAAATCATATGGGGTTTTGCATCTATGAGTAGAAAAACGCTTCACTGCCACACACGGACTAGTAAACGCTTTTATCACCTCACAAATCACTCGACCACCAACAACTACTCTAATCCACAGATCCTAAATAAACCTATCTAGTCACAGACCCTCGGCAAGACACACGCTTCCTGGCTATCCACTTGATTACGGAATATCCTCTTCCGGATCCACTTAAGAAAAACGCTTTCTTTAGACGAAACTAAATCAAGAAACCATCACATGAGTGTTAGTAGGAAACCTACTTAGGTCCTTGTGTCCCCGGCAGCGGCGCCAATGTTGGATGAGAAGCGACTCACACACCCATGAAGTGCATGCAAACACTACCTAGATCAACATAATGTCAATCGAGGACACAGATGACACGATAGGCACACGGAGGAAATCTCTTTAGCTTGTCAGGTTGAGACCATCCTACACATACAACACTCTTGAAGGCCAACTAAACCACAATCAAGAACCTCGCTGCTCTCAACTACACCACCTAGCTACATACACACATATAGAAGGTAGCTCACCTAATCATGCCAGATTCGTACGAAACTTAAGGAACACCATCCTGTCACTAGGATACACCTGTCCCTAATCTTCTACACTCAAAACCCTCACTCTAAACCCATTTGCGAAAAACGCGTAGGATGACAGAGCAAATTTTTTAAAAGTGCCCGAAACTGAAATTTATGAGTACCTATACATAGCTTATGTCACCACGATTCTATAGACTACTAGCACGCAAAAAACAGACATCGTTTGATACACTTACGGCCACAAATAGCTCGTAGATGCGTCGGCATGTGCGCTTCGTCTCGCGTGGAATGCTTGGCGTTGTCGCGTAGCTCTCCTCGAGCCTACATCTATGGTACAGTTGGATCTCCAATGCGTTGAGTGAGCCAGGCATAGCGAGAGGATGAAGCTCACGCTCACTCTCTTTCTCTCTCACACAGTAGACAGCAGCGCTAAGTTTTTATTATGATAAAAGTCCTCTTTACAAAATGACATAGGTACCTTATATACTAAGGCTACCTTAGGTTTAACCAAAAATGGGGTTGAAAGGGTCAAATGGCTTTGTATTTACAATCTAGAAGTGCCATTGCACCCCGACTTCTAAAACTAGAATAACTACTCATTACAAATGACGTTTATAGCCATAATCCGCAGCATTTCATAACTCACAAAAGATAAGACTTTGGTACGAAACTTGAGTTATGTTGTGTTGTTGACCCAGCGGTCAACACTTGATCTCTCCTTATTTTTTATTCTCTTTGTAATTTTTGACACCGATAGCAAGGGGAAGGGGTCATTGAAACATATCTTTCTAAGTAATGCTAGTACTAATGTGCGTGTGTTTCTTAATAGATGGTGATAGGTAAGAGTCTCCTTCCTTGTGATTACAATGGCAACTGCATCAGTAGAAACATGTCATCATTCATAAATGGATTTTGATTCGTGACATTATGGGAATGTCTTTTAAATTTTTTGTTCTTTGATGATAATTGTGTAAAAACTCAATGAATATAGTTTTTGTCAATTTATAAAGTATATTTTGTATCTTTTTGAAAAGTTCAACTCTCTTTTTTTGTACATACATATGATCTAGCTCTGTGCCATTGCATTGGTCAATAGGTTTTGCATGTCAAATTGTTGTCAACAAATAATGAATCATAAACGCAAGCCTAGACTCTCTCCCCCCCTCTCTCTCTCTCTCTCTCTCTCACACACACACACACACACACTCAAATGCGAACGTGGAGACCCTGCAACATTAGAGATAAAGTTGTAACTTAGTGGGTGGGACCAAAACTTATTAAATTTCACAAAATTTATGGCTAAATGTGCTGGCAAGAAGGAAAAGCAGTAGTCCCATCGTCATCCCTTCATGTCAACAAACTAAAATGAAGTAGGAGATCCATGTCTTTGGAGAATGAATTTTCATACCAACAAAAAAATTGTCCATAAAAGTGATGCCCATCTCCACACATGAGAGAGTCATGCTAGTCCTTAATGATGCGATGGTGATGATTGAAGAGTTCAAATAGTGGAGCTATGACAACTTGTAACGATCCAAATTACCACATTGCCATTAATTGTAAGAGCATGCTATTCTCTGAGAGATGAGGTAATCAACTCACCCATAGATGCTTGAACATATCTCCCCATACGCATTTGCACCTTGGCAGTGATCCATCTTAGCACCCAGTCCCTTTGATGTGAGACATGACATTGGGGAATTTGGGAAGTGTTCTCCATTCTTGCACACTTTGCTCCTTGCAATCAGTAGTCTTAGCTTCATACCCTACTTGAGTGGTCCACTTTATTCATGTTTGAAGTTGCTTCCACCACATTTCTAACCTTCTAGTGGCTACTTCATGGATGCTCAATTGCCATCCTCATATCCAAAAAATTCAAGGATCGAGTCGCTGATCATCTCAACATAGAGTATTTGACATTTTTGATTTGGTCCACAGGTCATACTATAACCTTTGAGGAAGATAAAACTCTCTCTCTATCTATCTCTCCATATATATATATATATATATATATATATATATATATATATATATATATATATATATATATATATATAGGTTTCATTGGCTCCATATACATATATATATATACATTGCCAATTTACTATCTTGCATCAAAGAAACCTAAGCCATGATGTCACACTCCATTGCTGAAAAGGATACAATCTCAGCAGTGACTAAAATGATGCTGTACTTTTATATAAATCCCCTCAGTAAATCTATTTAGTTGACACCTGTAAAGATATTCTCACTCCACACTCACTAAAGCTACTCTCACTGATGTTGTACTTTTACTGTCTAGATGACACCTGTAAAGATATTCACACTCCACACTCACTAAAGCTAATATGTGTTGGATACCCTATAGAACGACACTTGTAAAGGCTACCTGCACTTATCTAGTGTATGCTCGAAGCAACCCAGACCCCTCTACTATAAATAAAAGAGCTCTCAAAGGAAAAAGGGACCTTTCATCTAGAGCTAAGAGCTTATCACATAGAGAGACCTTACGAGCCTTGTGATCTTCCGTGTTATCCCTACAAAGCTTGTAATTAGCCCTGTTTTTATGATAAATCCACTAAGGCTTTTGTACTACTTCGTCCTTTTCCTTGGTATTGCTCACCTCTGTGTTATCTTGTCTAAATTGGTATCATAGCCAAGTTTTGATTGGTTTTGAGTGCTTTATTATAGCAAGTGGTAATTGTTGAAGCCGATTAACAAGTACTTTCATATTAGTGAGATTGGAAGACCTTAGCTGTTTAAGTCGCCATCGCTAGGCTTGGTGTTGCTCAGATACATACACTGTCATCTTGGTGCCACTCAGATACAATCATCCATCTTGACTACTTCAAGCAAGATCAAAGCAACAACTCAAAAAAAACCACACTCTATGAGGAAGTACCCCAAACCATCAAGGGCAACTATCAGATTCTCCCTCGCATACTCAACACTAGAACTTCGTTTGACATCTCTATGAACTACTTAAAGGGGGAAAATGCAAAAAACTTTGGTGAGCTTGTTGGCCTCACTCATCTCAACCTTTCACATAACCACAATCTAGGGAAAATTCCAAAGAGTCTTGGAAAACTCCACAATGTAGATGCACTAGACCTCTCTTATAACAACCTCCCAGGCAACATTCTAGAAGAGCTTGGACAATTGGGGGACTCTCCGTGGTACAATTGTCACACAACTAGATGAGAGGGCCCATTCCCACAACAAACAACTTCAAGACCAGGTTCAACTACACCTACTTTGAAGGTAACTGAGGCTTGTGTGGAACCCCCCTACCAGTAACTTTCTCAATTAATAAGACACCCCTTACAGACAACGGATCAAAACCATATGTTGATGAGCGATAGACTTGGTCATTTATAGATTGGGTAGGTAGCTTTGCATCCTTTTGGGCCTTGCTTATAGGATATCCCATTGGACTTGTTTTGGGGTTTTGCTTTCTATACCGCTCTCAAATCATCCCTAGATATTTTTAACATACTAAGCCTTGATTATCATGTATCTCAAAAAATGTAATCATCATATGTCGTATATAGATATATGGTACCCACCATGGCAGCGTAAACCCAAGTCTTGCACCAACCGGTTCCCTTGCACATCATGTAGGCACCCACTAGGCACAATACAACACCTCTATCACACTCGATCGCTCTCTTGCACTTCGAAGTGGCACATGAGCAGGTCCTCGAGTAGTTATGCATTGTGGGAATGGGAGCGTAACCTTTACCCACACACCTCTCTTCTTGACACACCTCTGTAGGTTGAATAAGTTGTCTTGCACTTATCAAGAGCTCATTTAGTTTCACCCCTACATGTCTTATTGTGTGAATCTAGCATTGTTTATATGTGAGGAGTGTTAGGAAATATGACGTAGCTAAATAGATATTTGAGTAGATTACTTAATGGAGAGAGATAATTTGCACACACAAGAGATTATAGAGTAGAGAGAGAGAGAGAGAGAGAGAGAGAGAGAGAGAGAGAGAGAGAGAGAGAGAGAGAGAGAGAGAGAGAGAGAGAGTACACGCGATGTACGTGGTTCACCCAAAGTGGGCTACATCCACGGGAAAGCAACAACTTAATGGATTTAGTACTTCAAACAAGAAGTAGGTTGCAAAGGTATTATACTCTTAATAGAGCTCCTGCCTTGCTTCATTCTCACCTCCTCACACCCACCTTGTCGCATCAACTTCACACTATGTAATGTGTGTAGAAATGGCCTCCTTTTATAGGCCAAAAGGACTACCCTCTCTCATGAGAAGCAGCCATGTATAGCCGCCCTTCTGTAGATAAGTTCAAATCGGACCCTCCAATCTGCCCATGTGTGGCCGCCCTTGGGAAGACAAGTCCGCTTTTGAATTCGGCCACCGGCCATTGACTATCGGCCTCCGTCCAGCCATACTATTCCGGCGAAAAGAATATTTCGGTGAGTATTTTTTATTTCCGGGCGAGTGATTTTTAGGCTCGAGACTGCGTGTTAAAATTTTTGGTTTTCGGTGAGTGATTTTTCTTTACGCACGATGGCTTCTTCTCATAATGGGGCCCTTACAAATGTGCATTTTTACCACATAAAATGACAAGGGGTAAATCACGCTCCATAGTTAACAAGGAGGAACTTGGAGACTGACCTCCAAACCAAACTTGTGACTACTTTCCATCCTGGCTTCTTATCCTTGAATGCCGATTGAAGATGAGAAAAAGCTCAACTTCTGTTTGTTCACGACCTTTGTAAACATGTCAGCAGGATTTTCACTTGTATGCACCTTTCACAGCTTTAGTTGTCCCTCTTCCAAAAGAGTGCGTATGAAGTGACATCTCACCTCAATGTGCTTTGTCCTTGAATGAAAGGATGAGTTCTTTGCAAGATGGATAGCGCTTTGGCTATCACTATACAAGACACAATTGTCTTGTTTGATTCCAAGATCTTCTAAGAATCTCTGAAGCCACATAATTTCTTTGCTTGCCTCTCTCATTGCGACATACTCTGCTTCCGTGCTAGAAAGTGAGGCCACTTTCTGCAGCTTTGAAGCCCAGCTTACTGATGTGCCTCCAACTGTGAAGACATAGCTAGTAGTGCTTCTTCGAGTATCTTTGTCACCTGCCATATCTGCATGAGCATACCCTTCTAGAAAAATATCAGTTTCTCCAAAATACAAAGCATTTTTTGTTGTCCCTTTTAGATACCTAAGTATCCACTTCACAACTTGCCAATGCTCTTTACCTGGGTTGTCCATGAACCTACTCACAACTCCCACTGCATGTGAAAAATCTGGCCTTGTCCAAACCATAGCATACATTAGAGAACCTACCTCTACAGCATATGGAACTTTAGACATATATGCTATCTCCTCTTGTGTCTTTGGACAAGTATCCTTGGTTAGTTTAAAGTGACCAGCCAAAGGTGTAGAAACCGTTTTTGCATTTTGCAATGCAAACCTTTCTAGTACCTTCTTGATGTAATCCTCTTGAGATAGCTTTATTGTCTTCTTCGTCCTCTCCCTTGATATTTTCATACCAAGTATCCTATTTGCAGCACCTAAATCTTTCATCGAAAAAGATTTAGACAACTCCTCTTTTAGGTCTTTGATGTCCTGCATGTTAGCACTTGCAATCAGCATATCATCAACATACAACATTCGGATGATGAACTTTCCATCTCCCAAGTTCTTTGTGTAGACGCAGTGATCCAAGTTGCATCTTGTGAATCCATGAGCCATCCATCGATCAAACTTCAAGTACCTTTGTCTTGATTCTTACTTTAAACCATACAAGCTTTTCCTTAATCTGCACATCATTTTCTCCTTACCTTTTACTTCATACCCCTTTGGCTAAAGCATGTAAATTTCCTCCTCTAAGTCACCGTGAGGGAATGCCATATTTACATCATGGCTCGATACTGGGTGTTAACATTTTTTTTTTCCAGCGAGTGATTTTTCTTCACGCACGATGGCTTCTCCTCATAATGGGGGCCTTACATATGTGCATTTTTACCATAGAAAATTACAAGGGGTAAATAGAGAGCCAATGAAACTAATATATATATATCTATCTCTCTCTCTCTCTCTCTCTCTCTCTCTCTCTCTCTCTCTCTCTCTCTCTATATATATATATATATATATATATATATATATATATATATATATATATATATATATATATATATATATATATATATATATATATATATATATATGTGGAGAGATAGAGAGAGAGAGAGTTTTATCTTCCTCAAAGGTTATAGTATGATCTGTGCACCAAATCAAACATGTCAAATACTCTATGTTGAGAAGATCACTGACTCGATGCTTGAATTTTTTGGATATGAGGATGGCAATTGAGCATCCATGAAGTAGCACTAGAAGGTTAGAAATGTGAAGGAAGCAACTTCAAACATGATTAAAGTGGACCACTCAAGTAGGGTATGAAGTTAAGATGACTGATGGCAAGGAGCAAAGTGTGCAACAATGGAGAACACTTCCCAAACTCCCCAAATGTCATGTCTCACAGCAAAGGGACTGGGTGCTAAGATGGATCACTGCCAAGGTACAAAGTGCGGATGGGGAGGTATGTTCAAGCATCTATGGGTGAGTTGAGTACATAATCTCTCAGTGATTAGCATGCTCTTACAATTAATGGAAATGTGGTAATTTGGATCGTTACAAGTTGTCATAGCTCCACTATTTGAACTCTTCAATCATCACCATCGCATCATTAAGTCCCTAGCATGACTCTCTCATGTGTGAAGATGGGCATCACTTTATGGACAATTTTTTTCTTGGTATGAAAATTCATTCTCCAAAGACATGAATCTCCTACTTCATTTTAGTTTGTTGGCATGACTGGATGACGATGGAACTACTGCTTTTCCTTCTTGCGAGCACATTTAGCCATAAATTTTGTGAAATTTAATAAGTTTTGGTCCCACCCACTAAGTTACAACTTTATCTCTAATTTTGCAGGGTCTCCACGTTTGCATTTGAGTGTGTGTGTGTGTGTGTGTGTGTGTGTGAGAGAGAGAGAGAGAGAGAGAGAGAGAGAGAGAGAGTCTCTAGGCTTGCATTATGATTCATTACTTGACAAACATTTGACATGCAAAACCTATTGACCAATACAATGGCACTGAAGTAGATCATATGTATGTACAGAATGTTGAGCTTATATGTGAAGCTACTCAATATATGGCTTCTCTATATATGGCACCCAGGTCCCCTCTCTATATACATCATCTCATGTGTGTATTCTACACACTTTGGGGTTCTACTTTTGTGTTCTCTCCATCTCTCTCAACATGGTATCAAAGCAGTACGTTTTTGTTTTCGATTTTCCTCCGTTTCTGCAAAATCGATTTTGCAGAAACTACCCGCGCGGGGAATTGGAATCAATGTGGTCTACAACTTTGCAGAAGGAAGTTTTTTCAAATTCTGCACCAATTTTGAGTTATCGTTCACGGACTGCGTACATACCTGAAAAACAGCTTCCGCATTTTGTTTTTGATTTTTCTGCTAATTGGAAACGATTTTGCAGAAAGTACCTACAAAAGAGACCGGAATCGATGTGGTCTACCAATTTGCAGAAGAAAGTTTTTTCAAATTCTGCACCGATTTTGAGTTATCGTTCGCGGACTGCGTACATACCTGAAAAGCAACTTCCGTTTTTTGTTTTTGATTTTTCTGCTAATTAGAAACGATTTTTCAGAAACTATTTGCGCCAGAGATTGGAATCGATGTGTTCTACAACTTTGCAGATGGAAGTGTTTTCAAATTCTGCACCGATTTTGAGTTATCGTTCACGGACTGCGTACATACCTGAAAAGCAATTTTTTCTTTTTGTTTTGGATTTTTGTGCTTATTGAAAACGATTTTGCAGAAACTACCCGCGAAAAAGACCGGAATCGATGTGGTCTACAACTTTGCAGATGAAAGGGTTTTCAAATTCTGCACCGATTTTGAGTTATCGTTCGCGGACTGCGTACATACCTAAAAAGCAATTTCCGTTTTTTGTTTTTTATTTTTCTGCTTATTGAAAACGATTTTGCAGAAACTACCCGTGTGAGAGACCGGAATCGATGTGTTCTAAAACTTTGCAGAAGAAACTACCCGCGATGGGGATTGGAATCGATGTGGTCTATAACTTTGCAGAAGAAAGTTTCTCTAAATTCTGCACCAATTTTGGGTTATCGTCTCGGACTGCGAATATGTTTGAAAATCAAAATTTTACTTTTTTCTTTTGATTTTTCTCATAATTGAAAACTTCTCAATTATATTTTTCTTCATCAATCATATATTTGTTATTGACGTAACTTTGCTGCAGAAGCCAGTTACATATCGTTCCGATTCAGTCGAGCCGTTGATGATCGTCCAAATTCTATCGAGCTACTGTTGGTACATGATCTTTTGTTATATGATATACTCGTTCATTGATTATCGTATAATTATTCTTTTAGAGATATAGTTTACGTCGTTTTATTGATAATTTCTCATTGACACCATAGTGATTTTGATGGTACCATGATGATGTTTTGTTAATACTTTGGTCATGGTGATTTTCGTTGATACCATGATGATATGTCATTGATACCATGGTTATTCTCGGTGGTGCCATGATGATATTTCGTTGATACCATGGTTATTCTCGATGATTCCATGATGATATTTCGTTGATTCCATGGTGATTTTTATTGATACCATGATGATGTTTTGTTGATACCATGGTTATTCTCGGTGATACCATGATGTTGTTTCGTTGATACCATGGTTATTCTCGGTGATGCCATGATGATATTTCGTTGATACCATGGTTATTCTTGGTGATGCCATGATGTTGTTTCGTTAATACAATGATTATTCTTGGTGATATCATGATGCTTTTCGTTGAAACCATGATCATTTATTCATTTTTATTGACATAATGATGATATTTTGTTAATACTTTGATGGTATTCATTGATCACTACATTGATAAATGTTGTTTTATGTAGTATAAACACATATCATTTGTATCACGTAATCACACATTTTGTACTTTTACGTTTATACTTTATGTACCATATGTTGTCGTGCGTATATATGTCGTCAAAAGAGTGGCGTCGCGAACCATCTCTTATGGCATTGTGAACGTAATTATTTCATTAAGGATGCTAATAATTTTCATGACATGTTTTTTTTTGGAGTCTATGATCTATGTAGGATTGATCAAAGAATTGATTTTATGAAGACAAACTTGGTGACAATAAAAGATTTATGAAGATATGTTTGGTGATGCCATATTGATGACAACATGAAGACATGTTTGGTGATGCGATATTGATGACAAGCTACACAGCAGATCCACAGAGACACTTTTGATTACAAGCTAATCGATAGCTTTTACACCTCTTTATTGAACCTTTGTATTCATTATTGTATTTGATAGGAGTAATGTAACTCCTCATAAAACATTCATTATAAAAGGAGTGATGTAGCTCCTCGTAAACATTTGTATATTCAATGATTTTTATAATATAACAGTGGGTGTATATAGAGCTGTGGGTTTTTCCCTTGATCCCCCAAGGGTTTTTTCATCCACAGTTAGGGACCCTTATTTGAGCGGGGGTGTTGAGCTTATATGTGAAGCTACTCAATATATGGCTTCTCTATATATGGCACCCAGGTCCCCTCTATATATACATCATCTCATGTGTGTATTCTACACACTTTGGGGTTCTACTTCTGTATTCTCTCCTTCTCTCTCAACACAGAAAAAGAGAATTAAACTTTTCAAAAAGATACAAAATATACTTTATAAATTGACAAATTATATTCATTGAGTTTTTACACAATTATCATCGAAGAATTAAAAATTTAAAAGACATTCCCATAATGTCACGAATCAAAATCCATTTATGAATGATGACATGTTTCTACTGATGCAATTGCCATTGTAATCACAAGGAAGGAGACTCTTACCTATCACCATCTATTAAGAAACACAATCACATAAGTACTAGCATTACTTAGGAAGATATGTTTCAATGACCCCTTCCCCTTGCTATCGGTGTTAAAAATTACAAAGAGAATAACAAATAAGGAGAGATCAAGTAAACTTATGATTAGACACTATGTGTGTACATGTACCAAATCTCAAAAATTCTGTCAGCATTTTGTTTATGTTCATATCATGTTTTCTAATAATCCCACACAATGCCAGGTCACAAGATATCCTCATATAGAAGGTTGAAGGTAAACATTTTTTTTGTTGAAAAGTTCTCTATGATCAGACTATTAGTCCATGTTATCACAAGCAAGAATAAAAAGCATGTAGTTATGTTAAGAGATCCAAACAAGGTAGAAACCATATTACTCAACATATTTCATTCACCAAACCACTACTATGGTTAGTATAACAACCATGTTAATATCGATGCTAACGGATCCAAATGAGGTCTACCATAACCTTACTCCAGAAGTGGATGTTGAAGTGTGTCTATAAAATGGGAACAAAAAGCAAGTAATTCTTTAAGAAATCAAAACAAAGGATAGTAGCATGCTGCTCAAGATCTTTTATCCACTGAGCTTGCCACCAAGTATAGGATTTCAAGGCTAAATTGGATAGTGATAAGTAGTTTCTATACCATTATCTAGATTGTTTATTGATCAAAACAAAGCTAGATCCTTGGAATATCAACCTTAAGGAAATTGTAGGTGTTCAACCTAAAACAACATATTTCAACAAGTATGAATTCTCAAAAGAGCTAGCTAGCTTCTAGCCCAAAATCAAGATCTATTGTCTTTTAAAGAATCATTCATATTCAAATATATGTCGTTCAACATGGAGAATGGACTCCGTTAGAAAGAGGTCATTACTCACATTAGAGCTAGCCAAGCATAGCATGCTATGTTTATTTAAATGAATAACCATGCCTTTCCTACTGAGAGAGTTTCATTATCTTCAACACCTGGCAACTAGAAAATGCATCAAATAAGCATTGTTTCAAAAACAATAAAATATAATAAGTAGGTGTAGATGCACCTGCCTCTAGGTGGGATCCCGTTCATGGTTTCATGTGTTTGGTGCTTACTTCCTTAGTACTCAAGAGTCTATTGTGATCAAGAATCAAACATGCTAAAAAGATGAATTGCTTCATGTGTGTGTGTGTCTGTGCACGTGCGTGTGCAATGAACCACCATGTCTGTTGCAAACAATCATGAACCACCATGTAAGCTATATGTGCACATGCGCATGTGTGTGTATGTAAAAAACAAGCAGTTTTGACATGTGTGTGCAAGACGGATATACATCAGTGCTAGCATATGTGAATTTAAGGGATGAAATATGCATAAGCATTGAGAACAAGCTCACAACTTTTGAAAACAAGCTTGTGAGCAAAGAAGAGATTGAGGGCACTTGATGCATCTGAGGGAACTTGATGCATCTCAAAGGTCAATGGAACATGCTGAGTCTCAATTCCGTGGTCCCACCAATGTTGAAGCCATGGTTATGATCCTATGTGTCTGCATGTGTGTGTCTGCACGTGCACGCATGTAAGTGTGTGTGCACACACAAGGGAGAGACAATAAGGGATAATGATATAACTAGTATGTGACCCGTGCATTGCCGCAGTTAAAAGAATCCTTGCCTCCACTATTGTATTGCAATCCTTCCCTCCAAAGCACTACAAGAGGTTGTGTGCTCTTGTGACGCTGCTAGCGACGGAAATACATTGGGTTTTTATAACCCCCGGCGTCGCTAAAACCGTCGCTATGAGAGCGTCGCTATATGCGTCGCTATAAGTGTTGCTATATAGAGACGCTCATAGCGACGGTCATAGCGACGGTTATAGCGACGTTTACACAGAAGTCTATAGCGACGCTACAGAGCCATAAATAGCGACGGTTATAGCGACGCCCGAGAGAATTTTTTTTGGGTGACAGGGCATTGAATGCCCTGCCACCCATCAAGCATATTGTACTTGATTCACTTTTTAAGAAAAGTGCAAGGGTAGATAATAGACCCAAAATAGTCACCCACAAGAGGCATTGTTTGCAAAATTGACAAGCGTAAAATTGACAATTGTACACATCATAGGCAAAATGAATTGATTGGCAAATGTAATAATGACAATTGTACAACATCATAGGCATAAAGAATTGATTGGCAAAATGAACTGCGGTGACAAATGTAATAATATACATGGTTCAAAAAGACGTATAAAATCCGTCTCATGATACATAAGCTATGAGAAACCCTAAACTAATGCTATCTAGCTACGACTAAACTGATGTCGTCTAGTCAGACGTCTCATCGCGTCCAAGCGGCGTATCTGTCGGATTCTGCAAAAAAAGACAATAAGACAGCTTTCAGTAAGTATAAACATATAACGACATTTATAAAACAATACAAAAAATAGAAAAGAGTAAACCCTAATACTAACCATGCCGCCGCGAGAACTGAGAATGTCCATCAGGGCGTTTAAGCCCTTCCTACCTGCGTACTCGCGCTCGTACGGTGTGGGATCACGTCCTATCATCGACCACTGTCAAAACATACAAAGATTTCATTATGTTAGAATTAAAACACTCATAAACCCTAAACTATCGAACATAAAGAGCAATGTGAAAACACTTACAAAATCGGACTCAAATGATGCCCATCCACCGCTCCCCAAGTGGTGCGAGCTCCCTGTCTCTACTCGCGCTCTGACTGCATCCTTTTGTTGCTTCCACTTGTCGGGATTCTCGCGCGCTGCTTTATTCGCATTCTTCCAATCTTCTTTGGCCAGCCAATGTGGCATGTTCCATCCATGCTTGATTGCTTTTTGCACTTCGGAACGATTGTGTTTGCAGTATTCGCGCATTCGAATCTTCATCAGGTCTTCATTGACGCACTGATCCCGTGTTAGAACGGGAAACTCATCATGAAGTATGCTGATGACTCTGTTTTTTAAATCACTTGGTACTTCACTCCATTTATTTAGTATGTAGTGTCTAAACAGCTGAGAGCAAAGACCACGCATGCGCGAGATCACCTTCTTGCCGTCATCATCCATGATGATGCCGCCGCTGAAGTCGACGGAGTAAGGCAAGCCCTCTGGCCGGTGACGCGTGAACCTGTGTGTCCCAGCAGGGGTCTCTAGCGGCGTGTCGATGGGGGGAAGGACGTTAGGTGTCTCCACCGGTGTCTGGGCCCCGAAGCGAGGAGTGTCGAGTGGGGTGGCTCCTGGCGGAGTAGGTAGAGGTGTGTAGCTGCTAGGAACAGTCAGCCGCACAAAACCTGGTGTAGATGGCGATGCTGTGGCTGGTGTGGGGGCGGGCAAAGAAGGGGAGGGTAAAGAGCCTCGTCGAACACGAGGCGGTGTGGAGGCATCGGCGGCGGAATCCCCACAACAACCGCCACTGCCACCACTAGAGCGCCGGTGTCTAGACGAGTGTGAAGCTCGTCTCGTCGACGCCGAAGCTTCGGAGCGCGTTGAATGCTCCGAAAGAGAGGGAGATGCGGATGGAGTAGGAACGCGCCTTGATGCGCCAGAGTGATGACGCTCCACGTACCACTGTCTCTGCTGCGATGACAAAGAAGAAAGAAACTCTTCATCATCCATACGTGCATTAAACACACGAATATTTAAACTTAATATTGAATGAATAGAGTAGACAATGATGCAAATACCATTAAATACAATGAGGTAATGACGCAATGAATTGAGTGATAGAAGAGGCAAGTCGAAAACTCAGAATTTTCAATCAAAAGATGTGAGCGCGAGTAGAAAAGAGCATTATACACCATGGAAGGTACTTAGAGAGCCAGAGCTTTTACAACACGGAGAAAAATTGTTCAAATACAATATTTGTGGCTTTAAGAGATCTCTCTCTCATCCTCGCATAACTCAGCATAACTTCCTATATCTATATAGAGCTCTCCATTTAAACACATATCCTCTGTTTCATTTTGTAGCTCCTCTGCATGCACCCCATATAGAGTAGTAGCATCTTGATGCTCGTCTCGCACCACCGCAGCGGCTTCTGATTGAGCATCTTCTCTGATCTCCTCCATTGATGCCGTTGTGATTGGCACATGGTAGCCTTCATACGTCCTTGCACTACGAGAGGCTACCTCTATGACGTACCACCAGTTTGATGTAGACTTTGTAGGATGAAATATTACCTGCCAGAGCCACATAACTTACATGAGAGCTTTCAAGCACATAACTTGTAAAAGGGGGATGTTAACTATTTACATACTTACTTGTTCACAATGCTCGGGTAGTATGAAAGTGTCTCTTAGGTCAGTCCATTTCTTAGTAGAATCCACCTCAAGAAAACCAGACTCTCCTCTACGCATAGTAGCGTTGCGACCCTCCATGATTATCTTGAACCATTGCACGTCGAACAAGTCGACAAAAAATCCTGTGTAATCGATCCTCAAAATCTCTTGTAGCATGCCGAAGTAAGTGAGTTCCGCCACCACAGGATCTGCATCAGAGGAACGTCGTCGACTAGACTGTTCAAATTTTGCCATGATTCCACAATCTTGAGTAAAACGCTTTTTGTCGATCCGTTCCACCCTAAAATGTGGACCTTTACACCATGCTGCTGTGTATGACTTATACTACAACGAACAAAGATTATGAGTGGCCGTTCAAACGTTTAGAAATAAAGTCACTAGCTAGTCGTACATTGCAAACTTACCTTGGTCGCGCAACCCCGAGAGTACTCCCACTCTTCCTCAGTCACTTCGTCACCGCATTGTTGTGCGCTTTGCAATTGGTTGTGCAACCATCTTAAGCTCATGAATGTTGGTAGGCTCTCCAGAACTGTCGGATAGTGGATCGGTGGTCGTCTTCCCCGTCTCCACTAGATTCGTGCCCTTTGTCGCTCTTGCTTTGCATCCTCATATTGTGAAATCCACTTTTGCATCACTGGATTGTGAAGCATGCAAAATCGGTTGATTTTAGCCTTTAGATCTTCCCTCATCTTCTTCTCAACACCGAGATTGCACATGACAATCCCAGATATGCGCTCATCATCTATGGTTCGCCATAGCGTGTCCCGGGCTTTATCAAATCCGTCTAGCCACTCTCCAATGTACACTAGGGACTCTGATACCAACCAACCTTCTGCCATGCTACCCTCCGGACATGCCTTTTGACGCACATATCCCTTAAGCGTTTTCGTGAAACATTCTAAGAAGAACATCCATCTGGAATGAACTGTGCCAGCTATTTCCACCTCATCAACTATGTGAACAAGAAGATGCACCTGAATGGTTAGCATGGTAGTAGGAAAATGTTTCTCAAACATGCACACAAGCTCCGCAGCATTTAGTTTGGCGAATGGTATGGAGTCTACGTTGATCTCCTTTTGTGAGATCCATTGCACCAGCTTTGCAAGTTTGTAGATTGTGTTACGGATGTCGAGAGACAAACATCCCTCAATGGCAACCGGTAAAATAAACTGTAAAGTATTGGCAGCAATGATATTAAAGTCCACATTTTATGCAATGATATTAAAGTCCACTATGAATGTACCTGACACATTTGATGCCAATCGTGTGACTTCAAACCGGTAAGCTTTCCTTCTTTAGTAAAACACGTTCAGAGCGAGTGCATTACGCCAGTGGGGGTCCGCAAAGATCGAATGGTCTCTTTTACTTTGCGTTCTTGGGCTCCTGTGAAAATCCATGGTGCTTTAGGGAGTTTTATCGATCCATCAGACGCTGTTTGCGGCCAATATTGCTCCATACGATCCACATTTCTAAGGTCAACTCTGGCTCCCAAAGTATCTTTCTTGCCGGTCAGATGGTCCCATAATAGATTACCCACATTCTTGAATATGTGCATTGGATCGAGCAAGTGATTGATCATGAGTCGGGGCCAGTATGGTAACTCGTACCATAGCGATAGTCTCTTCATCCCTGGAGGCAATCCGTCATCGCACATCTCCTTCTGCTCTAACCATGCTTGTGCAGACATCCTTGGTGGCTCTCTTCCCAAAAAGCCGTCGCATAACACATGATTCTCTGGAAGATACGCTTGATGACCTTCGTAGATTTGCTTCTTCAGTGAGGGCGCCCTACGTGCATTCAGTCTAGGTCCACATGTGACACATGCTCTGTATCCGCTTGTTTGAAGCCCTGCATATATACACATGATAATAGATCAACTATGGGAAAAAAAAAGATTTACAGTGTCTGAGTGAGGAGTGTCAATAGATCACCTGAGCATTCTGTTAGCCCGGGATAGTCATGCATGGTCCACATTAGAATGCCTCTGATCAAATCATTCCGTCGTCCTGTGTGTCGGCTCATATCCACCACCTCTATGCCAATCCACAATTGTTGTCGCTCTTCCAATAGTGGACGAAGATACACATCCATATTCTCCACTTTATATCGCCCTGGCACAATCAAGCTTAGCCATAGGTGCCCCTTCTTTGTAGTCAACCACGGGGGAATGTTGTAGTTGACGATGACAACGGGCCATACACTGTAAGATGTTGATCTTTGACCAAATGGATTTACGCCATCCATAGCCAGGCTTCCCTGGCAAAATCCGACCATGTTCCATCTATATGTTTCCAGGTTGCGCAATCTGCAGGAATTCGTAGCACACCATCCGAAGATTTATTCTCCTCATGCCATGATGCTAGGGCGGCCATGGACTTACATTCGAATAAATGCTTGATGCGAGGAAGCAGAGGAAAATGTCGCAAAACCTTTTGTGGAATTTTTGTCCCGTGGAGATCTACTCGATATCTTTCGAAATCACATTTCGGACACTTCTCCATGTCTATGTATTCCCCTCTGAAAAGAATGCAGTCATTAGGACAAGTGTGGATAGAATTGTAATCCATCCCCAAGTTTCGCAAAATCTTTCTTGCTTCATCTCGGGAATCTGGCATCACATTGTCAACTGGTAGTATGTTCTCTTTAAGCAATCTACACAACATAAAAATACGATACAGTCGTGTAAAAATCTATCAGATCATTATACATTTAGAGTTTTTTTAAAGTAAACTAATTGTAATAGATCACCTGAAAAGCGTTGTGACGCTAGTGTCACTCCATCCAAACTTTGCCTGCATGTTGAGAAGAACCAGGAGTGCTTTCAATCTAGACATACGTGCTCCATTATACAATGGCGTATCGGCTTCACTTTTCATATCATCATAGATAAGCCTTTCTGAATCCATGATCGTCTCGATCATTTCATCAATCTCGGGCTCAAACATTGCCTTGTTGGGAATGTGCTCTGCATGATCATCCCCCGAGCTGTCAAAGGCTACATCTTGTGGCCTCACATATGCTGCTTGACCAAAGCGCCTGCGAACACGTCTATTGGGTTGCAAGATTGCTGCTTGTTGGCCAGCATCAGAGTCCGACAACAATTGGCAACAACTCGATCTATAATAGATGGATCGAACTCGCCAAATTCGCGAACATGCTACAAAGAAACACGTCCTATCCATCGCACAACATGCTTGCATTGATTACAAGGACATAAGACCCTCGTTGAGAGATAGGTGTTTCGGTTGGACGGTCCCACATCCTCGTCACTACTCATAATGAGGATAAAAATCTTATAGCCTGGACAACCAATTTAATATTCTATTGGAATTCTTCGTCTTCTCTCTCTCTCTCTCTCTCTCTCTCTCTCTCTCTAGTCATGTCCAATCCCCGCACACCTCGGTCTAGAGGTGCACGGAGATCAGAACCACCGGGTTATAATCTCGTCTTTATTGGTCAATACCTATATTTGTGGGTACAAGAAATCTACAGACCCATGTCTACATGATACTGCATGTAGTGGACAAAACCCCTTTGCCTCTTCTCTAGCTGTAGCACTTCACAGCATCTGAACATCTTTTCACAGTAGATCTTTTCGTTGTTCGTCTAACTCTAAACCCTAAACCGTAAGTAATTCTTGCATGGACTCGATCTAACGTAAATAAGCGTAAATCTAAATAAACATAAATCTAACTAAAAATAAACTTAAATCTAATTTAACGTAAGTCTATATCTAACCTAATCTTTAATGTCTTTTGGGATAGTTTCCTACGATGTTAAAACTCTCTTCTTCTTGTGTGTGTGTGTGTGTGTGTGTGGGTAAACCTAAATAAACCTAAGTCTAATCTAATATAACATAAATCTAAATCTAATGTAAATTATGTTTTATTAAAAACAAAGAACTAAACTAACAGGGATTATAAGAACCTTAAAACTGATTTAACACATAATTTTTCACATAAATCGGCAAGAGTTGGCATTCTCATCACTAAAGATGTGAGAGTTAACTTCCGGCGGTGACGCTGCCTCATCTCCATCCACATCTAACGACAGAAATTGGCCCTTTGGACCGCTCTTGCTCTTGTTACTAACTTTGAAGTTGCTGTTGAATGACTAGAGGTTGTCTAGATGGTCATTGTCGGGGATGTACTGACTCTTGCCGCCTTGAAGATCCACCTTCTTCCCTATCTTCTGAAGACATTTCACCAGTACTTTTGGATCGACGAAGCCCACCATGAGTGAAGGCAGCAATATCCTATATTCCATTGAGGGCTTTCTTCACCCGCTTCATGCAGGCATCGCAGTCTATGGAGACCTAAATCTAATCTAATATAACGTAAATCTAAATCTAGCGTAAATAAACGTAAATCTAATTAAAAATAAACCTAAATCTAATCTAATTTAACTTAAATAAACCTAAATCTAATTTAACGTAAGTCTACATCTAACCTAATCTTTAACTTCTTTTAGGATAGTTTCCTACGACGTTATAACTCTCTTCTTTTTGTGTGTGTGCGCGTGTGTGGATGTGTGTGCCAATAAAAAGAGATAAATGGTATAACCTTTCTATCACACATGCCAAGTATGATGGATTGGTTATGCCATTTCCCTCTTGAATAATAGGTCTTGAGTTCAACTCCTCGTCGGCTAGATCTTTAGGCCTTTTAATTTTAATTAGTTTCCTACGACGTTAAATTAGTTTCTCTCTCTTTCTCTCTCAATGTGTGTGCGTTTTTTTGTTTATGCATGTTTTCTCTCTCTTTTCCTCTCTCAATGTGTGCGTTTTTTGTTTATGCATGTTCTCTCTCTCTTTTCCTCTCTCAATGTGTGCGTTTTTTGTTTATGCATGCTCTCTCTCTCTCTTTTCCTCTCTCAATGTGTGTGTGCATTCTTTGTTTATGTATGTGTGTGTGCGTTTTTGTTTATGTTTGTACTCTTTCTCTTTCTCTCTCTCTCTCTCTCTCTCTCTCTCTCTCTCTCTCTCTCAAAAACACTATGTGTGTGTGTGTGTGTGTGAGAGAGAGAGAGAGAGAGAGGGAGAGAGAAAGAGGGGAAGGGAACATGAGAGTGAGGAGAGGGAAGGAGCATACCTGGCTCTCCTTCCTCTCCTCGTGTGTGTGTGTGTGTGTGTGTGTGTGTGTGTGTGTGGAGAAGAAAGAGAGAGAGAGAGAGAGAGAGAGAGAGAGAGAGGGAGAGCGTTACCTGCTCCTTGCTTGAGGGCGCCAAAAAGCTCAGATCTGAGATCTGAGTTTTTGGGCGCTCTCTGTTATTTTTTTAGCCCAGCCGGCGTCGCTAT
Organism: Adiantum capillus-veneris; assembly: GCF_014529385.1. NCBI lineage: Eukaryota > Viridiplantae > Streptophyta > Polypodiopsida > Polypodiales > Pteridaceae > Adiantum > Adiantum capillus-veneris. The sequence goes on from NC_140944.1 coordinate 88,063,246, forward strand.
GAGCGTCGCAAATTTACTTGTAAATTTGCGACGCTCATAGCGACGCTGAGAATTTCTTTTTTGAGCGTCGCTGTGTGAGCGTCGCTAATATGAATAGCCTCTTGTAGTGAAGTAAAGAAAATTTAGTACTTCTATGTTTCCACTATCAGATATTAAATATGTACAATCGAACTTCAGGAACCTGCAAACCATTGGATGCACTCATATGCACCATAGGGGCACTATTGCTAAAAAAGACTGCCCCCAACCACCGCCCCCCCCCCCCCCCCCCCGCCCCCCCCCAAAAAAAAAGACACCCACCAAAACCCCATTCTCTCTCTTTTCATCCACCTATCTCAATTCTTGTGTTTGTCTTTAACATTAACTTCAACATTGAGAATGCAAATGGCATGGAAATTTTTTACGATCTCACTTCATTATTTAGATCTATGCCTTTTTTGTTCTAATCAAGATACAATAGCAATGCACATCATCACATAATCTATAACAAAATGATGGATTGGGTGAGTTACCACAGTAAGTGATAAGAGTTTATAATCAATACACATCATCACATAATCTACAACGAAATGGCGGATTGGGTGAGCTACCACGGTATGAAGAGATAAGAGTTTATAACCAATATTGTAATAAATAGAGCAGGACTTTGATCAATTGTTGTTCTCATTTACTTGCTAACATCTCCTTGTTTCTTGTAAGCTCTCTCCTAAGCAAGATATAGTAGCAATATGCATGATACTCCTAATTGGCAATAGAGATTTTGTTCTCCCCTAGGTTCATAATGCTACCAATATCATTGGTATAAACTAAGCTTCTTAGTGATATGTCTAAAGAAGAGGGTCTATAAATATCAATGTACTCAGAAACATGTTTAAGGTGAGAGTTTGGGTTGGTAACGTTACTAAGCATATTGGTACAAACCAAGCTATAAAGCCAATGTATGACAACACGTTGTTGGGAAAACAAGAGCAAAGGGCACCTCTATAGCAATGTCTCCCAAGAGCGTTGAAGACACAAGATCAGTACTACAAACGGTGTCAAAAGAACCTCAACAAAACCACAACTCAAAGACAAGTGATCTCTAGGGAATTTACCAGCACACGCCCACCCAAAAGACCACCATGAAAATTAGGAAGCACTTACCCTGGCGTGGATTTACAGCACACGCCGACCAATGCACTTGAGAGAAAGAGCTTTCACCTTCACCAAAAAACTCTTGAAAAACACAATTTTGAAGTGTACACACATCTCCAAACAAGAGAGCTTCCACAACCTATACACCAAACAGCCTACAAGATGCCATATCCTGTGCGTTGTGGGAAATAGACTCCAAACCACAACTCCAAAAGGAATGGTTTCAAGCCTCAAAAGTTCTCTACATTTTCTAAAACAGAATCTTTGAAGACCGCAAATTTCAATTCTATGTACCTCTATGTGCCAAATCGGCACGAACAGCAAGCTGCCATGGCCCGCGACTACACGTAGGAAGGCTAGTCGAGGGAAAAAAACAACATCGAAAAACATCAAGAAGCCACATCGACTCAAAACCTGAAAATTTTTGATATTTGACTGAACTTTTTTTAGTTTTTACATGAGTTTTAGTTATATACAAGTCTCCCTTCAAAAAATTCACTCACGAGCACTTACAGTAGGCCGACAATTGTCACTAGACTAGCGACTTGTAGTGCATGTACATGTGCTTGCTAAAGGAAGCTAAAAACCCCACAAAAAGAAATCCCACACACACTTTTGACATCGGGCTTCATGTCCGTATGTACAAATTTACAAAAAAAGGGGTGTGAGAAATGCGGCCAACAACGTGAAAAATTCAGAAGCTCGTGTATTGGTCTTAATTCCAAAAGCGTGTTCTTCTTGAAGAGAGAAGACCATACTCACCCATACATTCTTGAGCCCACCCCCTTACTCAGTAGCTCTTACTTCCTTTCCTGGAAGGTGGGGCATTGGAGTAGTGCGGAGAATCTTTTTGTGTTATATACACACTATGGCCATCTCTCTCTCTCTCTCTCTCTCTCTCTCTCTCTCTATCTCTATCTTTGAGGCATGAATGTGCTATGCGTTGTTCTATGGCATGAATGTGCTATGTGTCATTTGGAAGCGAGAAAGAGAGTATACTGTGCATTTGATAACATTTGATAGCATCGGCAGTTCTTCTTGATGGAGTTGAAGTGGGGGGCAAGAGAATTTCAAAGTCTACTTGGAAAGAGTTTAAGAATGTCCAAAATTGTTTTCTTACAAACTTCCTCCAAGTTAAGGAACAAACACCATATATGCTCCTGGTTCTTGAGTCGGGATCTCTTCCAATTGAGGTTATGGGCATGGAAAGGATTGTGGAGTACATGATAAAGATGCGTCAAAACTCTTCACATTGACTTCCTACAATTGCATGGGAAGCAAGAAAAAAGGTTTTAAAGATGCATAAAATCAAGATCTTGAGCCCGGGATGGATGCAAGACATAAAGAAGTGGTTTGGGAGTTGGGATGCATTACACTTGCTACATGCTCCCTCAATAGACTCCCAAGTGAATGAAACTTTTCTACAACACCAATGTATTAATGCTTGTGAGCAATCAAATGGGTCACGCTTCATACATTACACCACCCATATTTCCCCCAACTTGAGGACTTTTAGTAAGTATTAAAACACATGACTTTTTTACCTTGCCTACTATATATTTTCCTACATGGACCATAGTTACTGTTAAAGCAGAAAATTAAGATGAAGATAAAATAGTTGAGAATTTAAGTGGACCAAGTGCTAGGGGTGATATGATGAACATGCTAGGGACTGGAAAAGAAACACGGGGGGCTAGGGACAGCTGCTTCGGAAGTGGGAAACCACCAATTGCAGGTCCTAGGGTGCCAAAAAACTTAGAAATAGGGATTTAAAATTCATGTAATCACATGTTTTCTTGTGTTATCACAATTCTAATTAACAAAATTCTCAACTCACAACTCTTCACATTCAAAGAAAATTCCCATGTGACCTGAAGGCCACGAGACGGTCGGGTCATTGCCCATCATGCAACAGTCCTAGCCCTTTGGTGCCCTATGAGATACAGCCCCAACTCTCTTGCCCCTACAGGCAAGATACAACCCTGGCCCTCCGGGAAACATGACGGGTCCTTCGGGGAGCATTAAGGGCTCTTTGGGCAATGTTCATACCCCGACCAAAGTGATATGTACGCAAAAAAAATTCAAAATAGCATGAAATTGATGTAATGATGACGAGAACTCCATTTCAACAATATAAAGGAGCCCCAAGAACTTGCACCACCTAAAACCTCCACGAGGATGCTTCCTACCGAAACCTGCTTCCAAGCGGATAGACATCAGGGGAGGTAACTAGTTGTAAAATACAACTACACTGGTGCAGTGATGAGGAGCACTCCATTTCAACAATAGAAATGATCCCCAAGCACTTGCACCCCGTCAAGCCTCCTCAAGAATTCTTCCTACCCTAACGTGCTTCCAAGCAGATAGACACCCAAGGGAGGTAACTATATGTGGGCGTTTTTATAGAAAAAAAAAGGTGCACAAAATTTACATGATAAAGATCAATAATAAACCTCAAGATTTAGCTCTAGTGAGGAATCTAGAGAGTGTTCCAAAAGGGGTGACTGAGAGGATGGGCGATTGTTTATATAGGCCCCTTCATACTTGACGCCTCTCTGAAAATTTGGAGGAAATTTTGAGCCCGCCGGGATACGAAGGGGAGACCCGCTGGGCAAATCAAATATCCTATTGGGTAAACAAGAACTCTTGATTTCAACGGGATACTGGGATTTGATGTTATTAACACTCCCATGGGGTGTTAATAACATGAGTTATTACCACTTCACACTTAACGCGAAGACGTGAATGAAATTCCCGTAGACTATAAATAGGCCCTAGGCTTCACATTTTCACTTAGACTCCGAGACTTTGGCAAATTCTCTTTAGCATAGAGAGACCCTACACAAAACCTACTAGAGAGAAAAATCTATAGTTGATTAATCAAAGTAATTAACACTGATCTCCTTAGATTAGTGAAACGCATATCAATTTATCTCTATTTTTTGAAATTATTTTATTGATTAAGAAACATTAAGCCTCTCTCTATTAATAATTACACTCCTAGATGTTACTAATCTATTGAATACTAAATCTCTATTTATGATTAATAATTCAATTAATTATTATCTTATAAAAGGACTAAAATTATTCAATTTAAACTTAATTAAGAAAAAATATACCAATTATACTTAGATAATTATGAATTAATTCAAAAATCATCTACAACTATTAAGAAGCTTTGAAAATTAAATCCAAATTTTTTGCTTAATTTTGGTATTTATTTAAGTAGAAATTATATATTTTCAATCTAAAATTGATAAGAAATTTAAGAATATATCTTAATAAATCATAGGATAATTTCCAAAGGTAGATTATAGTGGCAGAAACTTTTGATAATCATTTTATAGTTATTCAATCACTTTTACTAATTACTATTTCCTAAATTCTCTTTTTTGGCAAAAAATAAAGTAAGATAATTAGTAAATCAGCTTAAACATTAGTGAGATCATTTTTAGATGCAAGTTATAGTATGAGAAACGCGTGACAAGTATCCTATATTTAGTAAATTGGTTTTTTAGATATTATTTCTTAAAATTTTTTTTAATAGAAATTTAAGTAAAATAATTAGTGAATCAACCTAGAAGTTACTGAAATGGTTCTTATATGTAGATTATAGTATTAGACACTTGCAAAAATTAATTAATTAATTAAGACTGGTATACTAGTGAAGAAACTGCATGGTTCGCCAAAATAATTGACATAGCGTGACAAGTTATGATGTTCATCTTGAAATGACAACAAGTGCTTGATTTTTACAAGATGCGTATGTCAATTATGCTAAAATTGTTTGTTTATACTCGGTTTTTCACACACTTTTATACGTTGTAATCACTCCTTCGCAATAAGTTCACGTTGTCAGGAGTTTTTTGGAGCAAGGGATTGCGCATATGTACATATACATGCATGGTGCATCAAATAAAGGATTGCCCATTTTCCAGAGCCAGGTGGTTACGTGGGGCCCACATGTGTACAGGTAGGACACCATGTACATAGTGTATCGATTTTCATCGTTACTAGTACCATTGTGTTTTTCTACAATAAGGAGGAGTTGGTAGCGCGTAAAACTTCTCGAGGAAGCTATCCGCGGGCCGACGATGTGAGGTCAGCAGGTGCGTTAGATGGCATCTAGTGGCGTCAGGAGGGCGAACGAGGTCAATATTTGCACGCAGATGAGGACGGACACAACGTGGGTGTTTGCTTGTGAGAATTATGCAGAAAGGTCATCATGAGGACCTTTTTTTGGGGCCACTTCACGTGGTGGCGAGGTGCATTATTGGAAAAAAGCTGAGTGCCAGATGTGCGAATGATGCAAAAAGGTGACAACTATGCACTGCGAGGTCAGTTTTTGGCCTGTTCGGGGTCCGTTTGAGGTCATCTAAAAGGCCAAGGGTGCCCAACTAAAAAATCTAAGTGTGGGAACTGAAAAAACTGAGAGAAGACCAGAAAAAATGTGGAGAAGAGAGGAGGAACAGCCGCAGCTGTGTTTTTGCTCATTTTGGAGCCTATTTTGGCCGTAAACTGCTCATCCGAGGTCGGATTTGAGCACTTTGACATTGTAGACTAGGGTTTTGGGCCGTTCCGGACGCGATGGCGCTGTCCATTTTGCCAAATTCCTCACTCTTTTCCTGCTATTTTTCTGTGTAAGTTTCTCCTATGAGCGAAGTTTCTTCTCCAATTTGTGATTGTATCTAGTATCTTTTACCCATATTGTGTGAGTTGTTTGCCCCATTGGTGTTGGCCCAAGCTCATTTGTATCTAAACATCAGAAATTCTCCTCTTTTGAGCTGAGTTTTTTGGGTGTGTGTGTGTGTGTGTGTGTGTCTGTGTGGACTGGGCAAGTGGATAGTCTCTTTCCTCTCACTCCAGAGGTGTGTTCCCTGTCTCGGCCAGGTGTGTTGTGTAAGGCGAGTGGTGCCCCATAGTGTGTGTGTGTATCTTCCCAAGAGTGTGTGTCGGGTCGTTATAGAGGCGCTGTGTGTGTTTTCATCCCGCTCACAATGTGGATCCATAAACAAGGTTGCTTGATGGAAGAGTGTGATGGATGCATACCACGTAATGATGCCCGTTATATTCTCAATTTGCAACCTTGATCAAAAGGCGCCAAACATGAACAAAGTGTGAATTGGTGGTTAGCTCAACAAAGCTTAGAAATTCCCGAAGAGTTAAAAGAGTCTATAGTAGAGAAGGAGTGGTGAATACCATTCTGTGCAAAACAACGAAGAATTTTGTCTTAAGTACTTTCATGCAAGGTGGAAGAGTGCTCATAGTCCATTCCATAGTGTGGCTTGCATGCTCGATCTGGAGTATTGGAATTTATACCTAATGTCAAATACAAAGGTGGTCAAGGATTTCTATCGCGTAGTCAATACGTTCTACTCTAATATTCAAGATCAAATTGATTGCATCAAAGAGGTGAGTGAATTTAGACTGAAAGAAGGACCTTTTGCGAATGATTTTGTATAGTCAATGAAAAAAGAGAAACCATGATTTTGGCGGTGAGCACTACTCAACTCTATGCCCTCTTGCAATGAATGTTTTGGTGTAATGTGCAACAAATTTGAGCTTAGAGAGAAAATGGAGTATGTAAAAGTATATCTATATCACTATTTGAAAAAGATTATTGACAAAAGGAGCTGAAAAATTAGTTTACATGTTTTGCAATGAAAAGATATTTCTTTACATCAAAAGTGCTAGTTACAAGAAAGAAATTCATAGCTGGGTGTATGATTGTCAAAATGAAGATGAAGGTGAGTTGAATGTCGGTATATTACAATGCACTATAGAAAAAATTCAAGAGAACCTTATAATAACTATGAAAGATCAGATAGAGAAAAACAACAATACACAGACTTAGAACAGAACAATGTCTATACAGATACAATATAGCTTGAGCAAAAAATCAAGCTTGTAATTATTAAATTCAAGAGCTTATATTCAATGTTTTTTGATTGTATACAATATTTCTTGTTTAGATTATATGTGAAGCATGTCTAAATATAGCCATGGGTCCCCTCTATATATATACCATCTTGTGTGCATATTCTACATAGTTTGGGGTTGCACTCTCTGTTGATCGGTGTGTCAACAACACGACATAACTCAACAATCATTATTCTCTGAGAATTATGAAATGCTATGAATTATGGTTAAAACATCATTTTTAATAAGTACTTAGTCTAGTTGCAGAAGCGGGGTGCAATGGCACTTCCAGATTGTACATACAAAGCCATTTTACCCCTTAAGCTCTATTTTTGGTTAACCTAAGGCAGACTTAGTATATAAGATACCTAGGTCATTTTTGAAAGGAGAACTCAATCATAATCAAGTTTTAGTGCTGTCGTCTACTGTGTGTGAGAGAGGAAGAGATTGAGCGTGAGCTTCATGCTGATGCAACTCCATCACATTGTGGATCCGACTGCACCATCACGCTACCCTTCGTAAGAGCTATGCGACAATGCCAAGCATTTCTCGCGGAACGAAGCGAACGGGCTCACACAGATATCTACTAGCTATTTGCGGCTTTAAGTATATCAAACAATGTCTGTTTTCTACGTGCATGTATTCATTAGAATCGTGGCAACATAAGCTACGCATAGATTTTTTGAGCACTTTCAGAATTTTGCTCTGTCTTGATACGTGTTTTTTGCAGATGGGTTTAGAGCTAGGATTTTGAGTGTAGAGGCTTAGGGATAGGTGTATCCCAGTGAGAGGATGGTGCTCCTTGAGTTTTGTACGATTCTGACATGATTTGATCATTTTTCTTCCGCTTGTGTGTATGTGAGGTGGTGAAGTTAAGAGCAGTGAGATTCTAGCTTGTGGTTTAGTTGGCCTCCCAGAGAGTGTTGTATGTGTAGAATGGTCTCAACCTGACAAGTTAATGAGATTTCATCCATGTGCCTATAGTGTCATATGTGTCCTCGATTGACATTATGTTGATCTAGGTTGTGTTGCATGCACTTTATGGGTGGTGTGATTCGCTCCCGCAACATTGGCACTCTTGCGGGGGATACAAGGACTTAGGTGGGTATTCCTACGAACACTCGTGTCATGGTAGCTTGCTTTAGTTTTGGCTAAAGAAAGCATTTTCTTAAGTGGCTCTGGAAGAGGTTATTTCGAGATCAAGTGGATAGCCAGGAAGCGTGTGTCTTGCCTAGGGTCTACGACTAGGTAGATTTAGTTAGGATTTGTAGATTAGAGTAGTTGTTGGTGGTCGAGTGATTTGTGAGGTGATAAAAGAGTTTGCTAGTCCGTGTGTGGAATTCGGGTGTTTTTCTACTCATAGATGCAAAACCCCATATGATTTGTAAGAGTAGCTTTAGGTAAGTATTCTGATTTTGATCTAGAGCTATTCTCATCACTGATCTACTTGCTAAGTGCTTGTTTGCATTCATGATCTTTGAAAAGTTTTCTTTTGAGGAAAGAATGCAATAAAAATATATCTGTTGACATTTTTGCATGACTAATTGATGTTGAGCATATAAGAGGGCATGTGCAAGGGTTCTGTGAAGAAAATCCGAAATTCTATAAACCTAGACTGTATACGCATATACAGTCTCAAGGGGCATTTGGAGACCAAATTTGGAAATTTTGACTGCGGCAGTGTGTTTAGAAGGGGGATTTTATCCTAAGTACACCTTGAAAGTACACCTTGATTTTATCCTAAGTACACCTTGAAAGTAGATTTTTGACCAACTCTAAACACCCAAAAGACAAAAGACGAAGTGTCTGAAATGGAAAAAAGAGAAACTTCAAATTCTGAGCATATTTTTGCATGAAAATTGGTAGAAGTGCTTGAAAGCTAGTGCTAGAGACTTGGAGATGCTTGTGAAAGAACTCTATCCAAAAATTCGTCAGCAGACATCATACATGTATGATGTCTCAAGGGAGATTATGGCAAAAATTTTGAACTTTTGACATTATACCCATGTTCTAGATGTTGTGTTGAGCACATACACAAAATTTCATGTCATTTGGACATATAGATTGATATTTAAGGGGAATTTACTCTTTTAAGGAATTTCCTTGTCAAAAAGTGATGATTTTAAGCAATTTTGACATCCAAAATTTACTGTGAGCACACATTCTTGTTCTACACACTAAGGGACACCTCTGGTAGAAACATAACTAAAATTTGAGCAGAAGACATATACGCATATGATGTCTTGGAGGCCAGAACTGAGGCCAAAAGTTTCAATTGAGTGTACCCTTATGATATACAACATCTAGGAAGCATATTGACCAAATTTCATCAAATTTGGAGCTCATTTCAGCCTACAAAGACCATAAGACGCATCTAGGCAAGTAAAGACTTGTATTGGCCATAACTTGCTCAAAAATTGATCAAATTCAATTCTAAAACTTGCTGTGAGTTGCTAGTACAAAGAGAAACCTCTGAAGTAAAATTCACTTCATTCTAATCAGTTAGACATCATACATGTATGATGTCTAAAAGGGCACTTCTAGAGACCAAAATAAAGATCTGAGCTTACCAAGGTGTTAAGCACCTCAAGAAAAGCCTACATACCAAGTTTGGGCCAATTCTGAGCACATAGACATCATACGCGTATGATGTCTCAAGGCCACATCTGAAAGTCAAATTTCACTTTTGACCACATATGGGGTTGGGAAATGATCTGTTAAGCTTGCTTGAAAAATTTCATCTCATTTGGATATCTCCTTCTGCAATTAAAGATATTTTTACAGATACAAAAGGTAAAGGTGAAAAGTGGTGATTTTGAGCAATTTTGACATCCAATTTTTTTTGTAATCACATATTCTTATTGCATGCATCAAGGAATTATGATCCAAAAGACATCATACGTGTATGATGTCTCATAGGCTAGATTTGGGTCAAATCAGACATTTGAGTATACATTAGTGTCCTAGAGCATAAAAGAAGTCCCTAGCCAAAATTTCATTGAATTTGGGGCTCATTTGAGCTTCTAAAGGCCAGAAGACAGATCTAAACAGATTCATGTTGTATTGGCCATAACTTGCTCAAAAAATGTCCAAATTGAATTTTGAAAGTTTCTGCGAGTTGCTTTAGTGATAAGGAATCACTGGAACAAAGTAACTTCATTTTGACACAAAAGACTTCATACGCGTATGAAGTGTTTTTGATGATTTTGAACATTTTTCTAAAATTTTGACTATATAGAGTGTATAAGCACACCATTCCAAGCACAGATCTGCAAAAAATTCTTTATTCTGAGCAAATAAACATCATGCACATATGATGTCTCTATCCCCAAATTAGAGGTCAAAAGTTACATCTGAGATCACATAAGTGCTTGCCAGCATAAAAGAAGCCTAGTGTCAAAGTTTTAGCAAATTTGGGTCACATTTGGTCAAGATACAAGCAAAAATCCTTGATCCTAACTGTTTTGAATGTTGTTTCAAGTGCAGTTCACCAAAACTGCTCTAACTTTTGATAGAAAACTCCAAATTGAGTCAGGTATAGCCAAGAGAAAAGCTTGCGGTCAATAGAGCTGAATTTTCCTAGGTTTCCCAGATCCAAACTTTTAGGCTACCCAAAACTAGTTTATAGAGACCAAAAAAGTTCTTGACTTTTAGGGACCTGACAAAGGGTAGAAATTTCTTATTAAGGACTATCTTGAGAGTATTGAGTGAGCTAAAATTAAGAAAGCTAAGATCAACAGGATGGAAAGCCAATCTACCATTACTTTTATATATATGACTAGATTATGGCAAGCCAAGTTAGAAATGCTTAAATGACATTCTATCCACATTTTGACACAAGTGCAATTACATTGCTACCATGGCTGTACCCAGATGCAGCCATAGAACATGAATTTTATAGAGGTGGACATTTGGTCAATGAAGGACCACAAATACCTCCACCAAACACAAGAATTCCAAAGAAGGAGCCACCTGGATTCCCTTCTAGAGCAATAACAAGAGATGAAATTATCACAGAGAGGGTAGGCATGCCTTCTCAAGGACCATATGTACCATCACTGCCCCCTATAACTTACTCCTATCCAAATTAGAGAAGACCCTTGAGAAGATATGATATTGAGAGTGAGAGTGGCACATCTTCTAAGAGGAGCGATTCACCAAGAACCCAAACCACTATAAAGCCAGAGGTATCTAGTGAGAAAATGAATCTTATAGAAGAAATAGCTCAAAGACTTGCTCCTCTAGTCAATTTGACCTCCAAGAACCTCTATCGTCCAAAATTGAGAGAAAATGGATAAACCATATGAGAGAAGGGTGTTACTATGGCATGGAATATGCTAGGGAGAGGTATGTACAACATGTTCCAGTAGAAAATCCTCCACCTAGATACGTTACGGGGCATGTGCTAGGTCCAGTAGGAGTTGCAAGAACACAACTTGTCTTCAGACAACAACCTCCATGCCAGGTGCTAGATTGCCTACAGACATGAGATACACACAGATGATGGAAGCATCTAACAAACAAGCATTAGTACCATCTACCATGTATTATAACAACCAAAGCGGTTACTACCCTTCAAGGCGGTAAAAGATGAGAGAAACACATGGATTGTTGAGGCCAATACAACCTCCACCTATTGCGTTTAGACTTAAAGAAACAAGATACGAGATGGACGAAAGGACATTGTGGTTTATTGCTAATAGAGGCTTAGCAAGGTCAAAGCCTCTTTAGATCCAAGAGGAGCTGTAACAAGAACCTCCTCAACCAGAGATAGATTGTCACAAAAGCCGTGGCAACCACTTAGTCAAAAAATGTCTTCAAATGGAGATCACTCAAGTGAATGACTATTGTCTTGACTAGGGTGTCATTCACTTGATCCCCGACGGTCGAAGAAACCTAAACCGAGTCATCAAGATCACAAAACCCAGACCGAATCATTAAGATCACAATGAATGTCTCAAGAATCATTGAGCTACCCAATAGCTCGGAAAATAAAAACGCCGTACCCGTTTAGGTAGTTACAAGAGTGGAAGCTCAAAAGGAAGCTGAGGAAAAGCAAGAGACAGAGAAAATGGAAATTGACGCGAGTCCAGAGATCGATGAGCCAAAGACCGATGCCCTTACTCAAAAAACCAAGAGCAAACGGAACAGTTGGAAAGCTAGAAAGGATAGGATGAAAGCACATAGGGAACGAGATAAAAAATCCCTAGCTGAGAAGCTAACCCAAGCTGAAGAAAAGATAAGACAACATGAGAGGGTTGCACCTTCTCTTATGCAGATGTCTCAACATCCAAAAGAACCATCAACAGAAAGTGAGGCAAAAAGTGCTAGTTTGGGAGGATCAATATTGGGCGACAAGGTTAATGAGCATTTAGATGAGCTCCAAAAAGCCTATGAAACATATCCATATGTGGAACTAGAAAAGGACAGTCTTGAAATGTGCAAGAAAATGATTCACAAAGCCCAAGCCTTACTAGAACCACAAGTTGGAAAACCTAAGGATGTGATCCCTCTCCCACCTACACGAGTAATCCCACCAAGCCAAGAATGTAAAGAGCTTGATTCAAGTCACGAGCACGGACAAAATCTCAAGGACCCCGCATTAGAACCAGGATTAGTGTTGAATACCACGGATAACTCTTCCGAGGGATTTCACATATCTATACCTGAGAGCTGTAAAGAAATAGATGGTCTTGATGAATTGTGGAAAGAAGTCAGAGAGGCCAATGAAGCGAGTGAGCTAAGCAGATGAGTAAACCAAACAAGTGATGGAAGAGGAGTGTCTCTTCCACCAATAGAGGAATTTGAGGTTGGATCTCAAATGAGATTAGAAGTGGAGTTGTATTGGGGAGACAAAGGATCTATACAGTCTACGGACAATCAACCGCATTCATTAATAACACTATTTTCCTATATGGAAGAGTACGAGGCCAAGTCATATGTTATCGCAGTCCCATCACAGAGACTGTCTCCCAATAAGGTCATTGATTTTAAAGGGTCAATAGACATTTTGTCAACACCAGCCACTTGTACAATAGCATTAGCCGAGTTTCTCAAAATACGACCAAGCATGTGGGCTACTGTGGAAAACTTTCTAGAGAAATTTGGTGTTAAAAAACCAATGACTAAAATCGAGGAAGGGATCAAAGAGCTTGAAATGCCTCGGCTAAATACTAGAACATTGCCGTTAAACAAGGCCAGAGAGTACTATGAGGGAGAATATGGGAACACCACTCTTTCTGTGGAATTTCAAGGTGTAAAAACCATAGCAATTCTTGATAGTGGAGCCGATGTTTCCATTGCAACAAAAGAGGTATGGAAAACATGGAGAAAACAAGCAGTGAGGGCTACAAGGATGAAACAACAACTTGCAAACGGACACATGGAAAGGCCCATAGGACTGTTAGAAAAATCAGTTGTTATTCTTGTGGAATTGAATATGAGAAAACCTTTGCTATTGTTGACGTTAGCAAGAAGAACAACTATGACATCATTCTAGGAAGACCATTCATGAGACAACTGAACATGGTCTAAGACTAGGGATATGACTATATCTACCTGAGACATATGGAAATCACGACAAGGAAAAATTTGAAGGACCATAGTTACATGGATGTGACGAGAACACCTATGGAGGAGTTTGATTCCATTACTGTAGCAGGATCAGAACTTCCAACATGGTTGGGTAAACCAAAAGAGTTGTGGATGTGTGGAGCTTTGCAATGCGGAAGCTTCACGTGAGAGGAAGGAATCCTAGAAGGGGTAATTGAAGATGACTATTATATCCCATAACCTTTTCTTGAGGAATAAATCAAGACACTTGAATGGGAACACACCTTGGCTACTTTGGATGTGTGTGCTATTCAAGAGAGTCCAACAACGAAGTTTTGTGATAAAGATGTCTATGATGTTGATCCTTATTTTGCAGTGAGTGTAATCCAAAAAAATGAAGCCGAAGAAGAAGACGAGTTCTATGAATCTATAGAACACTTGAAGCTTCAAGAAGATACCAACAATGGAAATCCAGACAACCCAGCAGGTGATGTAAACAACACTTTAACAAATGCGCGGTTTTATGATTTTCCAGATCAAAAACCCAGAAACCAGTGTCATTGCTACAAAAGTAAAGTGCATAAAAAATGGAATCCAAAATCCTCAGTGGAAATGCAACTGCAAAAAGCACCCTCATATGTAACTCCTATATATAAAGAAAAGACTCAGCCAAGAAGAACACATCCATGTCAACAAGCTACAAATGCTCTAATCAGGTGGATACCAAAGTCATCCCAAAAACAACAACCCAAGAGTAAGCAAACGGTCAAGAAGACAAAGATATCTGATGAACAAGCACAAGACCCAATGCCAACAGAGAAATAGTCAAAGCTTGCAAGAGAATCTAGGACAAACACAAATTCAGAAGCTTTTGCAAATCAGATTTGGGTTCCAAAGAAGTTGACTCAAGCACAAAGAGGTTAGGAGCTCATTTGGATCCCAAAACAGTTAAATTGTCAACTCCAAAAGTCTAAATCCCATCCTCAACCAAACATACAAGAGTTGAAGGATGCAGCCGATGTGGTACCCCGGTTGACTGAGCACGATTCTCTAGAGAGAATCCTGGCCCTGTTCGACAGTTTCTATGCTCCAGAAGATGGACGATTAGCCCCTCTTACCAGCTTGCCCACGAGCGTACTCCTGAATGTGAATTACCAGCCTGGCCTGCGCGTTTTGAAGATGTTGAACCCCTTAACAGACGTGCTCCTTACATCCAACATAAACAAATTAAGCGCTCAGGCACCCCTTTCCTTGCTGGCAATTTCAAGTGGTGCGAAAACCTTTTCTGCTGTGTAATAAAGGCCCTCAATTAGGATCGCACTTGCCCATCTGCCAGAAGTACCTGCGCAAACTGGTACTTTGTTTTCTCCTTCGTTTTCTGCTATACTTTCAGCACAAAAGGCAGTTGTACTTGGCAAATTCTGCAAAACTCCAGAGAATGGTGCTCCTCCAGCTCATACTTGTGCTTGTGATGATGCAATCCCGCTCTCCTGCTCAGATGTGCATAGCATTGATGAGGAAGATGGAGTTATTGAAACCTTCCTGGCTGCCCTTCATGAAGACATGGCTCTTTTGATTCCTGCCCCTGTTGCAGATGAGAATGCACTATCCTTTTCCTCGTTTCACTTCAGGACTAACTCCGTACTGCACAAATTTTCTGCCGATGCTGCTATGCAAAATGTGCCAAAGAAGGGGCCCAATCTCTAATGTGCTATGATATGAAGGCAGACAATATCGATCACCATGAAAATGAGCTCAACCCCGCGAATGAAGCACTCATCTTGGAGTTCCTTACTGCCTTTGAAGCAGCTAAACACAAGCAATCCTTAGCTGGAGACACAAAATTGATACTTCTAGAGGCCGGAAACTCTTCAATCATACAGTCGGCCTATTCATACAGTCGAGCCTTTACCCTTTTCAATGGCTCTCTCTCGGCAATGCCTCCCTCATGCATATCCTGAGGCATATAACCTATGACACTGCCCTGCGCGTGATGCAAAAAGTTAAGTACGGTGTGCCCTCAACAGCCAGCCTTGGCCATGCCAACCCTGCACAAACATATGCTGCATCATCTCTATTTGCGCATGATGTTTTATGCTGCATTCTGAAGGCTATTCAGTTTTGTCTTCAGTCAATTCGATGCTTGATGCTTGTATTTCTTTTTGTTTTTGCTCATTCAACAAGTGTGTTGTGTCAAGGTCAAAAGGAAAAAATCTTATTGAATTTTAGGTTCGGGCTCAACACGCAGATCTTAAAGCCGTGTGCATTTGAGATGAAGCTGAAGTTCAGGATGAAGTCTCAACATCAACTCATTCTTATCCCTCATCTCGTGTTTGACACTAGATGATGTTCTCAAAGTTTTCCTCCCTAAATCTAAGCTAGTACCTTTGTTTGTGCATCAATTGCACTTGCAATCACAAAAATAGAACCATGGATTTATTCACCTATTCACAAATGCGTGAACATGTTAATAACATGCGTTAATAACATAATTTATGTTGTGATCACATCTATATTCACACAAATTTTGCAATGATCGGCTTAGCCAAAAAATCTAAATCCCGGTGGGCTGTGTCATCACTATAAAGAGCAGATGATTAGTCACATTTTTTACTTTTTGGGAAAGATTGCCTCTGTTTAGAACTCATGGTTGGCAAGGAGGGTCCTTTTGGGAAGAACATCCTTGATTTAGGGATGATCATCTTTCCTTATAGACTCACCTAATGCTACTGAGCCACAAGTCTTGAATTCTTTGAATTGTGGGTAAAGTATGGCTCATAGCTAATATCTACAAAGATTTGGGGACAAAGTTGGAGTCACTTGAGCTTGTTTTTATTTGAGCAACACACGTAATTTATATGTTTCTTGCTCCCTTATGCTATTTTCTAAACGATTTGATGGAGCTAGGAGTCGTGCTAAGGGACTAGTATTGGTTCTTGATATTTGATACGATCCACGTTAACACTAGGTTG
The DNA here is from genome assembly GCF_014529385.1 of Adiantum capillus-veneris. Lineage (NCBI taxonomy): Eukaryota > Viridiplantae > Streptophyta > Polypodiopsida > Polypodiales > Pteridaceae > Adiantum > Adiantum capillus-veneris. The sequence goes on from NC_140944.1 coordinate 88,079,823, forward strand.
GTAATGGGACACTTTTATGTCCTCTTAACTGACCATTTTCCTTGAATTATATCAAGAGTTTCAAAATGATTTTTGAGGTTCTATCTATCTAGAAAGTTGTCTCTTGTGTGAAAAAACGGGTCCTGTTTTTGGCTTTTTTCAACTTTTTGCAACTATACCACTCTAGAATTCATGTTTGTGAGGTCTATAATGCTAGAGAACTATCTTTAGTAGTCCTCAACATGTCTTGATGCGTCTAGGGCTAAATAAATGTTAAAGTTGTAAGTTATGACCAAATTACAAAAATTGTCAAATCCTATTTTTTAGCCAATTTTAGCTCTTCTATGATTTTTTTGGTGGCTTTCATGATATCCAAATGCAGTTTTGATTTTCTATGTCACATATTGTAACATAAAGCTAATATTCCCTGAGTTTTGGGGCACCTAATACCCTATTTTGCATACTACACAACGATGGTTGATTTTTTCAATTATAGAAGAAAACAAAACATTCTAGTATATCAAGTATAGCTTTTTCAATATTTCTAGTTTCTTGTGACAACTATATGCATTTTGTAGGTAGTAACCATATCTAGTCATAAGGATCAAATTTGGCTAGATATTGAATAGTTTCTATGGGATTCTACAACTCATAATGTTGAACCCAGTTTTTTCATGTTTGATGTATTTAACACTTCATCTTTGTCCCCAAGATTCCCCTTGGTAAGAGATATATTATTCTTTTGACATGCTACATGGATCCTTATGAACCTAAAGGACAACAAGGAACTAAGAAAACATGCATATATTATTTGTATTGAGCGTGGCTATAGAAACTTTGATGATAGGTTTGCAGATTGGTAAACATTCAACTTTTTGTACCTATTTCTTTTGGCAAAACAAAAAATAGTGAGTGAGAATCACTCATATGTTCTGATCACCAACCCATTGAAGTTAACTAGGGAATTTATCTCAAGTCCTACAAAAATCCCTAATCTTATTTTTATGCAATAAAACATAAGAAATGACTGTTTTGATGAAAATGTACTTGTCCATCAACTTTGGAGGCTTGGTGTGACCAAAAGGTGAGAAATTTTAAAAGTTTCTTATTTTTTCCATGTGTAGTAGGCGTTGAACTATAACCTCATGAAAGGATTTTACAAAATGAGTGGATCTACTATGGTTTTGGAGGTTTTTTTCAAAATTTTGAAAGGACACTTTTATGTATTGTTAGGTTACCAACCTAGTGTTAAACAAGGGTTTATTGTTTTATACTAGAGTATTTGGCAAACATAGATCCTTGGTTTGGTTCGTGTAAAGTATCCTTAATTGGTTACAAAAGACATCCTTCATTGGGTGTGCAATGTGCATTGTATGTATGCAATCATAACTACATTTACTGGGATAGCACTCAGGACGGAAAAGTGAAAGAGAAAATCAACGTCATAAGGGAAACACTTACAAAAAAAACTTGGTGGAGTAGTGTGATGGATGTGTATCATGTAATGATTCCTGTTATGTATGCGATACTCAATCTTGACCAGAGGGCGTCCAATCTCAAAAAAGTATGGATGCACTATGAAAATCTCTACTTGTTTACGACAGCCTTTTACCGCATTTTTATATATATAGAGAGAGAGAGTTCAAAATCAGATGGGGATGGAAGAGAGAGGAGGGGGAGGGGGAGGGGGGGATTTTTTTCATTTCAAATATTATCGCGCTTATTTTCGCGCTCATTACTGCCACATTTGTCTATGTTATTGCCTCAAAAATTACCGCGTTTATTCTCGAGACCCGCTTTAGTGTCTACTAACATTCAAATTTTGGCTCAAACATTCAAAATTTAGTGTTTTCCTTTGTTTTGGTGTTTCCCGCCGCCTTAATAAAAATTAAAGAACATTATATGAAATTTTCAAAAAAAGAAAAGAAAACATAGAACAATAGTTAGCGATGGGGATGAACATGAAAGAAGAAAGGGCCTGTTCCATCCTAAAGTAATCCATGCGGCTCTACATAAAGCATGCATTATCAGAGATGAGAATCTAAACGTGGACGACATCTTTTGTCGAGGCATGGGCATGATAGAGTGCAGTGTGTCCACATTCTAGGATATGGTAGCACCTATGTTAGTTTGCTCAAGCTTTATTTTACAGTAATATACACATGGTCTATACTTTTGTTATCAATTAGATTAATCACTACCACTTGATTAACATAATGTAGCATGCTTCACAAAATTAGAGAGAGAAAGAGGGGGCGGGGGAGAGAGAGAGAGATGAATGATGACACGATAATAAAAAATTATAACTTAAAGTATACAAAATGTTTATGAATCATCTTCCAAAAGATCCCTACAAAAAGCATCATCCAATTCTAAGCCCATGGCTCCTAAATCAATAAAGAGAGAAATAGAATTTTTGTTTTTGGATGTGTTGGCTTCATCATCTTTGAATTCATCATCCTCCATTTCATCATCATCTAATTATCCTCGCTAAGACTTGCCACCGCTGGACTTTAATCATCGATCTCCCTCTTCTCTGTCTCCCCCTCATCCAAAGTAGGAGGTAGAAGAGGGCCGAAGATGATCTCCACTTCATTAGTGGAAAAAATGGTTCTACCCCGAGGTGTTACGGGAATTACTTACCAAAGTTTTGGTTAGTGGATTTCTGGGATATAAATGACCTATAGAAGAGAAGTTCAAAGTGAGTAGCATTGGTGTAATTTATGCTACAAGCAAATAAAAATAAAAAGGTAGTCGCTCACCTGCTCACAATTGCGTGGCAAAACTAAATTGTCATACCTCCCTGTGTGATGCACACTAGAGTCCACCATGTAGAGGCCATCCTCATGCCATCTAAACACATTTGCAAAATCACTTGCACTCAAAGATGAAGGTATGAAAGGTTCCAAAATTAACCTTTAGTATCCTTTCGGTAGCTCCATAGTAATTGGATTCATCACCATCTCTACCAAAGCTGCCCATGATGCCATAATCCATGGTGGTTCTATGCTCGTCAATGTGGTGCGTATAAAAGTGACGACCCTTTGACCACATAGAATTAAAGGAAATGCACTACAAAATAAGAAAATATATTTTATCAATTACAAAGATAAAATCAACAAAAAACTCTACAGTATGGTTTAGGCATATGAGTACTCTACCTTTGGTACGCTCCCATTCTTTGTCGGTGAAATCTTCTTTGCGCGCTTTTGCTTCGATCATTCTCTCATGAATCGACTCCACACTAATGAGATATGGAAAACATGCAAGGTGTCTAGGCATCGGGCCCCCTCCTTCCTCCATATACATGTTTCCATGCTTTTCTCTCTTGCAAATGCCTTGTCTTTGCCATTGTCCACAAGTCCACCCACTTGGTCATAATCTTTGCATTGAGAATACAAAAGTTATTAATCACACGGGATAGATTCATATCATGTTAATTAATTTTTCCTTTTCACTTGGCAAGTATGAAATCATCCTTGCATCCTCCTCGTCTGACCACATGCGAAGCATTGAGGGATCAACTTGTGCCAAATACTCTGAGATGAAATAGATGGTTCATTGTGCCAAAGACGAATGGGGCCTTGCACTTCATCCAAGACATGCAGCGAGTAAACAAGGTAGCAATAAAAAATGTAGGTACATGGCTAATTGTGGATGAAGTTGCAAAAGAATTTGCAGGAAGAGAAATATATTCAATGTGATATATATACTCAGGGTATGATCAACTCCAATTGGCAATGGAAAGCAGAGACCTGACCACCATGAAGACACCCTTGAGATTGGTAAGGATGTGCACCTTACTGCAAAGAGCAACCAACTCAGTTGCACATATAATGAATGGCATGAACAAAATCTTATGTGAATTTATACCCCAGATTATTATGGCCTTTCTAGATGATGTTCCAATCAAAGGATGCGACATAAAAGACAAAGATAAGGCTTTGGATTCCAAGGGGTGTTGAAGGTTTGTGGAAAACCATATAGATGATTGTGAAAGGTTACCATCCAAGTTAGAGAAATTCAACCTTACCTTATAAGGAACAAAGTTTGTGTTTGGAGAAAAAGAAGTTCTTTGGTGAGAGATCTTGAGGTGTGTGGCTATGGATTCCTTGAGCTTCTCCTTGCTCATGTGACTTGGTTAACACTAATCAATGCTTAATTCTCTTTCACTATGCCTCTCTCATGCGTTTTTTGATTGCTAATGATGCTTTGATTAGCTAGATCATAACTAATTAGTGGCTAATCCCTCTCTAATTTTGTGTGTTTGCCATTTTCTGATTGTGTGTGCATGTAGGTTTGATTGGAGTGTGGTGCTGGCTAGATCTATGTGTGTGTGATTGCGATTAGTGCGTTGCATGATAGGATTAGTGTTGTGTGCATCATGCAATCGTTAATTTGTGTGATTGGGTTGATTGGAGGTGAAGGGAAGTGGATGTGGAGATTGCCAATCATTGTGGATTAGCTCCCCCATAGGCCGGGAAGCTCACCTCTTGAGTTAACCATTCGTTAATTTGTGTGATTGGGTTTAGTGGAGGTGAAGGAAAGTGGATGTGGAGATTGCCAATCATTGTGGATTAGCTCCCCCATAGACCGGGAAGCTCACCTCTTGAGTTAACCATTTGTGTTGCCATGATTAGCTCACTAACCATGTGAGTGTTTCCATGCCCTAGCTAGGTAGCTCATCCCTCTGGATTGATAATTTTGTTGGTCATTGGAGCTATGCAACAATGGGCCCCCCAACATTTGACGCTGCTGTCAGGGATGATGGCCTACGCTAGTGTAATTGTGACATAATCAGATGTGTTTCCTCACTAATTACACTACTAATTTCACGTGGGTTTATGATTTTGTGGATTTTGGATGTTTGTGCATGAAGCAATGTGTTCATTATTCCCTAATTTGTCACCGTATCTTGCCAATTGTGTGCTTACACACTCTATTTTCACACTAACCCCTTGCTAATTTTGCTAACTTACACGCTAATTTGCTACGAAGGATTGGAGCTTTCAACCATTCAATCGATCTTCATTGGAAAGGTAATCAAGATGGTATTCTCAACTTCCCTAAAATTTAAAGATGTGTAGAATTGTGTAGAGACTCCACAATGATGCAACGTAATATTGATTCTATGTTGCTTTGAATTTTTTTGGATTGCTCGTTTTCACGCTGTCGTAATACTGAATTTTTTGAGATTTGGTGACGTATGAAATTTGACATGTTTTAATTGCTATTTGGTGAATGTATGTTGCTAGTTGTGTGCCTAATTGATCTAATTGCATGCTTGAATGGTCAATCGCAAGTGTGTGTGTACTAAAATCAAGTGTGTGTGCACTATTTTGCCCTTGATTGTGTACCTAAAAATCAATGTGTATTTAATGATTTTTCAATTGTGATGATTGATTTGTGTTGTGGTCATGTCAAACTAAGATCTGTGAAGTCACATTGCAATTTTGACAAGGTTAATCCCTTTGTGTGCGCACCTAAAGATTGGTAAAAACTGCCAACTATTAGAGTGTGTGTGTGTGCTTAAAAAGTGTTTAATGTGCATGATTGATTCAGTTTTTGATTGCATATTTGATGTGTGTAATAGTTAATTGATGCATTTTTGAACTCAAAACAGGGATTTACACACTTCAAACGTGTCGAATTTTGACCTAATTTTGCCGCTAATTTTACCGGTTTAATTGCCTAGTTTGGATTTTATTGATCAAATTATTTGGCGATTGAATTGATGCGATTTGTGTGATTTTATTTGGCTACACTAAACCCCTATGTGTGGAGAGCTTTCAAAAAAAAAGAGGTTATTTTTTGAATAATTTTTTGCATTTATTTTGTCCTAATCCGGCAAAAAATTGATATCTTGCAATCTTTATCAGTTGTTTTGTGTGCGTGTTTGCGGCATTGTTTTGAGAACATTTGGGCCTTTGTTCGTCAAATTTTGAGCAGTTCGCTATTTTCAGGGGCCAGGTTGATGATTGTGTTGTAAATCATGTTTTCGATAAAAGTGCTATTTTGGGTGTGCTTTTGCATGTCAAAAGTGTTCAATTGTGATTGCTGATGATTTACTAAGATTTTTAGAATTTTTCTAGAATTATTTGGATTTTTTTGGTGATCTTTTGGATTTTCGGGTGCATTTTAACATTTCGACTAATTTTCGGCCTAGTTTTGGCATTTTTGGACGTTTGAAAATAGTAAAAAAAGCATTTCTCAAACTTGACGCCGGTCTTTTCCCACTGTGCCTTGCGGTGCATAAAACTTTTGATAGATCCTTACGATCTGTTAGGATAGTTTCCGTTGACATTAAAATACTCTTCTTCTTCTTTTCTCTCCAGGTGAACCCACCCCAACACACATTCCTCTATCTCTCTCTCTCTTCTCTTACTCTCTCTCCTCCCCCCTCCCAACTCATGATTATTTTCCATCTCTCTCCTCCCCCGCTCACTATCTCTCCTGAATCGCGCTTATTTACAATCCCTCTCCTCCCCACTCTCTCTCTATCTCTCCCTTTTTCTCTCTCCTAGTCCCTTTGTCGCGTACACACCCTCCCCCTCCCCGTCGTACTCGGCCCTTGCTCCCCGATTTATCTCTCCTCTACGTGCAGCTTCAGAACCCACCTGCACGCACTGTCTGCGAACCCCCTGCCTTTCATTGCCAGTGAGCCCACGATCTCTCTCTTTCCCTCTTTCGCGCAGACTCTGCCCTGACACGCCAACGCATCCTTCTCTCTCTCTCTCTTCTCTTACTCTCTCTCCTCCCCCTCTCACTCTCTCTCCTGAATCGCGCTTATTTACAACCCCTCTCCTCCCCACTCCCTCTCTATCTCTCCCTTTTTCTCTCTCCTACTCCCTTTGTCGCGTACACACCCTCCCCCTCCCCGTCGTACTCGGCCCTTGCTCCCCGCTTTATCTCTCCTCTGCGTGCTGCTTTGGAACCCACCTGCACACGCTGCCTGCGGACCCCCTGCCTTTCATTGCCAGTGAGCCTATGATCTCTCTCTTTCTCTCTTTTGCGCAGAATTTGCCCTGACATGCCAACGCGTCCTTCTCTCCCTCCCTCCCTCTCTCTCTCTCTCTCTCTCTCTCTCTCTCTCTCTCTCTCTCTCTCTCTCTCTCTCTCTCTCTCTCTCTCTCTCTCTCTCTCTCGTGCTCTGCTCCTGCCCGCAATCAGACTCCAGTGCGCTGCGCGCCAAGACTGGGTCCGCAGTGAAGTGGCGGAGCGGAGCTTAGATCGACTCAGACACACACACACACACACACAAAGAGATACACAGACAAAAAGCTTACACAGTACGCAAAGAATTTTTTGAAGGGTTATCTCCCAAATCTTATTATCCACACAAGTATAAGTGAGTATATACAAAGAGTTAGTGATAAGCCAGTTAGGCAGGCGGGCGGCCATATCCATATAAGAGGCCACTTGGGGCTTTAATCCCAACAACCTCCCACTTAAAGTCCAATGTGGCAATTTAAGTAACTGTAAATCTATGAACATAAATGTACAAAGATTTACATGGCTTCCATCTATCCAATGCCCAATAACTCACGACAATGCACAAAGCCCTCTCTTGGAAGTCCCTTTGTCAGTAGATCAGCAGGATTGTCCTTGGTGTGGATCTTCAGTATTTGTATCTACTTGTCTTGAAGTACTTCCCTAATAAAGTGATATTTCACATCAATATGCTTAGTCTTTGAATGGAACACTGGATTCTTTGCCAATTGTATGGCACTTTGACTATCACAATATAGCTCTAGCATATCTACTTTGATTCCCAAGTTTGCTACCACTCTACCATGCCAAATAGCTTCTTTGCATGCCTCATTTTCTGCAACATACTCAGCTTCTATAGTAGACTTCGTAATACAATATTGTAATCGAGATCACCATGATATTGCACCTCTAGCCAATGTAAAGACATAGCCTCATGTAGATCTCCTCTTATCCAAGTCTCTTGCATAATCTGAGTCAGTGTATCCTCTGACACTCAAAACCTGACTACCATAGCATATGCGCATACTCTTTGTATGTTTTAAGTATCTCATGATACCTTTCATTACCTCCCACTGTTTCTTGCCGGGATTTGACATATATCTGCTAACCACTCCCACTGCAAATTCAATATCCGGACGTGTAGCAATCATTGCATACATCAAACTCCCACATGTAGACGCATACGGCACCGTATCCATTTCAACCTTTTCCACCTCAGACTGTGGACAATCTTGGTTGCTTATTTTCACATATAACGGCAATGGTGGCATCAATGCCTTTCCCCTGTCCATATGGAAACGTTGCAACACCTTGTCAATATAATCTTCCCGAGATAAGTAAAGTATGTTCTTTGATCTATCTCGCTGAATACGTATACCCAGTATGACTTGCCTCACACATGTCTCTCATGTCAAAAAACTTTGCCATTTTTGTCTTAAGAGCTAAAATTTCTGCCATTTGTCTACCAGCAAGTAACATGTCATCCACATACAAGATGAGGATTATCAAGCTACCATCCTTAGCATGTCGAGTATATAGGCAATGATCTGTCTCACTTCTCTTGTATCCTTGAGAAAGCATAAATTGGGGAAACTTTCCATAGATACTCTTTCTCAAACGACATACCAATTTCTCTTTGCCTTTCTCAACATACCCCTCTGGTTGCTGGATATAAACCTCCTCATGCAAACCTCCATGAAGAAATGTCGTTTTCACATCCATCTTATGTAAATGCAGATCATGTTTGGCGACCAAAGCAAGTACACTTCTCAATGTTGTCATATTGACAAATGGTGAAAAGACTTTATCAAAATCTATTCCGTGTTCTTGCTTAAAACCCTTAGCAACCAACCGTGCTTTGTATTTTGGTTGTCCATCATGAGGAGTAAGCTTATACCTGTAAACCCACTTACAAGGTAGAGCTTTCTTGCTCTATGGCAATTGAACCAAATCCCACGTTTGATTCTTATGCAGAGCCGTCATCTCTGATTGCATGGCCAACTGCCATTTTTTTGAGTCAACCACTTGTAAGACCTTTCTGGCGCGATAGAATTACTTAATGCCATGCGAAAAGTATCCCAACTGTGTGGCAAATTGATTAAGAGAAACATAGCCTTCACTGAATCTGGAAAAACTATCTCATGTGCTGTTAACTGGCTCAAAATTGTGTGAAATTCATTGAGATGATTTGACATGGCTGTCTCTTCCTTCGTCTTCAAATCCACCAATTTCTTGAGCTAGTAAACCTGCGAAGCAAAACTTTGTTTCTCGTACATACCACATAGCTTTTGCCATACGCCATACGGTGTAGTCTCTTCTGCTACGTTGAAGTAAACATTTTCTGTCAGTGTCAACATGATTGTGGAACAAGCTAACTCGTTAAGCTCTTTCCACGCATCTTCAGCCATACCTTCTGGTCTCTCCCTTTTGAGATTCAGTGGCTTCACTTGTTTTTTCTGCACTAAAAGGTGCCATATCTGCTTCTTCTAGAATGGAAAGTTTGTGCCATCCAGCTTCTTTATGTTGTAAAGAGTCTCACTTTGAGAAGATGCCATGTCTGCCAAACAGTTTACTCTTGGGGAAAATACGAAAGAGTTCCCCCTGTAAACTGGCCTTTGTACATAATAAACAAGCTGTAAACAATAAGTTGAACACCTCTCCTCAAGAAGTGTCAGTATTTTGAAAAATTTTGATAGAGTCTCCCCTATAAACTGAGATCTGGAAACCAAAAGATAGCTCAAAAACAACCATAAATAGCTGACCAGTGACAAATCTAAAAATCTCTTTAACTCTTTTCCTTCCAAGTTTTGGCAATTTATTTGTTAAGCTAGAAAGAATTTTGTTATACCTTGCTTCTGCCATAGGTTGGTCATGAGGGAAAGAAAACACTTGATTTTTCTCCATGTCAAAATACAATCCGTATGGATAGAGTTTTGGTAAGTTCTAAGTCATAAATTTTAGTAAAATTTCAAGTTGTTGTGCCAAAAAAATCATATAATTCTTATATCTTTTTGTAGAGATGGCCCTTTTTATGTTTATAAAAGCCAAGTGTTAGCACTTAGTTTACAAAACAATGGAATGCACTTTAAAGACAAGTTCCCAAGTCACATGCAAGTTATGAACATAATTTTATACTTGAGCACGTGTTGAATAAGAGCATAATTTTGGTCTTCCAAAGGTCCCCTTGTGGAATTGGGGATATTCTAGTGCAATTGGAAAACTACAAATGACTTTATATGTTGAAACCAAGAAACTATGTATTTTTTTGGCTCCCTAACTCAATTAAATCTCGTTGCTTGAACTCGATCTTGAATTTTTTATCATGGAAAAACTCTTGAACATCTTGAGCTCTCCATAATAACATTAAAACGAAGGTTTTGGGCACCCCAATTGTGTATATACCATGTACTTTGATACATTTTATTGATAGACATAGATATTTTGATATTATTTGAGGTTTTGAATGCTTATGTTTTAAGAATGAAAATATCAAAGTTCTCTCTTATGCAATTTTGAATATTTAAAATAATCCAATAATAACTGCATACCATAGCACTTCTACTTGGCACACTGAGTGCTCGATGAAAAGGGTAAGCAATGCATCACTTTCTAAGACTCACAAATACATGAAAAACATATTTTTCTTTGTATACATAGATATGCTTGAAATGGCTATATCAAACACATAGAACTTTCCATTATTTTATATACTCCCAAGTTAATTTTTTTGCACATGAAACTTTCAATTATCTATAGAAAAATTGTGGAAAAGATACCTAAAATTTTCTACAAGGTCGCTTCATTTTTTCTGGAGCTTATAAAGTCGATTTCTTAAAACCATCAATCGCACTCTTACGAGGGTCAACTTGATGAGTATAGTTCTTGATCATGGTAGATTCTAAAATGCAAGGTTATATTTTCTAAAAACCCTCTAGCTAACATATTTAAGAATATCAAGACAGTTTTCTTAAATAAACTGTCAAATGCAAGTAGCGTTTAATTTAAATTTGTAAAAAAAGGACACTTACGTTGTCGTGTTGTGACACGTACATAGTGGGAACGCATTCTACAAGATCTATCTTGTATTTTTTTAGATACATAATTATATTTCCTATAGTGTACATATGCATATTTAAGTATAATAATAAGCCTTCTATCTCATCCTATTATTTTTCTCAAGGGTAACATATCCTTACTTTACCATCACAAAATACTATGGGAAAAGCATCAATAGCTCCGCCTCTTTAACTTGGGGCAAAAAGCATTGATTCTTTATTTTTACTATTTCATTATCATCTCACACCCTAGCTAGATCCTATATCTAGGGTAAACTCCAATATATATATATTCTACGTATTTTTTATACTTTTCTTATATTTCTTTTTAAATAGCTACTAGGAGAGAATCAAATCCTAGTGGGACACTAGGTGGCATGATTTCAAAGATACACTTATTTTAATGCATTATTGCAAGCATGATTACAGAACTTTGTCAAGGAGCAATGTCATGCTTTCATATGGTATGAGGTGTCCTTTGGAATTAAATGAAAGTCTAGGCTAAGGAGACCACATGAAGACTTTTGCTGCCATAAATGGACCCTATTTTGATGAATTTTTTACACAAGGTTCCAATCCGAATTGGAAAATGATTTTAAAATAAAAATCGTAGCTAATGAGCTGAAGTTTTTGCCTATATTTTTACTTTTTTATTTGGAGCCATGGTTGAGGAGATATGATCAAAATAATGGACCCCAGTCTGCCCACATCATGCAGGGGCAGCTCATTTCCAACTTTTCCAATTCCTGTTCACATTGGCTCCTCTCTTCTTGTGTAAACCCTTGGGGGTTTCCTTCACCTATAAAAGGGGACCTCTTCTTCCTTGGAATGAACTCAAGCATTCAAGCCATTGATAAGAGGAATTCATGAGGGAGTGAGTAGTAGCGCCTAATTGTACTTAGCCATTAACATAAGCCCAAGCCCACATTTTTTCCCAGAAGAAGACTAGCCATTCTTGCAACAAGCTACCCTTGGAAGATCAACTCTAATCAAAGAAGGTCTTCCACTTGGTGTATCAATCAAAGTGAAATTCTCCACTCTTCTTCTCTCTCCATCAATAATGGTGTCGAAGGGTTTGTCAAGTAAGATGTGTTCTACATTGATGTTTTCTTGATTTCTTGTTGTTTTCTTTTTCATCTCTAATCCAACATATATATATATATATATATATATATATCTAATCTCATCTCTTTAACCAAATCTATCTCTTTCACTCTTAGTAATTCATCCTCTCTACAAATTTTAGGTTCTCCTTGCTACAGGTACATCTCTCCCCGCAGTATCCTTATTGCCTACGAGCAAGAATAGGGCTTGGGAGGGAAACTTCTCATCTCTTCTCTCATATCTACATTTCTCACATACTATCTTAGATGAATAACCCACATGATGATCATTTCTATCGCTTTCACTCTGTACGATCTATTAGAATTAACGTATGGATTAGCTGTAAAATACACTTTCAACAACGTATAGTGTTTCTCTTTGGCCCTGAAGGACTCAATGAAATACTTCTATCACCGGATCCCATCATACTACCTCTCATAGACTATAATTTTTCTTTTGATGTAAGCGTAGTTATCTTGCTATGAACCAAGAGGATTTGTACACACAATTAATCCCAATCACTAGACAAAATATATATATCATGGTAAGCACAAAACTACAATTCCAAAGAACAATTCGTAGCCTATTTGGTCAGCCAAGATTAAAAGCCATTAACTCATCCATTAACCCTTTCATATTACCCATGATATGATATGACCATAGCCTTGATGTTTTCATCTTCGTATTGTTTTGACATTCTCTTTTGTGTTCTTTCTTTGTGTGTGTGAATGCAAGAGAGAAAGAGTGAGTCTTCTTTGATTGCACTTCTTTCCAAATCCTAATCTTCATGGCATCTATGGTTTAACGCCTTCATATAGTTTTTGTTGAGTTCTCTCACAACCTCTCACAGCCATAAGCCCGGTGCTTTCCTGGCAAGACTGCAAATTTCTCGACATATTTTTGGTGAACCCGACGCGAATCTACTAGGGTGAGAGTTTGTGGGTAACCATGGGTGATCATGTTGAGCAACAGGGTATGCATTTTGACCCAGCAACAATGCAAATGTTTCAAGCATTTGCAATGTTCATGCAACAACAACATGCTACTGAAAGAAGGGAGATTTCAGCAACGAAGGCCATACAAGCGGTCGTCAACAGAATGGATCAGTTCAATGGCAAAGATGTAACCAAGTACTTACGCGAGTATGTGAAGGAGATGGAGCTGCATCGCGTGTCAGAAGGTGAGATGATTCAAAGCTTTGAGCTAGTTGTTGCTCCAGAAATTAGGGAGCAAGTTAGGGCAATTAAAGATGGGCATGGGAGAAATTGGGAAGAACTCAAAGTAGCTTTAAAGGAGGAATATTTCATGGAGGACTCGGAGAGAGTGACCAAAAGGACATTCTTAGAATGGGTAGTCAAGCCAAAGCAAGGACTATCAATAACAGAGCTACTTAGGGAATTTGAGCGGCGCTATGCACAACTCACTAGGACAGAAAGGGCCACACTAGATGCAGAGAAGACAGATCTTTTCTTACAAGCTGCAGGTAAAGAGTTTCAAGAAAATTTGGAGCTTCTTCTTGAAGATAAAGATGCTGAGCAAGGACTAAAGACCGACTGGAATGAGGTTGAAGGTGCTGTCTCAGTGCTTGCCAAACGACAAAGAAGAAGGGACAAGATGGTAGTAAACACTATAAGTCCTTCCACCTCAACTTCTGACAAAATGGTAAAGCCTACTTTTATCGCTCCTAAGTTTGATGAGTCCATGCTAGATGAGCTTGTGAAGGGAATGCGTGACTTGAAGGTGAAGTTTGCAAAGCTTGAAGAAAAAGGCCAACCATCATGGCCATTTCCTAGGCAAAGACAACAGCCCGAAGAAGGGTTTGTTAATAGATGTATTTGGTGTGATAGTACAGACCATGTAAGAAGGGATTGTGATGATTTTAGTGATGCTTTGTCAAAAGATGTTGTCTTTTTTAAGGATGGTAAAATCCACTTAAGAGAGACAGGTCTACCCTTGAGAACTAACTTTGGGAAGGGGGGAATGCAAACCTTAGTTGAAGATATGGCAACCAAGCATGCCACCTCTTTAGTTGAGGCAGCTACTTATGGAGTAAAAATTGAACATTTTTGTGATGAAGAGGTGAGTGACCATCATGGTCAAATTTGGCCAAATGTCATGCAATTAGCTAAAAAGGGAAAGCTTACAAAAGAGATTCTACATGAAGCAGGTGATTGCATACGTTTAGAAACAGGATGGAATGATCCAGTGGACTCATTGTCAGTGCATGTTTACATTACAAAATGCCAACAAAATGAGGCAATTGTAGAAGAGAAGCGCAGACGTGAGAATGCTGATGAAGGACCATCAAAAAGAGCTTCTAGAACTGGGGGAAGAAGTGACTCAATTCCTTCTCAAACACCCTCAACAAAAGGAGCATCTCTACCTGAAGTACTCATGGAGGAGTCTACAACAGGAAAGAAGAAAGAGCCAACAAAAGGTAAGACAAAAGGCCCAACTTATAAACTACAATCTGATATTGAGGTTGCTACAGATTTAAAGAAAGTCTTGGAGGAAAGGATCTTGAATAGCAAGATTGAGTTTACTCTGGGAGAAGTTCTTGGCATTGCAAAGCGTGAATTCCATGAGGAGATCATTGACATCATCAAGAGAAAGAGGAAAACCCTTGCTGAAGTTTCTCGTCCACAGGTTGAAGGGGAAACCTCAAAGACACAAGGGATACAACTGCAAAATAAGGAGAATGATGGAGCTGTGGTAGGATGCTACCAATCTAGTGAGAGAGTGAAGCAAGTGTATTTCTCAAATGATGATGAAGAAGTTGAAGATATTCCTACGAGTTACTATTCACGAAGTCATTGGGCAAGGGCTACTACAGAAACTTTGGTCAAGGTAGGTGATCTTGAAGAGCCATTTGTTGCCTTGGTTGACCATGGTTCAGAAATAAACATAATGTCAAAGAGTCTCTACAACAAGTGCAAATGGCCGATGGACACAGATCATGGCTGGATGGTAAAAGTTGCAAACAATTCATCCAGTGAATTGTATGCAGCATGTCTAGGTGTGAAGGTAACAATAGGTGATGTAAAGATTTACCAAAACTTCTTTGTACAGGATACATCTTCATATCATCTCATCCTTGGAAAACCCTACATTGTGGGAGTTCGAATGGAAACAAAGGTAATGGACGATGGTTCAGCATATGCTAGAATACGTAGCAAAGATGGTAAACGAGCTGTCCAATTTCTCACAGTCTGTGTAAACCATGAAAGAAATCGTGACAACCTCAGAGAACATCCTCTACCAAAGGTAAGCAAAGAGTTTCATGATTATAGAGAAATGATGGGTTTTGGCCAAGTACCATTGTAAAGCGGGATTGCAGTGGTACAGAAAGAAAAAGGGTTTCGCTTGATCCAAAAATAGGTGAAACTTTCTCGATGAGCTCCTTGGTAACAAGGAATGGATCAGTATGTTTTACAAAACTTGAAGATTTGAAGAGATATGAGAGGCAATATGTGCATAATGTACAAATAGGCATGAAAAAGAGTGGGTTGCTAAAGCCTATTGAAAATGTTTTGGGTTTGTGTGAACAAGTTTCTTTTGTAGATACTATGGGTGAGCTTGATGCTATAATGAGGTCTAGTTTGCATCTTGAAAATGAAGTTGTGGAAGTTTGCTCTATGGAAATGTATCAAGTAATAGAAGCTTTTAAAGAAAGCCAAACAGTTGGCCCAGAAGTCCATGTTGAAACTAAATACAAAAGTGTAGCAAAGAAGGTGAAACCAGTAGCTTCACCCTTACCACCCAACAACAAGGAAAAGATTGAACAGGCTTCTTTACAACCAAGTTTGCGGAATCCTAAAAAGATCGGGCATACCTTCACAAAGGAGTCTTTTCAAGACTTGCAGATTGGTTGCGAGGAGTTTCTAACACAGGAGGAGACAAAGTGCTTCAAAGAAATGCTTTCAAAGCATGGTAAGGCTTTTGCATTCGAGCCACATGAGATAGGATGTGTTGATCCTTATATTGTAGCTCCTATGGTAATTTTCACAATACCTCATGTGCCTTGGAATCTGTGGCCTATTCCGGTTCCAAAGGCTCATTTGCCAAAGTTAGTAGAGCTACTGAATGAGAAAATCAAAATGAGAATCTTGGAGCCTTCTTGTGCTCTATACTCAAACAGGTGGTTCACAGTTCCAAAGAAGAATGGTTCTCTACGCTTCATCCAAGATATGCAACCAGTGAACAAGGTGACCATTAGAAATGTAGGTACAGGTCCAATTGTGCATGAATTTGCAGAGGCATTTGCGGGGAGGGCAATCTACTCAATGGGGGATCTCTACTCAGGGTATGATCAATTTCATCTTGCAATCGAAATCAGAGACTTGACAACCATTAGGACACCTTTGGGTTTGGTAAGGATGTGTACCTTGCCATAGGGAGCAACCAACTCGGTTGCACATATGATGAATGGGATGAATAAGGTCTTACGTGACTTTATTCTTCAAATCACAATGCCTTTCATTGATGATTTGCCTATCAAAGGATGTGAAGAAAGTGACAAAGATGAAGCTTTGGATCTCAAGGGATGTCGCAGGTTTGTGGTAAATCACATAAATGATTGTGATAAAATTTTGTCTAGGTTGGAAGAAGTGAATCTTACATTGTCAGGGAAAAAGTCTATGTTTGGTGTCAAAGAAGTGCTCATTGTGGGGCACATGTGCGGGCCATATGGTAGGAAACCTTGTCCATCAAAGGTAGATGCCATCCAAAGAATGAAAGAAACATGCACTAGCATCACTGAGGTTAGAAGGTTTCTGGGAGCATGTGTCTTCTATGTTATTTGGATTCCACATTATGCACATGTAGCTGATCCTCTTTATCAGCTGCTTAGAAAGAATCAAAAGTTTAAATGGACAGAAGCACATGTAAAATCCATGAAAAAGCTAAAGGAGTTACTGCAGTCAGCAACGACTTTGAGAAAGGTAGACTATGAGTGTGAAAGGCCAGTGATTGTGACAGTAGATACCAGTCCTACAGGGATTGGATGGGCAATAGGGCAAGATGACAAAGAAGGACACAGGTATGTGGTAAGATTTGGAGCAAAGGTACTAAGTGCTCGCCAAAGAAACTATCCACAGATAAAGAGAGAGTTATGGGATATGGTTACAGCCTTGAAAAGTGGGAAAGAGTATCTAATTGGTGCATGTGTGGTTGTAGAAACAGATTGTCTACCACTTCTTGGGATGATTACAAGCTGCTCAACACCAGACATTGCTATGTTGCGGTGGATTGCCTACATTAAGTCCTTAAATCCCGAGTTTAAGCACATTGCAGGTAAAGACAATACAGTGGCAGATATGCTATCAAGGGCAAGGTATGAAGATGAGTCACAAATGATTGATGAGGGAGATGATGTAGGCACAAAATTCTATTCTATCTCTCATGTCAAAGGTAACAATGTCTGCATGACTAATTCACTTGAATTGTTCTTGAAAGATCTTTATGAAGGTGATTGGCTTTCTATTGGAAGGTACTTGAGTACTCTAACAAAACAGGATGATTGGTCTGAACAAGAATTCAAGAGGATACGCAGGAAATCATATGGGTACTTTTTAAGGGATGGTTACTTGTGGAAGCATCCTAAACAAAAGGGTGCTACACCACAACGGGTTATATGTAAAAAAGAGACTCAAGTAAAGCTCATGCAAGAGTTTCATGAGAGTCTATGGGCTGGACACAGGGGTGTGTGGGCAACCTTCTCCAAGTTGAAAGAAAAATACTGGTGGAAGGGTATGTATAAAGATGTATCTCAGTTTGTAGAGTCATGTGTAACTTGTCAAATGTATTCAAATGTTCGACATCGTGATGGATTGCACCCTACATATCCACTAGCCATGGACTATAAATGGGTTGTGGATCTAGTCACGATGCCTTTAGGACTCTGGCAGATGAGATACTTGGTTCTTGCACGAGAGGACCTAACTAACCAGGTTGAAGGAAGAGCATTAAGAGCTAAGACCACAGAAGCTGTGTGCAAATTCCTTCTTGATGAGGTGATTTGCCGTTATGGTTGTGTGGGAAAAATCACTGCAGATCAAGGTGAACTGGATGCCGAAGAAGCAAGGGAGTTCTTTTCTAGATTAGGGATCAAGCTTTCTCTTACTACAGCTTACAACCCTGAAGGCAATGGAAAGAGTGAAAGAGGGCATCCTCCTATCATCAAAGCTTTGGCCAAGGCTTGCGAAGGAAGAGTTGGTGAGTGGCCAAAATTGTTACCATATGCTTTATGGGCTGATCGTACAACACATAGCTCAGTAACTGGCTACATGCCTGCGGAGCTAATGCATGGTCAAAAGCCAGTGATGTTGATTGAGGATACAATTCCCACATGGAATGTACTACCTTGGCAAGAGGGGCTTAGTAGGGAAGATCTCCTTGCACTGCGTATAAGGCAGCTAGAGAGAAGACCTGGAGACATTGAAGCTGCAAAAGAACGACTCAAAAATGCAAGGCTGAAAAACAAGGACTATTTTGATAAGAGACATCGACTCAGGAGCAAAGCAATTGACAAAGGTGACTGGGTTTTAGTGTATGATAGTAGCCTTGATAACCAGCACACAATCATGCGTAAGTTCTCAAAAAGATGGTTTGGACCGTATGTTGTAAAGCATGTGCATGAAAATGCTACTTACAGCTTGTCTGAACTAGATGGTACAGAAGTAAAGATTCCCATTGCAGGAAAAAGGATTATAATGTTTAAGAGAAGAGGAGACAATGATCTAGAAGATATGGATGAGAAAGAAGTGAAAAACACAGGTGAAGATCAAAGTGAACATAAAGCTCTGGAATCATCCAGTGAAGAAGAACACAAGTAAGATGTACAAGAGGTCTAATCTTACAAAGAGACAATGTGGCACATACCGGAGGATGTGCAGGTTTAGAGGGGATGGATGTCGTGCTGTGACACGTACATAGTGGGAACGCATGCTACAAGATCTATCTTGTATTTTTTTAGATACATAATTATATTTCCTATAGTGTACATATGCATATTTAAGTATAATAATAAGCCTTCTATCTCATCCTATTATTTTTCTCAAGGGTAACATATCCTTACTTTACCATCAGAAAATACTATGGGAAAAGCATCAATAGCTCCGCCTCTTTAACTTGGGGCAAAAAGCATTGATTCTTTATTTTTACTATTTCATTATCATCTCACACCCTAGCTAGATCCTATATCTAGGGTAAACTCCAATATATATATATTCTACGTATTTTTTATACTTTTCTTATATTTCTTTTTAAATAGCTACTAGGAGAGAATCAAATCCTAGTGGGACACTAGGTGGCATGATTTCAAAGATACACTTATTTTAATGCATTATTGCAAGCATGATTACAGAAATTTGTCAAGGAGCAATGTCATGCTTTCATATGGTATGAGGTGTCCTTTGGAATTAAATGAAAGTCTAGGCTAAGGAGACCACATGAAGACTTTTGCTGCCATAAATGGACCCTATTTTGATGAATTTTTTACACAAGGTTCCAATCCGAATTGGAAAACGATTTTAAAATAAAAATCGTAGCTAATGAGCTGAAGTTTTTGCCTATATTTTCAATTTTTTATTTGGAGCCATGGTTGAGGAGATATGATCAAAATAATGGACCCCAGTCTGCCCACATCATGCAGGGGCAGCTCATTTCCAACTTTTCCAATTCCTGTTCACACTGGCTCCTCTCTTCTTGTGTAAACCCTTGGGGGTTCCCTTCACCTATAAAAGGGGACCTCTTCTTCCTTGGAAGGAACTCAAGCATTCAAGCCATTGATGAGAGGAATTCATGAGGGAGTGAGTAGTAACGCCTAATTGTACTTAGCCATTAACATAAGCCCAAGCCCACACTTTTTCCCAGAAGAAGACTAGCCATTCTTGCAACAAGCTACCCTTGGAAGATCAACTCTAATCAAAGAAGGTCTTACAATTGGTGTATCAATCAAAGTGAAATTCTCCACTCTTCTTCTCTCTCCATCAATAATGGTGTCGAAGGGTTTGTCAAGTAAGATGTGTTCTACATTGATGTTTTCTTGATTTCTCGTTGTTTTCTTTTTCATCTCTAATCCAATATATATATATATATATATATATATATATATATATAATCTCATCTCTTTAACCAAATCTATCTCTTTCACTCTTAGTAATTCATCCTCTCTACAAATTTTAGGTTCTCCTTGCTACAGGTACATCTCTCCCCGCAGTATCCTTATTGCCTACGAGCAAGAATAGGGCTTGGGAGGGAAACTTCTCATCTCTTCTCTTCTCTTCTCTCATATGTACATTTCTCACATACTATCTTAGATGAATAACCCACATGATGATCATTTCTATCGCTTTCACTCTGTACGATCTATTAGAATTAACGTATGGATTAGCCGTAAAATACACTTTCAACAACGTATAGTGTTTCTCTTCGGACCTGAAAGACTCAATGAAATACTTCTATCACCGGATCCCATCATACTACCTCTCATAGACTATAATTTTTCTTTTGATGTAAGCGTAGTTATCTTGCTATGAACCAAGAGGATTTGTACACACAATTAATCCCAATCACTAGACAAAATATATATATCATGGTAAGCACAAAACTACAATTCCAAAGAACAATTCGTAGTCTATTTGGTCAGCCAAGATTAAATGCCATTAACTCATCCATTAACCCTTTCATATTACCCATGATACGATATGACCATAGCCTTGATGTTTTCATCCTCGTATTGTTTTGACATTCTCTTTTTCGTTCTTTCTTTGTGTGTGTGAATGCAAGAGAGAAAGAGTGAGTCTTCTTTGATTGCACTTCTTTCCAAACCCTAGTCTTCATGGCATCTATGGTTTAACTCCTTCATATAGTTTTTGTTGAGTTCTCTCACAAACTCTCACAGCCATAAGTCCGGTGCTTTCCTGGCAAGACCGCAAATTTCTCGACAACGTGTCCTATTTTGGTACCAAACTAGTGCTAATGTGCTATCCTGTAAGCATACACTGTCTCCTATTTGGGCGATCATAGAACCTGTATCTATCTCAAGACTGAACCCTGAACAATGTTTCAACGGCGTAACGCATAAGATGCAACCCAATGTCTACACAAAGTCATACATCCTATGGGATAAAAAGTCGCCGAAGAGGATGCGTATAGAGGGGAACTCCAGCAACCTAATCCATCTCACATTGGGTAACCCAGCCCCCAGTGCTTGGCTTCAAAAAACCTCACACACGACTCTCTCAGATGGCTCAGCAAACTACCCAGAACTTGTATACATCCTGCAATAGACCAATCATTGTCCTATGCCCACTGCGGTGGTCTGTCTGCTAGCGTGACTCACAACTAGCAGGCCCACAATCACAGTACATAAATCTGCAATACATGCCAGTGGTGTCAAGCCGTCTTATGGCCACACCTTCCCTGAAACCTGGCAAGCACGAGATGTAGCAATGCAAACTGCAATATATATATCTGATGATATATATGTGTACCTCGTCTATAGATGATGCTTTGAAGACTAATGAGTGATGTATGTCGATGCTGATATTGATGCCGACCACCTCTTGCTTGCCAATCTACACAAGATGGGTTTCTTTGTGGGTGAAACATATCTTTTGTTGTAGTGCTCAGAATGAAATTTTGAGGGCATAAACAACTTCGAAAGGGGGGTAAAAATTCAGGTCACCTACAAGTCACTTGCTTGAAATACCCCCGGACTGCCGACTGTGAATTTCCAAGCTCCTAATCCAAAATCTGCCTGAAGTCTACATGCGCGCACAAATACGCAAAAACGCACTGAACCTTGCTCTGATACCAATTGAAGTCGCAGAGCGGAGCTTAGATCGACTCACACGCACACGCGCACACACACACACACACAGATACACATACAAAGAGCTTACATAGTACGTAGATAATTCGTTGAAGGGTTATCTCCCAAATCTTTGGGGATTATTTGAAAATAGTTCAATCGCTCTAGACCAAGTGGTGGTTGATCGTTTCGGCGAAAGGGCAATCACTTTTGTGACTTATCTCCCAAATCTTATTATTCACACGAGTCAGTGAGTATATACAAAGAGCTAGTGATAAGCGAGTTAGGTGGGCAGGCGGCCATATCCGTATAAGAGGCCACTTGGGCTTTCATCCCAACACGCTGCTGTCAGCATGCCTTCACGCGCAATCAACGCCGCCCACATCCGCTGTGGTCAACGGCTGTCAGCCCGCATGTAAGAGCAGGTAGACTTATTATTTTTTATTTTTCATTAAGTCTAACAAAAGGGGTTTAAAAAAATCACATACACAATAAAAAAGGCAAAAAACATGAAAAGGTCTAATAAAAACAAAATAAATAAATAAATCACGAAAATATTCAAAAAACAAAAACAATAGAAAAGGATTTAAAGATCATAAAAAATAAGAAAAAACATATATATATAACAAAATCACTATTTAAAAAGAACAAAAAAACAATTCAAAAATCCAAAAGATTCAATAAAAAATCAAAAAGGGTTTTAAAATTTCAAAAAAAAAAAGAAAAACTCATTAAAAAATCTCAAAAACCAATAAAAATTCCAAAATCCTAGGAAAAATTTAAAATTCTAAATTTAACAAAAAAACAACACAAAAATAGTGAAAAACTTAAAAAACCCACAAAAAATAAACTGATCTAGAAAATCTCCAAAAACCATAAAAAATCCATATAAATTAGAAAATTAACATAAAAATTCTTTAAAAATCAAAACTTTTCCACGAAGATAATAAAAATTTCTAAAAAATAAAAAATAAAAAATAAAAAAGTAAAAAAAAAAGTCATTGAAAAAGCAAAAAAAAAGCAGAAAAGCAAAAAAAACACACACCACCGGAAGAGACACACACCGAGCAAACAATAGCCAAGAAAAAAAAAAAAAGCAAACTACAAAAAAGCCGAAAATGGCAGAAGAATAAGTGAAAAAAGTGAACCAAAAAACCAACTACAAATAAATCAAAAACGGGCAGGTGCAAGTGATTGCAGTGAAAATTAGCTTCCGGTTGGACGAACATGCACAACTCACATATGATTGCAGATAAGGCTAGTATGAGCAGCAAAAATTTTGCTAATCGATACCAAAATATGCTAAAAGACAATTTTTACAAAACCAACCAACATGGACTCAAGTCGAACCGAGAGTACAAGTACAACAGAACAATCTAGTAATAATGGCAACACATACACAACTGCAATATAGCAGATTCTACAAATATATGGCTACAATGAAGATAAGGTCTTATATGAAAATTCAAAAGGCCATACATACTTGATCAGCAGCACAAGGGTCAAGATCCTATTAGTCAGAGTAAAGCCAGATTCAGAAAACTCCCAGATATTCACAAACTTCAATGGAACCAGGTATTGCAAGCTCCAAGATGAAGTGCAGATAGAAGCTCAAAAAGTCAACCCAAGTGTTTATTATATAGAAATCTACACAAGCCCGCAAAGCATCCATTTAATGCATATGCAATCACAGTCATTGTATATGGATTACAGTGGTCGGATCTATAGTTGAGAGCCAAAATTTCAAGATCCAACAGATCAACCAATAGAAGAAAATCTAATTGGAGAACCAAGACAAAGACAGTACAAAGGTCAAGATGGAGCATTGTACAACTTGATGCTTCCTCAGCTAGAGCTTGACATGATAGAGTCATGGTGTATTGCTTAGATTATGGACAAAAAGGAGGATATTTTTTTTGAACATTGTCCAAGAAATCCTGACAAAAACAGGGACAAATCAATTTCCAAGCAAAGCACATAGCAAATTGGAAATACAAATCTCGATGTAAGTGCATCTAACTTGTCACTTTTAATGAAATCAGATGATTCTGCATTACCATTAGAAGCACCGATAAAAACACTACAAGTTCAAAATCAGCATAAAGATGCACAGACACCTGAAAAGCTTAAAATTGATTCTTCGAACAACAAATTCCTGCAGGAATCTAGTCAAGGTGTCCAGATATCACATAATGTTAAAAAATTTGGTTTTGCAAATGATTTTGCATCCACTACCACAAGTGTGAAATCATTCATGAGTGTAAGGGACACATCAAACAAAATGATGTTAGCTTTGTATGGTACGCATAATTCATATGCACACTATGTAGACCAAAAAGGGCAACTGTACAAAAAAGATCAACCAGTGTTTGAACGGCGCACATACCAACTCATAGAATTGCATCGAGTGATATATAAAAAAGGATGGTTCATTTCAGAAGATAGAATCTACTATAGTCCATCCTCTATAGAGCTGAAGGATATTACCTGAGTGAACCCAAAAATCTGTTTAGAGCCAAACTCTCTTCCATTGGAAATCAAGCTTTGACGTTGTAACCAAACGAGCATATAACTTAGCCAAAACCTTCATAGATATAGTCGAGAGTCTAGCATTATTGATGCCTTGGGTCCTGAAACCACATAAGCTCATATCATAAGACACCCATGGGATAGAAAATATCATGGCAAAGATAATGCTATATACAGCTTGACTTGGGGAATAATTTGTCATGTTTCACGAAGATACAGAGGAAACTATGTAGAAGGTTTACATATGTCAAACATCAATAGTGCTACCCCAAGTGTACCTTCACACTTCCAAATGGTGAGATTAAATGAGAGCCTAAATGAGAGTCAAACAATTTTGAACTTTCACAATGGAGTAGGCTATAATGATCACCCTAGGAAGGGGGGAGCTGTAAATCCATAAAAATCAGCTCTTGCACCAGGAATTGCAAGATGTCAATTAGAAGCCCTAGAACTTCTAGCCAATAATGGTCGAAAATGACATGCCATATAAGGTGTCCTCTACACCACACATAGCCTGAATATTCCCAAGCATCATCTCAAGGTAAGAGCTAATCCTATAGCTATAGAGGGGCACCACCTACCACAAGTGCAGCTAGGACGCGGACGAAGATGGCCTAGGATAGAAAAAGTGAGATGCCATCTAGGTAACCAACATGAAATGATGATGTAGCAAACATTCAGATACAAAAAAAAAGCCTAGTCAATAGTTAGGAGAGTGTGTACGAGAGAGGTATGGGACAAGGTCGAAATGGAGCATGACTGATTGGTGATGATGCACGTGATGAAGCACAAGCAAAGTGATATACAAGAGATGAATCATCCCACTGATATGGGGAAAACAAAGCTCAGAAGAGAATGGACTCAAAGATAATGACATCATTGCACACTTTTATTGATGATGATGATACCTACAAACCATGGTCTTGGCTGTTACCAATCTTGCTCTTGGCATCGGGGATACATGATGGAATGAGAGTGCCATATGGTGCATGGAGACCTTTGGAGTTAGCGAGGTTAGAACATTAGCGGGAGGTTAGTTGAGGGAAACATCAAGACAATGCAACCACCGGTGATGTCCAATCACCAGCATCGAGAGTGGCCCGGGGTAGCATGGTGTTAGTGCATTCAATCCTAGCGTGCTCATGTTGCCTTGCGGGGTGATAGTGTGTACCTTATGTGCATGGGGTGGTCATGACTAGTAATTCAACCATGGTGTGGATGTAGATTGGTGATGATGGTGATGTTTCTAATGCTAAAATTCCCATACTTGCAACAAAGCATGATACCATGAGCTCCTTAGCTTGGGGGGTGCATTATGTGCTTAGTAGAGTGCACAGAGCCTAGGTGGTGCCTCTAGTGTGTTCTCTACTTGTGTCCCTCCCCCCCCCCCCCCTTTTGTGCTTAGTGGAGGACTCTTTATATACTCTTGAGATGTGGTCCTTACCTAATGGTCCATGGAAATATCCGATGGTCACTGTAGAGAGTCTAGATGCCTCACTAGTGAGAAAGAGAGAGAGGGAGAGAAGGTAGATATAGAGATAAGAGAGGTAAGAGTGGAGTGGGGAGTTTTTGTACAATCCACTAGCTATTGGCAAGGTTATCGGAGAATATTGGAGATCGAGGTATTTACAATGGGTTTTGCTGATGGTTCGGGTGGGTGGTGTGAGGTTAATGCTGCCAAAATTGCTATTTTGTTGCGTGATGCCGGGCTGCAACGCGTCACTTCCTTTCGGGGCCAGCGGGAGCATGCCTTTGGCATCTCTCCTCAATCGGTGTCACCTTCCTATGCTTTTGGTCATCTATCTGTTTTGTTGATTCCATGGTGTTCGGTGCTTTTTTTACTTTTTGTGTGTGCATATATGCGTGCAGTGTACATTTTGAATGGGTGCGTGCGAGTGTATACGGTATATAAGTGTGTGCACATCGGGCAAGAGAAAGAGATTTACTTACATAGAATGAGAGTGCGTATGTGAGTGTTTTGTGGGTGTGTGTGAATCTGTAGGTATGTCGATCAGTGTGCGAGTGTATACGGTATATAAGTGTGTGCACATCGGGCAAGAGAAAGAGATTTACTTACATAGAATGAGAGTGCGTATGTGAGTGTTTTGTGGGTGTGTGTGAATCTGTAGGTATGTCGATCAGTGTGTGTGCATGGGCACGAGAGAGAGGGAAATACATTTTTTAAAATTATTATTTTTATACTAGTTTGGTTTACACAGAGAACGTGGGAGGGAGAGGGTGGTATGAATGAGAGGTAGTGTAAGGGGGGGGGTGCGTGTAGGTATGTGTGTGTGTGTGTGTGTGTGTGTGTGTGTGAGAGAGAGAGAGAGAGAGAGAGAGAGAGAGAGAGTCTTTACTACGCCTGCGGGCTGGTCGACAGAGGCGAGAATGAGAGAGGGAGAGAGGGTGTGTGTGAGAGGGTGATGAAGGAGAGAGGGTGAGAGGGGTGTATGTGGGTGAGGGTGTGAGTGTGTGTGTGTGTGTGTGAATAATGGAAGAGGGAGGGATTATTCCTACTTGCTGCTGCCTGTGGGTTCTTGGGTCGGTGCCGCCATCAGGATAGGAGAGAGAGAGCATGGTCAACGGAAGGGCAAGAGAGAGGAAGTGAGTAGCGGTCTAGGGAGAGGCTTAGGTGGAAGGTCTATGTGTGTAAATAATGGATGGGGAAAAAATGAAAGAGAGAGAGGGGGACTCTTGCTTGCTGTTGCTGCCAAGGAAGAGAGAGAGAGAGAGAGAGAGAGAGAGAGAGAGAGAGAGAGAGAGAGAGAGAGAGAGAGAGAGAGAGAGAGAGAGAGAGAGAGAGAGAGAGTGTTCCTCTCATGGCGGTCCTTGGGTTGAGAGGGAGAGAGGGTTTTTGGCCGCTTCTGGATAATGGAGGAGAGAGAAAAGAGTTGTTGGTGCAGGTTGAGAGAAGAGAGAGAGAGAGAGGGTGATAATGGGGGGGGGGGGGGAGTGTGTGGCCAAAGGTGTTTGGTCCACTAAATGCGTGCATGGAGGGGAGATGGGGTGGCAGCAGTAGTTTAAGAAAATGTTTTTTTTTTCCTTATATTTGGTTATTATTAAGCTCCACCGTTGGGGTTGTTTCCCCCGGCCCGTTTCCAAAAACCCGTCATCATTAGCCCTCCCCTAAAGGTTAGGGCATTTATGCCTTTAACTCATTTGTTTGATCATTGTCATCGAAGGTGGAGGTTGATGGTATATCTTCATCAAGAATATCAATAGGTGAAGTTTGATCAAATTGTAGAAGAAAAGGTTTAAGCCGCCAACCATTGACTTTGGTTTTATGAAGCTTACCATCAGCTTCCATGAGCTGGTAACTCCCATTGTCATATTTCTTTCTGATGATGAAAGGGCCTTCCCATCAGAGTAGGAGCTTCTTATCTTTGTGTGTGTCGAAGCAATTGTCATAGCAGAGCACCAATATGCCCTTCTTTAAGTATTTGTTATGAAGATGCTGATTAAAACTAAGCCCTTTGTGTTCTGCCTGTGCCGCATAATCATTAGGCAAAATTTGGACTCACAAAGGGGCCCTTTAAGGAGTTTGACTTTACCTCTCTCTACAAAAATGGGTGCATGGATAAATTTTTGCAAACAAACTCCAAAGTTGACGGAGGTTTGACAGTTAGAATGTCCTCTTCAATCTCTATCTACTGATATATAGCACAGCACGCCATGAGATTCCTCATATTTTAAAAGATTCTTTTTTGATTGACTTAGATTCCGACAGAGTTGTCACATCATAGGTGAATAAAAAAAAGAATCTTATAAACTATTAAGGAATCGCATGGCATGCTATATATCAGTAGATAGAGCTTGAAGAGGACATTCTAACTGTCAAACCTTCGCCAACTTTGGATTTTGTTTGAAAAATTTTATCCATGCACCCATTTTGGTAGAGAGAGGTAAAGTCAAACTCCTTAATAGTAGGTTGGTAATGGGACACTTTTATGTCCTGCGACACTTTTATGTCCTGTTAAGTGACCATTTTTCTTGAATTATGTCAAGAGTTTCAAAATGGATATTGAGGTGCTAGCTGTCAAGAAAGTTGTCTATGAGCTGAAAAAAACTCGACATTTTTTTGGAATATCAATTCCATCTTTAACCTTGTCCTTGCACAACATTTCACAACCTAAACTATGTGAAAAAACAGGTCTTGTTTTTGGTTTTTTTCAACTTTTTGCAACTATACCACTCTAGAATTCATGTTTGTGAGGTCTACAATGCTAGAGAACTATCTTTAGTAGTCCCCAACATGTCCTGATGCTTCTAGGGAGAAATAAATGTTAAAGTTGTAAGTTATGACCAAATTACAAAAATTATCAAATCCTGTTTTTTAACAAATTTTAGCTCTTCTATGATTTTTTTGGTGGCTTTCATGATATCCAAATGCAGTTTTGATTTTCTATGTCACATATTGTAACATAAAGCTAATATTCCTTGAGTTTTGGGGCACCTAATACCCTATTTTGCATAGTATACAACGATGGTTGATTTTTTCAATTATAGAAGAAAACGAAACATTCTAGCATATCAAATATAGCTTTTTCCATATTGTTAGTTTCTTGTGACAACTACATGCATTTTGTAGGTAGTAACCATATCTAGTCATAAGGATCAAATTTGGCTAGATATTGAATAGTTTCTATGGGATTCTACAACTCATAATGTTGAACCCAGTTTTTTCATGTTTGCTGTATTTAGCACTTCATCTTTGTCCCCAAGATTCCCCTTGGTAAGAGATGTATTATTCTTTTGACATGCTCCATGGATCCTTATGAACCTAAAGGAAAATAGGGAACTAAGAAAACATGCATATATTATTTGTATTGAGCGTGGCTATAGAAACTTTGATGATATGTTTGCGGAATGGTAAAAATTTAACTTTTTTGTACCTATTTCTTTTGGCAAAACAAAAAATAGTGAGTGAGAAGCAATCATATGTTCTGGTCACCAACCCATTGAAGTTAACTAGGGAATTTATCTCAAGTCCTACAAAAATCCCTAATCTTATTTTTATGCAACAAAACGTAAGAAATGTCCATTTTGATGAAAATGTACTGGTCCATCAACTTTGGAGGCTTGGTGTGACCAAAAGATGAGAGATTTTAGAAGTTTCTTATTTTTTCCATGTGTAGTAGGCCTTGAACTATAACCTCATGAAAAGATTTTACAAAATGAGTGGATCTACTATGGTTTTGGAGGTTTTTTTCAAAACCCTGAAAGGACACTTTTATGTCCTGTTAGGTTACCAACCTAGTGTTAAAGGGCCCCTTTGTGAGTCCAAATTTTGCCTAATGAATTGATTGCTTCTTCTCTATCCAGTCAATCCATGTCGAGGATGTGATCTCCTAAATGCATGTTGGGGGGTTGAAACTAGCTTGACATTACTCTGACACTTGCTAGTTGCACCTCAATAGGTAAGATTGCCTCCTTGCCAAATACCAAATGATATGGGGCGAACCCCAAAGATGTGCCGAATGAGGTTCAACAGGCCCATAAAGTTGGGAGTAGATACTTATCCCAGTCCCTAGGATGATTGTTAACCTGTTTGGTGATAATTTTACAAACGATTCCATTAACTTTTCAAATAATCCTTTACATTGAGGGTAGCATGGTGAGGAGTGCCTCCTTGTAATGCCTAGTTTTTGCATTCACTCTCCTACCATGTCTGCTCTGAAACCTGGTCCTCCATCAGAGATGATTTCTAATGGTGTGCCAAACCTGTAACATATGTGCTCATAGAAAACCTTAGCTATCTCCACACCTGTGATCCTAGTTGTGGCTGGAGCTTCCACCCATCTAATCATATAGTCGACTCCCATGATGATGTAGAACTTCCCTGAATTGGCCCTAGGCAATGTTCCTATGACGTCTATACCCCATTTTTCATATGGCCCATATGAAAGGATAGGTGTATGTGGTTCAGGCGTGAGTGACCTAGTGCCGATTTTTTGACACAATGCACATGTGTTACACTAGTGGTTTAGATCACGATTGAGGCTAGGCCATACAAAATCAGCCTGCAAGAATTTTCTACTTGTTATATCTAGGGCAAAGTGTCTGCCACAAACACCATCATGACAATTGGAAATTACCACCATAATTTCATTAGAGAGAGAAATATTCCCGAGTATTTGGTCCTTACCCTTATAATAAAAACCGTCAATTGATAAGCCGATACCTTGTGGCCTTTCTTGTAAGCCATTGCTTCTGCCCTTTTGTTAGTTCTGGTGGACATTCCCTTGTTTCCAAGAAATGCATGATGTCGATTAAGACGTCACTAACTTGAAATAGAGGTAGCTTTAACTTTATAGCCCCAACCACCACTTCTTGCAGTCTTTTGCTTGCTGAGGCATCGGCTTCATGGTTTTCAACCCTTGGGATGTGGTGTAGTTGAACTGCTTCAAACTTACCCAACAAATTTTTTACACGGTTTAAGTGAGTTCTCAAGCTAGGATTCTTACATGTCCATACTCCATTTACTTGCCTTACAAAAGTAGAGCATCCCCAAATACATTAAGTCGCTTTACCCCTTGCGGGACGCACCATTGTAATCCCTTGGTGAGTGCTGCATACTCAATTTCATTATTGGAATGTGATTCTAACAAATGGCCAAGCAAAAATACCTTGACACCTTTGTCATCAAAAGCCACTATGCCTGCAACTGCTTTGTCGGATGCTTGCTTGTAGGATCCATCAAAGTAGAGGGAGTGTGCTATTTCTACCACCGCTGGCTCTAGAAGTGGTTGAATTCCTTCCCCTTTAGATTGCTTTACCTTCTTCTCAAAGTTTTGGTAGGTCATGAGTCCCCCCAAGCTTGCCCTGGTCGTTCTTTCCACCTGTACCGTGTAGTCAAACTCTTGCAGACGAACTAGCCATTTAGTAATGCTAGCAGAACATCCATGTGTTGTAAAACATAGGGAAACATCTCATCCATGGTTAATCATCCATGGTTAATCATCCATGGTTAAAGTCACAAATTGCCTAGGCAGCAAATACGACCAAAACTTTGTAGTTGCAAATCTAAGAGCTAGGACTAGGTGCTCCACATGGATGAAACCTTTCATTCCTGTTGTCATCATTTGACTAGAGAAGTAGATTGGCCTCATGAAAGATGTCATTGCATCCTTCTGGAGTAGTACATCCCCCAAGAAGTCATCACCCACACTCGAGGTGACATAGAAATTTTTGTCCCACTTAGGCAGTGAGATAGTTGCTAGGGTGGCTAAGACCTCCTTTACCTTGTTGTAGTTATGTTCTCTCTCCTCATCCCGTGTGAAAGTTGATCGTTGAGTGATCTGTTGCAGTGGTAGAACCAATTGTGATAGTAGATGTATGAATCTACTCAAGTATTGAGGAGGTCCGGGGCGGGAAACAAGAAAGGCGACCTCTAAACATCCCTCAAGGCTCCCGTGCTGCTCAATTGGGGCAGGGGCAAACACAAGCACAAAAAAACAACAAACCCACAGCCAAACCCAAACAAGATAGGGGCACCACCTAGTCATGCTATGCGAACTAGGACGCAAGAGAGATTTTGGCACAACCAAGAAGATGCACCACACAACACACACAAGCAACCTCACACCAAGACACACACAAAATGGACGAGAGAGAGCTAGAGCAAAGGGAAGAGAGAGAGAAAAGGATCTTGCGTAATACCTTATTTGTGACTTGCAAATGGAGATGGTTCGTTATGATGCTATCGTAGAACTTGTACAAAACTCACTCAATGCTTAGTGATTGCTAAACATTGCCAAAACACACACACATTGTCTTAGGGTGTGGGAGACCTCTCACCACAATACCCTCTTACAATGGACACAAAATTGGCAATGAAAAACACACTAAAACACTTCCTAAAATCAAGATCAACCGATAAAAACTCAAAATACACAAGTCACCTTGAATTCATCAAACCGTATTGCACTAATGGAAGGACGAAGATTTCATCGTCGAATCACGCCTTTGATGCACCAAACCTCAATTTATTGATGATGAAGGAGCATATACAATAGTGGTTTTGAGATTTGTGGAACTCACGCTCTCTCACTTGCAATGTGTAGCTCAAAGGCTTCTCTCACACCAAGAGTGAGGCTCACAAGTGGTTGCTACACCTAAGTCTCTCCTCACGTATAGAGTGTTGGGGTGCTATGTGAGATGTTGGAGGTTGTTTTACAAGAAGGAGAGGGGCCTATTTATAGGTTGGAGACCCCTCATTAAGATTATTAGAAATCCTAATTTACAAGCTAACAAATCAGGATTATGATTTTTTTTGAATATTAAAACATTGCGGGCCTTCTTTGTCTGCTTGAGACATGGATGTGGGCTCAAAAGAGAGCATTATTGATGGTAGATAAGGTGAAAGTAAAGTTTTAAGTAAGGAGAGAGAGAGAGAGAGAGAGAGTTACTTTGTACATGTCTTGAGGTGAGGCGTCTTTTATGGTTAGGTCAATGATATTTTGTGTTAGTATGTTAGTGGTTAGTGTTAGTAATCACTAGAAAGTTAATGTTATATTTACAATGGGTAGAATGGGGGATTGGTTGAAGTAAGATGGTTGAATGAAGTGAGCAAATACTTGTGATGGTGAAGCTTGAAGAAGTTTTGGACTTACTTGTGCAGGTTCTCAAAATGATATCGATCTTCTTCTTCGTCTTCCCTTCTTTATGCCACCGCCGCCAAGGTTGATTATCGTGATGAAAATGGTAATTCCGTTGATGAGATCTCTTGATTTGCAGAGGTTAATCATGGTACACATGCTTAATTTATGTATATATATAAGGGTTAAGATGGAATTGTACTTTGGAGATAATAGAGAGAGGCATAGAGATGGTGTATGTACATGTGGAGCTCATATGAGAGCTATGGAAGTAAGTGGGGAGGTTAATGGTGAAGAAGGTCAGGGAAACCATTGAAGGTGGAGGTTTGAGTGAGGGATTGAGAGGAATGTGTGTGTGTGTGTGTGTAGAAGTGTGGAAAGAGGTGAGAGAAGACTATGGGCTACTTGTGAGAAAAGTGGGCAGACTCGGGTCCACTCAAAATATCATATCTCACCGCTGGTAGCTCCAAAAATCATGAGAAAATTTGAGGTTATTATTTAGAGTGTGGGCTACATTTTCTCTTTTGACTACCGCCCCAAATTCGAAGTTGAGATAGGTGCCAAAATTCTCACTAAAAAGCCTTTTTTTATGCCTGCAAAAGTCTTTTAGTGGCCCCCTCCTTTGTTGAATTTGTACAATGCATCCAAGAGTGAGCCCCTCCTTTGTCATATCATAATACAAAGCATCCAAGTTGCCCTTGACCCATGCATAGAGGAGGATTATTGGTGAATAAAGAAATATATACATGGTGGGACTAGTGTATGGACTATTCATGGACTTTAGCTCAATGAGCACATGGTGTTAGAATAATGAGTAAAAATAATAATAAAAATATGGAGGAGTTATGGATATGGAAAGATATTGGAATCATATGATACGGTCCCTCTTTGAATTATTTTGGGTGAAAGAGGAAAAGGTATGCAAGTAAATAATATAATAAACGTGACCAATGAGTAGAAATCAATTTTTTGTTTTCACGAGGGTGAGGGTGAAAATGTGGGAGTGTATTGTATAAAGGAAAAATATAAGGTTAGAGTATGTACATATTGGCAAAAAATATACTTATGGTGTAAGAGGATGAAAGAAGGTGTATATAGGTTTAATAAAATACACACCTAAGTAGAAATATTTAAATAAAATACCAAAGTAATTATAAAAATCCCTATATTTAATCTATATATAGAATGCAATGTTTACACACAAATGGACCATAATATTTTTTTATTTTTTTGATTTTATCTATTTTTTTGGCTCAACTAGCCTAGTGACTAGCTAGTTGAGGGTTTTTAAGGAGATATGGGAAAAGTCCCGTAACTCACACACACCTATGTACAGTGAAATGGTAGGGATAGCCATAGTGTTTGGGTGAATTTGGTAGGGTGAGGTAGCTTACTATGGAAATTACGCAGAGCTAAAAAACGGCTATCATTAGCCCCCTCCCTAGATAATGGTATATTCATGTACCATTTATCCGATCATACAACATGTAGATTGTGTAACGTCTATCTTTGTCTGCTCTCATCGTTGTATGATTAAGAAAACTTGTGTGATATGAAAGGTTCGTAGAGCCAATAGCAGGATGTAATCAAGTGACTGAGTAAACCTCCTCCATTGAGAAAGTTTCCATAAGCACCCCCGAGGATCAAAGATCTTGAAATATCTTTCCCAAAGCGAGATGTATGGTATGGAATCACTTACTGATTTTGATTGAAGAAACTTGTAGATTTTACTGTTGTCCATCATTGCATCTATCACTATGAATGTGATATAAAAGATTGGTTGCTCTTCCTCCTGTGTAAAGTTGATGTATCTGCTACGATCTTCAAGAGCTTGTATGAGCGAATTCCTGAATTGTAGCTCATAAAATTCATTCAACCTGGGTAGGCTCACCAAGTCAAAAATTCTATGACCTTCATGATTTAGGAAAGCTTGATCCATGCTTCCAGCTACTATTGGAAGATATTGCAAATAGTTTACCACATAAGTAGATAATAGACGAAGGTTTCTATTGCTTCCAACACATTGGAAGAGAATAGATTTTGGTACTGATTGATGAAATGTCCACATGTAGCAATCAAAAAGTTTTTCATCTATGATGAAGACCAGAAGCATCACAATGTGCGACCTCCATACACCAAAGAACCAAATGAAGAAGATTTGGAAACATCCGTTTATCACCAAGTATTCATGTCCTCTTCCGCTTAAGAAGGTATGGTGTCCCCGATGAAAGGTATATGTGAAGAGAGGAGAAGTTGACCTTGAAGAGGTGAAACCCAATATGAAGATGATTGGGGCTTCAAAAGCTTGGATTTCCTTGCTAAGAGATTGTCCCATGAATGAAGAGCCACCCACTAAAACACCATTGGAGAGAATGATACCCTTCTGAATGTTTCCTTTTATTATTTTATCTTTTACTACTCTCCCATGTTCTTCATCCCCTTCTAAGCCCCCCCTTTGGCAAGGTTGTAACTCCTCACATCGTACCATTTCAAAGGTTGATGGATTACTGTTTGATTTTGTGAAACATTTGGCTTCTTGCATGATAGGTTCCTACATGATTAATATACATGGGTCATACCAATGCTTTTCAACATCCTCAAACACTTCTTGAAGATTATCCTCACATGGATTCAACTCGCACTCTTCTAATTTGTTTTGGATTTGGCATTCCATGTACACAATCATCTGTTTATGATCAATGTGGTCTATGATCTCCCCACCTATGATTTCATCTTCTTCTTCACTCTCTTCTTCTATACAAGATACACTCTCAGAACATTCCATAAGATCAAGGTTACCTTCAAGGTCTTCATTCTCCATAGAGTCATGTTTCACAAAAGCTTTGTCTGCTTAGATTAGAAATTGATCCTCCGCCAAAGGGTTGGATATATCCATTATTGAATCATCAATGCCATTTGAGATATCTTGTGTCAATTTTTGCATGCTTGTGATAGAGGTAGAAGAAAGAGATTCCACATTTGAATCTTAGCCACACACTTTAGCACTTGAATAATCAGCTAGCATGTAAGTAACTTCTTCAACATATGTCGGAGTAGAAGGAGACAAGTATGGCAAAGGAGATGACTCCTTGATAGAAACACTTTCATGATGGTTGGTTCTTCCAGCATGATGGAAACCATTTTTGATGTAGAAGTACTTGTGAAACTTCCTTCGGGCAATAGTGACCGCTTCTTCAAAGGTAGAGGGTCCACTACAAGTAACCTTAGTCTTTAGGAAAGTAGACAAACCCGAAATAAATTGATCCATTTTTACATAATCTGGAAATGTAGAACTAAATCCACATCCTTCCCATTGACGAGAAAAAATATCCTCATAAGCATAGTAGTCTTCACCATGTTGTTGAAGTCTCCGTAGTGAAGCCCATGCTTTCTCCGTTGTTGGAACTTTAGAGAATCTGGCCTTCAAAGCTTTGTAAATTTGGGTATATCCATCTTCAATCTGAGAAGACATACTCCAAAACCATTGCTCAGCGTTGCCTCTAAGGCATAGCAATATAAAATCCCCTTTTCCAATGTCATCCCTTTTACCAAGGATATGACAAACCATTCTAAAATCAGCAAGAAAATCATCAACATCTTCTTCTGGATTTCGAAAGAAGATTGGGATATCATCAAAGGTATAGCGTGTCATAGTCTCTCAATGCTAGAACCACACAAAGATTAGTTCCAAACAATCATCAACTAACTACACAAAGTTTTGAAAGGTCTTTCAGCATGAATTCTAGATTCTTATGTGAAAATGATTTTTTCCTTTCTTATGTTATGCATAATCCGAACCATATTCTAGATCAGTTTTTGTTTCATGATTCATATAATCTACTTGATTATGCTGAAATTCAAGCATTCATGCAATACAACAACAATAAGTACACAATCTCTCCTCAGTGGGGGCACCAATTTGAGGCAGTCCGGGTTGGGCAACAAGAAGAGCGGCCTCTAAACACCCTTCGAGGCTCCCATGATGCTCAATTGGGACTGGGGAAACCACAAGCACAACAAAACAACAAACCCATAGCTAAACCCAAACAAGATACGGGCACCACCTAGTTATGGTATGCGAACTAGGAAGCAAGAGAGATTTTGGCACAACCAAGAAGATGCACCACACAACACACACAAGCTACCTCACACCAAGACACACACAAAATGGACCAGAGAGACCTAGAGAAAAGGTAAGAGAGATAGAAAAGGATCTTGCGTAATACCTTATTTGTGACTTGCAAATGGAGATGGTTCGTTATGATGCTATCGTAGAACTTGTACAAAACTTACTCAATGCTTAGTGATTGCTAAACATTGCCAAAACACACACACACTGTCTTAGGGTGTGGGAGACCTCTCACCACAATACCCTCTTACAATGGACACAAAATTGGCAATGAAAAAACACACTAAAACACTTCCTAAAATCAAGATCAACCGATAAAAACTCAAAATACACAAG
The DNA here is from genome assembly GCF_014529385.1 of Adiantum capillus-veneris. NCBI lineage: Eukaryota > Viridiplantae > Streptophyta > Polypodiopsida > Polypodiales > Pteridaceae > Adiantum > Adiantum capillus-veneris. The sequence continues at coordinate 88,117,356 of NC_140944.1, forward strand.
TCACCTTGAATTCATCAAACCGTATTGCACTAATGGAAGGACGAAGATTTCATCGTCGAATCACGCCTTTGATGCACCAAACCTCAATTTATTGATGATGAAGGAGCATATACAATAGTGGTTTTGAGATTTGTGGAACTCAGGATCTCTCACTTGCAATGTGTAGCTCAAAGGCTTCTCTCACACCAAGAGTGAAGCTCACAAGTGGTTGCTACACCTAAGTCTCTCCTCACGCATAGAGTGTTGGGGTGCTATGTGAGATGTTGGAGGTTGTTTTACAAGAAGGAGATGGGACTATTTATAGGTTGGAGACCCCTCATTAAGATTATTAGAAATCCTAATTTACAAGCTAACAAATCAGGATTATGATTTTTTTTTAATATCAAAACATTGCGGGCCTTCTTTGTCTGCTTCAGTCATGGATGTGAGCTCAAAAGAGAGCATTATTGATGGTAGATAAGGTGAAAGTAAAGTATTAAGTAAGGAGAGAGAGAGAGAGAGAGAGCGAGAGTTACTTTGTACATATCTTGAGGTGAGGCGTCTTTTATGGTTAGGTCAATGCTATTTTGTGTTAGTATGTTAGTGGTTAGTGTTAGTAATCACTAGAAAAATAATGTTATATTTACAATGGGTAGAATGGGGGAAATGGTTGAAGTAAGATGGTTGAATGAAGTGAGAAAATCCTTGTGATGGTGAAGCTTGAAGAATTTTTGGACTTACTTGTGTAGGTTCTCAAAATGACTATCGATCTTCTTCTTCGTCTTCCCTTCTTTACGCCACCGCCGCCAAGGTTGATTATCGTGATGAAAATGGTAATTCCGTTGATGATATCTCTTGATTTGCAGAGGTTAAGCATGGTACACATACTGAATTTATGTATATATATAAGGGTTAAGATGGAATTGTACTTTGGAGATAATAGAAAGAGGCATAGAGATGGTGTATATACATGTGGAGCTCATATGAGAGCTATGGAAGTAAGTGGGGAGGTTAATGGTGAAGAAGGTGAGGGAAACCATTGAAGGTGGAGGTTTGAGTGAGGGATTGAGAGGAATTTGTGTGTGTGTGTGTAGAAGTGTGGAAAGAGGTTAGAGAAGACTATGGGCTACTTGTGAGAAAAGTGGGCAGACTGGGGTCCACTCAAAAAATCATATCTCACCGCTGGTAGCACTAAAAATCATGAAAAAACTTGAGGTGATTATTCAGAGTGTGGGCTACATTTTCTCTTTTGACGACCGCTCCATATTCGGAGTGGAGATAGGTGCCACAATTCTCACCAAAAAGCCTTTTTTTATGCCTACAAAAGTCTTTTAGTGGCCCCCCCTCCTTTGTTGAATATGTACAATGCATCCAAAAGTGAGCCCCTCCTTATTCATATCATAATACAAAGCATCCAAGTTGCCCTTGACCCATGCATAGAGGAGGATTATTGGTGAATAAAGAAATATATACATGGTGGGACTAGTGTATGGACTATTCATGGACTTTAGCTCAATGAGCACATGGTGTTAGAATAATGAGTAAAAATAATAATAAAAATATGGAGGAGTTATGGATATGGAAAGATATTGGAATCATATGATATGGTCCCTCTTTGAATTATTTTGGGTGAAAGAGGAAAAGGTATGCAAGTAAATAATATAATAAACGTGACCAATGAGTAGAAATCAATTTGTTGTTTTCACGAGGGTGAGGGTGAAAATGTGGGAGTGATTTGTATAAAGGAAAAATATAAGGTTAGAGTATGTACATATTGGCAAAAAATATACTTATGGTGTAAAAGGATGAAAGAAGGTGTATATAGGTTTAATAAAACACACACCTAAGTAGAAATATTTAAATAAAATACCAAAGTAATTATAAAAATCCCTATATTTAGGCCATATATATAATGGAATATTTACACACAAATGGGCCATAATATATTTTATTTTTTTGATTTTATTTATTTTTTGGCTCAACTAGCCCAGTGACTAGCTAGCTGAGGGTTTTTAAGGAGATATGGGAAAAGTCCCGTAACTCACACACGCCTATGTACAGTGAAAGGGTAGGGATAGCCATAGTGTTTGGGTGAATTTGGTAGGGTGAGGTAGCTTAATATGGCAATTACGGAGAGCCAAAAAACGGCTATCAGTATCTCACCTTTTGTAGAAAAGGGACCAATTGACGTGTGGTTGTTGGTGAAGGTAGTGCAATGAGTGCTGACACCTTACTTCGATCGGCTAAGATACCCTTAGCTGAAATTTCATGGCCCAAAAGAATGACTCTACTTTCTCCAATGTGGCACTTGTCTACATTTAACTGCCCACCTAGGCTTTGTAGCCTTGCGAAATCCTCAATTACCTTTTCTAAGTGTGAAATGTGACATATCTTTGGAATGTGGCAGGCGTATTTGTGAGACCAAATAACATAACTCTGTACGCAAAAAAACCCCATGGCATAATGAAAGTGGTTTTTAGCTGATCTTCCAAAGCTATCCATATTTAAAAATACCCGGAATACCCGTCACACACGGTGTAGCATTCAGAACCAGCTACTTCATTGAGAATTTCATCCAAGAAAGGGAGAGGAAAGTGTTCTCTCTTTGTGGCTGCATTTAATGGCTTGTAGTCGATGAAGACGCTCCACTTACCATTCTTCTTGGCCGTCACTACTATGGGCAACACCCACTCCGAGTTTTCCACAGGATAGAGGAACTCTGCTTCCAGTAGCTTCTTTACCTCTACAAGGAGTGCCTTTCTTGTATAACCCCCATCCGTCGTAGCTTTTGCACCACTGGTTTTACCCCTTCATTTAGCTTAATATGATGCTCCACTACTGTAATACCTATGATTCTTTCATAGTTGTCAATGAAAAGGTCAATAAATACCATCAACATTTGCAAAAATTTATCTTTCTCTTCAATTGTTAACTTCATAGACAGCATACTCTTCAACCTACTTTCTCCTAGGCCAAGTGATTTCATTAGCAAGATAAGAGGGCCTCTTTATTTGGCAGTTTAAGGAGGTCAAACCTTTAGTATCAAGAAAGTAATCCAAAAGAAAACTTTTGAATTCAAACAGGCAAAACGGCTAGTTTATTTGAACTCAAAGTTTCCCCCCAAAATGGAATTTAAAATCTAGCCGGTAAAACCATATCGTGTAGCATATCTATAGAAAGAGTTTGACACGTAGATTGTAGATCTATGATCTCCGCTCAAATCGGAGATCATATATGGGAGTTATGGATGGCCAAAAATCATAAAATTTTCCACCTCCTTTTTGGGTGGAAAAGTGCATTCTTTGAGTACTCTTACACATCTCTTACACACCCACCATTCTTGCACACATGGCGTGCACCTATTTGTTAATTTGTTAATCACCTCCATAAGCTCATGGAAAATAAAGAGGCCCTCCTACACCCCATTCTCTTCCTAATGTACTTTCCTCTTTGTTGCTTTTCCCTTCTAGTGACGGGTCGCCAATTGTGCTTACCCTTTGTAGATTCTTCATGATGATGCCCATCACATTGATGGAACTGGTGCTTTCATCGGTGGAAGTGGTCTCGTCCTCAGAAGTGGAAGACTGACTAGTGGTCTCATCTGCTGATGTCTCTAGGTCTATCTGTTTTTGCTTGCCGGTCCTCATGCCCTAGTGGATTGTTTCCCTTTCTTACCATTCATGCATAGGAGACCATTGCCCAAATCCTACTTTGCCTTCATGGCCTTCCCAAGATCAATGGATAGACCTCCCCCTTAGTTGGAATAAAAAAAACATCAACTTATACCTCAGTGTTATTAAAGAATTTTATCTTCATGGCACTTACCACACCTTCACATTTTACTTTTGCATTGTTCTCCATCTTTGCCTTGCATGGAGAAGGCTTATCAACCTTGATCCCTAGTCGAAGCATCATAGCTTCACTCATCACACAAATTTGTGCACCACCATCAATGTAGGAGTTTCCAACCCTCTTACCCTTTATGCTGACATCGACGATTGGAAGGATGTCATCCATGTTGCAACCCAAATTCTTTCCGCCTACTTTTGCTTTGGAGTGCCTTGTACTTCCCATTTTGGACCATTGCTGCCTTACCTTTGGCACGAGATGTAGCAGTGACGGGAGCAAAGCGAACCCCGAACCCCGACGGCCTCTAAAACAACGGGGACCAAATGGCGCGCCTCGAGCTTCTCATGGTAAAGCAAATAGGGGGCACCACCTAGCTTCAGCGGCTAGGATGCAAACAACACACCACCATAACAAAGTTTTCATCCAAGAGAGATGGATGCTTGGGAGTAATGATGAAGAGGAAAGGGATTGAGATCAAGTGAGAGAGAGAGGGTGAGGGAGGGGTATAGCGGCTTAGTACTTATGCACCACAAAAGGATGGCGAATCCGCACACCCTTCACACATACACAAGCTCACTCCAAACACAAGGCTAGGTGGCGATTCCGCACACCTCACACGGGCAAAACATTGGAAGAAAACATACTGACAAAACCTCAAGCTTTATTTAGAGAATAAGGTGATGAAATGGGGGAGCATAGGGTAGGGGAATGAGAAGGGAGAGCCTGGTAGAGCACATGGCGGATAGGTGGGAGTTGATGGCGAAGACTCGCACGAGGGTTATGGCCATCATCCTTCATTTAGTTTCCCTTCATCTTCCATAGCCCAAGGGTGTAGAGGTCATGCTCAAGACGAGCATGGTGATTGCGGTGATGGTGATGCTGTGGGTGTGTGTGTGTGCACTAGGCACACACAGTGCATAGTGTACTCTTTGGTGATGGTGTGTGTCTTTTGTGTGATGGTGACCCCACTTTATATAGGGGAGGAAGGGGGGAGAAATTCTAGAATTTAGAAATGAAGAAATCATTATCTACATAGGCCATGTGACTGTGGGCCCCACTTGTCTGGCTGTGTGTATATGTGCCAGAACAGCAGTCTCATGAGAGAGAGACTAAAAGAGAGAGATGGGTTGATGAAAAAAAGCGAGAGGTGACATGGAGAATAAAGTAATTACAAGAGGGCAGAGAGGGGAGTGTGTTCAGAGGTGAATCTGTGTGCAGATGTGTGTGAACACAAGAAAAATCAGGTAACCATCGGGTGGGGATGGGTCTGTGGGCACCTTTTTCAGTGAAACTGAGTGTGTGTGGGTGTGGGGGAGGTTATTTAGCTACAAGACAAGAGACATGGCGCCCTTTAGAGAGAGAGGGGGGTATTTGGGTCATGGGATATGATAGGAGAGAGAAAGAGGGGGTGGGGTATATTATTTTGGAAGATAGGGTAAGTTGCATGTGAGTTAGGGTGCATTATTGGTGAGTTATAATGCATTATTGGTGAGAGGTGGGGTAGCTTGAGGGGAGAGAGAAAGAAGAAAGGACAAGGGGAAGAGAGAGGGGGTTGACCTTTTGAGTGGAGGAGAGGAAAAGGGACACCCGGCGGGGCAACAATGAAGAAAAAGGAGGCAAGGTGGGGATGGGCTACCCCGCAGGCATGAGGTGGCCTATTTTACCTTTCTTATACATTTACATAATCATACTTTATTTTTTTACTTACTTTTTCCAATGCCTTTTATCACTCCCTCCCTAAGAGGGGGTTTTCATGGGGTGGGGACGAGAGAAGAGGGGTATGGGAGTTTGGCTTGTGAAAATCCCCCATCATTAGCCCTCCCCTTTTGGCTAGAGGCATTCATGTCTCTAGCTCATCTATTTGATCATTATCATCGGATGGTGTGTCCTCATCTGGAATGTCAATTGGTGGAGCCTGGTCAAATCGAAGAAAGTAAGGTTTAAGTCGCTAACCGTTTACCCTGGTTTTATGAAGTTTTCCATGAGCCTCCATAAGCTGGTAGCTTCCATTGGCATACTTTTTCCTGATGATGAAAGGACCTTCCCATCGGAGTAGGAGTTTCTTATCCTTGCGCGTGTCGAAGCGATTGTCGTAGCGGAGCACCAACATTCCTTTCTTCAATTCTTTTTTCCAGAGATGCATCTTTAAAGCTAAGCCGTGTATGCTCTGCTTGTGCTGCATAATAATTTATTGCTTCTTCTCTGTCCAGCTGCAGTCTTTCCATGTTGATGATGTGATCTCTCAAATGCATGTTGGGCTATTGAAGCTGGCTTGCCATTACTCTGAGACTTTGTAGTTGCACTTCAATGGGCAAGATTGCTTCCTTACCAAATACTAGATGATACGGTGTGAATCCCAAGGATGTACAAAATGAAGTTCTGTAGGCCCATAAAGCTGGTAGTAGATACTTATCCTAGTCTCCAGGATGATTGTTCACCTGCTTGGTAATAATTTTAGAAACCATTCCATTTACCTTTTCAACTAGGCCATTACATTGAGGGTAATATGGTGAAGAGTGCCTCCTTGTAATGCCCAGTTTCTGCATTAATTCTCCTACCAAGTCTGCTCTGAAAACTAGCCCTCTATCAGAGATGATCTCTAAAGGTGTGCCAAACCTACAACATATGTGCTCGTAGATAAATTTAGCTACATCTACCGCTGTGATTCTAGTGGTGGCTGTAGTCTCTGCCCATCTAGTCATGTAGTCGACCCCCATGATAATGTAGAATTTTCCTGAGTTGGCCCTAGGTAATGGCCCAATGGCATCGATACCCCATTTTTCAAATGGGCCATATGAGAGAATAGGTGTCTGTGGTTCAAGCATAAGTGACCTAGTGCCGGCCTTTTGACACAACTTACACGTTTTGCACCAATGGTGTACATCACGGTTGAGGCTAGGCCATATGAAGCCTGCCTGCAAGATTTTCCTACTTGTTATGTTTAGGGCAAAGTGACCACCACAAACCCCATCGTGACATCTAGGAATTACTCCCGTGATTTCGTGAGAGAGAGGGACCTTCCTGAGTATTTGGTCCTTGCCCTTACAGTACAAACCATCATAGATGAGTCGATACCTTGTGGCCTTCCGCGTCAGCCATTGCTTCTGTCCCTTTGTTAAATCTGATGGGCATTCCCTTGTTTCCAAAAAATGCATGATGTCAGGCAAGGCATCACTGCCTTGGAATAGAGGGAGCTTTAGTTTTATTGCTCCAACCACCACTTCCTGTAGTCTTTCACTTGCTAGGGCATCTGCTTCTTGGTTTTGAGCCCTTGGGATATGGTGTATTTGAACTTCTTCAAACTTACCCAACAAGGTTTTTACACCACTTAAGTGAGTCCTTAAACTAGAATTCTTGCATGTCCATGCTCCATTTACTTGCCTTACCAGAAGTAGAGCATCCCCAAATACATTAAGGCGTTGTACACCTTGTGAGACGCACCATTGTAGACCATTGGTTAGTGTTGCATACTCAGCTTCATTGTTAGAATGTGAATCTAACAATTGGCCCAACGAAAATACCTTTGTCCCTTTGTCATCAAAGACCACTATGCCTGCAGCTGCTTTGTCGGACGCTCGCTTGTAGGCTCCATCAAATTAGAGAGAGTATGCTCCTTCTACCGTTGGTGGTACTGGAGGTAATCGGACTTCTCCTTCCTTAGATTGCTTCTCCTTCCTTTCAAAGACTTGGTAGGTCATGAGTCCCCCCAAACTTGCCCTTGTCGTGCTTTCTACCTGTACCGTGTAGTCAAACTCTTGCAGACAAACTAGCCATTTAGTAATTCTAGCAGACATATCCATGTGTTGTACAACATAGGGAAATATTTCATCTGTGGTTAGAATCACAAATTGCTTAGGCAACAAATATGACCTAAACTTTGTAGTTGCAAATCTAAGAGCTAGGACTAAGTGTTCCACATGGGTGAAACCTTTCTCTCGTGTTTTCATCATTCGACTAGAGAAGTAGATTGGCCTCATGAAAGATGTCGTCGTATCCTTTTGGAGTAGCACAGCCCCCAATGAGTCATCACCAACACTTGAGGTGACATAGAATTTTTCATCCCACTTAGGTGGTGAGATAGTTGGCAGAGTGGCTAAGACCTCCTTTACCTTGTTGTAGTGATGTTCACTTTCCTCATCCCAAGTGAAAGTTGATCTTTGAGTGAGTTGTTGCAGTGGTAGAACAAGTTGTGATAGTAGATGTATGAATCTACTTAAGTACCTCACCTTCTGTAGAAAAGAGACCAGTTGACGTGCGGTCGTTGGTGAAGGTAGGGCTATGAGTGCGGACACCTTACTTGGGTCGGCGTTGATACCTCTTGCTGAAATTTCATGGCCTAGTAGAATGACTTTACTCTCCCCAATGTGACATTTATCCACATTTAATTGCCCGCCTAGGCTCTACAACCTTGCCAAACCTTCAGTTACCTTTTCTAAATGTGAAATACGGGAGCTATATATACAAAAATCATCAATGAACACTCTTATGGATGTTCCAAAGAACGGTTGAAAAACATATGTGACATATCTTTGGAATGTGGGAGGTGCATTTGTGAGACCAAATGGCATAACCCTATATGCAAAACAACCCCATGGCGTGATAAAAGTGGTTTTTAGCTAATCTTCCAAGGCTATGCGTATTTGAAAGTATCCAGAATAACCATCACAGACGGTATAGCATTCAAAACCCGCTACTTCATTCAGAATTTCATCCAAGAAAGGGAGAGGAAAGTGGTCTCTCTTTGTAGCTGCATTTAGTGGTTTGTAGTCAATACAGACCCTCCACTTACCATTCTTTTTAGGCATCACCACTACGGGTGACACCCATTCTGAGTTTTCTACATGATAGATGAATCCCGCCTCCAGCAGTTTCCTTACCTCGGCCAAGAGTGCCTTTTCTTGTATGACCCCCAATCGTCGTAGCTTTTGCACAACTGGTTTTACCCCTTCCTTCAGCTTAATATGATGTTCCACCACTGTAATTCCTGTGATTCTTTCATAGTTGTCAATGAACAGGTTAGGAAATCCCATCAACATTTGCAAAAAACTATCTTTCTCCTCAAGTGTTAATTCCGTAGACAACATACCCTTCAACCTACTTCCTCCTAGGCCAGGTGATTTTCTCTCCTCTTCATTGGGTTTCCCTTTTGGTGATGGATCACCAGTTGTGCTTACCCTTTGTGGATCCTTCATAATGATACCCATCACATCAATGGAACTGTCACTTTCTTCGGTGGATGTGGTCTCCTCCTCAGAACTGGAAGATTCGCTAGTGGTTTCATCTGCCGATGTTTCCAGATTCATTTGCTTCTGCTTGCCAATCCTCATGTCGTAGTAGATTGTCTCCCCTTTCTTACGGGTCATGCGTAGAAGGGCAGTACCTCAGTCCTGTTTTGCTTTCATGGCCATCAACCATGGCCTTCCCAAAATTAGTGGATAGCCCTCCCCTTTAGTAGGGATGACAAAAACATCTACCTCTACCTCAGTGTTGAAAGCTTTGATTTTCACGGCACTTACCACACCCACACACTTTACTTTTGCGTTGTTTGCCATCTTTGCCTTGCATGGAGAAGGCCTGTCAACCTCGAGCCCTAATTGAAGCATCATAGCTTTGCTCATTACACAGATTTGTGCACCTCCATCAATGTAGGTGTTTCCAACCCTCTTTCCGTTTATGTTTACGTCGACAATTGGAAGGATGTCATCCATGTTGCATCCCGAAATTGCTCCGGCTACCTTTGTTTTGGAGCGTCTTGTACTTACCATTTTAGACCATTGTCTCCTTACTTTAGGTACAAGATGTAGCAGCTGTGGCCATGTAATCTTCGGTCCTTGCTCTGCCACATCCAATGTTAGATCATAGGGCTTTGAACTTTCCCCTAGCTGGAAGTCGGTGATGCCCAATTTCCGTCGTGGCCTGGATGGCCTCTTGCTAGTTTCTCCTCTCATGCTTCTCTCATCATCTGATTGTGTAGCTTTCCCCTCCTAGCTCTTTTCACAGTCATGGCTTCAAGTGGTTCTAAAAATGTTACCTTCTCCTTACCCTTGTCCCTCTCCTTTGCTCTGGGTGGATCCACTACTACGGCTTTTCCTTTCTCTTCTAGCCTTATGATGTTTACAGGGCGATCAGGTGGTGGGGCTGGTGGAAGAGGTGGGATGGATGCTTGTAGTGGTGTCTGGGGTGGACGTAGAATTTGTGTTGGTGGGGGTGGTTCTCGGGGTGGGGGTGTTCTTTCTCTAGGGGGTGACAATTGGCTCCTCCTACCGCCTCTATTATAGTTTTGTCGTGGTTTGGGACAGTAGTACATACGGTGACCGTCTTCTCCGCAGTTGTAGCAATGATACTCCCTGTTTTGTCGTCGTGCACTTCCAGGGTCTTGATCTCTTTCTTGACTCCTCCCTTGCTGTATTAAGTGGACAGAAAAATTCTGCAGTTGGTCAGTAATATGGGCCAACATATCTTGTTGGTCATCTCTTACCCCAAGAGCCGGTGGTGGTGGTATGGTGGTTGTCGTAGTTGCTGGTCGAAGCGATGTTCCTGCTTCTGTTGACTCAGTTTCTTTGGCATTCATTCACAGATTCTTGTCCTTAAGGCGAGCAATCTCAACGGCTAACTCGTATGTAGCCGGGAATCTACCTTTCACCTTCTCCTTGAGAAGCGGCCATAAGCCATGCGTGAACCGATCTTTTTTTAGGAAATCGGGTGCAGCTTCCCCCCTTGCCAATGACTCAACCCACCGTTCCCACAAATCCACAAATTTGGACTCATAGGTGGCATATTCTAAAAGACCCTCCTGCTTCAAGTCTCTCAACTTGTCCCACAACTTTTCTGAAGTGGTACCTCCCCCAAAGCGCCTCTTAAAAGCGGTTTTTAAGGGTTCCCAGTCATCCTTGGTTGCTTGTGGAAGTGCATTGTACCATGATCTAGCTTCTAGCTTCATGAGATGCTTAAAGATTCTAACCCGGGATTCATCCGTATCTTTGTTGCTCACTACACATGCTACTTCAAAGTCATCTAGGAAGTCTGTTACCAAATCCTCCCCCTTCTTTCCTTTAAATGTTGGAAATGCTACACTTGCCCTTATTACTAAGAGAGAGCTAGAAAGACACACTGCTTAACTTGCAAAAGTTTTTTTCTTCTTTACAAGGAGGCGTGTATACCCTCTTATACTAGGACATACATTAAAACTTCAAATGGTACATTGCCTTGTACCAAAGGTAGGACAAATGGTTGATTTGATGCCAGAACCTCAAAAAAATCGCTCCCCACCCAGCATGGTGTCAATGACGTGCTGGTAGTGAGCCTTCAAATCCAGTATTACCTTGATTGAGCGTACACGTGTTGGTATGTGTGATCTATCTTGAGGTAGTTTGTACTGATTCATGTGAAGCTTAGAGGTGCTTAGTCACTGTCCAAGCTTGTGGGAGAGGGTGGTGTTGTTTCCTCAAACAAACGCAGTAGATCCCTAGTTTCTCTAGTGAGAGTGTGAGCCAATGATTCCATTATCTGTGCTGCAGCATCAGGTGCGACTTGAAAACTGACTGTGATAATTACCTCGGTGACTTGAGTTACCCGATTCTCAAATTAGAATAGTGTTGATTCTCAATTGTGCAGAGCTCCTTCCATTTTGCTGTTGTGGGTTGGTTGTAGGTTGCGGACATGGTTTCGACCTTCTCCTTCTTCTTCTTGGCACTTGGCCTATGTATATCCACTAGGTTTGGCGTGCTGGTTGACTCTCCCACTGCAAATCGATTACCGTTACGCCTAGTACTCGAGCTTCGATGGAGATGCGGAGTTCGTCTAGTTGTGCTTGGAGATCTTCTTCTTCTATCATCCAATTAGGAAATCCTCCTAGCCATTCATCCATTCACAATAGTTTAGAGGTTTCAGTCTTGTAAACTGAAGGGTTTCATGAAAAGATCCTCAGTGGGGGCACCAAATGACGGGAGCAAAGCGAACCCCGAACCCCGACGGCCTCTAAAACACCGGGGACCGAATGGCGCGCCTCGAGCCTGTCATGGTAAAGCAAACAGGGGGCACCACCTAACTTCAGCGGCTAGGATGCAAACAACACACCACCATAACAAAGTTTTCATCCAAGAGAGATGGATGCTTGGGAATGATATCAAGTGAGAGAGAGAGGGTGAGGGAGGGGTATAGCGGCTTAGTACTTAGGCACCACAAAAGGATGGCGAATCCGCACACCCTTCACACATACACAAGCTCACTCCAAACACAAGACTAGGTGGCAATTCCGCGCACCTCACACGGGCAAAACATTGCAAGAAAACATACTGACAAAACCTCAAGCTTTATTTAGAGAATAAGGCTATGAAATGGGGAGCATAGGGTAGGGGAATGAGAAGGGAGAGCATGGTAGAGCACATGGCGGATAGGTGGGAGTTGATGGCGAAGACTCGCACGAGGGTATGGCCATCATTCTTCATTTAGTTTCCCTTCATCTTCCATAGCCCAAGGGTGTAGAGGTCATGCTCAAGACGAGCATGGTGATTGCGGTGATGGTGATGGTGTGGGTGTGTGTGTGTGCACTAGGCACACACAGTGCATAGTGTACTCTTTGGTGATGGTGTGTGTCTTTTGTGTGATGGTGACCCACTTTATATAGGGGAGGAGGGGGGGAGAAATTCTAGAATTTAGCAATGAAGAAATCATTATCTACATAGGCCATGTGACTATGGGCCCCACTTGTGTGGTTGTGTGTATATGTGCCAGAACAGCAGTCTCATGAGAGAGAGACTAAAAGAGAGAGATGCGTTGATGAAAAAAGGTGAGAGGTGACATGGAGAATAAAGTAATTACAAGAGGGGAGAGAGGGGAGTGTGTTCAGAGGTGAATCTGTGTGCTGATGTGTGTGAACACAAGAAAAATCAGGTAGCCATCGGGTGGGGATGGGTCTGTGGGCACCTTTTTCAGTGAAACTGAGTGTGTGTGAGTGTGGGGGAGGTTCTTTAGCTACAAGATAAGAGACATGGTGCCCTTTAGAGAGAGAGGGGGGTATTTGGGTCATGGGATATGATAGGAGAGAGAAAGAGGGGGTGGGGTATACTATTTTGGAAGATAGGGTAAGTTGCATGTGAGTTAGGGTGCATTATTGGTGAGTTATAATGCATTATTGGTGAGAGGTGGGGTAGCTTGAGGGGAGAGAGAAAGGAGAAAGGACAAGGGGAAGAGAGAGGGGGTTGACCTTTTGAGTGGAGGAGAGGAAAAGGGACACCCGGCGCGGCAACAGTGAAGAAAAAGGAGGCAAGGTGGGGATGGGCTACCCCGCAAGCATGAGGTGGCCTATTTTACCTTTCTTATATATTCACATAATCATACTTTATTTTTTTTCTTACTTTTTCCAATGCCTTTTAGCACTCCCTCCCTAAGAGGGGGTTTTCATGGGGTGGGGACAAAAGAAGAGGGGTATGGGAGCTTGGCTTGTGAAAAGCCCCCATCAGCAGCTGTGGCCATATAATCTTTGCTCCTTGCTCCGCCAGACCCAATGTTAGATCATAAGGCCTAGAACTCTCCCGTGACTGAAAATTGGTGATGCCTATTTTCCATCGTGGCCTTGACGGCCTCTTGCTAGTCTCTCCTTTCATGCTTCTCTCATCATTAGATTGTGTAGTTTTCTCCATTCTAGATCTCTTTATAGTCATGGATTCAGATGGTTCTACAAAGGTTACCTTCTCCTTACACTTATCTCTTTCATTTACCCTGGGTGGATCCACTACTACGACCTTTCCTTTCTCCTATAACCTTATGATGTTTACAGGGCGATCAGGTGGTGGTGACGGTGGAAGAGGTGGAATGGATGCTTGTGGTGGTGCTTGGGGTGGATGTAGAATTTGTGTTGGTGGGCCTTGTGCTTGGGGTGGAGGTGTTCTCTGTCTAGGGGGTGACAATTGGTTTCTTCTACGTCCTCTCAGTTATAGTTTTGTCACAGTTTGGGGTAGTAGTACACACCATGGCCATCTTCACCACAGTTGTAGCACTGATACTCCCTCTTTTGTCATCGTACTCTCACCGGGTCTTGATCTCTTTTCTGCTTCCTTCATTGTTGTATCAAGTGGACATACAAATTATGTAGCTAGTCAATAATGTGGTCCAACATATCGTGTTGGTCACTTATTACCCTAGGAGCCGGTGGTGGTGGAGGAATGGTGTTTGTCATGGTTGTTGGTCAACGCAATGTTCCTGCTTCTGTTGACTTGATTTCTTTGGCTTTCATCCGCAATATCTTGTCCTTAAGGCAAGTAATCTCCATGGCTAGCTCATACGTAGCCGAGAATCTACCCTTCACCTTCTCTTTGAGCAACGGCCACAAGCCATGCATGAACCGGTCCTTTTTGAGAAAATTGGGTGCAGCTTCCCCTCTTGCTAGTGACTCAAACCATCGTTCCCACAAATCCACAAACTTGGACTTATAGGTGGCATACTCTAAAAGACCCTCCTGCTTGAAGTCTCTCAACTTGTCCCACAACTTCGCTAAAGTGGTACCTCTCCCAAAGCGCCTCTTAAATGCAGTTTTTAAGGGCTCCCAATCATCCTTAGTTGCTTGTGGAAGTGCATTGTACCATGACCTAGCTTCTAGCTTCATGAGATGCTTAAAGAGTCTAACCCGGGATTCATCTCTATCTTTGTTGCTTACTACACATGCTACTTCAAAGTCATCTAAGAAATCTGTCACCAAATACTATCCCTTCTTTCCTTTAAATGTTGGAAATGCTACAGTTTCCATGATTACTGAGAGAGAGAGAGCGCTAGAAAGATACATTGTTTAGTAAGAAGTCAAAAGATTTTTTGTTTCCTTTACAAGGAGGCATGTATACCCTTTTTATACTAGAACATAGATTAAAATCTCAAACGATACATTGCCTTGTATCAAAGGTAGGCCAAATGGCTGATCTGATGCAAGAACCTTAGAGAAGCGCTCCCCCCCCAGCATGGTGTCGATGACATGCTAGTAGTGAGCCTTCCAATCCAGTATTCCCTTGATTGAGCGTCCTCGTATCGGAATGTGTGATCTACCTTGAGGTAGGTTGTACTCATTCATGTGAAGTTTAGAGGTGCTCAGTCATTGTCCAACTTGTGGGAGAGGGTGGTGTCCTTTCCTGGAACAGGCTTAGTAGATCCCTAGTCTCTCTACTGAGAGCGTGAGCATGAGCTTCTGTTATATGTGTTGCAGCATCAGGTGCAACTTGGAAACTAATTGTGATAATGACCCTAGTGACTTGAGTTACCCGATTCTCAAAGAAGAATAGTGTTGACTCTCTACTATGAGCTTCCTCCATCTTGTTGTTGCGGGTTGGTCGTAGGTTGCGGACATGTTCACAACTTCCTCCATCTTCTCCTTAGCACACGGCCTATGTATATCCACTGAGTTTGACGTGTTGGTTGACTTTTCCACTGCAAATCTATTACCATTACGCCTGGCACTCGAGCATCGATGGAGATGCAAAGTTCGTCTAGTTGTACTTGGGGCTCTTCTTCTTGTCTCGTCCTGTTAGCAAACCCTGCTAACCATTCATCCATCCACAAAAGTTTAGGGTTTACAGTCTTGTAAACTGAAGGGTTACATGAAAGGATACTCTGTGGGGGCGCCAAGAAAATGATAGCCGGAAATGACATGCCATATGGCGTGACCTCTACACCAGACATAGCCTAAATATCCCTAAGCATCATCTCAAGGTAGGAGTTAATCCTATAGCTATAGAGGGGCACCACCTAGCATAAGTGCCGCTACGACACATACAAAGATGACCTAGGGTAGAAAAAGTGAGATGCCATCAAGGTAACCAACATGAAATGATGAAGTACCAAAGATCCGGATACAACAAAAAAAATCGTAGTCAATAGTCAGGAAAGTGTGTACAAGAGAGGTATGGGACAAGGTAGGAATGGCGCATGACTGATTGGTGATGACGCACGTGATGAAGGAAAGGAAAAGTGATATACAATAAATGAATCATCTCACGGATATGGGGAAAACAAAGCTAAGGAGAAGAGAATGGACTCAAAGATCATGACATCATTGCACACTTTTATTGATGATGATAATACTTAGAAACGGTGGTCTTGGCTGTTACCAACCTTGCTCTTGGCATCAGGGATACATGATGGAGTGCGAGCGCCATATGGTACATGGAGAACTTTGAAGTTAGCGGGGTTGGCACGTTAGCGGGAGCTTAGTTGAGGGAAACATCAAGATGATGCAACCATTGACGACATAAATCACCAGCATTGAGAGTGGCCTGTGGTAGCATGGTGTCAGGGCATTCAATCCTAGCGTGCTCATGTTTCCTTGCGGGGTGATAGTGAGTACCTTATGTGCATGGGGTAGTCAAGACTAGTAATTCAACCACGGTGTAGGTGGAGATTGTTGATGATAGTGATGTTGCTAATGCTAAAATGCCCATGCTTGCAACAAAGAATGATACCATGAGCTCCCTAGCTTGGGAGGTGCATTATGTGCTTAGTGGTGCCTCTAGTGTGTTCTCTACTTGTGTCCCTCTCCCCTTTTGTGCTTAACGGAGGCCTCTTTATATAGGCTTGAGAGGTGGTCCTTACCTAATGGTCCTTGCAAATATCTGTTGGTCACTGTAGAGAGTCTAGATGCCTCTCTAGTGAGAAAGATAGAGAAGGAGAGAAGGTAGAGATAGAGAGAACGGAGGTAAGAGCGGGGTGGGAAGTTTTTTTACAATCCACTAGCCACGGGCGAGGCTATTAGATAAGATTGGATATTGGGGTATTTACAATGGGTTTTGCTGATGGTTGAGGTCGCTAGTGAGGTTAATACTGCCAGAATTGGTCGTTTGTTGTGTGATGCCGAGCTGCTACGTGTCACTTCCTTTCGGGACTGGCTGGGGCATGCCTTCGGTGTCACTCCTTATTCCGATGTCGCCTTCTTGTGCTTTTGGTTGTCTTCCTCTTTTGTTAATGGCGTGGTGTGCATTGCTTTTGCTACTTTTTGTGTGTACATATATGTGTGTAGTGTACGTTTTGAATGGGTGTGTGCGAGTGTATATGGCATATAAGTGTGGGGGAATTTCAAACTCCGAACAAATTTTTTTGAGAAATCATAAAACCGAGCAGATCCAAACATGATTGATATTTTAAAAAATTATAAAAGGCATTTGCATAGCAAAAGGCATACAATAGTTTAGCTTTTAAAAACCAGCAAGGAAGCTCAAGGCTATTGAATTTCCGTGCAGTGCACATCGGTTACTACCATTCATATCATTAGTAGGTGCTATGTATGGTTGTCTTCGAGATCTTTGCTTGCTGCCAATTCAAGGTTTTTTTTTTTAAATTTGGAGGTTGCCAACATGTTCTCTCTCTCTCTCTCTCTCTCTCTCTCTCTCTCTCTCTCTCTCTCTCTCTCTCTCTCTCTCTCTCTCTCTCTCTCTCTCTCTCTCTCTCTCTCTCGCTCCCCCTCCCAATTCAAGGTCGCTACCATACCAACACTCTCTATCTTTCTCTCTTTGAAAAAAGCATCTCTTGAGTAGTCTTATGTTTACAAGTGTTTACAAGTATGTTGGGAAATGTTTACAAGTATGGATGCACCAAGACAGATCTAGTACACAAACCAAGATGGGAGAGATACATATATTCAAATACTTATTTTGGTATGCTCATAACATCATCCGCATAAATATCTTCATCATCATATCCATTTGCAATTTTTGAATCGTGCACTGAAATGGTGAAACCCCTATTACAGGGCACAATGGAGTAGAGAGTGTATCCTCTCTTAATGTGGTGCTTGGGTGGTATACTTGTGTTTGTAGATTAGTGGCTTCACCATCTTGTAGATACTCCATGCAGTGCCACAGAGAACAACGACGCCTGCCGTCTTTGCTTCCACTCCGTTTTTATTCCCATTCCCTCTTGGCCTAGTTGACTACATGCTCTTGGGTCTCTTTTATGCAGCAGACACTATACAACCCCACAAGCACAAGTAGCAATCGGCTATAGTTGCAAGTTCCCCCCCCCATGCCCTCTCTCTCTCTCCAAAAAGTTTAAAAAGGGAAATTTACAAAACACCCCTCTTTTTTATGGAAATTCCCAAAATACCCTTGAAATTTTAAAAATACCCAAATTACCATTGTATCTATTTTGGTTCGATTGCTCAAGATTTTCTAATATTTATTTCTTTTCTAGAATCCAGATCCGTGTTGAATTTAATGAAGCAATTCATCTCCGAAGCCTACATAATCAACTCCAATTCCAGTTTTAACATCTTGTATTGATAGACAATCAGTCTGCTTTTGAAAAGCTACTAATTTTTATAGCTTTGGAGAAATTTAATATCACAACTCCCTGGTACTTTGGAAAATTTAGGGAATTTATGACAAAATGTTGGGAATATTTGGGGGATTTTTTGAAATTTGAAGGGTATTTTGGGAATTTCAACAAATTAAAGGGGTATTTTGGTAATTTCCGCATTTAGAAAAACCTCTATAAATAGTCCGCGCCGGCGCGGACTATTTCAAGAGGCTTTTTGTTTTAAAAAAATGGACATTTTTGGATTGCTCCAAGTTTGGTCTACAAATGTCATCTTTTGGTTTACTCCACCATGCACGCGTGTCTAGTCTGCAAATGCTCTCTGTCGTTTGTGAGATTGGAGTTTTATCTCGCTCATTTGATGTTGGAAGCTATGTTAGAACCCTCTCTCTCAACTCTCTTTTTCTAGCAAAAACTTTTAAAAAAGCTGTTGGAAACAGTCGCCACCAGGCCATTTCCAACAGTTTTTTTAAAAGTTTTTACTAGAGAAAGAGATTCGAGAGAGAGGCGGGAGCACTTTCTCATATATATACACAATCGTGTACGCCGTTCCCTGTTTTTTTTTAAATCAGCAGGCTAATGCCACATCAGTGACCAGATTAACTCTTAGTTGAGATGACTTGGCGGCCAATCTCATTCTATGTTGCAACTGAGTTGATAAAATTTTTTAAAAACCTACTGCAACCAGTCCGCGCCGGCGTGGACTGGTTGCAGTAGGTTTTTGTTAAACTTTTTGGGGGGGATAGAGAGGCTGGAATAAGACAGAACGGAGGGGAAAGATGCTTGCATGGCAAGGCTTCATTGGGTCAAAGATCTCCTGATACCCCCTTGGAAGGCTCGACACATATGTGACTAGATAAACTCAACTAAGCGGCCAATCTCATTCTATGTTGCATCTGAGTTGAGAAAAGTAAAACAAAAACCACTGCAACCAGTTCGCATCGGCGCGGACTAGTTGTAGTATATTTAAAAAAAACTTTTTGGGGGGGATAGAGAGGCTGGAATTAGACAAAACGGAGGGGCGAGATTCTTTCATGGCATGGTTCATTGGGTCAAAGGTCTCCGGACCCGCCATGAGATTAGGTGACACCCTCAGAAGGCTCGACTTTGTCAGCATGAGCGCAAGCCGGGAGATTTGAGTAGATCTTCCATGCACGTTTTTTTTGCAACTCTCGCTCACTGCTGTTGGCTCATATGAACACGGAGGGTGGAAGACCCTTAGAGAGAGACGCGCTCCTATCTGAACCCAGCCACAGAGAGAGAGAGTGAGTGAGAGAGACGTTTCTCAACTCGGTTTCAACCAGTGTTCAGGAAAAATGATCTTTTCAAACATAAAAATTATTTTTCTTGAATTTGTTAAGAGGAAATTTTAGAAAATATGTCTTTTTTTCGGGTTTTTACACTATTTAGGGGTTCGATTCTCCTTTTTCCCTTGCCCTCAACCGGCATTTTTGAAATTGAAAACAACACGATATTAAGCTGAGACATAGTTTTTTGAACATGGATTCAATTACAAGAACCGCGTGGCCCAGGCAGGAGAGAGAGAGAGAGAGAGAGAGAGAGAGAGAGAGAGAGAGAGAGAGAGAGAGAGAGAGAGAGAGAGAGAGAGAGAGAGAGAGAGAGAGAGAGAGAGAGAGAGAGAGAGAGAGAGAGAGTACTATTTCTAACTTGAGACATCAATTTTCAGCAAAAAAAAAAAGAGTACCTTTACAAACAAAGGTTTGAAAAACTGAACCTTTTTGGGAGCCATGAGATCTTCTCTAAAACATAGTCAAATTCCTTGTCTCTCGGAAAGGAAGAAAAGGTTGATTCACACTAGAGTTACTGTACTTTTGTACGGAAATCCATCACTTTAGGTGCTTTTAATATCACCAAAACCCTTTAACAAGAATATCCTTGATGCTGAAGTGTGTCATTTGAACTCCCTTAATCTACACAGATAGATAAGCACTCACTATCCATTATTAATCTAGATAGCACTAAGAAAGTTTAGTGCAGTTTTGTTTAGTTGTATGTATGTGCATGTGCTATGTGTGTGCCTGTGTGCATATCTACAACAATGTACATGTGTGTGTGTGTGTATCATCAACAATGCAAGCTCACTAACTTCACGCTGGGTTTTTTGTTTTTGAAATATGAGGCACCTACAATCAAGTTTAGCTATTGGTAGATTCAAATACATAGTATTACCAAATGAACTTCGGTATAGCTGATGAGGAGGTGAGGACTATTTCACATAGGTTTTTGTCTGTGATAATTTGCATGTTCACGTGCGCGCATGCACACACACAAACACACATAGAGAGAGAGAGAGGAGAGAGAGAGAAGAAGAATAAGAAGAAGAAGACGAGATTTTTAACGTTGTAGGAAAATATCTCAAGCAACCTTAAAGATGGTGAATAGGAGAGTTTCTGAACTCAAGTCCTGTTATTCAAGAGGGAAAAGGTATAGCCAATATACCACACTTGGGTGATTAGAGAGAGAGAGAGAGAGAGAGAGAGAGAGACTGTTTTATGCGACAAAGAATACATTTTCATTAGTTGCCTTGGACCTCTACAACCCACACTTTAGTTGCCCATGTTTTTGCGTCTTGATTATCAAATTCATTGAGAGCTACTCATTCTTCTGGGAGACCATGGAGTGAACTTTTTGATCGATCCTATTTAGCAAAACTAGACTCACTAGTTGGGGAGGCAACTATCTATTTTGCACAAGATTTTGCTCGGTTTTTTGTTTGCTCGAGAATGGTCGCTCGCCTTTTGGAAAGACTCCTAAGTGTGTGTGCATCGGGCAAAAGAGAGAGATTTACTTACATAAAATGAGACTGCATACGTGAGTGTTTTGTAGGTGTGTGTGTGTATGTAGGTATGTTGATAAGTGTGTGTGCATGGGCACAAGAGAGAGGGAAAGATTATTATTATTTTATTTTATTTTATACTAGCTCGGGTTACATAGAAAATGCGGTGTGAGCGGGATGGAAACACACACAACGCCTCTATAATGACCCGACACACACTCTTGGGATGATATATACACACACTATGGTGCACCACTCAGCTTATACAACCCACCTGGCTGAGACAGGGAACACACCGGTGGAGTGAGAGGAGAGAGACTATCCACTTGCCCACTCCACACCAAGACACACACACACACACACCCAAAAAATGCAGCTCAAAAGAGGAGAATTTTTTATGTTTAGATACAATAGAGCTTGGGCCAACACCAATGGGCAAATAGCTCACACAAAATGGGTAAACTATGCGAGATACAATCACAAATAGGAGCAGAAGCTTCGCTCATAGGAGAAACTTACACAGCCAAGACAACAAAAAAAAAAGTGAGGAATTTGGAAAAATAGACAGTGCCATCGCATCTGGAACGGCGCTAAACCCTAGTCTACAATGTCAAAGTGCTCAGATCCAACCTCCGATGAGTAAATTACGGCCAAAACAGGCTCCAAAATGAGCAAAAACACACTTGCAGCTATTCCTCCTCTTCTCTCCACTCTTTTTCTCGTCTTCTCTCTGTTTTTTCAATTCCCACACTTATCTTTATTACTTGGTCACCTTTGGCCTTTTAGTTGACCTCAAACGAACCCCGAACAGGCCAAAAACTGACCTCGCAGTGCATAGTTGTCACCTTTTTGCATCATCCGCACACCTGGCACTCAACTTTTTTCCAATAATGCATACCGCAACCACATGAAGTGGTCCGAAAATATGGTCCTCATGATGACCTTTTACATAATTCATCACAAGAAAACACCCCGTTGTGTCCGTACTTATCCACGTGCAAATATTGACCCCATTCGACCTACTGACTCCACTAGATTCCATCTGACGCACCTGCTTACCTCATGTCGTCGGCCCGCAGATAGCTTCCTCGAGACGTTTTACGTGCTACCAAATCCTCATTATTGTAGGAAAAACACATTGGTACTGGTGATAGTGAAAATCGATGCCCTATGTACACCTTGTCCTACCTGTACACATGTGAGACCCACGTAACCACCTGGCTCTGGAAAATGGGCAATCCTTTATTTTATCAACCATGCATGTGCATGTACATATGCACAATCACTTGCTCAAAAAAAATCCTCACATAATTTTCCCATCCCCTAGACTGCTAGATCATTCATTATCAGTAGCAACAAAAAGAGATATGAGACTCGATGTGTGGATCCCACACAAAAACACTTTGCATTCCGTGTCTCAAAACATAATCAACCTTCCACCTGGTACCCAAGGTAAACCTGTAGAGATGCCATATATCAACTTTGCATCAAGAAAATGATCAATTACTTTGGCATAGACCTGCATGTGCGACTATATCTCCTTCTCCATAGCTGCGAGGTCTCCAATGATCATTTGTGTCATCAATTCCTGCTTCTTTCACAATTCAACCTTGGTTTGCATCAGCCCTTCAATCACTTCATAAGGTCCTTCACTTTCATCTTCAACCTCATTTGCAAATGCAACTAAACCAGACTCCTGGATTTCTTTGTCCATCAAAAGGAATGCAACATCAGTATCGTCATCACTGCTGGTAGTACTATCACTGTCCTCATCAGACACTGTGGAATAGTCTTCATCACTAGACTCATCCTCATCCTCATAAAGCATCATACGCCTCCACTTCTAAGTTCTTTACAACACCCAAACATTTTACTTTTTGATTGTTTGCTAATCTGATCCGAAAGCCTGACACCCCAGTCACTATAAGACCCATCTTCTCAACGCATGAGTGTGACATATTTGGGCTCCACCATCCATATATCCTTGTCCTAGATTTTTTCTTTTGTGCTACACATCTACTATTGGACAAATGTCTGGTAGCTCATCCATTGCCAACACCTTCACTGAACCCCTCTCTGGCTCTTTCTCCATTCGGTTAACCATTCTCTTCCACTGTCACTTTAGCTTAGGCACCATCTCTATAAGCTGCCCAAAAGTAACATCTGCTTTCCTGCTTGTCAAATCCTTCTTCAAGTCATAGCTTAATTTCCCATCCCCTAGTGGAAAATCTAAAACATGAAACTTGCGACGAGCCCTCCTCTTTCTCTTGGCCTTGACATCCTCGCCTTCATGGCTCTTTCCCTTCTTCTTACTAGGACCTAGGGCACTTCTTCCTTCCTTGTCCTCTATGGTCCTCTTTCCAATAGGCATCACTAATGTATCCTCTAGCTTTGATGCCTTCTCCAAGGTGACTACACTTATCACTTTTGTCTTTCCCTTTTCCTCCTGGGTTAATCCATTGGTTCCTTCATCTCCCTTAATTTCAATGCCATAATCATTTGACCTAGCTAGCACCTGTCTTGTCAATGGATACATGTCTCCCCCCATCCTTGCTGGCTTATCACATTGCGGGTTGATATGACCCAACTCTCCACAATTATAACATGTGGGCGTCTGCCTCCAAAACCTACCATTGCTTTGTCCAACACCATTCCTAGGTTTTTCTTCACCTCCTGGCTGGTTTGCAAACCTCTCTCGACCTCAATTATTTCCCACTTGACCTAGCATGTTTAGGCTTAGATTCTTCATTAAATCTACCACTTGCCTCATATCTTGCCTTAACTCATCATCTTGCACTACTGTAGTGACCACTGCTGGCATAACCCGAGGAGTATCAACAACCACTGGTTCATGATGAACCCCTGACATGCGACCTTGTAAAGAGTCCAAGGCTGAAATTTAGACCTCATGGGCAAAGAATCTACCCCTGAGTGGCTCATTTTCCTCAGCTTCCACTCTTTGTTCCTTGCCACCTCTAGTGCATCTTCATATGTCCTATGCTTCTTTTGCTCTACTCTCCAACGTATATTCTCCCAAAGACCAGCCAAGAACCTATTCTTCTTCATCATGTTAGGCGGGGGTACTTGTGGTGCTAAGGCCTTGCACATTCTCTCCCATGCCAATGAGAACTTACGTATGTACCCATCTACTGGCTCACCTTCCTTCTGCACCAAAGCCTGTACTTCTTGCCACACTTTGTCAGGATCTTCTATCTTCACAAACTCCACTTCCAATCCATGCCTTAGATTGTCCCAACTCAATCTTACAGGTGGATCAGCCACACACAACTCCTCCTTAAATGCTTTGGACCAAACTCGTGCATCACTCTTCAAACAAATTTGGAGAAGACGTAACATCTGCACCGGGTCATGAATCTGGTTGATAATGCAAGCAACCTCCATCTTTTCTAAAAAGTCTTCCACATCTTCATCACTTCTTCCATGAAACTCCGGATAAGAGAAAGCCATGGCTACCCAAGCTACAATGCTTTGAGAACCCCTTCGAACACACATGCAAGAACCCAAAACTTTTGACTAACTCAATCCCCAGAAATTTCAATGGAGCCCATCTTTAGATAAGGACAAACACATGCACATCAAATGAGTTTTCATAGTTAATCATTGGAATTACAACAGGCAAAGGACATTCCAGTATCTCTCTTAATCTTCTTGGCCCGAACATAAAGACTGTGCACTGTTGGAAAAAAATCTTCTTGGACACATGAACATTTATCTGGATTCTCTGAGTTAAATGAAAAGGAGTGAATTGAGGGCCATTTTGATCATCCATTAAAGTCAACCATGAAGCTCCCAAGAAAGCACACCTGTCTTATCCGTTGATTTTGCCAAATTTTCAGTAGCATAA
Source organism: Adiantum capillus-veneris (assembly GCF_014529385.1). Lineage (NCBI taxonomy): Eukaryota > Viridiplantae > Streptophyta > Polypodiopsida > Polypodiales > Pteridaceae > Adiantum > Adiantum capillus-veneris. The sequence continues at coordinate 88,142,135 of NC_140944.1, forward strand.
CAGTATAAATGGCTTAAAAAACCAAAAAAACAGCCATCACAACTTGGAAAAATTTTGGCAGAGTTTCCCTAGAAGTAGAGCAGTAAGAACCCAAAATATACACTCTATATGTATGCATAAACTGCCAACAATAGAGCCCGAGCATCAATTAGAAATCACTAGTACATAGCCTATGGGGATGTCACGAAAAGGGTGCTCCAGCTACCTGTATCACCAAAAGGATCTCCACATTTGAGAATCCCCCAGCTCAATAAAACCTCACGCTATCGACCCTCACACGAAGGCTTATGCAAATCGCGTATAGTCAAGTCTCAAGAATGACTATCTTCTAGACCAAGTCTCAGAAATGGCTCAGACTGCCATATAAAACCAAATATAGCTCCACAAAGTCCTACAATGGCAGTTTCCACAAGTAACGTACAATCCAACAGACAATGCGCTCAAAGAGGCGCCAAATAATGCATACCCACAACAATTGTAAGTGACACCAGTATATCACTGTACTCCAGCTACATGTACCTGTGTGAATCACCTGTACCTGTAACCTGTAACCTATAGTCTGCAACCTGTAATCCCAGATCTCGAAGCTTGAAGCTCAAAGAAGAAGATACTAGAAGAAGATCCTCTGTGGGGGCGCCAAAAGAATGTGAGCAGGATGGAAACACACACAACGCCTCTATAATGACCCGACACACACTCTTGGGATGATGCACACACACACACTATGGGACACCACTTGGCTTATACAACCCACCTGGCCGAGACAAGGAACACCGCGGTGGAGTGAGAGGAGAGAGACTATCCACTTGCCCACTCCACATAGAGACACACACACACACACACACACACACACACAAACAAAAAAAATCAGCTCAAAAGAGGATAATTTATGATGTTTAGATACAATAGAGCTTGGGCCAACACCAATGGGGCCTGGGATTTAATATTTACGTGATCACGTGAAATTTCTTTTGATCACAATGTTTATTATCACATTCACATAATCACAATTAACGTGATCACAAAAAAGCCGATAAGTGGTGACGTGGCAATCCATCAAAACCACGTCGGGGTATGTTTTTTTTGCGACTGGCCCATTGGGAAACTATGAGAACGCTAAACCAAGCCCACCAAGAAATGATAAAAACCCCAGTGGACGTATTGAATTGGACAATTCTCTAGGTTAAAGGGAAGTCACGTGAATATTTAACCTGATCACGTATTTTGAAATGTGATCACTCATTGTTATTAATGTGATCATGTATTTGTAATCACGTTAATGAAATCCCTAGATGGGGCAAACAGCTCAAAAAAAAGGGTAAACTATGCCAGATACAATCACAAATAGCAGCAGAAGCTTCGCTCATAGGAGAAACTTACACAGCCAAAACAACAAAAAAAAAGTGAGGAATTTGGCAAAATGGACAGTGCCATTGCGTCCGGAACGGCCCAAAACCCCAAACTACAATGTCAAAGTGCTCAAATCCGACCTTGGATGAGCAGTTTACGGCCAAAAACAGGCTCCAAAATGAGCAAAAACACAGTTGCGGGTGTTCCTCCTCTTCTCTCCACTCTTTTTTTGGTCTTCTCTCTTTTTTTTCAGTTTTCACACTTAGCTTTATTACTTGGGCACGCAGTGCATAGTTGTCACCTTTTTGCATCATCCGCACACCTGGCACTCATCTTTTTTCCAATAATGCATACCGCAACCACGTGAAGTGGTCCCAAAAGATGGTCCTCATGATGACCTTTTACATAATTCATCCCAAGAAAACACCCACGTTGTGTTCGTACTTATCCACGTGCAAATATTGACCCCATTCAACCTACTGACGCCACTACATGCCATCTGACGCACCTGCTTACCTCATGTCGTCGGCCCGCGGATAGCTTCCTCGAGAAGTTTTACGCACTACCAACTCCTCATTATTATAGGAAAAACACAATTGTACTGGTGATAGTGAAAATCGATGCCCCATGTACACCCAATCCTACCTGTACACATGTGGGACCCATGTAATCACCTGGCTCTGGAAAATGGGCAATCCTTTATTTTATGCACCATGCATGTGTATGTACATATGCGCAATCACTTGCTCCAAAAAACTCGTGACAGTGAGAGGGAGAGGGTGGCATGAGTGAGAGGTGGACTGAGTGTGTGTGTGTGTGTGTGTGTGAGAGAGAGAGAGAGAGAGAGATAGAGAGACAGAGAGAGAGAGAGAGAGAGAGAGAGAGAGAGAGTCTTTACTACGTCTGCGGGCTGGTCGACATAGGCGAGAAGGAGAGAGGGCCTGTGTGAGAGGGTGAGCAAGGAGAGAGGGTGAAAGGGGTGTATGTGGGCAAGGGTGTGAGTGTGTGTGTGTGTGTGTGTGTGTGAATAATGAAAGAGGGAGGGATTATTCCTGCTTGCGGCTGCCTACGAGCTCTTGGGTCGGTGCCGCCATCAGGATAGGAGAGAGAGCCTGTGGTCAACAAAGGGTGGTCCAGGGAGAGGCTTAGGTGGAAGGTGTGTGTGTGTAAATAATGGTTAATTAGTGTTTAATCCCTCTCTAATCTTGTGTGATTTTCCTCTTTTGCTTGTGTGTGCATGTAGGTTTGATTGGAGTGTGGTGCTCGATAGATCTATGTGTGTGTGGTTGCAATTAGTGTGTTGCATGATAGGATTAGTGTTGTGTGCGTCTTGCAATCGTTAGTGTGTATGATTGGGTTGATTGGAGGTGAAGGGAAGTGGATGTGGATATTGCCAATCGTTGTGGCTTTGCTCCTCCATAGGCGAAGAAGCTCACCTCTTGAGTTAACCATTCATGTTTCCATGATTAGCTCACTAACCATGTGAGTGCTTCCATGCCCTAGCCGGGTAGATCATCCCTCCAAATTGATAATTTTGTTGGTCATTGGGGCTATGCAACGATGGGCCCCCCAAGAGTGGGGTGTAGTTACAGCTTTGAAAAGTGATAAGGAATATTTTATTGGAGCAAGTGTAATTGTCAAACCAGATTGCTTGCATCATCTTGGAGTGATCTCAAGCTATTCAAATCTTGATATTGTTGTATTGCATTGGGTTGCATACATCAAATCCTTGAATCCAGAATTCAAGCATATTGTAGGGAAAGACACTCCAATTGCAGATATGCTCTCTAGGGCAAGGTATGGAGATAAGGAAGATATGATGGATGAGATTGATGATGTAGGGATAGATTTCTATACCATATCTCATTCTAAAGGGTGAAAGCATGTTAACATGACATGCTTTTTGCTATCCCGAAGAGTGCTAGTTAGCACAATTTTGACATATGCTAACTAGTACAATAACACGAGCTAGATCTCTAGGATCTATGACGTATGGTATATCAATAGAAACCTCATGAAATAAGGAATCCAAATTTAAAACTCCAACAAGTTTTGATATTATTTGTGAAAAGCTAATCATGTGACAACTCCAATCCAATTTACATGCAACAACCTCAAAAGGGATGGACTCAAAACAATTGCCTTCCCACAACCACTGCATAACTGTCACCAACCAAACCCATGTAATGGCTCTCCCTGATCTAGTATTGTTTCTCACTTTCTCCGGGTGTGTGTGTGTGCGTGCACACTTTGGTTGATTTCTAGCAACCCACTCCCTCAACAACCACTAGTGCCCATATTTCTGAGGTTGTTGTCCCATTCTCACTCTCCCTCAAATATTTATCTGAGTCGACCTAAATCATCTAACTCTCTCTCATAGAATTACATCCAGCCACCAATCAATCTCGATCTATCTCTCATACTCACTCTGAATCTTTCTCAAATTGTCTTTCATGCTTTGTCTCTGTATTTCTCTCTCCATCCTCCTCTCACTCTCTCTCCTCCTCATCTTTTGCATCTGACACCCACACAATAGTTGTTCCCCCCAACTACTTATAGAAGTGGACATTGACGAAGCTCTTCAGTGAGACTGATGCAATACTTTCTCCGACAAACGCCCATTATTGAGCATTCTCAAGCATTGACAATGATTGTGATGATTTTATTTTGACATTTTTAGTCTCTTAGTTTTAGTTTTTAGTCGTTTACTTTAATTCATTTTAATTTTGTACCCAAACACTGGATTAGATCCACAAGCATTGTATCACTTTTGTCTCATCGGTCATTTTGAACTTTTGAAGATGCTTAATATAACACTTATTTCAATTACTCTCTCTCTCAATGAAATTCTACTCGCCATCTCCCCACAAAAACTCACCGAGCGTTTCAACTTGCACCAATCAACTAGCTTTGTTTGGGTTACCTACAAGCATCGTCATCCCATGCACAAAAGTAAATGAAAAGGTGTTCCTCATTAATGCATATATTACAACCCTCTATTCATACTCACATGAAAGACCCGACCAAATGTAGGATTAATAAGATGATGCAACTTTTCATCACTCTCATGGACATCTGAAGAGGTCCACCTTGGAAGTATAGACAATGATCGACACGATGGTGGGACATAGTAGACATGAATCGGCATTTACGCCCGTGTAGTTAGCATTATTTTCTTTGTCTTAAACTATCCAATCTCGTATGAGCTCTTGATCTTAACATGGTCAATAATGATCCCGCTTATGCCTGAGATGCTAAACATAAAGAGAATAATTGGAATTCTCAAATCTAAATGTGATCAAAGTTATGGCAAGGATCTTATGGGTTGAACTAAATTGGAATGTCAAAATTTCTACACATGTTAGAGCTCCTATGTGTGCAGAGAGCATGACTCTCTGGTCCACACCTTGTTATGGAAACTTATGGTTATTAACACATGTATTAGAGTGCCTACACCTTGTGAGCCAAGACTCTCCACTTTGCAATAATGTTATGGAAATTTATGGATGTTTATACATGTGTACTAGAGCGCCTACGCCTGGTAAGACACGACTCTCCGTGGTTATATTATGTGTAAAATTGGCCCACCACATTTGGTATGGATTGATATGAAAGGACATGATGAACTGGTATGGAAAGATGGAAGGGTGACAGATGGTGGTCTACTTGGGCCAAGAAATCCCAAAATCCGAGCAAACAAAATCGAGCAAACCATAAACTGAGGAAAACCTGCGATGTTTTGTGACATCCTTGTGCAACAAATTTCTTATATACATATTTGAGTTTTTCTGGCTAGAAACAATCCCTTCATAGTTCCTTAACCTTAGAAATTTCTTTTTCAATTATTCAACCACTCACATCAACAATGAATTCGACAAAAAAGATGTATTGCACCTACAATTCAAAAACGTGTACATTGTTCAATAATACTTCTGATCAAGAGTGCTTGGCACAAAATTTAGCGCCCATAACCATATATCACAAAAACACTACTTCACCAAACCATTGCAAGGTACACAAGCCTTCAAGGCTGCATCTTCACCCGTGTACCTCCAAGTGCTTGAACTAACTCTATTTTTGTTGGAGCAGTCTGATGCATGAACTCATGATCATGAGGGTCAAGGCCAAGGACTTGCAAAAATATGAAAAAAATGTGCTTACAGAAAATCCTCGCAAGTACATCTAGGAAAATATGACATTGTCACAGAGTATGTCACTCCCTTTGCACTTGACCTCGTCGTCTTAACATAGAAAATATGTATTTCATTGCAAACCACAATGACCTCTCGCATCAACTCTGGTGCCATGGTTCTACCCACTTCAATCTCGCCATGAAATTCCTTTGTTAATCATGATCTCCACTTCACAATCTTTCCATCTCTAAATTTGGGACGGATGCCGATAGCAACTCTTTGGCTCAATGGAATTGTTTCATGAATTCTTGTTGCAAAGTACTCCTCCTTGAAAAACAAAACCATTGGCTTGCAATTGAGCTACCTCTTGAGGTTCAAAAATTGTGCCCTTTGCGACCACCCAAACACCAAGAGTTGGACCTCGTGTCCCTTCAACTATGTTGTGAACCTTCCAAGTGTGCATGTTACTGAATTTACAAAACCAAATGAACGAGACCTCTTGGGTTTGAACCAAATTGTGGATATTTCTTGCGACCCCAGAAGCAAGGACCTAGCACCCCATTTTTGAAATCCATAGAACAATCATTAACAAACCTCCCACAACAATCTCCATCTTTTGACACCACACCAAAACAACTCATTTGTTCTTCTTATTGGCCAAATTGACTTTGCTACAGTTACCTCTATATATGGGACATTCCTTGAAGGATCTTTTATGTGTTGGAGCCCACCAATTGAAGTTGTCACTGTAACATATTATGGTCGGTGGCTGTCCTCCTCCAAAAAAATATTTGCATCAACAAAAGTTGGCCTCTTTCTTCTAATGCTCTTTCCTTGGAGTATAGTTCTATTCATTTTACTATTGACACCCATTTCATGCATTGAAGAGTGTGCTATTTTCTTTCCTAATAGTGTTGCACTAGATGAAGGTCGGTTCATGAATCAATCTGCCAAGTCTTTAATGCTGGGACCGGTGGAGCTACCAATACCTTTTATAGTGGGCATTATATTTCACACTTTGAAACACAGATAAAGCCATATCTTCACATGCTGCTTTATACAAACTTATGTGGCCCTTGTAACCAACAGATACATGCATACTAGCATGTTTTGATTCAAACAAGTTTGTGTTAGGGACAAAGATACCATCAGCATCTTGCGATACAAATCTTTCCCCCCAATGAGGGACCCGTACATCCCACCAAGCCAACCATGTCTCCAATGAAGGAACGTGCCCTTCAATGGCCATTTCTATTTTCAAAAATCTCCTAAGCTCTCCCTTACAATTCTCAGCCACATTCTCTGTTGGTGTAGTTCTCCATTTGCATCACAAAATATTGTGCTCCTCTTGAAATGCTGGATGGATGCACTTGCTAGTATGTTGAACCATACTTTGCTCCCAATGGAGAAAACATGTTTTCTCTTCATTTGGAATATATTTCTTTTCTCCTCTAAAATAAACCATACACACAATAATCCAATCGGCACTTGCTTCATCTACCATGAATCCTCTCAACTCTGGTTTATCAAAACCTTGTTGCTTAATCACATTATTTAGCATCTTCCACAATTTAATATGAGCATATTTATTTTCCATAGTAAACTCAACAGTTGCAATGGTGAGAAGCTCTCGTACGTAAGGGTCATAGACATGTGCTGACATAGTCAGCCATCCTTGAACACAATGGACATAGTCAAAGTGCACCCACATTTTCTCTAAATTACCTCCAAGGTGCATCCAATTCACTAAATCAACTCCACTGCCAGGTCCTTTAATTGACATTTTAAATACATGGGGATGCACCTTATCAACCAACTGGCCTAGAAGAGGATACTATGGATAAAATGATATCTGCAAATTTTGCTTTTAAGGTCAAGTACTACCTCAAGGCCCTCTGTAGTGATATTCTTTGATCTTTTTTCACACTCCAAACTTCTCTCTACTCTCATTTTATTTGGAAGGGGAGTCATATTGTCCAGAAATTCAACAAACTCCAAATATTCAATTACACATCTTGTCGTTGCACTTGCTCCAATAAGCTTTTCCATGATAATATCATGAGTAGTGGCTTGCTCCAACTGTTTGGCAGTCACAAAGGATCTCGAATTTCAAGATCAAGCAACATTTCACCATGATGTGACTCTCAACCATCCTACTCCTCCCCTCTGCAGATGGATGATTATGTTCTCCAAGATGCAAAGCACACCTAGTACAATGGTGCTTATCTCTTGGAAAACGATAGAAAATAATTGCAGGATATGTAGAGACAAATTTTGGCATTTGTCCACAGTGAGTGCATGTCAGTGTGCCATACTGAGAGAAGACCAATCCTTTAGGACATGATTTAACAAGCTGACCTCTCCACTGAGACTCATCAATTGGACATAATTGAATCAATGAAAATAAAATGGACAATCAATGTTAATGCACGCAAATGATCAAATTGGTGCAGGCATCGGCAAAGTTGCTCAAAACAAGAGAGACAACAATGGAGATCATTTAAATGATGATGACAATGTAGATCACTCAAAGATCAATGCAAGTGTGATTGACATGATTAAGTGCATGCTACCGCAAAGCAATTTACATATTGCACTCCATCAAGCCAAGAAGGTGGTCCAGACTTAAGAGCTCCAAGCTAAATATGATGGCTATATTGCATATGAGTGGTATGGAGCAAAGACATGATAGCCACATGTGTACAGAGTACAACGCTTATAGTAGTGATAGTTTTAATGGTGTTCACTTTAAAAATCTACCTTGTAGAACTGGTGCAGCTCATGATCAAGCACAAAAGTTTTCGCACCATCATTTGATATTCTAGCCTCCAGTTTTATTTGCGGTCCAGATAATGTTAACAGCCAAAGATAGAAATTGGCATCACCATTCATCAAAATGCTCTTGCACAGAAGCAACTGCTAGTGAATAAAATCTACTTTCAAACATTAGCACTACCTTATGTCCACATCGTGGCCCAAAAACTATAACGCATCTCCCCATGGGTTAACAATGTGATAAGCAAAATTTTAGAAATATTGATACAAATGACAAGGAAGTAGTGGTAGTGTATAGATTGCTACAATAGATTGAATCAAAGTTTTAGATTTATTTTTATTTTTTAAACTTGAAATTATAGTCATACCTACAACCCGCCTGAGGAGATTCACATGTTCATGTACCTATACTTGCCAATCATGCCTTTTTTTTTAGAAGAATGATTCTCACTATATAATTTTGTTACAAAGTGAGATCAAATCTTTTATAAAAAAAATCTTGCTTTGTCCAAACAAAAACGTGTCCTGTCATTATTGTAAAATAATGGAAATTTTCACCTATCCTCCTGAAACCCAAACCCAATCATTTGCCCTGCATTTCTTCTGTGCAAATCTCCAGAAGAAACTTTTGATTCCCCCAATTCATTGAACATATTTCTTCTCAGGAAAAATTATTCTACTCATGCATCCTTGCTAGCCCTGTGTTTGTTCTTTGAGGATTGCATTGGTACAAGCCTTCTATTCTTGCCTTGTCTCAAACTCACAAGCTTCTGCGGTTTGCAGTCCAGCAAGAGCTCGCATGTCTCTAACAGCATCATTTAAGGTTCTTCATGGGAAGGCCCCAGGAGTCATCATCTGCGCGGAGACCTCCTCCTAGATACTTTCTGTGGGACGGGTGTCTAACCTCACTCCTATCTTATTGCAGACGTAGAGAAAACCACGAATAAATTGTCAATTCATGGGACGAAGCTGAATCGACTAGTGTATAGAGGATACAAGAGGTTGTCAATCTCTTGGAAAACAACAAACAACTCGCATCTGACTCAAGATACACTCAAATGATTTGAATCACCAAAAGCTAGTCGCTCATCGACAAACAAATCACATCCGTTACAGCATCAAATGACATCCAAACGATAGGAAACTTCTAGGACAAGTATATAAGACCTAAGCACAAATGCTTATGGTCTCAAATCCCACTTTAGGTCAAGTGCAAAAATTGCGATTATTAATAGCAGTGGATTTTTTACCTAGTCGTTTTTGACCCAGAATGCATCTAAATGCTTAGCAATGATACTCCAATATCTACCTGTGCTTATTTACTCATTTTGAAGTCTAAACTCCTACTTATAATGAGATTAGGTAGGCCGCGGGCCGCCGGTGATGCCAAAAGCTACGAAATACTGTGAATTGCTTACATCAAGGCGTAGAGCTCTTACCTGCGGTTGCAATGCAATAGACGTGACTGCAATGTGACAACCGGGGTGGGAATAGGAAGCAAGAGAAGGAGAGAAGTGAGTGTGGTTAGCTCACGTTGTGTATTTATTATCCAAAACTTAACAATAACTTACAAAAATTGACTTGTACACCCTAGCCAAAGTTTTTGGTGGTTAAAACTAATAATTTGGAAGCTCTAACTAAAGACAAGTTGACAACAATCTGGAATCTTGTAGCCCTAGATCATCAATTACAAAGTATATCCGGAAAAAAGGAGTTACAATATTCTCGATTCATCAAAATAATAAGTGTTTTTACAAAGAGAGCTCCAAAAAATGGTCATTGGGTTGGTTAGCTTGTTGCTAGCATTCCCCCCCTCCTCGTCTGTGTCGTCCCTTGACACAGCTTTATGGGCTAAAATAATCTTTGGGTTGATGGCTGGCGAGGCGGTCTTTAAGTGCATGAAGTGACTTGTCATACCTGATCTTTCTTTCTTTGTCTGGCACCTGTAAAAATTGCATAGTTAATCTGTTCTTGAGCTCGATGGCTGAGTTGCCTACGAATCTGACAATCAGGTTGTTGATCACTGGCCCAAAAATCTTCGTTCGCCAAGTGAAAAACCCTTTGTATAATGCTTTTTCAAACGCCAACATATTATGAGATGGAAAGAACATGCAGCGGGCATAGAAGACATAAAGGACTTCTTCGGAAGGTTGGCCGCTTAGGTCGTAGCATAGAACTTTATTTCCCACGAGGAATGACATCCAGGGGGCTCATGCTTTCTCTGGCTCATGGAAAGCTTCAATGCATGTGAGCAGCATTCGACAGATCTTGCATAGTATAGCACATGAGACATCCAGGAGACTTTTGAAGAAATACATGGCGCCCGTTAGGGTTTTCACTATGTATTCCTCCATCGGCGTTCACTTTTCTAGGGCTGGAAATCTTGGATAATTCAGCTATGTAGGCCACTTCTTTGTCATTTCCTCATGTGCTTGCCATGTCCTCACTCTTCGTGCAAGACAAAAAATTGGATCCTTTTGAAGGGCTGCAGGTGCTCTTGTGAACAGAATCAAGTATCTGGGATTCTTGTTCAACCAGCTCTTTCTCCACTTGGGGTGGACTTCATCTTCACCTTCTACTTGCATGCCTTTATAGAGTCGTTGTAAAAACTATACCTTGATAAGGGGATATGGGAGTGTTTGTTGATGCCATTGTGCATTGATCTGGTTGGGAGTGAGTTGAGTAACATTGACAAAATGAAGAACTCTCAGATCCCAATCCATCGATGCTTTCCACTGCTCATCTGTTTCTTGTGCTACCTGCTCTTTAAGTGCATCTTCCTCAGATTTTGAGAGCTGGACCGTTGGCACTTGATCGGCATCTGTTATTGGTATCTGAAAATCTGCTTCTCCACCAAGCTCTTATGCCGACTGTGTTTTTATGTCAGCAAAGGAGACCGAGGGAATTCCAATGTGAGGTTGATCTGAAGTACATGCCTCCTCTATTGTCTCTTGCTATGCGTATTGTAGTAATTGATTAACTGTCTTGAGCTCGACTATCTCCATGAGTAGATCTTCTTCTCTTTGGACCCACATCAATGGAAGGTCTCTGCGTTGTGATTGCTCTAGCTTTAGCTCGAGCTCCAGATCTTTATTTTTCTTTTCAAGTGCATTATACACTTCATCTGTACCTTTGATCGAGGCAACTACGGGATTTTCTCTAATCTATTGCAAAAAGGTTTCCTGATCGTTGATCCTTTGCTCTGAATATTGTAATGAGGCATTTTCTATGTCTAGCAGTACTACCTGGATCTTTTTAACAGACAGAGTTGTAGTCAAGAGTTCGTTAGTAACCTCTGTCAGTTGTTCGCCTTTGGTTTTGCAGGCATTTGTTAACTTCGTGAGAAGTTCGCCTAGCTCTTCCATCTCTTTTTGCTGCTCATCCCTTGCTAGCTAGTGTTATTCAGCTTCAGCTTTCAGATCTTGGACTTGCTTTTACAGATTGGTGATGACATTTACTATGTATTCTAACTCTCCTTGGAGAGCGTCGATCACCATCTCCAACTCTTTAGCCTTTGTGCTGCGGCTAAGTGCTGCTGATCGCAGTTTTTTGGTCACGTCCTACATCAGCTTAGCATATTCATTAACTTGCAGGATCACCTCAGTATTTGTCTGCCAATCATCATTTCGGCAGTCTCTTGCGATTCTTTTGGTGGGAAGCCGGCGGTGTCAATAAGTGCACATTGCGACTAGGAAAGCGTCGGGCCTCTGACTGTGAGGATTCGTAGCAAAATCAAGCAAGGCGTAGATGGTTTGAAGCTAAAAACACACTAAAAAGGAACAAAATTCCAGCCATGAAAATTCCACTTTGAAAAAGAACCAATACTAACTCAAAAATCGTGTGTGTGTGAAGATTAGGTGTAGCCTCGCTCCCAATTGCACAGATGCAGTGCTCATTCGACCTGTTAAAAACCTTAAATTTACGCTTTGATTCTTCATTGTGACCATTTCATGGAAGCTTCAGTACTTCATTGGAGAAGCCCAAGTAGTTATTTGAGGAGGGGAAACCATAATTGGAGGCCTCACAACCTCAACCATGTAGTGGAAGAAGCACGGGACTCCACTAGCACCCTGTAAAGGAATGGTTGTATCTCCTTGCTCATATGCCCAAATGAGCTCATTATTGGCTCTAAAGCTTCCCACACAACTTGAGCAACAACTCCAGCATCATTGATGTGGAATTTGAAGCTATTTTTAGTCTATTTTTGACCATTTTAAGGCCATTTTTAGCCCAAAAATGTCACTTTTTGTCTGTAAAAAACCCAAACGGGGTGGGAAAAATCCCTAAAATTGTGAAAAAATACCATTGGGCTCAAATTTCATGTCGAACATCATTTTACCTCTTGGAAAGTACTTTGTACACGTCTTTTACACCAGCACACGAAACTTGCTATTTTTGGTCGAGATTGCCCGCATTGAACTTTCTAAGCAAAATGAGCATGCCACTTCGATACACTTGACATTTGTACATTTCTAAAGAAAAATAGGCATATAATTTTGTAAATAAGCATTCCATAGTGCCACATTAGTGCATCGTCTGCCCAATAAGGTATGTACACGGCTGTAGCCGTGGCATCTATTTTCGCATATATCACATTATGTACATTATAGCTTTTGGTCCCACACATCATAAACATTAAGAGTGAGGTAGATATTTTAATTTCACATTATGAACGTGCCATGGAACGACCTCCACCCCCTCTAAACCTGCATATCCTCCGGCATGTGTGACATATATCTTTTGCAGGTTCAGTCTTCATTTAAGTCCACATACATGTCGATTTCATCATTGCTTTCAACAAAATCTAACACATCATCCTCTTGTTCTTCATCCACATCCATACCATTTTCATCAGAGCCTTCATGCTCACCTTCTTGTGAATCAAAGGGGTCTGTATCACCTCTTCTTTTGAATAACTTGATTCTTTTCCCTGCGATGGGAATCTTAATTTTTGTCCCATCTAATTCATGCAAGGTATAAGTTGCATTCCCATGTACATGCTGAACCACATAAGGACCAAACCATCTCTTTGAGAGCTTTCTTACTGTTGAATGTTTGTTGTCAAGACTGCTGTCATACACCAACACCCAATCACCTTCCTCAATAGCTTTAGGTCTGAGCGTATGCCTCTTATCAAATCTGTCCTTATTCTTTAACCTTGCATCTTTCAATCGTGCTACTGTAATCTCAATATCTTGGGGCCTTCTTTCTAATTGTTGTATGCGCAAAGCAAGAAGGTATTCCCTACTCATTCCATCTTCCCAAGGTAATATATTCCATGTGGGAATTACATCCTCAATTGGCATTAAAGGTTTCTGACCATACATCAACTCAAAAGGCATATAACCAGTAACTGAGCTATGAATTGTACGATCAGCCCATAAAAGTATAAGTCAATAACCTAGGCCACTCTCCCATAAAGTATAAGTCAATAACCTAGGCCACTCTCCCATTTTACCTTTGCAGGCCTTAGCCAAAGCTTTAATGATAGGAGGATGCCCACGCTTTGATTTACCATTTCCCTCAGGATTATATGAAATAGTGAGAGCAAGTTTAATGCCCCAGCTAGAGAAAAATTCCCTTGCTTTGTCAGCATCCAACTCACCCCTGCTAGCTATTATTTTCCTAACACAGCCATAATGGCTAATTACATCATCCAAGAGGAACTTACATATCCCTTCTGTGATTTTCGTTCTTAGAGCATGACCTTCAACTTGGTTGGTTAAGTCTTCTGGTGAAAACACTATGTATCTCATTTTCCATAAGCCCAATGGCGTTGTAACCAGATCTACTACCCACTTGTAGTGCATGGCCAATGGGTAAATAAGGTACAACCCATCACGATGAAATACATTTGAATACATTTGAGAGGTCTCATAGGACTCCACAAAGTGATATACATCTTTATACATACCTTTCCACCAATACCTCTCTTTGATTTTAGTAAAGGTGGCCCATACACCTCTATGTCCAGCATAAAGACTCTCGTGAAACTTTTTCATAAGCTTATTTTGAGCGTCCTTATCATTCATGACTCTCGTCGGAATTCCATTTCTTTGTTTTGGACGCTTCCATAAGTACCCATATTTTAAAAAGTATCCATAGGCCTTTCTCCGTATTATTTTGAACTCTTCATCAGTCCACCCTTCTAGCCTTGTCAAAGTGCTCAAATAGCGTCCAATGAGCAACAAGTCACCTTGATATAGGTCGTATGTAAATGACTCAAGTGCATTTGAGAGGCAAACATGATCACCCTTGGCATGAGAGATACTATAGAACCGTCTGCCTACATCATCACACTCGATAACCATGTCTTCTTCATTTTCATACCTTGGTCTTGAAAGCATATTGCAACTGGATTATCATTCCCTGCAATATGCTTAAATTTTGAATTTCAGGACTTTATGTAGGCAATCCATCTCAACATAGAAATGTCGAGAGTTGAGCAGCTTGTGATCATTCCAAGAAGGGGTACACAATCAGTCTCCACTATTACATTTTCTCCTATCAAATACTCTTTGTCCCATTTCAAAGCTGTGACTACTCCCCATAACTCTCTTTTTACATGTGCATAGTTGCATTGACGAGCACTTCGGACTTTTGCTCTAAATCTCACTACATATCGCTTGCCATCATCATTATCTTGCCCGATCGCCCATCCAATTCCTGTGGGGCTAGTATCCACTATCACAATTACATATCTTCCACATTCATAGTTTACTTTCCTCAAAGTTGGAGACATAAGCAACATCTTCTTTAATTTCCTCATGGAATATGTATGCATTTCTTCCCATTGAAACTTTTGGTTCTTTCTCAAAAGTTGATACAAAGGTTCTGCCACAGGCGCATAATGTGGAATCCAGATAACATAGAACACACATGCACCCAAGAACCTTCGAACCTCAGTTACATTAATAGATGTATCTTTCATTCTTTGAATTACATCAATCTTTGCAAGACAAGGTTTTCTACCATATGGCCCACAATAAGAACTTCGCTCACACCAAACATTGACTTTTGGCAAGACAAGGTAAGGTTCACCTCTTCTAATCTTAACAAGATCTCATCACAATCATGGATATGGTTTGCCACATACTTGCGACACCCCCTCGAGTCCAGAGACACATCTATATCGCTTACATCACATCCTTTGATTGGCACATCATCAAGGAAAGGCATTGTAGTTTGCGGTATGAAGTCACGTAGGACTTTGTTCATACCATTCATCATATGTGCAACTGAATTAGTTGCCCCATGAGGTAAGGTGCACATTCTTACTAAACCCAAGGGTGTCCTCGTGGTAGTCAGGTCCCTGCTTTCCATTGCTAGTTGGAACTGATCATACTCTGAGTACAAATCTCCCATAGAATATATTGCCCTTCCTGCAAATGTCTCTGCAAACTCATCCAAAACAGGCCCTATACCCACATTTCTGATTGTCACCTTATTTACAGGTTGCATATCCTGAATAAAGCATAAAGAACCATTTTCCTTTGGAGCTATGAACCACCTGTTTGAATATGGAGCAGAAGAAGGATCCAAGATACCCATCTTGATCTTTTCATTAAGCAAATCAATGAGTTTTGGAAAATGAGCCTTTGGAACAGGAATAGGCCTCAAGCTCCAAGGTACATGAGGGATAGTGAAGATCACCACAGGAGTAACAATGGATGGATCAACACAATCTATCTCATAAGGCTCAAATGAAAAATCTTTTTCGTGTTTGGCAAGCATGTCTTCAAAGCATATCTTTTCAGCTTTTGTCAAAATGTCCTCGCAACCAACCTTTAACTCCTTCAAAGAATCCTCTGTGAACTTGTGTCCAATCTTACTTGGGTTACATAGGTTGCAAAGCAGCTTGCTCCATCTTATTTGTGCAATCTTTTGGTAGATGTAATGACACTGGTTTCACTTTCTTTGCCATGGACTTATACTTAGTCTCCACTCGTACATCAACGCCTTGAGCATTTTTGAAATCCTCAATGACCTTGAACATTTCTATTGAGCATACGTTCACAACCTCACTTCCCATATGAAAATTGCAATCCATTAAAGAATCCAAATCTTGCATAGTGTCCACAAATGAACACTCATCAAACACACCTGCAATGCACTCATCATCTTCTAGCAAACCATTCATCTTCAAACCTCTTTTTTACACTATTTACATGTTGTCGTTCACCCCACTTTAAGTCCTCACACTCTGTAAAAGCAATAGATCCATACTTTGATAATCCTAGAAAACCTGTAAGAAATGTTTCCTTTTCATATACATCATGTGAGAACCTTTCTCTTCTTGTACCACTACAATCCCTCTCTACAATGGTACATGGCCAAAACCCCTCATATCCCTGTAGTCCTTGAATTCTTTGTTTGTCTTTGGCAAGGGCTTCTTGTTAAGACTTTCATGGTTCCTTTCATGGTCCACACAAATAGTAAGAAATTGTAATGCACGCTTTCCATCCCTGCTCCTTATTCTTGCATAAGCTGACCCACCATCCATCACCTTGGTTTCCATGCGAGTAGCTGTGATGTATGGTTGACAAACGATAAGAGGATATGTAGACATCTCCTGTACAAAGATATTTTGGTCATCTTTCACATCCCGAATAGTCACCTTTACATTTGGACAAGCTCCAAACAGCTCCCCTGATGAGTTGTTTGCTGCACGAATCATCCATCCATGATTTATATCAATTGGCCATTTTCCTTTTTGATATAGAATCTTTAACATGAGGTTAATTTCTCACCCATGATCTATCAACACAATGTATGGCTCTTCCAAGTCTCCCACTTTTACCAGGGTTGACTCAGTAGTTTCTCTTGCCCAGTGACTCTTCAAGTAGTAGCTCTTGTGAGTGGTCTCAACTTCATCTTCATCATCCAAGAACCGAACATGTTTTACTCCTCCCCTAGAATTGTAGCATCCAACAACAGTTTCTTCACCTTGCTCGCCATAGACCTGTACACCCTGTGGATTTAAAGTCTCTTCTTCACACTATACGTGGATAGATTCAGTAAGAGACTGTCACTTCCTATTTATGATAGAAATTATTTATTCGTGGAATTCTCGCTTTGCTATACCAAGGACATCACCCAAGGTAAATTCCACCTTCCTGTTTATAATCCTCTCTTCCAAAACCTTTTTGAGATCCGTTGCTGCCTCGTATTGGAGTTTGTAGGCCGGACCCTTTGATTTGGATTCTTGTGCCTACGTTTCTCTTCAACAATGGCCTCATTTTCTAGACATTTGGAAATGCATCCATGCACTGAAAAAGAGTCCAAAGGGTCATTCCAACCTGTTTCAAGCCGAATGCAATCTCCAGCTTCATGTAAAACCTCTGTAGTCATTTTACCCTTCATAGAAGACTCTATAGTTCATGGCCATAGCTCTCCAATACCATTATATTCCTCTTCTCCAACTTTGACTAGTCCTTTTTCTTAATAGGATCCACCTCAACCCATAGGCGGTTGCCTCAACCATTGAGATGGCATGGCTAGTAGCCATGTCCTCAACTAGTTTCTTCATCCCGCCTTTGCCAAACTTTGTTCCCAAGAGCTTACCCGTTTCACTTAAGTGAATTTCTCCATTTTTAAAGAAAACAAGCTCCTTTGTCAAAGCGTCTTTAAAACTTTCATAATCCCTCCTTCCATGATCGGTACTATCGCACCATATGCATCTATTTACAAAGCCTTCTCTATTTTGAGGTATTTGCCCTATAGATTGTCCTGATGGTTGTCCCTTTTCTTCTAGCCTTGTAAGCTTTAACTTGAGCTCTTGCATTCCTTTGACAATATCATCTAGTATGGATTTGTCACTCTTTGGAACCACAATCATAGGATTTATAGGACTCTCACGAACACTTGGGGATTGAGTAGGGTTGACTATCATCTTGTCTCTTCGTTGTTGTCGCTTAGTTAGTAGTGAAATTGAATCTTTGACCTCATTCAAATCGGTTTTCAAACCCTGTTCCGCATCCTTATCCTGAAGTAGTAGCTCTAACTGCTCTTAAATCTCTTTACTTGCGGCTTGCAAAAAGAGCTCTATCTTCTCCGAGTTTAGGGTAGCCTTTTCAGTTATGAAAGTTGATCATAACGGGGTTCAAATTTCCTTAGCAGTTTGGTAGGCAAGAGCCCCTCTTTTGGCCGAACTACACACTCTAAGAAAGTCCTCTTTGTTACCCTGTCGAAGTCCTCCATGAAATACTCTTCCTTCAAGGCTAATTTGAATGCTTCCCAAGTTGCCCCATGCTCATTTCTAATTCCCCTTACATCCTCTCTTATCTCGGGAACTACAACAAGTTCAAAACTTTGCACCATCTCTGCTTCGGGCACTCGATGAATCTCCATCTCCTTTACATATCATTTGTTATATCTTTACCTTTAAATTGGTCCATTTTCTTCACCATAGATTGAATCACTTTGGTTGAGGAGAGATCCCTCCTTTCTACAGCTTGTTGCTACTGCATAAACACTTTAAAAGCTTGAAACATTTTCATTGTGACTGGATCAAACCGAACCCCCTGTTGCTCTTATTGCTCCATATCTTTAAAACTTTGTTTTGATACCTTTAATGAAGCTTTTGAACCCTCAACCTAGCCTAATTCGCATCGGGTTCACCAAAAATGTGTCAAGAAGTGCGCAATGCGACTAGGAAAGCAATGGGCCTCTGACTGTGAGGATTTTTAGCAAAATCAAGCAAGGCGTAGATGGTTTGAAGCTAAAAACACACTAAAAAGGAACAAAACTCCATCCATGAAAGCTCCACTTTGAAAAAGAACCAATACTAACTCAAAACTCTTGTGTGTGTGTGAAGATTAGGTGTAGCCTTGCTCCCAATTGCACAGATGCAGTGCTCATTCGACCTGTTAAAAACCCTAAATTTACACTTTGATTCTTTGTTGTGACCATTTCATGGAAGATTTAGTACTTCATCGGAGAATCCCAAGTAGTTATTTGAGAAGGGGAAACCCTAATTGAAGGCCTTAGAATCTCAACCATGTAGTGGAAGCAGCAAGGACTCCACTAGCACCCTTTAAAGGAATGGTTGTATCTCCTTGATCATATTCCCAAATGAGCTCATTCGTGGCTCTAAAACTTCCCACACAACTTGAGCAACAATTCTAGCATCGTTGATGTGGCATTTTGAGCTATTTTTGACCATTTTAAGGCCATTTTTAGCCCGAAAAGTCATTTTTTTGTACATAAAAATCCCAAACAGACTGGGAAAAATCCCATTGGGATTGAATTTCATGTTGAACCTCATTTTACCACTTGGTAAGCACTTTGGACATGTCTCTTATACCAGCACACGAAACCTACATTTTTTGGCCGAGATTGCCCGCATTGAACTTTCTAAGAAAAACGAGCGTGCCACTTCGATACACTTGACATTTGTACATTTCTAAAGAAAAATAGGCATGTATTTATGTAAATAAGCATTCCATAGTGTCATGTTAGTGCCTCGTCTGTCCGACAAGGTATGTACACGACTGCAGCCGTGGCATCTCTTTTCGCATATATCACACTATTTACATTATAGCATTTGGTCCCACACATCATAAACATTAAGAGTGAGGTAGATATTTTAATTTCACATTTTTAATGTGCCATGACATGACAACAGCTGTTTGTGGTAGCAGTCGGGTTTGTTCTTCCTCTAATGGGTGTGCTTAGGCCTCTTTTGCTTTGTCTGCTTGAGGCTTCATGGATGTCTCAACCGTTTCTTGCTCAGTGGCGGTAGAAGGGGTTTCCTATGTTTCTTGTTCTTTTCTTTGCTCAAACTTTGTCGTGTCCTCTTCTGCAGGACTTGCTGCCCTTTGGGCTCTGGTTCTCTTGCTTTAACTTGCTCTAGAGTAGTTGTTGCCTATTGTGCAGACTCTGCTACCTCTTGTGGTTCAAGCTCTTTTTCTTTAGTGGTGATCAACTTGTGTGGTTCTATCTGCTTGTGATGGTGGAGGGCTTGGCCTGGGGTGGTCATGTTGTTCCGTAGTACGTGAAGAAGGTCGGGGAGACATGTCACCTTGTTCATGTTGGGCCTCTCCTTATGCAGTTGCTTCTTTTGCTCGTTTTTTTTGTTCCCCCGCATCTGCTCTAGCTTTTCTTTCTTCTTCTTGAGCTTCTTTCAACTTCAATGCCTCTGCCACGTTATACATTCTTTCAAATAGATCCTTTGGATCTTCTGTTTCTCTTTGTGCAGGGTGATTTGTTCTTGGTCCTCTACTTCTATAGGTACCCACTTTGTAGGGTCCTTTCCTTGAGGTCGGTGGCTTCGTTCATTAGAGTGCTTCTCTCTCAAACCTTGCCTACTTCTGCTGAGTCACCTCCTGATGTGCGGCCACAGCTTTTCTTTTTATCTCTTTGATGTGGGCTCTTCTTTCCTCATTATCTGATCTTTCACTGCTATGCCTTTCTGGAGAGCTCTCGGTAGAATCTTCATCAGATTTGTACGTTCTTTTGGTGGACCTTGTGGAACGAGGGGATGGTTGTGCTGACACTATCCATGTGTTTTGATCTGGGACAGGTGGCAAATTATCTGCCATGCCGATAGCGTGGTAGGCAATTCTTGTGAGTACCTCACGTGCTCCCACATATGTTATCTTACCCTCTTTCTTTGTACCCTTCAGTGTGGATAACACATACTGTGCATGGTCGATGGGTTGCTGGTTGTCGACTTTGACACTCGTGTAAATCTAGCCGCAGTTGCACTCAAAAACCTTTCTAAAGACTCCTCCATAATCATTAAACCGGCCGATAAAAACCTAGGCCTCACCATCCTCTCTAGAGAGTGGTATGACCAGGAGGCCCTTAGGCAACTCAATGACAAATCCACTTATCAGCCCGTTACCATACCACCACACAACTACATCGCCTCCTTACTCTACTCCATCACCATTAAATACACTCTCGTTACTCTAGATGAATCAGCCTTTATTCTTACACTGATTTCCAAACCCTTCAAACCTTGCCCTATCCAATTCCTTCCTAAGATTCATAAACCTTCCCTTGTAGCCCGCCCTATTTGCTCCTATCGAGGATACATGTTAGAAAATGCCTCCAAATGTCTACACTACCAACTTTACCCTATCCTCCTTACACAAAAACAACACCTAAAAGACTCCCTATCCCTCATCATAGATCTCCAAAATAAACCCTTCCCTCCACACAGTCTCGTCTTCACTTTTGACGTGACCTCTCTCTACCCTAGCATCCCCATATCCCAAGGACTTCTAGCTCTTAGAAGTTCTATCACTAACCATTTTGATAATCCAAAAACGGAATTCATCATCTCACTTGCCACCCTAATGCTCTCACACCATTATCTTTGCTTCAAAGATAAAGTGTGGAAACAAATAAAAGGACGGCTATGGGGTCAAACTTTGCAGTGGTTTATGCTTGCCTATTTCTTTGTCACTTAGAAGACCACTCCCCTCTTATCCACAAGCCCAACCTGGCGTATTATAAAAGATTCATAGATGATGCGTTTGGAATCTGGACAGGCACACTTAGCACACTCTCCAAAACACTAGACTCCTATGCCACCCCTCTACAAATGCATATAGTGATCACCCATGTCATCCCCACCTTCGAAGCCACTCTCCTGAATGTCTATTTTCATAAAGGACATCGATTTAGCCAATGTGGCATTCTAGACACTAACTGCCACCAAAAGCCACTAAACTCTTACCAATACATACCTTGGATCTCTTGGCACCCTCTCCACCAAAAGTTGGCTGTTATAAAAGCAGAACTCAAACGATATATCATTAGAGAGAGCACCTCAAAGGGCTTCTCAAGCCTAAGAAAACTCTTCTTCCAAAGGCTCCTTTGCAGGGGATATCCTAGAGGGTTTTTAATTAAAGTCTTTTGCTCAATCTCTTACCAGGAGAGACCTTCTCTTTTAAGCAAAATTCCAAAAATAAAAAAAGTTCTCCCCATTATCTTTAAACTTCCTTTCTCACCAAAAACTCGGAAACTCAATCCTACCCGAACCATTGGAAAACCTCTCCAGCTAGCATGTAGCCTTTTCCCATCCCTTGCACATCTCGACAAACCCACCCTTTGTTGGACTAATGGCCCTAATTTAAGCTTTATCCTAACTAGAGACTTAAAACCGCATTGAAGAGCATCTCTTTCCCTTTATATTTTACCCTAACCTAACACCCATTTTTGTGTTTTGCAGGAATACGCCCAAAGATTTCACATACTTGGGAAACCCCTTCTTGGCCTTTTCCTCTCCCCCTTTCTCCTAGTCTTTTTTGAGCCTCCCTCGACAAGGAACCTCGACATACCTCGGGTCATTGTACGCGTTGATCTCATGATGTAAAGAAAACCCCCATACCACCAACTACCATCTACCCTTTACCATTAAAAGTTTTTTGCTATAACCTGTTGATGTAAGATAACCCCTTACCACCTACCTACATTGCACTATAAGTGTTTTTTGCCCAAACATTGTGATATTGTAATATTGTCCTACCTCTCTCTCTCTCTCTCTCTCTCTCTCTCTCTCTCTCTCTCTCTCTCTCTCCCTCCCTCTCTCTCTCTCTCTCTCTCTCTCTCTCTCTCTCGCAAACCCCCCATCCACCCCCATCTCTCTATATTACACACGCTAACCCACACCCTCGTAGTCTCCCATCACTCTCCTTTGCTCTACCTGCAATACACTTGAACCCTTGCAATACACTTGAACCCTTGAAAAACCACACTGCCTTTAAATTAGCGGTCTCCCCCTCTTTCACTTTCTCACTTGCAATACAAGATTAACGGTAATAAATTTTTCCCACTCCACCGCAGCCTCCCCTCACTCCCCTTCACTCTAGTTGCAATACACTAGAACCCTTGAAAAACCACACTGCATTTCACTTAACGGTCTCCCCCTCTCTCACTTGCTCACTTGCAATACAATCAAACCAAGGTACCTTCAACATCAACGGTAATAAATTTTACCCTCAAAAAATAAAAATAAATTTTTCCCACATATTTTTTCTCGATTCCCCCTCCCCGGTTTTCCCTTCTTTTGTTTGGGGGAGGCGTCTCCCTTAATACTAGCCTATGCCCTCACCCCCTTCCCCTTAACCTCTCTACAAATGTTCTAAATTACAAAACACTTTTGACACTATTTCCCAAACAAACTTTCCCCCCCCCCCCCCCACCTTGGCAAACCCCAACCCACCTCCTATATAAACTCCCCCTCCCTCTTTTGAACTCTCTTTTAAACCTACTACCACCTCCTACCACTGATGAGCTCCTCACGGAGCGAAATGCGTTTGGTCAACCTCTCTCAACCCTTAACCTAACCCCAGCCTTAAAGCCTTAAAACCTTTTTTCCTTATGCTTAAATTCAAGTGCTATGCACGCTTGGCATAATTTTACAAGTGTTGATGATATAGTCTTGCAGGTTCTTCCACTTGTTTTTGGATGAGAGCAGCAAATAAAGCAGCAGTAGTATCTTTGGTGTAAGTGCCTGCTGTTTTTTTGTCTCTTTCTCTCATGGTCATCCCTTCTGTGAGCAATTTAAGGGCTTTGGCCATAATCTCCTTGGTAACTACCACTTCTACCATGTGCTGGTCAGAAATCTGGGCTGTTCCATCTTCCTTGATCGTAGACAAGAGCTCATAATCTTTCTGAAAGTCTACACCACATGGCTCTTAGTCGTAGAATGCTCTAAGTGCAAGCATTCTGTTAGTTTCTTTTGTTTCAGGCTTTGATGCAACATCGTATACCTCTTTTGGCAAAAGTTGTAGTTCTACTTGATTTCCTTCTTCACTATTGAAGCTGAGTCCAATTAGTATGCTGGCATCTCTTGCAGCTTTTCCTTGTTGGTCACCCGTCTCTTGGCCTTCTCCCCAACTTGCATGGCTCATGTTAGATGAATAAATTGTCAAAGTTAGAAGATTTCTGCAATTTCCACTCTGAAATGTCCTTCTGTCTAAATTGCAGACAAATTGAGTCCAATTTGCTTCAAATCAATTTTTGAACATGCATAGATGCATAAAAACATGTAAATATTAAAATCATGAAGTCCAAGCAAAGATTCGCCACAAAACTAAATAATTAGGATTATTGACAACTGAGAAAGTTTTTCAACTTCTTGCAATTTTGGCATTATAGGCTTGAAAATATAACAAATAGATACTTTGAGTGAAGTGTGGGCTCATTTGAGTGCACATGATGAAAATGGTGCTAGACTGTAACAGGACTTGATTTTGAAGTGTTTTAGCAATTAATTTTAGTTTTCTAGAAAGTTTTGGTCGTTTTAAAGTTGGTCCACTGTGTAGAAGGATGTGTGGATTGTTTTCGTCCAATAAATTTTTGTGATCCGGAAGGCACTTTCTGGGTCATTTTTGAAGGTGTTAACGTGAGATTTTGGAAAAGTGATGTATGAAGCGATTGAAGCCTGTGTTATAAGGAAAAACTTTGGTAGTATGAGTCTGTAGAGATTTTGATGTTTTGATGCTCATTGAGGGCCAAAGATTAAGGAAAAAGTGAGATTTTTTGTTTTTGCATTGTTTTTGTAGAAAATGCTGTTTTGCAGGTTGATTTTTAGCAAATCAGAGCAGGCTATGGAAATTTTCCATCACATAGCCGTCGAAGAGCGCAACGAGGGCAGCAAGATTGTGTGAGACGGACTTGGGCTGTTTTGGCTCCGTTTATGAGTTATATTCAGTTGAAGACAACTGAAAATTTTATGACGAAAATTCAGTCTAACCTTTACGGATCGCTTCGTGATCAGGTTCTTATCTTATTCTCGCAGGTATACTTGGTGTGAAAGTAGAGTCGATCGAATGCCAGAAATAGAAAAGCGGCTATTTTGAGAGGTCGCATACTTTTCGAGGAAAAGAAGGAAAAGAAAGACTGGTGATGCGTTTTTGGGGATCATTCACAGATCTCTTCGGTGAGTGCGAGTGCGAGTGCGATTGCGATTGCAAGTGCGAGTGCGAGTGCAAAGTGCGCCCATATATTTTATTGCTCCTCTGTTGTATCAAAACTCTGCAAACATCCATCAATACACAGATCTCTTTCTCTATCTTTTGCTGTCTATCTCTATTATTTTGGTCCTGTGACATAGATTTAAGCTTTCCATCTCTGAAACAGTAGATATAGAGGAATTTTGAGATTTTGGGAGCCAAATTACCTCAAACTTGATTAGGGGGCTTAGGACATCACGATCATGTACTTTGGTCCCATGAGGTCAAAGTAGCAATGTCTCCCTATCTTGGTCAAAAAGTAAATAATTGCGATTATTAATTTTTTACCCAAATGGACATTTTTTGAAGCAACTTCGTTCTAGGAATGATGTAGACTCTGTGTATGAAGTATGAGGTGATTTGGATCAAATCATGTGATAGATAACTCAGAAATTGGTTTCAAAGGACTTCTTTGCGTTTTTTGGCAGTTTTTCAATTTATCTTTGATCAATTTGGCTCAAACTTGACATGTGGCATGTAATAGGTGTGTACAAGTGATGGGTGATGTGAACGTACCATTTTCAAGCCAAAATATTACAAAAGTAAATAATCGCAATTATTTACAACAGTCAACGTTTTCTTGCAAAACTTGAAAATTTTGACCTAAACATATTCAATACACCTAAAACAAGTCCTAAATTGAATTTGGTAAAGTTTTGTCCTGTTGGTATCAATTTGGGCTTTGTCAACTCTGAGATCACCAATTTTTGTGACTACATGGCCTGTGGAGTGAGTTAGTCACTTTCGAGGCTTTGGAGTTATCCGCTACATAGTCCTCAAGCAACTTATCGGATTTTGGCCCATTCCGAGTCAGTTTGACTTCATATATCAATTTTGACGCTTTGTAGCCTTCGAGCCATTTTTTGCTGTTTGAGGGCTTGCCTTGATTGATTTTATGAAACCAACCATATATGTCGTCTATAGACCCCATCTAGAAGCTATTTGTGGAGTCCAAATCGAATTCTGGCATCTGCCAAAAACCTAGCTTTTCTACTTGGGACCCCCCTCGACCTTTGCAAAATGGTCAACTGTTGATATATAAGTGTTCTATTGTGTTGGAGAATGCTACAATTCAAGTCTCATCAAATTTGGTTGAGCTAACAAGCCGCTATGGTCACTTTTTGATAGTAGGTCTTCGTGCATTGCTCAGGTTTTAGGGTTTTTTCTGGGGGTTTAGACTAGCTACCGGCCATAGAGAATGGATCGTTGATAAGTATAGAACTTACCCTCATGTCTCATGTGAGAGGGCGTTGTAAACAGGTGACTATGGACTCCGGAAGTATCGTGCGAAAGAGGTCGAAAAGCTCTCTCTCCAAAAGCGAGAGGTGGAGATGAGGAGATTTTAGCCTACCTTGGGCATCTATTCTTGTACTTTTTGAACCCTTTTTCCCCAAATTCTCCTTTTAGTCCTACTAGGATGTGAAATCTATGTTAGACTCAAAAAATTCCCCAATCGGACTCCTGTAGCCATTCTGCAAGAATTCTGGCAAAGTCGGTCTGGCCGCCTAATTTAGGCTTCCTTCTTTCATCCATCGATTTGATTAAATTTTTTGTGCATGTCCGCCTTGTCCTTTTGATCATCAGCATATCTATATGTTTTTGAAATGAGCTCATCTGCTATTTATTACTAATTTTTGACCTGTTTGTTGAAAAAATCAAAGAAAATGACAAAATGCTTTAAAAAAGCAAAGTAAAAATCCAATAATTAAGAAAATCCATTGAAAAACAGAGGTTTATTGTTTTTTTGTGGATTTCGCCATTTTTAAGTCTCAATATTAAGAAAAAATGATGAAAATGACAAAAGAGACCATTTTTTGATGATTTTTTGATAGTATATATAGTATTCACACTCATCAAGGAGATGTTATCAGTTAAAATTTACCTGTTGACGACTTGTTATGAGCATTATTAGATAATTTTGCAAAAATTCACACATTAACATCAACTTTTTTCTCTCTCTGCAAATATTGCCCTTAATTACTTAGTTCTCGTACTCCGAGACGATTGTGTGTATGGGTTAAACACTGGTGTCTAAGCATAGCTGTTAGAAACAAACTAACTCGGATACCATTTTTTGGAGCTCTCATCGTAAAAGCACTTATTATTTTGATAAATCGGGAACATTGTTTGCGGATAAACTTTGTAATTGATGAGCCGGGGCTACAAGCTTCCAGATTGTATCAACCTATTTTTAGTTAGAGGTCCCAGAATATTAGTTTTGGCGATCAAAAACCTTGGCTAAGGTATAAAAGCCAATTTTTGTAAGTTATTTTCAAGTTTTGGATAATAAAATACACAGCGTGAGCTAACGACGCTCACTTATCTCCTTCTCTTGATTCCTACTCCCTTCCCGGTTGTCACATTGTAGTCGCGTCTGTTACATTGCAACCTTAAGTATGAGCTCTATGCATTGACGTAAACAATTCACAGTATTTTGTAGCTTTTGGCATCGTCGACCCGGGGGCTAATCTCTTCATAAGTAGAAATTTAGACTTCAAAATATAAAACTAAGCATAGGCGGGTTTTAGGACATCATTGCTAAGCATTTAGATGAATTCTGGGTCAAAAACGACTAGGTCAAAATTCCACCCCTGTTAATAATCGCGATTATTGCACTTCACCTAAAGTGGAATTTGAGACCATAAGCATGTGTACTGATGAGCGACTAGCTTTTGGTGATTTCGGTCATTTGATTGTAGCTTGAGCTAGATGCGAGTTTTTTGTTGTTTCCAAGAGAATGACAACCTCTTGTGGCCTCTATGCACTAGTTGAGTCAACTTCGTCCCATGGATCGACCATTTATTCATGGTTCTCGCTATGTCTGCTAAGATAAGAGTGAGGTTAGACAACTGTCCCACATTTGACGCCGCTGTCGGAGATTGAAGAGACCTAAACTAGGAAAAAACAGGAGCATCTTGTGAAGCTATCCTTTAACTTCCTCTAGGATCTCCTAGAGTCAAAACTTTCTTTTGAAAACTGCATAGCTTAAGATTGTCGTCTTTTGATGTGTAGAGGTAGCTTGGAAGTAATTGTACTTGGGTTGAGTGCCTTTAGGATTGTAGATTAGATTAGGATTTGAAGAATGATTGAAAGGCGAGACAAATCTTAAGATCAAGACTCTGAAAATTGTAAAAAACGAAAAAACGAGTGTTTGTGGACACTTTCCACAACCCCAATGCAGTAGACCCTAGAAGTAGGGTAAGTAGAATCCGAGGTGGATTTCAAGACATTGCTCTCTCCAAAAGAATCAATTGTGAGTTGCTATATGAAGTTGCAGAATTTCAAGTCTACGGTTAGAAATAACACCAGAAGGCTGTCAACCTCTCAATCCGACTGGAGTGTACACTTTAAAAGCCGTATGAACCAGGGGGTAAGCTCAAGGACACATTGAGGTAGAAATTTCAAGAGTTTACAAAAACTCAGAATATTTACTTTCTCTTGACATTTTAGGCCAAATTAAGTTTTGACTTGATTCATAGGCTTAAAATAGCTCATGAAAAGACTGTCCATTGAAAAAGTGCAAAAACGTGTTCATTTTGGGCCTAAAGTAAATAATCATGATTATTTACTTTCAGCTCAAAACTAACAAAGGTTGATACCAGTGACTCATTGCATATGTACAAACAACTTTTGTAAAGGACCAGAAAATTTGGATCACCAAACTGACAAAAAACTGGGTAAAAACTAAATTCTGTATTGACTTTCGGGAACTTGAGGGTAAATTGGAAACGATTTTTCTCAAACTCAATGAAACTTAATTCATAGGCTTATATTAATGTGATAGACATGTGTACATACTCAGCTCATAAAAAAGATGCAAAAAGTTACCAGAAGTAAATAATCACGATTATTTACATCTGTCCCATTTCTCAACTGTACCACTTGGAAACTATCTTAGAAGAAGTCTCATACACTTTTTCAGATATAACATCTAAAATGCCTTCCTATTTGACTCATTCTGGAATCGGAACGACAATGCGGTACAAGCACATATTCACATTCTATAAGACTAATAAACATGGAGCTCAGGTTTACCTAGATCCTAATGAAGAGTATGCTATCCACATTGATGACCACGAAATAGAGTTTGAAGAGGAAATATGAGCAAATAACCAAGGAAAAATGTACATGGACAGAAAAAAAACTCAGTACTTAAAAGTTGGAAACCTTGATGTGATCGATAAATGGGAATTAGAGGTGAAGACACTCATTCCGGATATGGCAGCAAAAGAAGGAGCACCGACATTAGAATTCGAGGGATACGATCAAGTTGATTTGAAGCCTTTAAAATGGCTTACCACGGATAATCCTAGGATCGGACTCTATTATTGGGAGGATAGAAACTTCAAAGATCTTCTCTGGACTTCTGATGCCAAATCAGGACAGTTGAATCCCATGAAGATCATCTATATCTTGAAAATCAAAGACAAGGGTCCAACAGATCTACTAGCCTACCTATTTAGGGATTTTTATAGCAATAACTTTGTTGTGATGACTCCTGAAGAGGTGGAAAAAACCAAATACCAAGGGTACTCCATAAGGGATTGGATATTGGGCCAAGGACCAAAAACTATTCCACGAGAAGAGCTCCGTGAGAGATCTTCCGAGAGTAATGTTAAGAAACCAAAAACCACCTCATCACGAAGAAAACTGGGTGACACTAAAGCTAGTCCAAGGCTACATGAGTCACTTTTTCCAACATACTGGTTTGAAGGATTCGGAACAGGACCAACTACCAGGAGACCGGGAGTTGAACCAAATAGACGTGTCAGACCAGCTGATTTTCAGAAATGGGTCAGAAAATACAGTGGATCTATGGATCTATATGACCATTTAGAAAGATTTAAGCAAGTGCTAAGAGTAGAACTCATATTTGATTTCCATACTCAAGTGCTAAGTGCAAACAAATTCGTGTTCTTTGTGGACCACCAAGCTTTATTGTACTTGGTCAACAAGCCTTGTGCAACACAGGAAGAATAGTGAGACGGTTCATCATTCTTTTGGGATTTGATTTCAGTGTAGTTGTGAAAAAGGGAGCCACTCATCAAAGAGCTAATCATTTCTCAAGGATTGTTTCAGGAGAACCACCTAAGGGAGTAGACGATGATCTACTAGATGCATATATGTTCTCCATTGAAATGATACCTAGATGGTCGAAAAACATGGTATCCCTGGTGATCATACCTCAAGTGGATTCACAAATACCACTTCCTATCACAATTGGATTAATTGAGCAATTGGCTATGTATCAATTACTTGCTGGAAGGTTGTACAAAAGAAATCGTGATGGAATATTTCTTTTATGTATTAATCCCCAAGGAAAAAAACCAATACTTGAGTCAAGCACATATAACCATAGTAGGACTTCACTTTGCGGAAGACCAAACTATGTGACGAATCTTGAGACTTGGAGTATTTTGGCCTCAATGTTAAAAACAAACACTCAATGTACCTCATGTGACACTGTTCCAAATGTTGCATGTTCCTAAGTGGAGTAACTATCTAGTTATTCACTTGTCAAGCCGGACATTTCCTGAGGATATGAGTAAACACTGTCAAAGATCAATTGAAACAGAAGCAAGAGCCTATGCTCTTATTGGAAATCAATTGTATAGAAGAGGTAAAGTTCAACATCTACATCTTTGTGCAAATGAAGACGAATATACTCCTATTTTAGATCAAGCACATGTTGGATTAGCCGGAGGTCACTTCTCAATTGAGACCACCACAAGAGCAATCTTAATGGCAGGCATATGGTGGCCAACACTTTTTGCAGATGCCAAGGAATATGTTCGAAAGTATGATGCATGCCAACGACCTAAAATGCCAACACGTGTAGATAGCATGTTCTTAGGACCAATGATGGGGAATAGAGCTTTCTCAAAATGGGATATAGACTTTGTTGGGCCAATATAGCCACCGGATTATAGGACCCAAGGTCAATATATCATTGTAGCAATGGACTATTTGACTAAGTGGGCCAAGGCTAAAGCAACTCAAAAGGATGATGCCAGAACCAGAGCCGCATTCTCATATGAGTATGTATTCACAAGATATGGACTACCAATAGAAATTGTGAGTGATAAAGGAACTCATTTCCTCAATGATGTAATTGACTATTTACTTAATGAATTTATGGTCATCCATAACAAATCAGCTCCCTATCACCCACAAGCAAATGGACACAAGCGGAGCATACAACCAAAATTCTTAGCTCAGTATTGAATAAAGTGGCTAGTTCAAGAAGAACAGATTGGGAAACAAATATCCATGCAGCTCTATGGCTTACTGAGTTTCATTCAAAACAGCTTTAAATGCTATACCCTTTAACCTTTTTTATGGTCCCGATGCCATATTGCCAAAAGAATTTCTATTGCCGACACTAAGGGTAGCAAAGGATTTTGAGTGGATAGGACATGAACTGTCAAACAAACTTGAAGATTTAGAAAAACTAGATGAGCAAAGTCTAACAGTTGTAGCTCACATCTACGCACAAAATCAAAATCAAAAACAATTTTTTGATTTCCATCTTGTTACAAAAATCTTCAAGAAAGGGGCCTTAGTTTCAGTCTATTCTCTTAAGAAACACATTTCCAAGTTTAAGAAAAAGGGTAACGAACCATTTGTAATTGAAGATGTATCTCCGAGTGGAGCAGTGAAGTTCTCCACCCTAGATGGTGAACCAATGTCTAATTGGATTAGTGGATGTTGTTTAAAAAAGTATAAAATACCACTAACCAATGAATTGCTAGAAAGAATGCATATAGCCAAGCAACGAAAGATAAAACGACAACAGATTATTGATGAAGCCCAAGAAGAAGCTTGGCTTTGAGTACTCAAAATAAAAGCTGCTCTCAAGAATCAACAAATACCTATTCCCATCAACACTGTGGAGATAGTTGACCGACAATGAGAATTACCAAAGGATGTAGTGTCAACAGATGAAGAATGGTTAGATGTAATGGACCTTTGCATCAAAGTACAACTGAACGGCCATAACACGAATGCATTGGTCCACAGAGGAGGACGAGTAAATGTAGTTAGTTATTCCACGTACAAGAAATCCACAAACCAATCTTTGACAAAAGGAATAGCGACTATTAAAGGATGCAATAAGAACCCAACACCAACACTAGGAGTAGTCAACCTGAACGTGATAGTACATGGATGTTCATGCACTCATCAGTTTGTATGATTACGGGATGAACACATGAATGAGACAATGATTCTAGGGATCTCATGGATGCAAACATACAAGGAAGTGCCAGATTGGGACACCAACCAGCTAAAGCTATCACCTAAAGGCGGACAACTATTTGTTCCAATTGCACCAAGCAAGGAGGAATGGAAAAGAAGTGCCCAACATAAAAAACCATAAGCAATAAATCTTCTCCATCCTATTGACAAGCAAATGCTACAAGTAGCATGCAAGGAATAAGGCAAATTTCGGTACCAAAGGCACAGCTTAAAGACAAGCCGATTCAAATTTGGGTGCCCAAAACATCGTCTACAATACCAAAGCAAGTTCCAATGTTCAAAACCCAAAAGGGAGCATCTCCTAGCAAGGAACCTAAGACAAAATGGATTTGGAAGAAAAAGGAGCACTTACCTTCCCCACAAACGGTAAAGCGGACGAAGCAGTGGCGAGTTAAGTCTCCAAAAGTTCAACCACAATAGTCTAACTAGGACAAACAAAGATATCAGTGGCGGGTAAAATCTTGACAGCTTTTACTAGTACCAATAGCTCATAAAATCAGAGTGCCAAAGTATCCTCAAGGTACAATCAAGCAAAGATCACACAAGCTACAACAATTGCTCTTTGGAAGACTACAACAAGAAACCTCAACATCAGAAACCCTTGAGTTAATTACTCAAGACCTACCTCTTGCACAACATAATGGTTGTAACTACATTGATCTTCAAAGCATGGTAGAGCCATCCAAGGCTATGCATAGACACCAGTGTTCAACCCGTGCACACAGTCGTCTTGGAGTACGCCATCTAGGAGGTGTGGAAGGACACTAAGTAATTAAGGGAAATGTTTGAAGAGGGAGAAAAAAGTTTGATGTTAATGTGTGATTTTTTACAAAATTACCTAATAATACCCTTAACTAGTCATCAACAGGGGAAATCTAACTGATAACATCTCCCTGGTGAGTGTAAATATTGTATATACTATCAAAAAATCATCAAAAAACAGTCTTTTTTGTTGATTTTCATCATTTTTTCTTGATATTGAGACTTAAAAATGGAGAAATCCACTAAAAATCAATAAACAGGTCAAAAATTATAATAAATAGCAAATGAGCTCAAATGGAAAAATTCAAGATACGCTAATGATCAAAAGGACAAGACGGACAGGCACAAAAATTATCAATCAAATTGGCAGATAGAAGCGGGAAGTCTAAATTAGGCGGCTAGACCGACATTGGCAGAATTCTTGCAAAATTAGCTACAGGAGTCCGATTAGGAAAATTTTTGAGTCTAACAAAAATTTCACGGCGTGGTAGGACTAACATGGGAATTTGGGGAAAAAGGGTTAGGAAAGTCCAAGTATAGATACCCAAGGTAGGATAAAATCTCCTCATTTCTACTTGTCGCTTTTCGAGAGAGAGCTTTTCGACCTCTTTTGCGCGCGATTTCCAGAGTCCACAGTCACTTGTTTATAGCGCCGTCTCACACGCGACATGAGGTGTAAGTTCTATACTTATCAATAATCCATTTTGTGCGGCGGATAGCTAGTCTAAACCCTTGGAAAAAACCCTAGAATCCGAGCAGTGCACGGAGACCTACGACCAAAAAGTGATCATAATGGCTTGTCAGCTCAACCAAATCAGATGAGACTTGAACTGTAGCATGTTCCAACATAATAGAACACTTCCATATCAACAGTTGACCATTCCGCAAGGGTCAAGTAGAAAAGCTAGGTTTTTCATAGATGCCATAATTGGATTCTGACTCCACAGACAGCTTACATACGAGGTCTATACACAATGTATATGGTTGGTTTCACAAAATCAATCAAACCAAGCCCTCGAAAAGCAGAAAACGGCTCGAAGGCTACAAAGCATCAAAATTGACATACGAAGTCAAACTGACTCCAAATGGGCCAAAATTGGATGAGCTGCTTGAGAACTATGTAGCGGACAAGTCTATAGTCTCAGAAGTGACTAACCAACTCTACAGGCCATGTAGTCACAAAAATCCGTGATTTCGGAGTCGACAAAGCACGAAGTGATACCGACAGGAGAAAACTTTACCAAGTTCATGTCATGCCAAGGGTAGGACTAGACGGGCACAGCCCGGGCAATGTGCCATACACACATGCAGTAAATGGGTCTATATATGGAAGAGGGCTAGGGGCCTATATATAGGATGGTTGGGAGGTTATTCGCATGTCTGTCTACCCGCCAGCCTCACAGACACACATGCAGTAAAGGGGTCTATATATGGAAGCGGGCCAGGGGCCTATATATAGGATGGTTGGGAGGTTATTCACATGTCTATCTACCCGCTGATAGGAGCAAAGCGAACCCCGAACCCCGACGGCCTCTAAAACACCGAGGACCGAATGGCGCACCTTGAGCCTGTCATGGTAAAGCAAACAGGGGGCACCACCTAGCTTCAGCGGCTAGGACGCAAACAACACACCACCATAACAAAGTTTTCATCCAAGAGAGATGGATGCTTGGGAGTAATGATGAAAAGGAAAGGGAATGAGATCAAGTGAGAGAGAGAGAGAGAGAGAGAGAGAGAGAGAGAGAGAGAGTGAGGGAGGGGTATAGCGGCTTAGTACTTAGGCATCACAAAAGGATGGCGAATCCGCACACCCTTCACACATACACAAGCTCACTCCAAAACACAAGACTAGGTGGCGATTCCGCACACCTCACATGGGCAAAACATTGCAAGAAAACATACTCACAAAACCTCAAGCTTTATTTAGAGAATTAGGCGATGAAATGGGGAGCATAGGGTAGGGGAATGAGAAGGGGGAGAGTGGTAGAGCACATGGTGGATAGGTGGGAGTTGATGGCGAAGACTCGCACGAGGATTATGGCCATCATCCTTCATTTAGTTGCCCTTCATCTTCCATAGCCAAGGGTGTAGAGGTCATGCACAAGATAAGCATGGTGATTGCGGTGATGGTGATGGTGTGGGTGTGTGTGTGTGCACTAGGCACACACAATGCATAGTGTGTTCTTTGCTGATGTTGTGTGTTCTAGAATTTAGAAATGAAGAAATCATTATCTACATAGGCCATGTGACTATGGGCCCCACTTGTCTGGCTGTGTGTATATGTGCCAGAACAGCAGTCTCATGAGAGAGAGACTAAGAGAGAGAGATGGGTTGATGAAAAAAAAGTGAGAGGTGACATGGAGAATAAAGTAATTACAAGAGGGGAGAGAGGGGAGTGTGCTCAGAGGTGAATCTGTGTGCAGATGTGTGTGAACACAAGAAAAATCAGGTAACCATCGGGTGGGGATGGGTATGTGGGCACCTTTTTCAGTGAAACTGAGTGTGTGTGAGTGTGGGGGAGGTTATTTAGCTACAAGACAAGAGACATGGCACCCTTTAGAGAGAGGGGGGGTAATATTGGTCATGGGGGGTATACTATTTTGGAAGATAGGGTAAGTTGCATGTGAGTTAGGGTGCATTATTGGTGAGTTAGAATGCATTATTGGTGAGAGGTGGGGTAGCTTGAGGGGAGAGAGAAAGGAGAAAGGACAAGGGGAAGAGAGAGGGGGTTGACCTTTTGAGTGGAGGAGAGGAAAAGGGACACACGGCGGGGCAACAATGAAGAAAAAGGAGGTAAGGTGGGGATGGGCTGCCCCGCAGGCATGAGGTGGCCTATTTTACCTTTCTCATATATTTACATAATCATACTTTATTTTTTTCTTACTTTTTCCAATGTCTTTTATCACTCCCTCCCTAAGAGGGGGTTTTCATGGGGTGGGGACGAGAGAAGAGGGGTATGGGAGCTTGGCTTGTGAAAAGCCCCCATCATTAGCCCTCCCTTTTTGGCTAGAGGCATTCATGTCTCTAGCTCATCTGTTTGATCATTATCGTAGGAGGTGGCGGCTGATGGTGTGTCCTCATCTGGAATGTCAATAGGTGGAGCCTCGTCAAATCGAAGAAAATAAGGTTTAAGTCGCCAAACATTTACCCTGGTTTTATGAAGTTTTCCATCAGCCTCCATAAGCTAGTAGCTTCCATTGGCATACTTTTTCCTGACGATGAAAGGACCTTCCCATCGGAGTAGGAGTTTCTTATCCTTGCGCGTGTCGAAGCGATTGTCATAGCGGAGCACCAACATTCCTTTCTTCAATTCTTTTTTCCGGAGATGCTCGTTAAAGCTAAGCCGTCTATGCTCTGCTTGTGCTGCATAATAATTTATTGCTTCTTCTCTGTCCAGCTGCAGTCTTTCCAAGTTGATGATGTGATCTCTCAAATGCATGTTGGGCTATTGAAGCTGGCTTGCCATTACTCCGAGACTTTGTAGTTGCACTTCAATGGGCAAGATTGCTTCCTTACCAAATACTAGATGATACGGTGTGAATCCCAAGGATGTACGAAATGAAGTTCTGTAGGCCCATAAAGCTGGTAGTAGATACTTATCCCAGTCTCCAGGATGATTGTTTACCTGCTTGGTAATAATTTTAGAAACCATTCCATTTACCTTTTCAACTAGACCATTACATTGAGGGTAATATGGTGAAGAGTGCCTCCTTGTAATGCCCAGTTTCTGCATTAATTCTCCTACCAAGTCTGCTCTGAAACCTGGCCCTCTATCAGAGATGATCTGTAAAGGTGTTCCAAACCTACATCATATGTGCTCGTAGATAAATTTAGCTACCTCTACCGCTGTGATTCTAGTGGTGGCTGTAGTCTCTGCCCATCTAGTCATGTAGTCGACCCCCATGATAATGTAGAATTTTCCTGAGTTGGCCCTAGGTAATGGCCCAATGGCATCGATGTGTTGTACAACATAGGGAAATATTTCATCCATGGTTAGAATCATAAATTGCTTAGGCAGCAAATATGACCTAAACTTTGTAGTTGCAAATCTAAGAGCTAGGACTAAGTGTTCCACATGGGTGAAACCTTTCTCTCCTGCTGTCATCATTCGACTAGAGAAGTAGATTGGCCTCATGATAGATGTCGTCGTATACTTTTGGAGTAGCACAGCCCCCAATGAGTCATCACCAACACTTGAGGTGACATAGAATTTTTCATCCCACTTAGGTGGTGAGATAGTTGGCAGAGTGGCTAAGACCTTCTTTACCTTGTTGTAGTGATGTTCGCTTTCCTCGTCCCAAGTGAAAGTTGATCTTTGAGTGAGTTGTTGTAGTGGTAGAACAAGTTGTGATAGTAGATGTATGAATCTACTTAAGTACCTCACCTTCTGTAGAAAAGAGACCAGTTGACGTGCGGTCGTTGGTGAAGGTAGGGCTATGAGTGCGGACACCTTACTTGGGTCGGCGTTGATACCTTTTGCTGAAATTTCATGGCCTAGTAGAATGACTTTACTCTCCCCAATGTGGCATTTGTCCACATTTAGTTGCCCACCTAGGCTCTGCAACCTGGCCAAACCTTCAGTTACCTTTTCTAAATGTGAAATACGGGAGCTATATATACAAAAATCATCAATGAACACTCTTATGGATGTTCCAAAGAACGGTTGAAAAACATATGTGACATATCTTTGGAATGAGGCAGGTGCATTTGTGAGACCAAATGGCATAACCCTGTATGCAAAACAACCCCATGGCGTGATAAAAGTGGTTTTTAGCTGATCTTCCAAGGCTATGCGTATTTGAAAGTATCCAGAATAACCATCATAGATGGTATAGCATTCAAAACCCGCTACTTCATTCAGAATTTCATCCAAGAAAGGGAGAGGAAAGTGGTCTCTCTTTGTAGCTGCATTTAGTGGTTTGTAGTCAACACAGACCCTCCACTTACCATTCTTTTTAGGCGTCACCACTACGGGTGACACCCATTCTGAGTTTTCTACAGGATAGATGAATCCGGCCTCCAGCAGTTTCCTTACCTCGGCCAAGAGTGCCTTTTCTTGTATGACCCCCAGTCGTCGTAGCTTTTGCACAACTGGTTTTACTCCTTCCTTCAGCTTAATATGATGTTCCACCACTGTAATGCCTGTGATTCTTTCATAGTTGTCAATGAACAGGTTAGGAAATCCCATCAACATTTGCAAAAAACTATCTTTCTCCTCAAGTGTTAATTCCGTAGACAACATACCCTTCAACCTACTTCCTCCTAGACCAGGTGATTTTCTCTCCTCTTCATTGGGTTTCCCTTTTGGTGATGGATCACCAATTGTGCTTACTCTTTGTGGATCCTTCATAATGATACCTATCACATCAATGGAACTGTCACTTTCGTTGGTGGATGTGGTATCCTCCTCAGAACTGGAAGATTCTCTAGTGGTTTCATCTGCTGATGTTTCCAGATTCATTTCCTTCTGCTTGCCAATCCTCATGTCGTAGTAGATTGTCTCCCCTTTCTTACCGGTCATGCGTAGAAGGCCGGTACCCCAGTCCTGTTTTGCCTTCATGGCTATCAACCATGGCCTTCCCAAAATTAGTGGATAGCCCTCCCCCTTAGTAGGCATTACAAAAACATCTACCTCTACCTCAGTGTTGAAAGCTTTGATTTTCACGGCACTTACCACACCCACACACTTTACTTTTGCATTGTTTGCCATCTTTGCCTTGCATGGAGAAGGCCCGTCAACCTCGAGCCCTAATCGAAGCATCATAGCTTCACTCATTACACATATTTGTGCACCTCCATCAATGTAGGTGTTTCCAACCCTCTTTCCTTTTATGTTTACGTCGACAGTTGGAAGGATGTCGTCCATGTTGCATCCCGAAATTGCTCCGGCTACCTTTGTTTTGGAGCGTCTTCTACTTACCATTTTAGACCATTGTTGCCTTACTTTTGGTGCAAGATGTAGCAGCTGTGGCCATGTAATCTTCGGTCCTTGCTCTGCCGCATGCAATGTTAGATCATAGGGCTTAGAACTTTCCCCTAGCTGGAAGTCGGTGATGCCCAATTTCCGTCGTGGCCTGGATGGCCTCTTGCTAGTTTTTCCTCTCATGCTTCTCTCATCATCTGATTGTGTAGCTTTCTCCCTCCTAGCTCTTTTCACAGTCATGGCTTCAAGTGGTTCTAAAAAGGTTACCTTCTCCTTACCCTTGTCCCTCTCCTTTGCTCTGGGTGGATCCACTACTATGGCTTTTTCTTTCTCTTCTAGCCTTATGATGTTTACATGGCGATCAGGTGGTGGGGCTGGTGGAAGAGGTGGGATGGATGCTTGTAGTGGTGTCTGGGGTGGACGTAGAATTTGTGTTGGTGGGGGTGGTGCTCGGGGTGGGGGTGTTCTTTCTCTAGGGGGTGACAATTGGTTCCTCCTACCTCCTCTATTATAGTTTTGTCGTGGTTTGGGACAATAGTACATACCGTGACCGTCTTCTCCGCAGTTGTAGCAATGAGACTCCCTGTTTTGTCATCGTGCTCTTCCAGGGTCTTGATCTCTTTCTTGAATCCTCCCTTGTTGTATTAAGTGGACAGACAAATTTTGCAGTTGGTCAGTAATATGGGCCAACATATCTTGTTGGTCATCTCTTACCCCAAGAGCCGGTGGTGGTGGTGGAATGGTGGTTATCGTAGTTGCTGGTCGACGAGATGTTAGTGATTTTGTTGACTCGGTTTCTTTGGATTTCATTCGCAGCTTCTTGTCTTTAAGGCGAGCAATCTCAACGGCTAACTCGTACGTAGCCGGGAATCTACCTTTCACCTTCTCCTTGAGAAGCGGCCATAAGCCATGCGTGAACCGATCTTTTTTTAGGAAATCGGGTGCAGCTTCCCCCCTTGCCAATGACTCAACCCACCGTTCCCACAAATCCACAAATTTGGACTCATAGGTGGCATATTCTAAAAGACCCTCCTGCTTTAAGTCTCTCAACTTGTCCCACAACTTTTCTGAAGTGGTACCCCCCCCAAAGTGCCTCTTAAAAGTGGTTTTTAAGGGTTCCCAGTCATCCTTGGTTGCTTGTGGAAGTGCATTTTACCATGATCTAGCTTCTAGCTTCATGAGATGCTTAAAGATTCTAACCCGGGATTCATCCGTATCTTTGTTGCTCACTACACATGCTACTTCAAAGTCATCTAGGAAGTCTGTTACCAAATCCTCCCCCTTATTTCCTTTAAATGTTGGAAATGCTACAGATGCCATGATTACTGAGAGAGAGCTAGAAAGACACACTGCTTAACTTGCAAAAGTTTTTCTCTTCTTTACAAGGAGGCGTGTATACCCTCTTATACTAGGACATAGATTAAAACTTCAAACGGTACATTTCCTTGTACCAAAGGTAAGACAAATGGTTGATCTGATGCCAGAACCTCCAAAAACCACTCCCCACCCGGCATGGTGTCAATGACGTGCTGGTAGTGAGCCTTCAAATCCAGTATTACCTTGATTGAGCGTACACGTGTTGGTATGTGTGATCTGTCTTGAGGTAGGTTGTACTGATTCATGTGAAACTTAGAGGTGCTTAGTCACTGTCCAAGATTGTAGGAGAGGGTGGTGTTCTTTTCAGTAGAGCCCTAGTTTCTCTAGTGAGAGTGTGAGACAATGCTTCCGTTATCTGTGATGCAGCATCAGGTGCGACTTGAAAACTGACTGTGATAATTACCTCGGTGACTTGAGTTACCCGATTCTCAAAGTAGAATAGTGTTGATTCTCTATTGTGTAGAGCTCCTTCCATTTTGTTGTTGTGGGTTGGTTGTAGGTTGTGGACATGGTTTCGACCTTCTCCTTCTTCTTCTTGGCACTTGGCCTATGTATATCCATTGGGTTTGGCATGTTGGTTGACTCTCCCACTGCAAATCGATTACCGTTACGCCTGGCACTCGAGCTTCGATGGAGATGCGGAGTTCATCTAGTTGTGCTCGGAGCTCTTCTTCTTCTGTCGTCCAATTAGCAAATCTTGCTAGCCACTTATCCATTCACAATAGTTTAAGGGTTTTAGTCTTGTAAACTAAAGGGTTTCATGAAAAGATCCTCAGTGGGGGCACCAAATGACAGGAGCAAAGCGAACCCCGAACCCCGACGGCCTCTAAAACACCGGGGACCGAATGGCGCGCCTCGAGCCTGTCATGGTAAAGCAAACAAGGGGCACCACCATAACAAATTTTTCATCCAAGAGATATGGATGCTTGGGAGTAATGATGAAAAGGAAAGGGAATAAGATCAAGTGAGAGAGAGAGAGAGAGAGAGAGTGAAGGAGGGGGTATAGCGGCTTAGTACTTAGGCATCCCAAAGGATGACGAATCCGCACACCCTTCACACATACACAAGCTCACTCCAAAACACAAGACTAGGTGGCGATTCCGCACACCTCACATGGGCAAAACATTGCAAGAAAACATACTCACAAAACCTCAAGATTTATTTAGATAATTAGGCGATGAAATGGGGAGCATAGGGTAGGGGAATGAGAAGCGAGAGAGTGGTAGAGCACATGGCGGATAGGTGGGAGTTGATGGCGAAGACTCGCATGAGGATTATGGCCATCATCCTTCATTTAGTTGCCCTCCATCTTCCATAGCCAAGGGTGTAGAGGTCATGCTCAAGACAAGCATGGTGATTGCGGTGATGGCGATGGTGTGGGTGTGTGTGTGTGCACTAGGCACACACAGTGCATAGTGTGTTCTTTGGTGATGTTGTGTGTTTTTGTGTGATGGTGACCCCTCTTTATATAGGGGAGGGGGGGGGGGGGATAAATTCTAGAATTTAGAAATGAAGAAATCATTATCTACATAGGCCATGTGACTGTGGGCCCCACTTGTCTGGCTGTGTGTATATGTGCCAGAACAGCAGTCTCATGAGAGAGAGACTAAGAGAGAGAGATGGGTTGATGAAAAAAAAGTGAGAGGTGACATGGAGAATAAAGTAATTACAAGAGGGGAGTGTGCTCAGAGGTGAATCTGTGTGCAGATGTGTGTGAACACAAGAAAAATCAGGTAACCACAGGGTGGGGATGGGTCTGTGGGCACCTTTTTCAGTGAAACTGAGTGTGTGTGAGTGTGGGGGAGGTTATTTAGCTACAAGACAAAAGACATGGCGCCCTTTAGAGAGAGGGGGGGGTATTTGGTTCATGGGATATGATAGGAGAGAGAAAGGGGGGTGGGGTATACTATTTTGGAAGATAGGGTAAGTTGCATGTGAGTTAGGGTGCATTATTGGTGAGTTAGAATGCATTATTGGTGAGAGGTGGGGTAGCTTGAGGGGAGAGAGAAAGGAGAAAGGACAAGGGGGAAGAGAGGGGGTTGACCTTTTGAGTGGAGGAGAGGAAAAGGGACACACGGTGGGGCAACAATGAAGAAAAAGGAGGCAAGGTGGGGATGGGCTGCCCCGCAGGCATGAGGTGGCCTATTTTATCTTTCTCATATATTTACATAATCATAATTTATTTTTTTCTTACTTTTTCCAATGTCTTTTATCACTCCCTCCCTAAGAGCGGGTTTTCATGGGGTGGGGACAAGAGAAGAGGGGTATGGGAGCTTGGCTTGTGAAAAGCCCCCATCACCGCCAGCCTCACAGTTCAATTTAAGACTTGTTTTAGGTGTATAGAAAATGATACCACCACATCACCCATCACTTGTGCACACCTGTTACATGCCACATTTCAAGTTTGAGTCAAATTGATCAAAGATAACTTGGAAAACTATCAAAAAACACAAAGAAGTCCTTTGAAACCAATTTCTAAGTTATCTACCACATTTTTTGATCCAAATCACCTTATACTCCATACACAAAGTCTACATCAAGCCGAGGACCAAGTTGCTTCAAAAAATGTCTATTTTGGTAAAAAGGTTGATAATCGTGATTATTTACCTTTTGGCCAAGATGATGAGAAATTGCAATTGTAACCTCATGGGGCCAAAGCATGTGATGTTCTCAGCCCACTAACCAAGTTTCATCAAATTTGGAGCCCAAAATATCAAAAAAAATTTATATCTAGTATTTCAGAGACCTAAAGCCTAAATCTGGCACCATTCTCACCCTGTGAACCCAAATGAACCCATATTTCACTCAGAGTATCTAATTGATATATATTGCAAGCTTATAATCCCAAATTTACAAAAAGTTGAAAAAATTACTCAGTTGTAAATAATCACGATTATTTACTTTTGTTGCAAATTTTTACTTGGACTTCATGATTTTGATGTTTATATGTGTTTATGCATCTATGCATGTTCAAATTTTGATTTGAAGAAAATTGGACTCAATTTGTGAGCAATTCAGACTAAGGGACATTTCAGAGTGGAATCCGTCAAAATTTCTAACCTGGGCACTCTATTCACCTAGCAGTAGCAATCCAAGCTGCGGAGAAGGCCAAGAGGAGGATGACCAGCAAAGAAAAACTGCAAGGGATGGCAGCTTACCAATTGGACCGAACTTCAATAAGGAATGCCAAGGCAATGTACTTGTCGAAAGAAGAGTTGGAGGAGAACAACACCACAGTATTCATAGGTAGATTCAAAAGCGAAGAAGGACATCAGGTAGAACTACAACTTCTACCAAAAGAGGTCTATGATGTCGAAGCAAAACCTGAGACAAAAGAAGCTAACAGAAGGCTTGGACTCAGAGAGTTCTACGAACAAGAGCCATGTTGAGTGGATTTCCAGAAAGCTTATGAGATCTTGTCCACAATCAAGGAAGATGGAATAGCCCAGATCTCTGACCAACAAGGGAACAAAGCTGAAGTAGTAATTATGAAAGAGATTGTGGCCAAAGCTCTCAAATTTCCAAAAGAGGGCATGACCATGAGAGCTAGAGACAAGAAGACATCAAGTACTTTCACTAAAGAAACTGTTGCGGCTACATTTGTTGACCTAATCCAGAAACAGGTGGAGGAACTAGCAAGGCTATATCACCAACATTTCCACTTCCTGGCAAAGAGACCGCCAAGGTACACCACACCCAATCATGTAGTTGCACCCACAATTACACAAGTGTT
Source organism: Adiantum capillus-veneris (assembly GCF_014529385.1). Taxonomy (NCBI): domain Eukaryota; kingdom Viridiplantae; phylum Streptophyta; class Polypodiopsida; order Polypodiales; family Pteridaceae; genus Adiantum; species Adiantum capillus-veneris. The sequence continues at coordinate 88,186,415 of NC_140944.1, forward strand.
AAATTCGACAACCAGGCAACTGATCAACCACGCGCAATACGTGTTGTTCACATTGAAGGGGAGAAAGAAAGAGGGTAAGATAACATATGTGGAAGCACCTGAGGTACTTACAAGAATTGCCTACCATGCTATTGGCATGGCATATAATTTGTCACCTGCCCCAGATTAGATCACATGGATCGTGTCTACACAACCATACCCTTGAGCCACAAGATCTATCAAAAGAACCTATAAATCTGATGAAGATTTTGCCGAGAGCTCTCTAGAAAGGCATAGTAGCGAAAGCTCCGACAATGAGGAAAGGAGAGCATGCATTGAAGACATGAAACAAGAAGTAGTGGCAGCACATCAAGAGGAGCCGCAACACAAACAAGCAAGGTTTGAGAGGGAAAAGCACTCCTATGAATGCAACCGACAAGCTGTAGGTGAGGAACCAAAGAAGTGGGTGCCGAAAGAGATAAAAGGACCAAGAACAAAGCACCCTGCACAGAGAGAAGCAGAAGATCCAAAGGATCTATTGGAAAGAATGTAACAAGAGGTAGAGGCATTGAAGTAGAAATAAGCTCAAGAAGCAGAAAGAAAAGCTAGAGCAGATGCGGACGAACAAGAAAAACAAGCACAAGAAGCAACCGCACAAGGAGAGACTCAACATGAACAAGGTGACATGTCTCCCCGACCTTCTTCACCCGCTACAGAATAGCATGAACCCCCCATGCCAAGCCCTCCACCATCATCAGCAGATAGAACCACACAAACTGAGCCCATTAAGGAGAAATAGCTTGAACAGAAAGAAGCAGCAGAATCTGCACAACAGGCAGCCACTACTCAGGAGCAAGCCAAATCACAAGAACTAGAGCCGACAGAGGCAGCAAGTCCTTTACCAGAGGAGACAACAAAGTTTGAGCAAACAAAAAAAACAAGAAACATAGGATACCCCTTCTACCTCCACACAATACAAAACGGTCGAGGTATCCACGAAGCCTCAAGATGACAAAGCAGAAGAGGGAAAACCACAGCCTCAAGGGCAAGAACAACCAACCCCCACGACGCCGCTGAGAGAGTCACAAGAGACTGCCGAAATGTCTAGGAAGCTCATAAGAAATGAAGATTGGCAGACCAATGATCAGGTTATCTTTCAAGTCAATGAATATGCAAAGCAAATGTAGGATATGACGGAAAAACTCCGATCAACAACACTTAGCCGCAGCACAAAGGCTAAAGATTTGGCGATGGTGATTGATGCTCTCCAAAGAGATTTAGAAGATAGATTAAATGTCATTACTGATCTGCAATCACAAGTCCATGTGTTGAAAGCTGAAGCTGAACAACACCAACTAGCACAAGACAAACAGCAAAAGGAAATGGAGGAGTTAGGTGAACTTCTCATGAAGTTGAAGGATGCTTGCAAAACAAAAGACAAACAGCTGACAGAGGTTACTAACAAACTTCTAACTACAACTCTGTCAATTCAAAAGATTTAAGTGTAGCTAGATGTCGCAAATGCCTCCTTGGAATATCCAGAGTAGAGGATCAATGATCAGGTAGCTTTTTGGCGACAAATACGTGAAAATCCCACAGTTGCCTCAATCAAAGGAACAGACAAAGTGTACAAAGCACTAGAGAAAAAAAACAAAGACCTCGAGCTAGAGCTAAAGCTAGAGCACTCTCAATGCAAAGACCTAGTATTAATGCGGGTACAACGAGAAGAAGATCTGCTAAAGGAAATAGCCGAGCTGAAAAGAGTCAACCAAATGCTGATCGACGGATGAAAAGAAACACATGGAGAAGCAAGAAATTTAGAACAAAAGACCATATTAGGTATTTTGGTAAAAATCTCACATTATGGGAATCTCCAAATCGACCGAATTCATGTAATTTGGGAATTTTCCACTTAAAGTGGGAAAAATTGAGGTGTGTGGCTAGTAAATAAAGTGAAAATCTCATAGGATTGTGGTGTTGATAAACACCAAAAGTCAAGAGGATGTACAACACATGGATTTGAATAATAACTATAAATTACATAAAACAAAGGAAGATACAAAAAAGATTTTGTTTACAAATTGACTAGTATAGTCACAATAGAAGCTCCACATAATTCTACTCCACATTTGATACCATATCTGAACTTTGATCCAAGTGTGGCTGATGTGCACGAGTGAGGCCTTTTGGCTTTTAGAGCATGTCTTTCTGGAATCTTTATTCTAGAAAATGGTCCTTCTTTGTTGGGTCTCCAGGACCAAACAATTGCATCTATAGTTTCCCACACTTGTGGGTCCTTATAGTTGACAGCCCAATAACCCTTCCAACAATTACTGTAAGCTTGAGTATCTGTCATCCCACTTTTTCTCGCGCAAGGTGCCCAATATTGAATCAAGAGTTTTCTGTAGTTTGGTGATGTAGGCTCATTATCAATGTCAGATAAAGCCATTGCAAGCCACACTGGATAGATTTCTGTGTCACTCGGAACAAGCATAAGAAAGTCACCTTGGTGCACATCAGACATAGGGTCAAACTCTTCCCTTGGCCTATCTCGTTGAGGCCCACAAAAATGATCGTTCAACTCTTCAAGGCCTAGGAATCTTTCTGCTCCTTGTTGCAAATTCATTGTAGTGCTTTGTAGATGAGAATATTCTTGAGTTTTTGGCCAAAACATTTCATACAAGACTCCCTCTGATATGATTGCTTTTCCAATCTCTTCAATTACATTACTCCAATAATCTATCACGGGTCTATAATATCGCGGAATACTTGAACCATTCCCTAAATTTTTCCAAAATTTTATATAGTTCTTTAGCCCCAAAATGACTTCTTCGTGGGCCTTGACATACTCCGCCATTTGTACTAGAGGTGGATCTCCATGTGGTAACATTGGCTTGCCTTCTGTGTCTGTTTTCCAAAGGCGAATACTTCCACTCCAACTTGATACACCTACATGTGCCTTATATTGCATCATTGGTGTCTCATCCTGCATAAAGAACCTGAACTGAAGCGGTTTGGAATGTCCAACAAGTATGTCTTGTCCATCACAAAGGTAGCCATCACAATATTGCTTGAAATCAGGGATCTTTGTGAGAAAAAATGGAGCTGGAGATGAAGATGAGCTGTTTCGTAATGTATCCATCAAATGTGGCAAAGTATAGGTTTGTGTAATTCTCAACTTCTCTGAAAACCTACTAAACATGGCGTCTATGTCCTCATGTGTATGCCCAACCATTAAAAATCCCAGCTGGATGGTTTTGAAAACACCCCTTGCAACAAGCATTGACAAATAGGCAAATAAGTATCGATTTTTGTTTTCCCCTGCACAATTATCCAATTGTAGCAACAAGTTCTCTGGCAATCTGCGAAATGTTGACCCCAATTCCTCTTCTATAATTTCTGACGACTGCACAATGGGCTCTTTTCCATCACTCAAGTTATGGTAGTCCAAAGCATCCCTTGAGTTCAAAGCATGTAGTAGTGAAATATTGCTCCTTGGAAGTCCATTTGTTACTAGATCACCAAGAGGATGCTTATCTATCCTCTCAAGGTTATGTAAACAATTAGCAATTGAGCCAACTGTAAGATTTGGATCAGCTGGCCACAAACCATTCAAGACAAAGTGTCCGTAATGACCTTCTCCATGTCCATGAGTGATCATGCCAATCAATGCCACCTGCAGATTATATCCTGAATCCACACCCTTGGGAACAATGCGTAATCTAGGAATGGCAGTCTTCTTTTGATCCATCTTATCATGGATTATGCATACATATTTTTGTGGTTGAGTTTCTGAATACGTGCGCCATGCATAATATAGGCTTCTGCAACTCTTTTGTTGTGCCATGTGAACTTCTCTCTCCCTCAAGAGAAGAGATCTCTCTTCAAGAGAAGGTTTAGCTTCTAACCTTGCCTTGATTGAGCTACAAATATTGCACTTAGAGAACTCACTCGTCTTTGTTAAAGTGACATGTGGGTACTCTTTGTTCCAAATTCTACCAAAAGAAGATTGGGATAGCTTCTTCTCATAGCCCATTTGGTCAAGTGTCGTGTTGATTTCACATAAAATATCCACTTGTTTGTATGTTGATGGAATCACCAATTGAGTCTCTCTTGAGCCATCTAGCAGTGTTCTACTTCTATGTGGCATCTTCTCAGAGTTATTTTCCACAAACTCGTTTAGTAGTGCTCTTGCTAAACTAGTATGTTGAAGTCCCCTTCTCAATGTACATGTGTTCCCATGTACATATTGGCGCACACCATTTTCAAAGTTCTCCTTGTATCGATAAAAATGATGTCTTTGGTATTCCATGTAGCTCATACCATGCTCTACAACAAACAATAGAGGACATTTAGCCTGAATTGGTATCGTGACTTCTCATCTTTCTGATAACATATAGAAAGAACATCATAAACATAATTTGTGCGTGATTTTTGAGACTCTCCCCAAAATTGTTGTCGTAACCTTGTTCACCATATCACGATCTGCAAATTGGCAGCATTTTTGTGCACAACAATCAATGCATGATACCCTTTGAATTGATTTGTTTGAAAGGTAAAAAGTCGAAGCTGGTGCTGCTTTTGATTTTTGAGTCCTGTTCATGAAAGTGTATCGTCTCTTCCTTGACAACTGGACAACATTACTCCCATCAAGTTTTTTTCCAACATTGCCATCGTTGGATACATCCTCATATGTAGCATGCATGCCATCAACAGGAACAAAGCGTTGTAATGGGCTCCCATTCAACATTGTTGTCTGCTTGATGGGCCACTTTAGCAAAGTGATGCTACCCACTTCAACCACATCATGAATGCTTGCATTTTCTCTTTCAATACCCACACCCACACAATCAGGACCAAGTTCCTGAAAGTTGACATAATCATGTGGAAATACATATAAGATGGTCCCTTCATTCATGGTTTGCATCATTGTGTCATCTTTTAAAAGGACCCTCTGATTTCTCCAAGACTCTCGAATCATTGCTTCAAATTCTGGGCTTGTCATAGGTATTGCATCTGTAACTAGAGGATCAGAATGATCATGTTCTTCATCACCATTGTAGCTTTCGTGTGGATCAATTAAGTTCCCATTTAATACAAAAGATTGCAAAAGAAGCTTTGACCATCGAACAGCACTCCATAATGAGCCTTGGAGAGATGAAGTATCCATTGTAGGAAAAGGGTAGGACCACATCCTTCAAGCATTCCTCCACTAGTATGGAGACATTTCCCAGCCCTATCTTTGTACCACCACAAGTGGAATCTGGATCTGTCTACACACACAACCAATACCAACGATTTCATTGTCAAGTATCATATGTACTTTCTCCCCAGATTCAAAGTCCATCCTGTAAGTAAAAAGATTACATTGTTAAATCCATAGTTATAGAAAAATACTCTTCAAACCAAAAATCATGCTACAACATGAAAAAGTTTGCATAGGTTGGACAAGTGGTGAACCTTGAGACCAAATCCTCCTTGCTATATTAATGGAAGCAAGGTTGGACAAGTGGTGACCTTGAAACCAAAGCCTCTTTGCTATATGAGAGCATAGGTTGGACAAGTGGTGGACCTAGTTGTAATACCCACTGCCACCTATCAACTACTATAGGACTATGCTTTCCAATGTCCAAGTATCCCTTGAGTCTTTCAAGGTTGAACACGTGGTGGACCTTGAAACAAAAATCCCCTTTCTATATCAGAGCATAGCTTGGACAAGTGGTGGACCTAGTTATAATGCCCAATATCCAAGGTGAAATACCTTAGGACTTTGCTACCTTGCTTGCCAATGTTTACGTAGCCCCTCATTTCTTTAATGGAAGTAAGGTTGGACAAGTGGTGGACCTTGAAACCAAAGCCTCTTTGCTATATAAGAGCATAGGTTGGACCTAGTTTTAATACCCACTGCCACCTATCAACTACTATAAGACTATGCTTTCCAATGTCCAAGTATCCCTTGAGTCTTTCAAGGTTGAACACGTGGTGGACCTTGAAACCAAAATCCCTTTCTATATTAGAAAGGTTGAACACATGGTGGACCTTTAAACGAAAATCCCCTTTCTTTATCAGAGCATAGCTTGGACAAGTGGTGGACCTAGTTATAATGCCCAATATCCAAGGTGAAACACCTTAGAACCTTGCTACCTTGCTTGCCAATGTTTACGTAGCCCCTCATTTCTTAAATGGAAGCAAGGTTGGACAAGTGGTGGACCTTGAAAGCAAAGCCTCTTTGCGATATGAGAGCATAGGTTGGACCTAGTTGTAATACCCACTGCCACCTATCAACTACTATAGGACTATGCTTTCCAATGTCCAAGTATCCCTTGAGTCTTGCAAGGTTGAACACGTGGTGGACCTTGAAACCAAAATCCCCTTTCTATATTAGAAAGGTTGAACACATGGTGGACCTTTAAACGAAAATCCCCTTTCTTTATCAGAGCATAGCTTGGACAAGTGGTGGACCTAGTTATAATGCCCAATATCCAAGGTGAAACACCTTAGAACCTTGCTACCTTGCTTGCCAATGTTTACGTAGCCCCTCATTTCTTAAATGGAAGCAAGGTTGGACAAGTGGTGGACCTTGAAAGCAAAGCCTCTTTGCGATATAGAGCATAGGTTGGACCTAGTTGTAATACCCACTGCCACCTATCAACTACTATAGGACTATGCTTTCCAATGTCCAAGTATCCTTGAGTCTTGCAAGGTTGAACACGTGGTGGACCTTGAAACCAAAATCCCTTTCTATATTAGAAAGGTTGAACACATGGTGGCCTTAAACGAAAATCCCCTTTCTTATCAGAGCATAGCTTGGACAAGTGGTGGACCTAGTTATAATGCCCAATATCCAAGGTGAAACACCTTAGAACCTTGCTACCTTGCTTGCCAATGTTTACGTAGCCCCTCATTTCTTTAATGGAAGCAAGGTTGGACAAGTGGTGGACCTTGAAAGCAAAGCTCTTGCGATATGAAGCATAGGTTGGACCTAGTTGTAATACCCACTGCCACCTATCAACTACTATAGGACTATGCTTTCCAATGTCCAAGTACCTTGAGTCTTGCAAGGTTGAACACGTGGTGGACCTTGAAACCAAATCCCTTTCCATATTAGAAAGGTTGAACACATGGTGGACCTTTAAACGAAAATCCCTTTCTTTATCAGAGCATAGCTTGGACAAGGTGGACCTAGTTATAATGCCCAATATCCAAGGTGAAACACCTTAGAACCTTGCTACCTCTTGCAATGTTTACGTAGCCCTCATTTCTTTATGGAAGCAAGGTTGGACAAGTGTGGACCTTGAAAGCAAAGCCTCTTTGCGATATGAGAGCATAGTTGGACCTAGTTGTAATACCCACTGCCACCTATCAACTACTATAGGACTATGCTTTCCAATGTCAAGTATCCCTTGAGTCTTGCAAGGTTGAACACGTGGTGGACCTTGAACCAAAATCCCCTTTCCATATCAAGCATAGCTTGGACAAGTGGTGGACCTAGTTATAAAGCCCCTCCTTCTTTAATGGAAGAAAGGTTGGAAAAGTGGTGAATCTTGAAACCCAAACCCTTTGGCTATATATAGAGGATATCTTAGACAAGTGGGGGCTTAGTTGTAGTATCCAATGTCCAAGGTCCAAGTGAACTATGTAAAGACCTTACTTCCAAAAACAGAGTCGTACAAGTGGGTTCTCCTTGAAACCAAAACCTCCTTAGTGTATTAGAACATAGCTTGGAGAAGTGGTGGACTTAGTTGTAATGGTGAATGTCCAAAGCAAACTATTATAGGACCTTGCTTCCCAAATCAAGTTTGGACAAGTGGTGGATCTTGAAACCAAAACCCCTTACTCTAATAGAGCATAGCTTAGATAAGTGGTGGACCTAGCTGCCATGGAAAATGTTCAATCTGAACTGCTGCAAGACCTTGCTATTAAATGTCTAAGTAGAGCTAGCTTCTTTAATGGAATCAAGTTTGGAAAGTGGTGCATCTTGAAACCAAAAGCCCTTTATTGTATTAGAGCATAGCTTGGACAAGTGAGGGACCTAGTTTTAATGTGTGATGTCCAAAGAAAGTATTACAAGACCTTGCTTTCCAATATTTGAATTGGTCAAGTGGTTAAAACTAAGTATAAAACTTTGACCATTTTCTTCTCGAATTGCCAAAAAGCTAGTTTTAGACACCCCTAAATGAAAATGGTTTAGGGTGGCCTTAAACAATGTTTTTTCAAAGACTTGAACAAAAGGGTTGTTGAAGAGTAATGACAATTTATTGTGGCTTGAAGTGCCTGAGTATGTGAAAACAAGCCTAGGTTTTCCACGAGGCAAAAGGTGACATAATAAGAACATTGGAAAGTTAGGATTGACCATGTGGCCTAAACTTTGGCAAGTGAAGTGGTGGCCAAGTTTTGTGGCACAGTGTGCACTTGGTCCTATATGTGTTGACCACTTGGCTAAATCTAGGACCATAAGGCCAAACCTTTGGCACCTTAAATATAGTATGGGACATAATCTAGAACTGCTATAGTAAATTAGTAGTATAGCTAATATGTTAATATTTGTATTATATTTAAGTATATGCTAATATAATTTATGTTCAAAATTTCACTAATGAAGAATGTTCCCATTTAGCACTCCAGATGCGGGGTCTTAGGGCAATGCCACAATGGGGGACAAGGCAGCGCTTCCACGTGAGGTTTGGGGGTAGCGCTCTTGATGGGGATGTGGAATATAGCGCTCTCGATGGCGGGGCTTGGGAGTTGATTTGGGATATTGTTCTGAGCGGGTCATGGGGCAGCGCCCCAGGCGGGTCCGGGCAGCGCCCCGGGCGGGGTCCAAGTAAAGAGTTAGCATGTTTTTCATATTTTCAACCATGATTTCTTTAATTTTGGCCGTGTGAATTGTTAATTTTTTATATTGCTTTTGTTTTTTTAATCCTATGATAAAACATGGACTTGTAGCATACGTGGCATTCTAATAAACCCTATCAAGATTAGGCACACAGAGAGCGCACGAGAAACGCACACAGAGAAAGCAGGCGAGCAGCAAAAACACAGAAAGCGCACACGGATCGCACACAGCTGGAGTATACGCGCGCGTAGAGGAGCAAGCTCGGCATCGTACACAACACACAGGTGGAGTGCACAGGATTGAAAGTTCGCGCACAAGACAAAGAAACAGCAGCGACACAACGCTTTCCAGAAGGGCAGGATCGGGCAGTCTTCTCAGGAGACATTGCACACCTCACGAATAGAGAAAAAACAGGTATTTCTCTCTCTCTCACTCTCTGTCTTTCTCCATATAGAGAAGATGGTTCTCTGTAACTCTTCTTGCACACACACTCTCTCGTCAAAAGACAGAGATACATAGTTTAAACGTATCCCTGCACACATACACATATTCCCACACATCGTCTTCCTCTCTTCCACATACATAACCACAGTGAATCTGTTATCTTGCTGTCTCTCTCTTGAAAATACATGCACATATTCCCACACATCGTCTTCCTCACTTCCACATACATAACCACAATGAAATCTGTTATCTTGTTGTCTCTCTCTTGAAAATACGTGCACATATTCCCATACATCGTCTTCCTCTCTTCCACATACATAAACACAGTGAAATCTGTTATCTTTCTCTCTCCTCTCTCTAAAAAACCATTATTTATCTCTCTCTCTCTCTCTATCTATCTATCTCTGTATTTGCTATCTCTCTCTTGAAAATACATGCTCATGTATGTGTGCGTCTGTGTTATCTATGTGTATGTATGTATATTTGTGTTATTTCATTGTAATACTCATACATAATGCAGATACACAATTACACTTAATTACGATATGCACACATAGTATATATACATACATAAATATCACAAATAACTAACACATTGTAATACTAGTAAAATTGAATGGAAGACTTACTTGCGTGATCTGTTAAAGTCGATTCTTGTAGCGAGTTCTGGATGTATGCTGAGCTGATTTTCCTCTAATCCATTTGTAGATATGATTGTAACTTCTGTTTCTCAAAATAGTAGTGTTGTTTAGTGATACACCTAATGGACATAAATGGTTTAAACTAGGACATGTAGACCAAAAATACGTGTATTTCTTTGGATGAATATATACACTTTTGGTGACCCTTACCACAAGTGGTGGACCTTAAGACCAATGGACTATAAGGACCTCCAAACAATACCTTGTACACTCAATCCTTCTTGGTATCTAGGTTGGACAAGTGGTGGACCTTGTTCAAATTCTCTAACCACTCTCTCTAACATGGTGACATAATTAGGTGTGATAAATTCATATCTATGCAAACTAATATCAGTTTAGGCTTGTTAATTTGAATTTGTTTGAATTTATGTACAATATAATGATTTGAGGTTTGCATATTTGAATTTAGGTGGTATAATGATATCTTTTTGTGGTAAACTTGAATTTAAAATCAATTTGCGTAGAATATTTTAAATTTAAGTAGTAAAATTTAAATTTTTATAAAAATTTGAATTTTAAAATTTGGGCGGGATAGTTTAAAATTTAGGCGGGATATTTAAGATTTGGGAGGGATTTTTAATTTAGGCGGGAAGGTTTTGAATTTATAGCGAGATCTCCTTACATAAGAGAGTATAGGTTGGACAAGTGGTGGACCTTCAAGCTAGAGCATCCATGCTACTGGACATGATAGGTAGGGAATCTAGTTGAATATTGTATGTATAATATATATGTAATAGATCTAGCTTGGACAAGTGGTGGACCTTGGAATAAAACCCCATGTAAAACATATCATGCACATTCCAAGTGGTCAAAAAAAATATCATTTAGAATATAGCCTTATAGGTTGGACAAGTGGTGGACCTTAACACCCAGATATTCTTCATATAATGACATAGCGTGGAAAACTGGTGAATCTTGAGACCAAACCATGCTACTAGCGATAATAGCTTGGACAAGTGGTGGACCTTGAAAGTAAACCCCCCATCTACGAAATATCGTGGGTTTAAGGTATTTCGATGGAGCCTAGCATCTTGGAGACATGGTGCATCTTGCTTCTCTTCATGTTTCAATGGAGCCTATCTTGGACAAATGGTGGAGCATCCTTCTCTCCATGTTTCAATGGACCCTAGCTTGGACAAGTGGTGGACCTTTACTTCTCTCTATTATTCAATAGAGTTAGCTTGGACAAGTGGTGGACCTTGGAACCAAACCCCCATTTAAAACCTATCATGGTCACTCCAAGTGGTGAGAAAGAATAACCTTTAAGATATAGCCTTATAGGTTGGACAAGTGGTGGACCTTAACACCGCATATTCTTAATTTAATGACATAGAGTGGAAAAGTGGTGAATCTTGAGACCAAACACTCAGGCTACTAGCAATAATAGCTTGGACAAGTGGTGGACCTTGACTGTAAACCCCTCATCTACAAGACATATCGTGGGTTTAATGTTTTTCGATGGAGCCTAGCATCTTGGAGACATGGTGCACCTTGATTCTCCTCATGTTTCAATGGAGCCTACCTTGCACAAATGGGGAGCGTCCTTCTCTCCATGTTTCAATGGACCCTAGCTTAGACAAGGGGTGGACCTTTGCTTCTCTCTATGTTTCAATAGAGTTAGCTTGGACAAGTGGTGGACCTTGGAACCAAACCCCCATGTAAAACCTATCATGGTCACTCCAAGTAGTAAGAAAGAATAACCTTTAAGATGTAGCCTTATAGGTTGGACAAGTGGTGGACCTTAACACCCACATATTCTTAATAAAAGTGGTGAATCTTGAGACCAAACCACTCAGGCTACTAGCAACAATAGCTTGGACAAGTGGTGGACCTTGAATGTAAACCCCTCATCTACGAAATATCGTGGTTTAATGTATTTTCGATGGAGCCTAGCATCTTGGAGACATGGTGCAGCTTGCTTCTCGTCATGTTTCAATGGAGCCTATCTTGGACAAATGGTGGAGCATCCTTCTCTCCATGTTTCAATGGACCCTAGCTTGGACAAGTGGTGGACCTTTACTTCTCTCTATGTTTCAATAGAGTTAGCTTGGACAAGTGGTGGACCTTGGAACCAAACCCCCATTTAAAACCTATCATGGTCACTCCAAGTGGTGAGAAAGAATAACCTTTAAGATATAGCCTTATAGGTTGGACAAGTGGTGGACCTTAACACGCGCATATTCTTAATTTAATGACATAGAGTGGAAAAGTGGTGAATCTTGAGACCAAACCACTCAGGCTACTAGCAATAATAGCTTGGACAAGTGGTGGACCTTGACTGTAAACCCCTCATCTACGACATATCGTGGTTTAATGTTTTTCGATGGAGCCTAGCATCTTGGAGACATGGTGCACCTTGATTCTCCTCATGTTTCAATGGAGCCTACCTTGCACAAATGGTGGAGCGTCCTTCTCTCCATGTTTCAATGGACCCTAGCTTAGACAAGGGGTGGACCTTTGCTTCTCTCTATGTTTCAATAGAGTTAGCTTGGACAAGTGGTGGACCTTGGAACCAAACCCCCATGTAAAACCTATCATGGTCACTCCAAGTAGTAAGAAAGAATAACCTTTAAGATGTAGCCTTATAGGTTGGACAAGTGGTGGACCTTAACACCCACATATTCTTAATAAAAGTGGTGAATCTTGAGACCAAACCACTCAGGCTACTAGCAATAATAGCTTGGACAAGTGGTGGACCTTGAATGTAAACCCCTCATCTACGAAATATCGTGGGTTTAATGTATTTCGATGGAGCCTAGCATCTTGGAGACATGGTGCAGCTTGCTTCTCGTCATGTTTCAATGGAGCCTATCTTGGACAAATGGTGGAGCATCCTTCTCTCCATGTTTCAATGGACCCTAGCTTGGACAAGTGGTGGACCTTTACTTCTCTCTATGTTTCAATAGAGTTAGCTTGGACAAGTGGTGGACCTTGGAACCAAACCCCCATTTAAAACCTATCATGGTCACTCCAAGTGGTGAGAAAGAATAACCTTTAAGATATAGCCTTATAGGTTGGACAAGTGGTGGACCTTAACACGCGCATATTCTTAATATAATGACATAGAGTGAAAAGTGGTGAATCTTGAGACCAAACCACTCAGGCTACTAGCAATAATAGCTTGGACAAGTGGTGGACCTTGACTGTAAACCCCTCATCTACGACATATCGTGGGTTTAATGTTTTTCGATGGAGCCTAGCATCTTGGAGACATGGTGCACCTTGATTCTCCTCATGTTTCAATGGAGCCTACCTTGCACAAATGGTGGAGCATCCTTCTCTCCATGTTTCAATGGACCCTAGCTTAGACAAGGGTGGACCTTTGCTTCTCTCTATGTTTCAATAGAGTTAGCTTGGACAAGTGGTGACCTTGGAACCAAACCCCCATGTAAAACCTATCATGGTCACTCCAAGTAGTAAGAAAGAATAACCTTTAAGATGTAGCCTTATAGGTTGGACAAGTGGTGACCTTAACACCCACATATTCTTAATTTAATGACATAGAGTGGAAAAGTGGTGAATCTTGAGACCAAACCACTCAGGCTACTAGCAATAATAGCTTGGACAAGTGGTGGACCTTGAATGTAAACCCCTCATCTACGACATATCGTGGGTTTAATGTTTTTCGATGGAGCCTAGCATCTTGGAGACATGGTGCACCTTGATTCTCCTCATGTTTCAATGGAGCCTACCTTGCACAAATGGTGGAGCGTCCTTCTCTCCATGTTTCAATGGACCCTAGCTTAGACAAGGGGTGGACCTTTGCTTCTCTCTATGTTTCAATAGAGTTAGCTTGGACAAGTGGTGGACCTTGGAACCAAACCCCCATGTAAAACCTATCATGGTCACTCCAAGTAGTAAGAAAGAATAACCTTTAAGATGTAGCCTTATAGGTTGGACAAGTGGTGGACCTTAACACCCACATATTCTTAATAAAAGTGGTGAATCTTGAGACCAAACCACTCAGGCTACTAGCAATAATAGCTTGGACAAGTGGTGGACCTTGAATGTAAACCCCTCATCTACGAAATATCGTGGTTTAATGTATTTCGATGGAGCCTAGCATCTTGGAGACATGGTGCAGCTTGCTTCTCGTCATGTTTCAATGGAGCCTATCTTGGACAAATGGTGGAGCATCCTTCTCTCCATGTTTCAATGGACCCTAGCTTGGACAAGTGGTGGACCTTTGCTCTCTCTATGTTTCAATAGAGTTAGCTTGGACAAGTGGTGGACCTTGGAACCAAACCCCATTTAAAACCTATCATGGTCACTCCAAGTGGTGAGAAAGAATAACCTTTAAGATATAGCCTTATAGGTTGGACAAGTGGTGGACCTTAACACGCGCATATTCTTAATTAATGACATAGAGTGGAAAAGTGGTGAATCTTGAGACCAAACCACTCAGGCTACTAGCAATAATAGCTTGGACAAGTGGTGGACCTTGACTGTAAACCCCTCATCTACGACATATCGTGGGTTTAATGTTTTGATGGAGCCTAGCATCTTGGAGACATGGTGCACCTTGATTCTCCTCATGTTTCAATGGAGCCTACCTTGCACAAATGGTGGAGCATCCTTCTCTCCATGTTTCAATGGACCCTAGCTTAGACAAGGGGTGGACCTTTGCTTCTCTCTATGTTTCAATAGAGTTAGCTTGGACAAGTGGTGGACCTTGGAACCAAACCCCCATGTAAAACCTATCATGGTCACTCCAAGTAGTAAGAAAGAATAACCTTTAAGATGTAGCCTTATAGGTTGGACAAGTGGTGGACCTTAACACCCACATATTCTTAATAAAAGTGGTGAATCTTGAGACCAAACCACTCAGGCTACTAGCAATAATAGCTTGGACAAGTGGTGGACCTTGAATGTAAACCCCTCATCTACGAAATATCGTGGGTTTAATGTATTTCGATGGAGCCTAGCATCTTGGAGACATGGTGCAGCTTGCTTCTCGTCATGTTTCAATGGAGCCTATCTTGGACAAATGGTGGAGCATCCTTCTCTCCATGTTTCAATGGACCCTAGCTTGGACAAGTGGTGGACCTTTACTTCTCTCTATGTTTCAATAGAGTTAGCTTGGACAAGTGGTGGACCTTGGAACCAAACCCCCATTTAAAACCTATCATGGTCACTCCAAGTGGTGAGAAAGAATAACCTTTAAGATATAGCCTTATAGGTTGGACAAGTGGTGGACCTTAACACGCGCATATTCTTAATTTAATGACATAGAGTGGAAAAGTGGTGAATCTTGAGACCAAACCACTCAGGCTACTAGCAATAATAGCTTGGACAAGTGGTGGACCTTGACTGTAAACCCCTCATCTACGACATATCGTGGTTTAATGTTTTTCGATGGAGCCTAGCATCTTGGAGACATGGTGCACCTTGATTCTCCTCATGTTTCAATGGAGCCTACCTTGCACAAATGGTGGAGCGTCCTTCTCTCCATGTTTCAATGGACCCTAGCTTAGACAAGGGGTGGACCTTTGCTTCTCTCTATGTTTCAATAGAGTTAGCTTGGACAAGTGGTGGACCTTGGAACCAAACCCCCATGTAAAACCTATCATGGTCACTCCAAGTGAGAAAGAATAACCTTTAAGATATAGCCTTATAGGTTGGACAAGTGGTGGACCTTAACACGCGCATATTCTTAATTTAATGACATAGAGTGGAAAAGTGGTGAATCTTGAGACCAAACCACTCAGGCTACTAGCAATAATAGCTTGGACAAGTGGTGGACCTTGACTGTAAACCCCTCATCTACGACATATCGTGGGTTTAATGTTTTTCGATGGAGCCTAGCATCTTGGAGACATGGTGCACCTTGATTCTCCTCATGTTTCAATGGAGCCTACCTTGCACAAATGGTGGAGCGTCCTTCTCTCCATGTTTCAATGGACCCTAGCTTAGACAAGGGTGGACCTTTGCTTCTCTCTATGTTTCAATAGAGTTAGCTTGGACAAGTGGTGGACCTTGGAACCAAACCCCCATGTAAAACCTATCATGGTCACTCCAAGTAGTAAGAAAGAATAACCTTAAGATGTAGCCTTATAGGTTGGACAAGTGGTGGACCTTAACACCCACATATTCTTAATAAAAGTGGTGAATCTTGAGACCAAACCACTCAGGCTACTAGCAATAATAGCTTGGACAAGTGGTGGACCTTGAATGTAAACCCCTCATCTACGAAATATCGTGGGTTAATGTATTTCGATGGAGCCTAGCATCTTGGAGACATGGTGCAGCTTGCTTCTCGTCATGTTTCAATGGAGCCTATCTTGGACAAATGGTGGAGCATCCTTCTCTCCATGTTTCAATGGACCCTAGCTTGGACAAGTGGTGGACCTTTACTTCTCTCTATGTTTCAATAGAGTTAGCTTGGACAAGTGGTGGACCTTGGAACCAAACCCCCATTTAAAACCTATCATGGTCACTCCAAGTGGTGAGAAAGAATAACCTTTAAGATATAGCCTTATAGGTTGGACAAGTGGTGGACCTTAACACGCGCATATTCTTAATTTAATGACATAGAGTGGAAAAGTGGTGAATCTTGAGACCAAACCACTCAGGCTACTAGCAATAATAGCTTGGACAAGTGGTGGACCTTGAATGTAAACCCTCATCTACGACATATCGTGGGTTTAATGTTTTTCGATGGAGCCTAGCATCTTGGAGACATGGTGCACCTTGATTCTCCTCATGTTTCAATGGAGCCTACCTTGCACAAATGGTGGAGCGTCCTTCTCTCCATGTTTCAATGGACCCTAGCTTAGACAAGGGGTGGACCTTTGCTTCTCTCTATGTTTCAATAGAGTTAGCTTGGACAAGTGGTGGACCTTGGAACCAAACCCCCATGTAAAACCTATCATGGTCACTCCAAGTAGTAAGAAAGAATAACCTTTAAGATGTAGCCTTATAGGTTGGATAAGTGGTGGACCTTAACACCCACATATTCTTAATAAAAGTGGTGAATCGTGAGACCAAACCACTCAGGCTACTAGCAATAATAGCTTGGACAAGTGGTGGACCTTGAATGTAAACCCCTCATCTACGAAATATCGTGGGTTTAATGTATTTCGATGGAGCCTAGCATCTTGGAGACATGGTGCAGCTTGCTTCTCGTCATGTTTCAATGGAGCCTATCTTGGACAAATGGTGGAGCATCCTTCTCTCCATGTTTCAATGGACCCTAGCTTGGACAAGTGGTGGACCTTTGTTTCTCTCTATGTTTCAATAGAGTTAGCTTGGACAAGTGGTGGACCTTGGAACCAAACCCCCATTTAAAACCTATCATGGTCACTCCAAGTGGTAAGAAAGAATAACCTTTAAGATATAGCCTTATAGGTTGGACAAGTGGTGGACCTTAACACGCGCATATTCTTAATTTAATGACATAGAGTGGAAAAGTGGTGAATCTTGAGACCAAACCACTCAGGCTACTAGCAATAATAGCTTGGACAAGTGGTGGACCTTGAATGTAAACCCCTCATCTACGACATATCGTGGGTTTAATGTTTTTCGATGGAGCCTAGCATCTTGGAGACATGGTGCACCTTGATTCTCCTCATGTTTCAATGGAGCCTACCTTGACAAATGGTGGAGCATCCTTCTCTCCATGTTTCAATGGACCCTAGCTTAGACAAGGGGTGGACCTTTGCTTCTCTCTATGTTTCAATAGAGTTAGCTTGGACAAGTGGTGGACCTTGGAACCAAACCCCCATGTAAAACCTATCATGGTCACTCCAAGTAGTAAGAAAGAATAACCTTTAAGATGTAGCCTTATAGGTTGGACAAGTGGTGGACCTTAACACCCACATATTCTTAATAAAAGTGGTGAATCTTGAGACCAAACCACTCAGGCTACTAGCAATAATAGCTTGGACAAGTGGTGGACCTTGAATGTAAACCCCTCATCTACGAAATATCGTGGGTTTAATGTATTTCGATGGAGCCTAGCATCTTGGAGACATGGTGCAGCTTGCTTCTCGTCATGTTTCAATGGAGCCTATCTTGGACAAATGGTGGAGCATCCTTCTCTCCATGTTTCAATGGACCCTAGCTTGGACAAGTGGTGGACCTTTACTTCTCTCTATGTTTCAATAGAGTTAGCTTGGACAAGTGGTGGACCTTGGAACCAAACCCCCATTTAAAACCTATCATGGTCACTCCAAGTGGTGGAAAAGAATAACCTTTAAGATATAGCCTTATAGGTTGGACAAGTGGTGGACCTTAACACGCGCATATTCTTAATATAATGACATAGAGTGGAAAAGTGGTGAATCTTGAGACCAAACCACTCAGGCTACTAGCAATAATAGCTTGGACAAGTGGTGGACCTTGACTGTAAACCCCTCATCTACGACATATCGTGGTTTAATGTTTTTCGATGGAGCCTAGCATCTTGGAGACATGGTGCACCTTGATTCTCCTCATGTTTCAATGGAGCCTACCTTGCACAAATGGTGGAGCATCCTTCTCTCCATGTTTCAATGGACCCTAGCTTAGACAAGGGGTGGACCTTTGCTTCTCTCTATGTTTCAATAGAGTTAGCTTGGACAAGTGGTGGACCTTGGAACCAAACCCCCATGTAAAACCTATCATGGTCACTCCAAGTAGTAAGAAAGAATAACCTTTAAGATGTAGCCTTATAGGTTGGACAAGTGGTGGACCTTAACACCCACATATTCTTAATAAAAAAGTGAATCTTGAGACCAAACCACTCAGGCTACTAGCAATAATAGCTTGGACAAGTGGTGGACCTTGAATGTAAACCCCTCATCTACGAAATATCGTGGGTTTAATGTATTTCGATGGAGCCTAGCATCTTGGAGACATGGTGCAGCTTGCTTCTCGTCATGTTTCAATGGAGCCTATCTTGGACAAATGGTGGAGCATCCTTCTCTCCATGTTTCAATGGACCCTAGCTTGGACAAGTGGTGGACCTTTACTTCTCTCTATGTTTCAATAGAGTTAGCTTGGACAAGTGGTGGACCTTGGAACCAAACCCCCATGTAAAACCTATCATGGTCACTCCAAGTGGTGAGAAAGAATAACCTTTAAGATATAGCCTTATAGGTTGGACAAGTGGTGGACCTTAACACGCGCATATTCTTAATTAATGACATAGAGTGGAAAGTGGTGAATCTTGAGACCAAACCACTCAGGCTACTAGCAATAATAGCTTGGACAAGTGTGGACCTTGAATGTAAACCCCTCATCTACGACATATCGTGGTTTAATGTTTTTCGATGGAGCCTAGCATCTTGGAGACATGGTGCACCTTGATTCTCCTCATGTTTCAATGGAGCCTACCTTGGACAAATGGTGGAGCATCCTTCTCTCCATGTTTCAATGGACCCTAGCTTAGACAAGGGTGGACCTTTGCTTCTCTCTATGTTTCAATAGAGTTAGCTTGGACAAGTGGTGGACCTTGGAACCAAACCCCCATGTAAAACCTATCATGGTCACTCCAAGTGGTAAGAAAGAATAACCTTTAAGATGTAGCCTTATAGGTTGGACAAGTGGTGGACCTTAACACGCGCATATTCTTAAATAATGACATAGAGTGGAAAAGTGTGAATCTTGAGACCAAACCACTCAGGCTACTAGCAATAATAGCTTGGACAAGTGGTGGACCTTGAATGTAAACCCCTCATCTACGACATATCGTGGGTTTAATGTTTTTCGATGGAGCCTAGCATCTTGGAGACATGGTGCAGCTTGCTTCTCCTCATGTTTCAATGGAGCCTACCTTGGACAAATGGTGGAGCATCCTTCTCTCCATGTTTCAATGGACCCTAGCTTAGACAAGGGTGGACCTTTGCTTCTCTCTATGTTTCAATAGAGTTAGCTTGGACAAGTGGTGGACCTTGAACCAAACCCCCATTTAAACCTATCATGGTCACTCCAAGTGGTGAGAAAGAATAACCTTTAAGATATAGCCTTATAGGTTGGACAAGTGGTGGACCTTAACACGCGCATATTCTTAATTTAATGACATAGAGTGAAAAGTGGTGAATCTTGAGACCAAACCACTCAGGCTACTAATAATAGCTTGGACAAGTGGTGGACCTTGACTGTAAACCCCTCATCTACGACATATCGTGGGTTTAATGTTTTCGATGGAGCCTAGCATCTTGGAGACATGGTGCACCTTGATTCTCCTCATGTTTCAATGGAGCCTACCTTGCACAAATGGTGGAGCGTCCTTCTCTCCATGTTTCAATGGACCCTAGCTTAGACAAGGGTGGACCTTTGCTTCTCTCTATGTTTCAATAGAGTTAGCTTGGACAAGTGGTGGACCTTGGAACCAAACCCCCATGTAAAACCTATCATGGTCACTCCAAGTGGTAAGAAAGAATAACCTTTAAGATGTAGCCTTATAGGTTGGACAAGTGGTGGACCTTAACACCCACATATTCTTAATAAAAGTGGTGAATCTTGAGACCAAACCACTCAGGCTACTAGCAATAATAGCTTGGACAAGTGTGGACCTTGAATGTAAACCCCTCATCTACGACATATCGTGGTTTAATGTTTTTCGATGGAGCCTAGCATCTTGGAGACATGGTGCACCTTGCTTCTCCTCATGTTTCAATGGAGCCTATCTTGGACAAATGGTGGAGCATCCTTCTCTCCATGTTTCAATGGACCCTAGCTTGGACAAGGGTGGACCTTTGCTTCTCTCTATGTTTCAATAGAGTTAGCTTGGACAAGTGGTGGACCTTGGAACCAAACCCCCATGTAAAACCTATCATGGTCACTCCAAGTAGTAAGAAAGAATAACCTTTAAGATGTAGCCTTATAGGTTGGACAAGTGGTGGACCTTAACACCCATATTCATATTTATAATAAAAAGTGGTGAATCTTGAGACCAAACCACTCAGGCTACTAGCAATAATAGCTTGGACAAGTGGTGGACCTTGAATGTAAACCCCTCATCTACGACATATCGTGGGTTTAATGTATTTCGATGGAGCCTAGCATCTTGGAGACATGGTGCACCTTGCTTCTCTCATGTTTCAATGGAGCCTATCTTGGACAAATGGTGGAGCATCCTTCTCTCCATGTTTCAATGGACCCTAGCTTAGACAAGTGGTGGACCTTTGCTTCTCTCTATGTTTCAATAGAGTTAGCTTGGACAAGTGGTGGACCTTGGAACCAAACCCCCATTAAAACCTATCATGGTCACTCCAAGTGGTGAGAAAGAATAACCTTTAAGATATAGCCTTATAGGTTGGACAAGTGGTGGACCTTAACACGCGCATATTCTTAATTTAATGACATAGAGTGGAAAAGTGGTGAATCTTGAGACCAAACCACTCAGGCTACTAGCAATAATAGCTTGGACAAGTGGTGGACCTTGACTGTAAACCCCTCATCTACGACATATCGTGGGTTAATGTTTTTCGATGGAGCCTAGCATCTTGGAGACATGGTGCACCTTGATTCTCCTCATGTTTCAATGGAGCCTACCTTGCACAAATGGTGGAGCATCCTTCTCTCCATGTTTCAATGGACCCTAGCTTAGACAAGGGTGGACCTTTGCTTCTCTCTATGTTTCAATAGAGTTAGCTTGGACAAGTGGTGGACCTTGGAACCAAACCCCCATGTAAAACCTATCATGGTCACTCCAAGTAGTAAGAAAGAATAACCTTTAAGATGTAGCCTTATAGGTTGGACAAGTGGTGGACCTTAACACCCACATATTCTTAATAAAAGTGTGAATCTTGAACCAAACCACTCAGGCTACTAGCAATAATAGCTTGGACAAGTGGTGGACCTTGAATGTAAACCCCTCATCTACGAAATATCGTGGGTTTAATGTATTTCGATGGAGCCTAGCATCTTGGAGACATGGTGCAGCTTGCTTCTCGTCATGTTTCAATGGAGCCTATCTTGGACAAATGGTGGAGCATCCTTCTCTCCATGTTTCAATGGACCCTAGCTTGGACAAGTGGTGGACCTTTACTTCTCTCTATGTTTCAATAGAGTTAGCTTGGACAAGTGGTGGACCTTGGAACCAAACCCCCATGTAAAACCTATCATGGTCACTCCAAGTGGTGAGAAAGAATAACCTTTAAGATATAGCCTTATAGGTTGGACAAGTGGTGGACCTTAACACGCGCATATTCTTAATTTAATGACATAGAGTGGAAAAGTGGTGAATCTTGAGACCAAACCACTCAGGCTACTAGCAATAATAGCTTGGACAAGTGGTGGACCTTGAATGTAACCCCTCATCTACGACATATCGTGGTTTAATGTTTTTCGATGGAGCCTAGCATCTTGGAGACATGTGCACCTTGCTTCTCCTCATGTTTCAATGGAGCCTACCTTGGACAAATGGTGGAGCATCCTTCTCTCCATGTTTCAATGGACCCTAGCTTAGACAAGGGTGGACCTTTGCTTCTCTCTATGTTTAAATAGAGTTAGCTTGGACAAGTGGTGGACCTTGGAACCAAACCCCCATTTAAAACCTATCATGGTCACTCCAAGTGGTGAGAAAGAATAACCTTTAAGATATAGCCTTATAGGTTGGACAAGTGGTGGACCTTAACACGCGCATATTCTTAATTTAATGACATAGAGTGGAAAAGTGGTGAATCTTGAGACCAAACCACTCAGGCTACTAGCAATAATAGCTTGGACAAGTGGTGGACCTTGAATGTAAACCCCTCATCTACGACATATCGTGGGTTTAATGTTTTTCGATGGAGCCTAGCATCTTGGAGACATGGTGCACCTTGATTCTCCTCATGTTTCAATGGAGCCTACCTTGCACAAATGGTGGAGCATCCTTCTCTCCATGTTTCAATGGACCCTAGCTTAGACAAGGGGTGGACCTTTGCTTCTCTCTATGTTTCAATAGAGTTAGCTTGGACAAGTGGTGGACCTTGGAACCAAACCCCCATGTAAAACCTATCATGGTCACTCCAAGTAGTAAGAAAGAATAACCTTTAAGATGTAGCCTTATAGGTTGGACAAGTGTGGACCTTAACACCCACATATTCTTAATAAAAGTGGTGAATCTTGAGACCAAACCACTCAGGCTACTAGCAATAATAGCTTGGACAAGTGGTGGACCTTGAATGTAAACCCCTCATCTACGAAATATCGTGGGTTTAATGTATTTCGATGGAGCCTAGCATCTTGGAGACATGGTGCAGCTTGCTTCTCGTCATGTTTCAATGGAGCCTATCTTGGACAAATGGTGGAGCATCCTTCTCTCCATGTTTCAATGGACCCTAGCTTGGACAAGTGGTGGACCTTTACTTCTCTCTATGTTTCAATAGAGTTAGCTTGGACAAGTGGTGGACCTTGGAACCAAACCCCCATTTAAAACCTATCATGGTCACTCCAAGTGGTGAGAAAGAACCTTTAAGAATAGCCTTATAGGTTGGACAAGTGGTGGACCTTAACACGCGCATATTCTTAATTTAATGACATAGAGTGGAAAAGTGGTGAATCTTGAGACCAAATCACTCAGGCTACTAGCAATAATAGCTTGGACAAGTGGTGGACCTTGACTGTAAACCCCTCATCTATGACATATCGTGGTTTAATGTTTTTCGATGGAGCCTAGCATCTTGGAGACATGGTGCACCTTGATTCCCTCATGTTTCAATGGAGCCTACCTTGCACAAATGGTGGAGCGTCCTTCTCTCCATGTTTCAATGGACCCTAGCTTAGACAAGGGGTGGACCTTTGCTTCTCTCTATGTTTCAATAGAGTTAGCTTGGACAAGTGGTGGACCTTGGAACCAAACCCCCATTTAAAACCTATCATGGTCACTCCAAGTGGTGAGAAAGAATAACCTTTAAGATATAGCCTTATAGGTTGGACAAGTGGTGGACCTTAACACGCACATATTCTTAATTTAATGACATAGAGTGGAAAAGTGGTGAATCTTGAGACCAAACCACTCAGGCTACTAGCAATAATAGCTTGGACAAGTGGTGGACCTTGACTGTAAACCCCTCATCTACGACATATCGTGGGTTTAATGTTTTTCGATGGAGCCTAGCATCTTGGAGACATGGTGCACCTTGATTCTCCTCATGTTTCAATGGAGCCTACTTGCACAAATGGTGGAGCATCCTTCTCTCCATGTTTCAATGGACCCTAGCTTAGACAAGGGGTGGACCTTTGCTTCTCTCTATGTTTCAATAGAGTTAGCTTGGACAAGTGGTGGACCTTGGAACCAAACCCCCATGTAAAACCTATCATGGTCACTCCAAGTAGTAAGAAAGAATAACCTTTAAGATGTAGCCTTATAGGTTGGACAAGTGGTGGACCTTAACACCCACATATTCTTAATAAAAGTGGTGAATCTTGAGACCAAACCACTCAGGCTACTAGCAATAATAGCTTGGACAAGTGGTGGACCTTGAATGTAAACCCCCCATCTACGAAATATCGTGGGTTTAATGTATTTCGATGGAGCCTAGCATCTTGGAGACATGGTGCAGCTTGCTTCTCGTCATGTTTCAATGGAGCCTATCTTGGACAAATGGTGGAGCATCCTTCTCTCCATGTTTCAATGGACCCTAGCTTGGACAAGTGGTGGACCTTTACTTCTCTCTATGTTTCAATAGAGTTAGCTTGGACAAGTGGTGGACCTTGGAACCAAACCCCCATTTAAAACCTATCATGGTCACTCCAAGTGGTGAGAAAGAATAACCTTTAAGATATAGCCTTATAGGTTGGACAAGTGGTGGACCTTAACACGCGCATATTCTTAATTTAATGACATAGAGTGGAAAAGTGGTGAATCTTGAGACCAAACCACTCAGGCTACTAGCAATAATAGCTTGGACAAGTGGTGGACCTTGAATGTAAACCCCTCATCTACGACATATCGTGGGTTAATGTTTTTCGATGGAGCCTAGCATCTTGGAGACATGGTGCACCTTGATTCTCCTCATGTTTCAATGGAGCCTACCTTGGACAAATGGTGGAGCATCCTTCTCTCCATGTTTCAATGGACCCTAGCTTAGACAAGGGGTGGACCTTTGCTTCTCTCTATGTTTCAATAGAGTTAGCTTGGACAAGTGGTGGACCTTGGAACCAAACCCCCATGTAAAACCTATCATGGTCACTCCAAGTAGTAAGAAAGAATAACCTTTAAGATGTAGCCTTATAGGTTGGACAAGTGGTGGACCTTAACACCCACATATTCTTAATAAAAGTGGTGAATCTTGAGACCAAACCACTCAGGCTACTAGCAATAATAGCTAGGATAACCATTAAGATATAGTCTTTCAAGGGTGGAAAAGAATAACCATTAAGATATAGTCTTATAGGTTGGACAAGTGGTGGACCTAACACCCAAATATTCTTAATATAATGATAGAGAGTGAAAAGTGGTGAATCTTGAGAGCAAACCACTCATGCTACTAGCGATAATAGGTTGGACAAATTGTTGATCTTGAATGTAAACTCCCATGTACAAAATAACGTGGGTTTAAGGTATTTCGATGGAGTCTAGAATCTTGGAGATATGGTGCAGCTTGCTTCTCTTCATGTTTCAATGGAGTCTATCTTGGACAAATGGTGGAGCATCCTTCTCTCCATGTTTCAATAGACCCTAGCTTAGACAAGTGGTGGACTTTGCTTCTCTCTATGTTTGAATAGAGTTAGCTTGGACAAGTGGTGGACCTTGGAACCAACCCCCATGTAAAACCTTTCATGGTCACTCCAAGTGGTCAGAAAGAATAACCATTAAGATATAGTCTTATAGGTTGGACAAGTGGTGGACCTTAATACCCAAATATTCTTAATATAATAACACAGAGTGAAAAAGTGGTGAATCTTGAGACCAAACCCCTCATGCTACTAGCGTTAATAGGTTGGACAACTGGTGGACCTTGAATGTAAACCTTCCATGTTTCAATAGAGTTAGCTTCGACAAATGGTGGAGCATCCTTCTCTCCATGTTTCAATGGAGCCTAGCTTGGACAAGTGGTGGACCTTTTGCTTCTCTCTATGAGAAGAATAAAGTTAGCTTGGATAAGTGGTGGACCTTGGAACTAAACCCCTATGTAAAACATATCATGGACATTTCAAGTGGTGAGAAAGAATACCCTTTAAGATATACGCTTATAGGTTGGACAAGTGGTCGACCTTAACACCTAGATCTTCTTTATATAATGACATAGAGTGGAAAAGTGGTGAATCTTGACCAAACCACTCATGCTACTAGGGATAATAGCTTGGAAAAGTGACTGACCTTGACGTTAAACCCCACATGTAAACAATATCGTGGGTTTAAGGTATTTCAATGGATGCTAGAATCTTGGAGACATGGTGCAACTTGCTTCTTTTCATGTTTCAATGAAGCCTATCTTCCACCAATGGGGGATCATCCTTCTCTAAATGTCTCAGTGGAGCCTAGCTTGGACAAGTGGTGGACCTTTGCTTCTCTCTATGTTTCCATAGAGTTAGCTTGGACAAGTGGTGGACCTTGAAACCAAACCCCCATGTAAAACATATCATGGTCATTCCAAGTGGTGAGAAATAATACCCTTTAAGATCTAGCCTTATAGGTTGGACAAGTGGTCGACCTTAGAACCTAGATCTTCATAATATAACGACATAGAGTGGAAAAGTGGTAAATCTTGAGACCCAACCACTAGTGCTACTAGGATAATAGCTTGGAAAAGTGACTGACCTTGACGTTAAACCCCACATGTAAACAATATCGTGGGTTTAAGGTATTTCAATGGATCCTAGAATCTTGGAGACATGGTGCAGATTGCTTCCCTTCATGTTTCAATGGAGCCTATCTTGGACAAATGGTGGAGCATCCTTCTCTCCATGCTTCAATGGAGCCTAGCTTGGACAAGTGGTGGACCTTTGCTTCTCTCTATGTTTCAATAGAGTTAGCTTGGACAAGTGGTGGGCCTTGGAACCAAACTCCCATGTAAAACCTATCTTGGTAACTCCAAGTGTGAGAAAGAATAAAGTTTAAGATAGGCCTTATAGGTTGGACAAGTGGTGGACCTTAGCACCCATATATTCTTAATAGAATGACATAGAGTGGAAAAATGGTGAATCTTGAGACCAAACCACTCATGCTACTAGAGATAATAGGTTGGACAAGTGGTGGACCTTGAATGTAAACCCCCCATGTACAAAATATCATGGTTTGAGGTATTTCAATGGAGCCTAGCATCTTGGAGACATGGTGTAGCTTGCTTCTCTTCATGTTTCAATGGAGTGTATCTTGGACAAATGGTGGAGCATCCTTCTCTCCATGTTTCAATGGACCCTAGCTTGGACAAGTGGTGGACCTTTGATTCTCTCTATGTTTCAATAGAGTTAGCTTGGACAAGTGGTGGACCTTGAAACAAAACCGCCATGTAAAACCTATGCTGGTCACTCCAAGTGGTGAGAAAGAATAACCCTTAAGATATAGCCTTATAGGTTGGACAAGTGGTGGACCTTAACACCCAAATATAATAAACATAGACAGAGTGAAAAAGTGGTGAATCTTGAGACCAAACCACTCATGCTACTAGCGTTAATAGGTTGGACAAGTGGTGGACCTGAATGTAAACCCCCCATGTTTCAATAGAGTTAGCTTCGACAAATGGTAGAGGATCCTTCTCTCCATGTTTCAATGGAGCCTAGCTTGGACAAGTGGTGGACCTTTGTTTCTCTCTATGTTTCAATAGAGTTAGCTTGGAGAGTGGTGGACCTTGGAGCCAAACCCCCATGTAAAACATATCATGGACATTTCAAGTGGTGAGAAAGAATACCCTTTAAGATATACCCTTATAGGTTGGACAAGTGGTCGACCTTAACACCCAGATCTTCTTAACGTAATGACATAGAGTGGAAAAGTGGTGAATCTTCAGACCAAACCACTCATGCTACTAGAGATAATAGGTTGGACAAGTGGTGGACCTTGAATGTAAACTCCCCATGTACAAAATATCATGGTTTAAGGTATTTCAATGGATCTTAGCATCTTGGAGACATGGTGCAGCTTGCTTCTCTTCATGTTTCAATGGAGCCTATCTTGGACAAATGGTGGAGCATCCTTCTCTCCATGTTTCAATGGACCCTAGCTTAGACAAGTGGTGGACCTTTGCTTCTCTCTATGTTTCAATAGAGTTAGCTTGGACAAGTGGTGGAACTTGGAACCAAACCCCCATGTAAAACCTATCATGGTCATTCCAAGTGGTGAGAAAGAATACCCTTTAAGATATAGCCTTATAGGTTGGACAAGTGGTGGACCTTAACACCCAGATCTTCTTAATATAATGACATAGAGTAGAAAAGTGGTGAATCTTGACATCAAACCACTCATGCTACTAGTGATAATAGGTTGGACAAGTGGTGGACCTTGAATGTAAACCCCCCATGTACGAAATATCATGGGTTTAAGATATTTCAATGGAGCCTAGCATTTTGGAGACATGGTGCAGCTTGCTTCTCTTCATGTTTCAATCAAACCTGGCTTGGACAAATGGTGGAGCATCCTTCTCTCCATGTTTCAATGGAGCCTAGCTTGGACAAGTGGTGGACCTTTGATTCTCTCTATGTTTCAATAGAGTTAGCTTGGACAAGTGGTGGACCTTGGAACCGTACCCCTATGTAAAACCCATCATGTGCATTCCAAGTGGTGGTAAATAATACCATTTAAGATATAGCCTTATAGGTTGGACAAGTGGTGGACCTTAACACCCAGATCTTCTTAATATAATGACATAGAGTGGAAAGTGGTGAATCTTGAGACCAAACCACTCATGCTACTAGGGATAATAGGTTGGACAAGTGGTGGACCTTGAATTTAAACCCCACAAATACAAAATATCATGGGTTTAAGGTATTTCAATGGAGCCTAGCATCTCAAAGACATGGTGCATCTTGTTTCTCTTCATGTTTCAATGGAGCCTATTTTGGACAAATGGTGGAGCATCCTTCTCTCCATGTTTCAATGGACCCTAGATTGGACAAGTGGTGGACCTTTGCTTCTCTCTATGTTTCAATATAGTTAGCCTATATTAGACAATTAGTAGACCTCCAATCTCTCCATATTGTCTAGAGCTAAGCTTGGACAAGTGGTGGACCTTACTTCTCCCTTCCCTTAGTTTACTAGCTTAAATGATCACTATGTATACTTGCTTAGATCTAGCTTGAACAAGTGGTGGAACTTGTATTCACACAAACTTAATCCATTACAAAAAAGTATATGTTAAAATAACATTTGGTTTTTTTTGTTTCAGGAAAGATGGCTCCAAAAAAACAGGTTGCAAGGGTTGCTGTCTCAGTTGACTATACTTGCAATGATCTTAGGAAATGGTATTTGGACATACATGGTATAGAGGGTGCACAATTTCATAAGGTGCATCTATTTATTGCCAAAAAGGATAATGACAGCTTGTTTGAAGATGTTGGACAAGTTGTGGAAGCATCTGTCTCTGTAGTTGATAGTCATCCAGAGGTGGAATGCATTGACATTCTAGTTCCAATGAATCTAGAATTTCAACTATCTCCAGGAGCATATGCATTGGAGCGCATGTCTAGAAACAAAGAAGAGACAATGTTTTCTCGAGGATGGAAGTTTGCAGAATCAAATCCAAATATCACAGCAGATCAACTTCAAAGCTCCATCATTGCCACACTACAACGAAAAAAGGTGAAAGCTTCACGACCACCATCCACAAAGAAGCAAGCAAAAGTGCAGAAAGTAGAAGCTAAGCGAACTAGCTCCATTTTGGATGTAGACAAGGCATCTTTGGCATCCTCATCAACAGAGGGTTCAATGTCAAAGATGAGAATTGTGGATCCAGATGTTTTAGAAGCTGAGCCATGAAAGGACAAGAAAAAGATACAGGTGGAATGAATAAGTACATAAATTATTTTTCCTTTCCAATATAGGGAATTTGATATCCCTATTCAAAATTGTTGGCTTGCTCCTGATCACTATAATGCACGTATTATGGATAAAAAACACGCTGAAAGTGTGTTATTTGGATTTCACGGAGTACGACCAAGCCTGCAGCATGTGCATATTTGATGCCTGTTCGAAATGCAAAATCAAAGAAGGGGACTCCTTTGGCAGTAGAAGAGGTAGAGGAGCAAAAAATTAAAGATTATCATTATTGGATTCTTGATGGGCAGCATTCAATCTATGCTGCAAAAGTTTTGCTTCACAATGAACAAAACAACAAAGAGATCTTTGAAAGACTGATTAGCGTGTATAAATTTAGAAAGGCTCGCATTGTTGTGAATGCTCCTCCATTTGTTGCAACTGCTATATCTGCCATTGCAAATGAGGAGGCTCAGGCATTGTATGTCAAGCAACCTTACAGCCAAATATTGAGACATTTACGAAGTCAATGGATCTTCGCAGGACGACCACCAAAGCAGCAAGTGGAATTGCAGAGGGACATGCATCTCGTGCCGGATGGGATGTAAGTTATTTTCTTTGTCTTTTTGATAGTGTTTAATTAACAAATCTTGCTCAATAGTTTAATTATTTCTCTATTTCTTTTCAGGGTTTTCTTCGATTGGCAAGAATGAGTGCAGCAGCAAGTTGGATTGCTAAACAGGCACACATGGTCACCTACTCTGATTTAGTTTATGATTGCTGGATAGAAATCATTGAAAATCTAGAAGAGGAGAATAAGAAACCCCCAACAACTGTATTTAGATATCTTTGTGGCCTTGAGGAATCAGAGGTAAAGACTATTCAAGAAGAGATTAGAGATGAGAAGATTTTACTGTCAAAGAGTGCAAAGGATGGTGATGCAACTGACATGTATGATCGAATCAAGCAGTTGAAGCAAGACAAATTGATTCAAGATGCACTTCTTGAAGGCTTCAACAATTTGAATGAGTCTTCACCATGTAAAGACTGGGAGGAGGTGGTCAAAATGTATAACATCAATGATGTTGTTTTATAAAACAATTTTAATGCTATGCGAGGAATGGATCAGATCTAGTTTGACGCGTGGAACAAAGAAAATGGCTTTTCCAGATGGAGCAATAAAATACATGCAATGGGCAATTCACCTTCAAAAGGAGAAAACTGAGCCTAGAGATTTGCCATGGTCAATCTATGTGGTGAGCCTACAAATGGAAGGCAATCTCTACTTGATGCGCCACTTCAATAATAAAGTGCCTATTGGCTTATGTGTTTTAGATATGACAAAAAACGTTGGAGGCAATTTGAAGTGGAGTGAGGAGACATTTAACAATGCTTTGGATGGGATCTTGGCTATTGCTGGAGGGTCAACAGATCCTGGATTTGTCTTTCTTGCATTTGTGGATTTCACTAACTTCACAAAATTGCAATGTGCCTTTCACGCCATGGGAGATAATTGAGCTACCATTGTTGTGGTGCATTGCATCACTTTCCATCAGCTCCTTGCAAAGGAGCAATTCAATTCCTAACAGTTATTGCCTTCTTGGGACAAGGCAATGCATTTGAAGACCTGAGAAGAAGATCAGAGAACATCCATGCCAATTGATTGTTCTCTTCTTCAAGTAGCAGATAACGATATGTCAGATTTGCAATATTTGGAGGCCAAAAAAAGAGCTTTGGTCAAGCACTACATTCGTACATATTGTTTTGAAGACCGCAAGCTTGTTGATGTTTTTGGTGATGGCTCCTTGGTTGCACAAGAAGGAATACAACAGAAAAAAGAAGTCATCTGCTTAATTGATAGTGTGGAGGAGGCAAAAAGCATGGAGACCATGCTGCTAGACTTTGTTAAGTCTCATGAAGATATAGAAAAATGGCCTGGACTTCAACAATCCACTTCGCAATCAGGCGACATTGTGCCTGTTACAGAGGAGTGCCTCCACAAAGAGAAGAAGAACAACAACAACACCATCATCTGTCAATGGAGGACTTTTGGAAATGGAGACACGTATGTTTTGAGTTTCTTGTGCATGTTAGTGTTTCTTGTTATCTGATTTGATACTCTTAATGTTAGATTTTGCTTTATATAGTATTGATTGAGCTTGTATTTTTTATCTCAAGCATTCAAGGTTTGAATGTAAATAGTAAAATTACTTGAGTTTTTTGAATGGTGGATCTGTAGACTAAAACTAAAACATTTAATACTCACAAAGACTTAATTACTAAGAGCTTGAACTCAATAAGTTTTGGACCTTTTATCAATACCCCCTTGATATGATACATTAGATCGTAGCATGGTTAAATGGTGATGCTTCATAAATTGAACCTAGCTTAGACAGGTGCTGGAGCCTAATTTAAACTAACCTTGCTAGAAGGGAGCTTATGTTTGGACTTGAGAGAAATAGCATAAGTAATCAATTAGAGCATAGATTAGACATGTGGTGGTGGCCGGCCTTAGAGACCAAGAAAATCTTAATGAGCTTGGAAAGGTATTTAAGTACTGCAATTTACTTAGTTTTAGTACTCATTAAATGCATAGCTTGACAAAAGGTGGACCTTACATGGATCCTAATTTCAAGAGGTGTGGTAGACCTTCAAAACAAGCTCATATAGCTTGGACATGTGGTAGACCTTGCATGAAGACTAGTTTAGACAAGTGTGGTACACCTTGTAACCAACACCCATTTGTTATATTAGCTTGGACAAGTGGTGGACCTTGCTTTTATGTTTCAATGGAGCATATTTTGGACAGGTGGTAGACCTTGTTTCTCTCCATGCTTCAATGGAGAGAAACTTTAGCTTGGACAAGTGGTGGACCTTGTTTTTATGTTTTAAAGGAGCATATTTCGGACAAGTGGTAGACATAGTTTCTCTCCATGGTTCAATGGAACCCACCTCAGACAAGTGAAGTACCTTGAAACCAAACCCCCATAATACAACCTACTAAATAGGTTGGAAAATTGGTGGGATATGAAACCATCCATGATAGAGCATAGTATAGGTGAAAACGTAGTGGTCCTTATATCAATTACCCATGCATAGCTTGGACAAGTGGTGGACCTTGATTCTCTCTATGTTTCAATGGATCCTATCTTGGACTAGAGATATATCTTACTTAGTTCCATGCTTCAATGGATTGTAGCTTGGATAAGGAGTGGAACTTCAAACAAAACTCCACAGCATAGCATATATTAACAATTCATGGGTTTTATAGAGATTGTCCTGCCTATTTTGGAGAGTTGGTACACCTTTATTCTCCATTCTTCAATGGATCTGAGGTTGGACAAGCGGAGCTGGAGAAGTGGTCAACCTTAAAATGAAACCTCCCATGCTACAACCCATCATAGATCGTATATGTAGTGGACCTTGAAACTCTTTTATGTCCCTAGCTTAGAGAAGCATTGCACTCTTGATTATCTCCATACATGAAGGCAAGGTTGGACAAGTGGTGGACCTTCAAACCAGAATCTCTATGCAATAATAGGCAAGTGGTGGAGCTTGTTTTCTCCTTGTTCCAATGGAGCCTAGCTTAGACAAACAATGGAGCTTGCTTCTCTCCATGTTTCAATGGATCCTAGCTTAGAAAAGTGGTGGAGCTTTGCTTCTCTCCATGTTCCAATGGACCATAGCTTAGACAAGTGGTAGACCTTGAAAAACACCCCTCGTATACAACATATTATGGGGTTTTCATGTTTCAATGGCTCCTAGCTTGGACAAATGGTAGAGCTTGCTTCTCTTTATGTTTCAATGGATCCAATCTTAGCCAAGGGTGGACCTTGAAACAAGAATCCCCCCCCCCCATGTACAACGTATTATGGGTTTTGAAAGCACTGGGAGAAAATAATAGCTTTGATAAGTGGTGGACCTTGCTTCTCTCCATGCTTCAATGGAGCCGAGGTTGGACACATGTTGGAGAGAAGATGGTTGCCCATGAAATAAGACCATGCATGCTATAATCAATCATATGTTGTACACATGGTGGACCTTGCAATTGTTTTATATGCCTAACTTGGACAAGTGGAGGACCCTTGATTACCTCCAGATATCAACAACAAGCCAAGTTTGGACAAGTGTAGTACCACCAAACCAGAATCTATATGCTACAATAGAGTATAGGTAGGACACGCGATGAACCTTGATATCAAACCATCCATGCTACTAGAGATGATAGGTTTCACATGTGGTGGAACCTTGTATCAATGTTCTATGTGTAGTTTTTGACTAGTGATAGACCTTGAAACTAATCCCTCTAGGCTACAAGAAAAAAGAGATGGATGAGGAGGCTAGACTACTTTTGTTGCATCAATGCATCCCATGTTACCACATATACTATAGGGTTCTTGGATAAGTGTTGGATCTTGTGTCAATGCTCCATGTCTAGCTTGGACAAGTGGTGGACCTTGGTTCTCTCTATGCTTCAAATGGGCAATAGATTGGAGACACAGTGGCCTTTTTTTTCCAATGATTTTATTTTTTGGAAACCTTGGAGGCACCATGTAAGAGGCACTCTAAGTCTTCCATACAATGGACCTATTGGACTATAAAATAATGATATCTTTCTTTGATATTGTCATTATTTTATGCATAATATTTTCTTCTTTTTGCAGACACAAAGGAGTTAAGTGATATAAAATCTAGATGTATTTCACACTATGATTGGCATGAAGATCCTTTTGGGACACCAACTTTTCCTATTCCCAAAGATGTAATTTTCCATATTAACGGTGTGGATTTTGAAGTGCGACTTTCATGTATTGAAGGAGCTGGTTATGGGCTATTTGTGCATACTACCCTGGAAAGTGGTTTGACTATTCTAAACTATGGAGGGCATAAGTATAGATTTCAAGACTGGAAAAAGATATGCAAAATATTTCCAAGAGCTTATAAATATTCTCTTCTAGAGGATCCAAACATAGAAGAAGAGGAAGATCAATCATACATTATTGGTTGTGTAGAAGAAGGAAACGTGTCGGGCTATATAAATAGTTCTCACAGTACAAATGTCTGTCCCAACGTACGCTATACATTTGATCCAAATTTGCCACCTTGGCATAAATGCACCTCTTCACACATCAAGTCAGAAGAATATGGCCATGTATGCATTGAGACTATTTGTCAAGTTGAAGCAGGAGAAGAGTTGTTTGCTGACTATAACTTTACTTGACATTGTAAAGTATTGTACATGGATGGAAATCTCAAGTACATGCATCATTTTCATTTTTCATGGATGAAATCTCAAGTGAATATAACATTTGATTATTGTTTAGTTTATGCTCAACGAGAATCTAGAGTGCTCTTATGCTTTGTGTGTTGTCTAACATATTTGACTACCTTGGCCATAGAATCTTGATTCTACTCTAGATTTGTGATAAATCTTACCAAAATTTAATCAATGTCTAGGTTGGACAAGTGGTGGGGCTTCAAACATTACTGTCTTAAACAAGTGGAGTTATCTTACTTGAATAAGTGGTGGCCTTTGAATCCAAATCTAAGCCAAATCTCTAATTATTTTCTTGTAGTCTAGGTTGGACATTTGGTGGACCTTGTATCCATGTTTCCTCAACAAGGGTGGCTTTTAGTTTTCACTTTAAGTACTCATCTTTAATAAAGTGTAGGATGGAAAATGTTGAGTTAGTAGATTGTATTTTAGACAAGTGGTGTTTGGTGTACGAATGCTGAAAATGGTTGCAAGGATTCTAACAACGACTTTACCTTAAATAAATTTCTTACTAGGAGTTCTACATATAAATATGGTGAATAAAATTCTAGTGGTTTTGAGATACCATTTGTGTGTGTGTTTTCTTAGATTCACAAACTGGGATGGATAACGCTCCTATGGTTCAGTCAACAACTATAGAATCCATAGATTCTATGGTTTCTAAAGTGCCCAAGATGGATGATATTTCTATACTAGAGTCTAGTGTTGTGCAACTTGAGCAAGCTTCCAATAATGAGAACCAAGAAATCGATGCTTCAAAAATGCAACATACATCAAAAGAGACTGAAAAGTCCACTCACGAGCTATTGCCAATTGGTACTACGTCATGTAGCGTAGATGTTGAGAAATCCATGCTTACAATTATATTGGATTTAAATGGTCTATTGTTGAAACGTTCCCCTCAACCATCCTCACACCACAACTCAGTGCAAATGGATTCAAAAAGATATATTATACTCAGGCCAGGTTGCATCCAATTCTTGAAGACTATTTTACAAAGGTTTAATGTTGCAATTTGGTCGACAGCTACTAGGAATAATGTGTATCAAATCCTTGCAGCACTAAACAACTTAGCTGAGGATACATTGCCTTTCTTTGCAATTTGGTCGCAAGATGTTTGCTACACCGCTCAAACTCAAAAATTGTTTAGACCCGACAATCCAAACGTTGAGGCAATGTTCAAGCCTCTAGCCAAAATTGCCATGGGGTTTGAATGTGATCCACAAAGAACAGTGCTTATTGATGACTCTCCTTACAAGGGATGTATTTCACCAGCAAACAATTGCATTTTTCCACCACAATTTGATGCTGAGAAGATGGTTGACAATATGCTCTTGGAGGAGCTACTGCCATACTTGATTCAGCTTGATGAGAGAAGGGATGTGCGTGATTTAATTGCTTCTAATCGTTATGGACAACCTATAGTGACAAATGATAGTGAATACAAACAAATCATGGAGTATTGGAAGCAGAAAAATGATGTTTGGTCAGCTAAGGTGTTCTTTACAAGAAGAATACCACCTGCAAAAGGTGACAGAGATGAAACTATCATTGAAGATGCAAGTGACACAAGCCACCGCAATGAAATGAGAAGAGCCCAAATACAAGAGATCTTGGCAAAGGAGCGTACACCCATTGAAAGCATGAAGGCGTCACAATTGACCACTTTAGCTAGGCAATTGGGTTGTAACACAAAAGGAGTTTTGAAGG
The DNA here is from genome assembly GCF_014529385.1 of Adiantum capillus-veneris. Taxonomy (NCBI): domain Eukaryota; kingdom Viridiplantae; phylum Streptophyta; class Polypodiopsida; order Polypodiales; family Pteridaceae; genus Adiantum; species Adiantum capillus-veneris. Next base: position 88,223,185 of record NC_140944.1, read on the forward strand.
CAACCACAGCAAAGGCTTATATAAATAAGGTGAAAGCTGAGAACAATCTTCTAAGGCTGGATAGAAAGCAACCCTAAGGTACTAGTGACATGTCATATATTCTTGATACACATGCTTGAACACTCATGTGCATGGTATCTAACAAATCTTTCTTTTTATTCCTTCTTGCAGGATCTTACAAAGGATACTACTAGATGGAGCTCAATCAATAGAGATTTTGATATTTTTGCTCAAAATAATGAAGCAGTCACCTACATTTTTTGTTTATCAATTTCTTGAGAGACTTTATTTTAGTTTGTAATCATCAAATGAAATGAAAAGTATCCTTCTTATTAAGATTGTTGATCTTTTTCTTGTTCAAACCTTTCAATTGTGATTTATAGTTTTGTTAGCATGAGATTGTGCTTTTTTAGTTTGAAAAAAACTGTCAAAGATCCAAGTCTTTTTGGCTTTACTTAAGTTATTAATTGTGAAAGATCCAAGTTTTTTTTCTTTACTTAAGTTATTGATTGCCTATGTAATAGTCCTTAAAACAATATCGGATGGCTTTCTTGCTCCCATGTCTCACATTGGTCTTTAGGTAAGACAAGTGGTGACCTTGAAAGTATGGTCTCATATCTCGATCAAGTGAAGAGACATGAAGCTTAAATATCACTACTATGTATCTAGTGTTAAACTCCATCGAGACAAAGACTAGATAGCCAAATTGCAGTCGAGTTTAAGTGAAAAATCCATTTGAGCTAAGGTAAAACTTATAGTGCCTCATTTTTCTAGGATTCTACCCCATCAAGGAAGTTATAATCTAGCAAACCAATTAAGACTCTTTTGGAGCCTAGATAGGACAATTCGTGGAACTTATGAAACTTATTATTGAGTTAGAGTCTAGTTTAGATAAGCAAAAGATCTTCAAACCAGCACTTGGTCTTACTATTCAATATTCAAAGTCCCTTGAGGCTAACAAATTACATACCCACTTGTAACCTAACTAATGAGTAATTATATAGATCTAAGCAAGTATATATAATGAGTCTTCAAACTAATAATCCAAGGGAAGAGAGTAGCAAGGTCCACTACTTGTCCAAGCTCAGCTCTAGACAACATAGAAAGATGCTAGTTCTACTAATTGTCTAATTATAGGCATGGAGAAATGATAGAAGGTTGACCACTTGTCCAACCTATCATCTCTAGTAAGATGGGAGGTTTGGCCTTAAGATTCACCATGTAACCAACCTATACATCATTGTATTATGAAGAGTAAAAAAGCAAAGCTCCACCACTTGTCCAAGCTAGTTCTAAAATCCACATGGAGATAAGCAAGCTCCACCATTTGTCGAATCTCTCTTCCATTAAAACATGAAAAAACTCATCTATGTTGTACAGGGGGACTTTTTTCCAAGGTCCACCACTTGTCCAAGCTAGGATCCCTAGTAGCACGAGTGGTTTGGTCTCAAGATACACCACTTGTACACTCTATGTCATTATATTAAGAAGAACTATGTATTAAGGTCCACCACTTGTCCAACCTATAAGGTTATATCTTAAATGGTATCCTTTCTCACCACTTGAAATGCCCATGATATGTTTTACACGGGGGTTTCATTCCAAGGTCCACCACTTGTCCAAGCTAACTCTATTCAAACATAGAGAGAAGCAAAGGTCCACCACTTGTCCAAGCTAACTCTATTCAAACATAGAGAGAAGCAAGGTTCACCACTTGTCAAAGCTAGGCTCCGTTGAAGTATGGAGAGAAGTAACCTCCATCATTTTTCCAAGATAGGTGCCATTCAAACATGGAAAGAATCAAGATCTACCATGTCTCCGAGATTCTAGGCTCCATTGAAACACCCTAAAACCATGATATTTTGTACATGGGGTGTTTGCATTCAAGGTCTACCACTTCTCTAACGTATTATACCTAGTAGCATGAGTGATTTGGTCTTAAGATTCACCACTTATCCACTCTATGTCATTATATTAAGAATAACTGGGTGTTAAGGTCCACCACTTGTCCAACCTATAAGGTATATCTTAAATGGTATCCTTCACCACTTATCAAGGTCCATCACCACTTTTCCAACCTATAAGGTTATATCTTGAATGATATTTTTCCTCATCACTTGTAATGTCCATGCTATGTTTTACAAAGGGGTTTTGTTCCAAGACCCACCACTTGTCCAAGCTAACTCCATCCACCACTTGTCCAAGATAGGCTCCATTGAAACATGGAGAGAAGGATGATCCACCATTTCTCCAAGATAGGTTCCATTGAAACATTGAGAGAAGCAATCTCCACCATGTCTCCAAGCTAGGCTCCATTGAAATACCCTAAACCCATAATTTTGTACATGAGGGGTTTACATTCAAGGTCCACCACTTGTCCAACCTATTATCCCTAGTAGCAAGAGTGGTTTGGTCTCAAGATTCACCACTTGTACACTCTATGTCATTATATTAAGAAGAAATATGTGTTAAAGTCCACCACTTGTCCAGCCTATAAGGTTATATTTTAAATAGTATCCTTTCTCACCACTTGAAATGCCCATGATATGTTTTACATGGGGGTTTCATTCCAAGGTCCACCACTTGTCCAAGCTAACTCTATTAAAACATATAGAGAAAGAAAGGTCCACCACTTGTCCAAGCTAGGCTCATTGAAACATGGAGAGAAGGAACCTCCACTGTTTCTCCTAGATAGGCTCCATTGAAACATGGAGAGAAATACTCCACCATGTCTCCAAGTTGCTAGGCTCCATTGAAATACCCAATACCCATAATTTTTTGTACATGGGGGTTTACATTCAAGGTTCACCACTTGTCCAACCTATTATCCCTAGTAGGTAGTCTATGTTCACACTTGTCCATCTCTATGTCTTATATAAGAAGGAATTAGGTGTTAAGGTCCACCACTTGTCCAACCTATAATGTTATAGCTTGTTGAAGTTTTTTTCACCACATTGTACCATGAACATGATTTACATGGGGGTTTTGTCCAAGGTAACCACACATTACATGAAGATAAATCAATTGAAACATCCAAGAAGAGAAACAAAGGTCCACCACTTTTCCAAGCTAGGCTGCATTGAAACATGGACCTTAATACCAAATTATTTCTAGTAGCATGAGTGATATTTTGTACATGGGGCGTTTACATTCAAGGTCCACCACTTGTCCAACCTATTTCCCTAGTAGGTTTGGTCCCAATTTCACCACTTATCCACTCTATGTCATTATATTAAGAATAATTGGGTGTTAAGGTCCACCACTTGTCCAACCTATAAGGTTATATATTGAATGGTATTTTTTCTCACCACTTGTAATGCCCATGATATGTTTTACATGGGGGTTTTTGTTCCAAGGTCCACCACTTTTCCAAGATAACTCTATTTAAACATAGAGAGAAACAAAGGTCCACCACTTGTCCAAGCTAGGCTCCATTGAAACATGGAGAGAATGATGCTGCACCATTTATCCAAGATAGGCTGCATTGAAACATGGAGAGAAGCAAGCTTTACCATGTTTCCAAGCTAGGATCCATTGAAACACTCTAGGGGGTTTTATTTCAAGGCCCACCACTTGTTTAACCTATTATCCCTAGTAGCATGAGTGGTTTGGTTTCAAGATTCACCACTTGTACACTCTATGTCATTATTTGTGTTAAAGTCCACCACTTGTCCAACCTATAAGGTTATATCTTAAATGGTATCCTTTCTCGCCACTTGAAATGCCCATGATATGTTTTACATGGGAGTTTCATTCCAAGATCCACCACTTGTCCAAGCTAACCATATTCAAACATAGAGAGAAACAAAGGTCCACGACTTGTCCAAGCTAGGCTCCATTGAAACATGGAGAGAAGGAACCTCCACCATTTCTCCTAGATAGGCTCCATTAAAACATGGAGAGAAGTAAGTTCCACCATGTCTCCAAGATGCTAGGCTCCATTGAAATACGCAAAACCCATGATATTTTGTACATGGGTGATTTACATTCAAGGTCAACCATTTCTCCAACCTATTATCCCTAGTAGGTTTGGTCTCACAATTCACCACTTTTCCACTATATGTCATTATAATAAGAGGAATTGGGTGCTAAGGTCCACCACTTGTCCAGCCTATAAGGTTATACCTTGAATGGTATTTTTTCTCACCACTTGTAATGCCCATGACATGCTTTACATGGGGGTTTTGTTCCAAGGTTCACCACTTGTCCAAGAAAATTCTATTGAAACATAGAGAGAAACAAAGGTCCACCACTTTTCCAAGCTAGGCTCCATTGAAACATGGACCTTAATACCAAATTATTCCTAGTAGCATGAGTAATATTTTGTACATGGGGGGTTTGCATTCAAGGTCCACCACTTGTCCAACGTACTTTTCCTAGTAGGTTTGGTCGCAAGATTCACCACTTGTCCACTCTATGTCATTATATTAATAATAATTGGGTGTTAAGGTCCACCACTTTTCCAACCTATAAGGTTATATATTGAATGGTATTTTTTCTCACCACTTGTAATGTCCATGATATGTTTTACATGGGGATTTTGTTCCAAGGTCCACCACTTGTCCAAGCTAGATCTGTTCAAACATAGAGAGAAACAAACATGCACCACTTGTCCAAGGTAGGCTCCATTGAAACATGGAGAGAATGATGCTCCACCATTTATCCAAGATAGACTCCATTGAAACATGGAGAGAAGTAAGCTCCACCATGTTTCCAAGATGCTAGAGTCCATTTGAAATACCCAAAACCCCTGATACTTTGTACATGGGGGGTTTACATTCAAGGTCCACCACTTGTCCAACCTATTATCCCTAGTAGCATGAGTGGCTTGGTCTCAGGATTCACCACTTGTCCACTCTATATCATTATATTAAGAAAAATTGGGTTTCCATATCTAAATGGATCTTTGCTTGGATAAGTGGTAGACCTTGAGACCTAAATACCCATTCTACACTAGAGCATTGGTTAAGCCTTATACACTTCAAGCATACCTTTAACAACAAGTAGTAGTTATTAGTTGACTTAAGTCTAGTTGAACTCCATGGTATTGAGACTAAGAGAGAGTGTAGCATAAAAAAGAGTCAGGATTTTAATTTGACTTTCTTTCTATTAATGAGTAGATCATAGATGGATTTTGGTATCTAATAAAACCTTAGGGTAGACAATGTAAAAATCATGTCTATTGTTGTGTTTGCATTAAGTGTTCTTGTTCTTTAATTTCAGAACCATTACAGAAAAATGGATTGGCTATATGCTGGCATAAATTGAAGAAAACTATTGAATTACCCATCCAACCTCCTCCAAGACCTTGTCCAAGGAATGAATCACCTCCTTATCACCTACCACTTGCTTTCAAGGACATCAAAAGAGTACTTATCTTGGATCTAGAGGGGTTACTTCTCAAGACAGTTGAAATGAAACATGGAGATTCTATGCCATCTTGGGCTCAACACATGCGACTTGTGGAGGACAAAGATGAAGTTTATCATGTGGTGCGACCAGACGCACAAAGTTTTTTGGATTTTTGTGCTGAATACTTTGAGCTATGGATATGGAGTTGCTATAACTTAACAAGGGTGCAACGCATCACACAAAAGTGTTTTCCTGAGCAGTATACCAAGTTCAAGGTGTTTATGAGTAACAAAAATTGCCAAAATCCAAATATCATGTTAGGATTTACAAGGGTTTATCACAAAAATCTGAGTGATATTTGGAAGATATTTGAGGATTTGGATGCAAACAATACCTTAATTTTTGATGACACTCCATATAGGGTGATGTGGAACATGCCAGGGACATATCTTATATTTCCAAAGATGTGGAGGCAAACTTCCGAGCAACTTCAAAACTTCTTGCAGAGAACCATAATTCCATGGTTGGTAGGATGGTTGTATGCAAGAGATAAGAGAGTCTATACATATAACACAATTGTAAATCAGTATAGTGATTCTGAGACAAATTATGTCCTTGGTGTGTACTTGTCAACACGAAAGCATTGAATAAATATGGCTATAAGATGCTTTTTTTATTCTAGTGTGTATCTTTCAACATTTGTATAATTTGATATAGTCTTTTTTTTTTTTATAAAAGGTGTGTCAATTTTATGAACACTTGAATGGAGTGCACCCTACTCTAAGGGGACTTCAATGTACTATTGGAGTGCATCCTATTGTAAGGGGACTCTGATGTATTGCTAGAGTGCACCCAAATTTTTGGGGACTCATTTTTTATTTGATTGGGGCCTATGTTGGGTCATATAGTAAAAGAAATTCATTTTTTGTCAATTCATATCGAGGTTGCATTTATTTGGAACTATGAAAGAATTGATGTTTGATGTCAAAATAAAACTTGTAAGTGTGGATCAGAGAATTCATGGACTTTAAATATGTGAGAGGGATCTTTTTCTTGGGCACAAATGTTTGCTTCAAGAATTTTGTCATTACATACTTTATGTGAAAGAGTTTTAGAACCTAAAAGACTTTGAAAACAAAACTATGGAATCTAAGTGCATGTATTCTTGAATGGCTTGAAAGTTGATGTATACATGCATGTCACCTTGATGAAGATTTAGATCTGACAAGATGGAAAGATATAATTCTTGGACGTTACCTTTGTCAATTTGGTAATAACATATTTAACTTTCTTTTAATATGGGTGGAAAATATATTATTATGTGCATTTGGAAAATATATTATTATGTCCATATTTAACTTTCTTTTAATATGGGTGGAAAATATATTATTATGTGCATTTGGAACCTAATTGCTTGACCTTCAAACCAAGATTCCTATGTTATTTTTTCATATACTTTTTTATACTGAATTAAGATTGTGGATGCAAGGTCCACCACTTGTTCAAGCTAGATCTAAGAAAGTATATATACTGAGTCTTCAAACTAGTAAACCAAGGGGAGAGAGAAGCAGGGTCCATCACTTGTCCAAGCTCATCTCTAGACAACATAGAGAGATGCTATGTCTACTAATTGTCCAATATAGTCATGGAGAAATGATAGAAGGTTGATCCACTTGTCCAACCTATCATCTCTAGTAAAATGGGAGGTTTGGCCTTAAGATTCACCATGTAACCAACATATACTTCATTGTATTATGAAGAGTAGAAAAGAAAAGCTCCACCACTTGTCTAAGGTAGTTCCAAAATCAACATGGAGAGAAGAAAGCTTCACCATTTGTCCAAGATAGGTTCCATTAAAACATGGAAAACCTCATATATGTTGTACATGGAAGCTTTTTTCCAAGGTCCACCACTTGTCCAAGCTAGGATCCATTAAAACATGGATAGAAACAAGGCTCCACAACTCGTCCAACCTTTATAGCTGCGAAGTGTACCGGTTGTCTAAACTAGGCATGGGAAAATAATAGAAGGTCCACCACTTATCCAATATATTATCTCTAATAGCATGGGAGGTTTGGTCTCAAGATTTAGGAATTGGCTGACCTGTATTTCATTGTATTATGATGAATTTGGTTTTAAAGTCAACTACTTATCCAAGCTATAAGTTTATATCTTGAATGGTATTCCTTCCCATCACTTAGAAAACCAATGATATGTTGTACATGGGAGGGTTTGTTACAAGGTCCACCACTTGTCCAAGCTAGTTTCATTGAAACATGGATGAAGACAAGCTCCACCATTTGTTAAAGCTAGACTCCATTGAAATCTAGAAAATCCATTCTATGTTGTACATGGGGTTTTTGTTTTAAGGTCCAACACTTGTCCAAGCTAAGATCCATTGAAACATGGAGTAGAGAAACACTCCACCACTTGTCCAAGCTAGGCAACATTGATAGTAGTTGGTTTATTTTGAAGATCCACCACGTGTCTAAGCTAACTCTATTGAAACATAGAGAGAAGCAAAGGTCCACCAACTGTTCAAGCTAGGCTCCATTGAAACATGGACAGAAGCAAGCTCCACCATTTCTCCAAGATAGACTCCATTGAAACATGGAGAGAATCAAAGGTCCACCATTTCTCCAAGCCAAGATCTAGTTGTCCAACCTATAAGGTTATATCTTAAATGGTAATCTTTCTAATCACTTGGAATACCCATGATATGTTTTACATGGGGGTTTTGTTCCAAGATCACCACTTGTCCAAGCTAACTCTATTGAAACATAGAGAGAAGCAAAGGTCCACCACTTGTCCAAGCTAGTCTCCATTGAAACAAGGAGAGAAGCAAGCTCCATCATTTCTCCAAGATAGGCTAGCATGGATAAGTGCACCTTGAAACCAACCTTCCTATGAGGCAATAGAGCATATGCTACATATTTTATGTATGCCCCATGCCTCAAATTAAGAAGTTATAGATTAGAAGTGGACCTTGCTTAAATGTCACATGCAATAAATTAAGGAAAAATAGCCAAGTGGATTGTATTCCTCAATGGATCCTTGCTTTCACAAGTTGTGAACCTTGAGTCACTTTTACATTAACTTGGACAAGTGGTGGACCTAGAAACCAAGCTCTCCATGTTGAGATAAGTTGTAGGTAGGACATTAGAACATAGACAATGATAATGGATGCAATATACTCCTCTCCTAATAATCCAATTGATTGAAACCATGATATTTTAGTTGTTTTCATTGTGTATTGTATGTGCATAAAGTGGAATGAGACCTTAAGAAAACTCAAATTTTTGACAAAATCTCTATATTTTATACATGATATATTGAAAGTTGTCCAACCTGGGAATTGGGATTTTCCCACTTTACCTAATATGGTCTTACAACCACTTATAGATATCCCCTCAGTCTCTTTCGCTAAGATGAAAACATAGCCAACTGAAGGGCTAGGTGGAAAAGAAGATTTTCGAGTACCGTTAAGAGAAGCATATGAAGTGCCAATGGTACAGCTGTCAAAAGCTGAGGAAGATGCACTTAAAGAAAAGATTACACAAGAGACGGATGAGTAGTGGAAAGCAGCAATGGATTGAGAGTTGATAGTTCTTCACTCTGTCAATGTTACTCAACTCACTCCCAATCAAATCAATGCACAATGGCATGAGCAATCACTGCCATATCCCTTGATAAAGGTAGAGCTGCTCCACGTCAAGGAAAGAATTTATAAAGACATGCAAGAGAAGGCGCAAATGAAGACCACCCTAAGTGGAGGAAGAAATGGTTGAACAAGAATACAAGATACCTGATTCTGTCCACAAGAGCACCTGAAGCACTTCAAAAAGGATCCAACTTCTTATCATGTACCAAGAGTAAGGACATGGCAAGAACATGAGGCAATAACAAAGAAGCGGCCACCTGGTTGAATTATCCAAGACTGCCAGCTCCAAAAAAGGGAACGCCAACGGAGGAATACATGGTGAAAACCTAACGGGCACCATGTCATCTTCAAAAGTCTACATGATCTTTCATATGCTATGATTTACAAGATTTTCAAATGCTTCTCACCTGCATTGAAGTATTTCATGAGCTACAGCAAGCAGGAGCCCCGTATATGTCTTTCCTTGAGGGCAATAAAGGTTTATGCTACGATCTTAGTGGTCAACCTTCCAAAGAAGTCCTCTATGGTTCTATGCCCGATGCATGTTCTTACCTTCTTATAATATGTTGGTGTTTGAAGAAGCATTCTACACAGGGTTCTTCACTTGACAAACGAAGATTTTTGGGCCAGTGATCAACAACCTGACTTCAAGATTTTTAGGCTACTCCATGTCCAGCTTAAAAAACAGAGTCACTATGCAGTTTTTGCAAGTGCCAGATAAAGAGAGAAAGATCAGATACAGAAAGGCTCTACATGCACTTAAATACACCTCGCCATCCATCAACTTGAAGACTATTTCAGCCCATAAGCTATGTCAAGGGATGACACACGCGAGGAAGGGGGGATGTTAGCAGCAAGCTAACTCGGATACCATTTTTCAGAGCTCTCGTTGCAAAACACTTATTGTTTTGATAAATCGAGAATATTGTAATTCTTATTTTTTGGATAAACTTTGTAATGATGAGTCGGGGCTAGAAGCTTCCAGATTGTATCAACCTATCTTTAGTTAGAGCTCCAGAGTATTAGTTTTGACCACCAAAAACCTTGGCTAGAGTATAAAAGCCAACTTTTGTAAGTTATTTTCAAGTTTTGGATAATGAAAATATACAGTGTGAGCTAATGGCGCTCACTTCTCTCCTTCTCTCGTTTCCTAATCTCTTTGCTTGTCAATTGCAGTCGCGTCTATTGCATTGAACCACATGTAAGAGCTCTATGCATTCACATAAACATTTCACAGTATTTTATAGCTTTTGGCATCACCAAACATAAGTAGGAATTTAGACTTCAAAATAAAAAACTAAGCATAGGGGGGTATTGGGGCATCATTGCTAAGCATTTAGATGCATTCTGGGTTGAAAACGACTAGTCAAAAATACACTGTGTTAATAATCGTGAATTTTTTACTCGACCTAAAGTGGGGTTTGAGACCATAAGCATGTGTGCTTAGGTCTTATAGACTTGTCTAGAATTTCATATTGTTTGGATGTCGTTTGATGCTAAACGGATGTGATTGTTTGCCAATGAGCGACTAGCTTTTGGTGATTTTGGTCATTTGAGTGTAGCTTGAGTAAGATGCGAGTTGTTTTTGTTTCAAGAGATTGACAATGTCTTGTAGCCTCTATGCACTAGCTGAGTCAGCTTCGTCCATGGATTGACAATTTATTCGTGGTTCAATAAGATAGGAGTGAGGTTAGACACCGTCCCACAATAGTCTTGGTTGTCTTACCATGCTTTGAAGATCAATGTATCTACAACCATTATGTTCTGCAAAGAGGTGGATCTTGAGAAATTAACTCAATGGTTTTCGATGTTGAGTTTCCTATTGTAATCTTTCAAAGAGCAATTGTGCAACTTGTGTGCTCTTTGCTTGATTGTACCTTGAGGATACTTTGGCACTCTAATTTGATGAGTTATTGATACCAATATAGGTTGTTGTCGATCTTTTACCGCCATTGATATCTCATTTGTCTGGTTAGACTATTGTGGTTGAAACTTTTGGAGACTTAACTCGTCACTGCTTCATCAGCTTTACAGTTTGTGGGAAGGTAAGTAATCCTTTTCTTCCAAATCCATTTGTCTTAGGTTCTTGCTCGGATATGCCCCTTTTGGGTTTTGAACCTTGGAATTGCTTTGGTACTGTAGATGATGTTTTGGGCACCCAAATTTTAATCAGCTTGTCTTTAAGTTGTGCCTTTGGTACCCAAATATACATGACTCCTTGTATGCTACTTGTAGCATTTGCTTGTCGATAGCATGGAGAGATTTCTTGCTTCAAGGTTTGTTCTGTTGGGAACTTCTTTTCCATTCCTCCTTGCTTGGTGAAATTGAAACAAATAGTTGTCCACCTTTGGTGATAGATTTAGCTGGTTGGTATCCCAATCTGGCACTGCCTTGTCAATGAGAACCCCCAGAATCATTGTCTTATTCATGTGTTCATTCGGTAAGCATACAAAACTGATGAGAACATGAACATCCATGTACTATCATGTCTAGGTTTATTACTCCTAGTGTCGGTGTTGGGTTATTATTGCATCCTTTGATAGTTGCTATTCCTTTTGTCAAAGCCTGATTTGTGGCTTTCTTGTACGTGGAATAACTGACTGCATTTACTTGAGCCCATGTGTCGACCAATGCATTCTTGCTATGATCGTTTAGTTGTACTTTGATGCGAACGTCCTTTCCATCTAGCCATTCTTCATCTGTTGACACTGCATCTTTTGGTAATTCCCATTGTCGATCACTCACTCTAAAGTGTTGATGGAAATAGGTATTTGTTGATTCTTGAGAGCAACTTTTCTTTTGAGTACTCAAAGACAAGCTTCTTCTTGGGATTCCTCAACAATCTGTTGTCGTTTCACCTTTTGTTGCTTGGCTGCATGCATTCTTTCTAGCAATTCATTGGTTAGTGGAAAATTGTACTTTTTCAAATGACATCCACTAATCCAATTAGCCATTGGTTCACCATCTAGGGTGGACAACTTCACTGCTCCACTTGGAGATACATCTTCAATTACAAACGATCCGTTTTCCTTTTTTTTAAACTTGAAAATGTGTTGCTTAAGAGAATAGACTAAAATAAGGCCCTTTCTTGAAGATTTTTGTAGCAATATGGGAATCTAAAAATTGTTTTTTGTTTTCTCTTTTGTGAGTAGATGTGAGCTATAGTTGTTTTAGCCTTTGCTCATCCAGTTTTCTAAATCTTCAAGTTTGTTTGACAGTTCATGTCCAGTCCACTCAAGTATTCTTTGCTACCCTTAATGTCGGCAATATAAATTTTATTGGCAGTATGGCGTCGGACCAAAAAAGGTTAAAGGGTGTAGCATTCAAAGCTATTTTGAATGAACTCGATAAGCCCATAGAGCTGCGTGGAGTCTCATTTCCCAATCTGCCCTCCTGAACTAACCATTTAGTCATACTGAGCTAAGAATTTTATTGGTGTGCTTTAGCTTGTCCATTTGTTTGCGGGTGATAGGAGATGGTTTATTTGATGAACATAAATTATTAAGAAAATGCAATTACCTCATTGAGGAAATGAGTTCCCTTATCACTGAAAATTTTTATTGGCCGTCCTATCTTGTGAGCAATGTCCATCATCTTAGGATTTTCTTTAGCCTTTGTCCACTTAATCAAATAGTCCGTTGTACACTTGATATATTGATCTTGGGTCCTATAGGGTGGTTGTATTGGCCCAACAAGTCTATACCCCATTTTGCGAATCTCTAGCCTCATTGTTTTAAGGGCATGCTATTCTACGTGTTGGCATTTTATCTTTTGGAAGCATACACTGAATATATTCTTGGAATCTAAAAAAGTGTTGGCCACCATATGCTTGCCATTAAGATTGCTCTTGCGGTGGTCTCACTCGAGAAGTGACCTTCGCCTAATACAGCATGTGCTTCATCTAAAATAGGAATATATGCGTCTTCATTTGCACAAAGATGCAAATTTTGATCTTTAACTCTTTGATACAATTGATTTCCAAGAAGATCATAGTCTCTTACTTTTGTTTCAATTGCTCTTTGACGGCGTTTATTCATATCCTCACAAAATGTGTGCCTTGAGAGGTAAATAACTAGATAGTTGCTCCACTTAGGAACATGCGACATTTGGAATAGTGTCACATGAGGTATGGGTGTTTATTTTTCACATTGAGGATAATTTTTTACAAAAGAATGAATATCACTCCTCATAGTTGGCCAAAATACTCCAAATCTCAAGATTCGTCACATAGTTTGGTCTTCCACAAAGTGAAGTCCTACTATGGTAATATGTTCTTGTCTCAAGTATTGGTTTTTTCCCTCAATATTAATGCACAAAAGCAATATTCCATCCCGATTTCTTTTGTACAACATTCCAGCTAGTAATTGATACATAGTCGATTGCTAAATTAATCCGATTGTGATAGGAAGTGGTATTTGTGAATCCACTTGAGCTATGGTCATCATGGATACCATGTTTCCTGACCATCTAGGTATCATTTCAATGAAGAACAAATATGCATCTGGTAGATCATGGTCTACTCCGTTAGGTGGTTCTCCTGAAACAATCCTTGACAAATGATCTGCTCTTTGATGACTGGTGCCGTTTTTCACAACTACAGTGAAATCAAATTCCAAAAGAATGATGAACCATCTCACTTTTCTTCCTGTGTTGCATGGCTTGTTGACCAAGTACAACAAAGCTTGGTCGTCCACAAATAACATGAATTTGTTTGCTAATAGGTAATGTCTATAGTTTTTTATGACATAGATCATTCCTAATCCTTCCCTTACAGTGATGGTATAGTTTTTATTTGCCATGTTCCACTGTCGGCTAGCATAAGAAATAGGAAAATCAATCTTCTCGTCTCCTGGTTGAGCTAGGATACAACCAATGGAAAAATTCGTAGCATCTACAGGTATGTGGAATATCTTATTCCAATCTGGCGCTTTCAATATTGGAGCTGAAGTGAGAGCTTGCTTAAGATTCATGAAGGATTCTTCACACTCATCATTCCATTCAAAATGTGTAATCAAGCTATACATGGGTTTTTCAATTATAGCCTACATGTAGATGAACCTTCTGTAATATCCACAATGTCCCATGAAGGCTTGAACCGCTTTGATTGTTGTCGGTATAGGAAAATCAGCGATAACATGAATTTTTTCCATATCAGTAGCTATGCCATTTTTAGACACTATATATCCAAAAAATAATTTTTGTCTACCCATGAATGTGCACTTCTCAGGATTTAAGCAAATCCTATAAACTCTACATTTTTTGAATACCTTCTTGAGTTGTTCGAAGTGATCAGCCCGGATTGATGAATGTACACATAAATCATCCATATATACTTCCAAGAAATTCCAAAGATATTCTTTAAAAGCATGGCTCGTTAGACTTTGAAAGGTGGTAGGAGCATTAGGTGACCCAAAAGGCATAACCCGATAGACAAAAATATCCCATTCAGTTGCAAAAGTCATTTTATGCTGATCCTTGGGATCAACCAAAAGCTGATTGTATCCCAAAAGGCCATCTAAAAAGCTATAAGCTTCGTTTCCTGCAACTTGTTCTAACACATGCTCAGTGATTGAAAGAGAAAATTTGTCTCTAATTGTAGCTGCATTCACTTTCTTGAGATTGACGGACACTCGTAATTTTCCATTTCTCTTGGGTACTACCACTGGAGACACCCAATCTGTGCGTTCAATTTCATAAATGAATTTTCCTTCCTTTAGGTTTTCCATCTCTTCTTTGATCTTCTTTGTCTGCTTGGTTTTGCATCGTCGCTCATTGGCATGGTGTGTTGATAGATTTCTGGATCAAGACCCTTGAGATCCTTATAAGACCAATCAAAGATATCTCAGTATTCGTTCAATAAGCTTAACAAAATCTCTTCTTCGTCTTTAGTCAGGTTGTTTGCAATGTAAGCAAGTTTAGGCTCTTCTCCTGGTATGTTGGCTAGATCTATCTTTTTTTCATTTTCAGGTCCTTCATAGGACTCGCCCTGTTTTCGTAGTTCCCTAACAGGTTGTTCAACTATAATTTTTAGATCTTGGAGAGTATATTTCTTGTAATGGGATGGAACACTCATTACATCTTTACTATCCTCCTCAGTGGTTTCCATTTCGGTTGTATATATCTCCTTTATAGATTTTGTCAACTCTTGATATTTCTTTCTTCTTTCAACTTGTGTCATGGTTGAATCCTTATCCTAGTATTTAGGTTTTGCTTGAGTTTCCTTTCTCATTTTTCTTGAGTTTTTTGATATTTCCTGTTTCTCTTTTGAAGGATATCAACCGGTGATTTTGTCCTTGATACAATCATGTGCATCTATCTGCATCAGGAACTGTGTTGTACTAGAGACTAATAGCATAGGTCTGTCTTTTAAGTTTCTGGTGGCTCTTTTTCTTCTATACCATTTCTGTCATCTTGGTTTTTGGTTTGGAAAGTCAAAAAAAAATCCCTCCTCTCCTTTCATGAGTAGTTTAACTCTTACATGTTCTTTTTCTGACCCCGAATCATCTGAGGTACCAGAATGTTCTTCTAGCTCATCCGTCGCATCATAGTAGAGGTCTAAAAAGACTTGTTGAGCTTTCATCAGGTCCTTGAGTTCTTGATTTTCATCTTCAATGTGAAGGGTTAAGATCATTTGTATGGGAATTATGCCATAGCCATCCTCATTGCAAAATTCAATAAGCATCGACGTGTTCACACATACATCCATTGTTGCTAAAATTTAAGTCCACTCAAATGGCTCAAACAAATGTTCTGGAAAGGGTTCAGGAACATAGGCTTCGTCTGTGCAATCCCTTTCTAAGATACATTTTTTCCATTTTAAGGTTCCGTTTTCTGAGGCTCCGCACATCCAAATAGGCTCGGCACATTCAAATAGGTGTATCCTTGTTCAACCAAGATGGAATCTTAGTTTCAGCCGAAGAGATTGAATCGAATTCTTGAATGGGTGTTCTCATGATGTCTCTATAAGTGTAATCTTTTAGATAACCCTTGTTATAGATCCCACTTGATTCGAGTACAGATAATTGTTTCCTCAATTTTGGATGAGTTGTACTTATTGCACAAAAGATCTTCCCAATATGACTTCGTAGTTGAGTTTCTTTCCAAAGTCCACTATGGCAAAAGTGTGTTGATATTCAATCCTGCAGGAATTAACTATCACCATTTCAAGCAGCCCTAAGGGTCTTTCGATATGTCCATCAACCAATTTCAATTTCATTTGATTTTGTCTAATGGTTGGTTTGTCCCCATGATTCCCATGCTGCTTTCATGGATATGGCTATGCCTGCCCTACTATCCAGTATTGCCATGGTTCCGATATCATTGTATCTCACTGGAAGGATTTGATTTTCCTCTTACCCTTCGTGGTATTCTCCGACTTTGTTCATTGGAACAGATCGAATCTCTTTGCTATTCAATTCATGCTTCAATTTTTCTAGTTTTTTTGCAATTAGCCCTGTTATTCCCACCTTCTCTAGAGTTTTATATAGATCATTCCATAAATATGGTCTCATTTTCAACAGTTCTCCTAAATTAAGAGTGCATTGAATGGGTGTAGACATGATTGAATGAATGTTGTCTACTTCTCGGGTCTGTTCATCTCTCTTTACCTAAGTGGTTCTACACACTATGGATTCATCTTCGTTATCTCCCAAGTAAGAGGATAGTGTTTTCAAGGTCAATGGTTTTGACATTCCTGAAGCTTTAGAACTACAATCCCCGTACAAGGATTATACATCCATGTTCATATTAGGAGGTAGATTGTCTAACCAAACTTCCTCTATAGGAGCTGACTTTCGAGTTAGGCTCCCATCATTAATCTCTCTAACTTTTTCCCATAAGTGTCATGGCCAGTCTTCTTCTACGAATATATAATTTTGTCTAAGGCATCTTCGTTGTTCGGAACTATAAGTTCTGGCTCTTTAGTTTCAAGGTGGGGTTCAACCACCACTCTTGATTTCTTTTTACCTGCACTTACCACAAGCTCCTCAGGTTTTTCCATACTCTCGAGCTTGGGTTTCTATTTTTTCAGCATCTCTTAAGTAATTCTTACCAAATTTTAATAAGCTTCAAGCTTAGTTGCTTCCATGTCGAGAGAAGGATAGTTTTCCATTTGTTTTCCATGTTCTGGCTTGCTTTAAGTCCCACCTGGTAAGCTTCCAAGGCTGCATTAATAGGCTCAAAAATTTGTCTACCAAAATTGATCCTCCAGATTTCACGGTGGTTTCCTTGATTTCACTTCCAATTTCTTTCACCTTTTCCTGGAATAATTTCTTTGCTTTCTCCTCGATTTCAGCCCTTTGTTTTTGTTTCCTCATCTCATACCTTTTGCGTCTGCTTCTAAATTTGGTCTTTTGAGAGGAATTTTTTTAATTCTCCGAATCATAATAGGAGTTATGTTTCTTTTTCTTGGCTTGGGTTCTAGTGATTACCTTGATTGGAACAATCGATTCACTCTCAAAAGAGCTACTAGGTATCACTCGGACTACGTTCAATACTGTTTTACCCTTGTTTAAAGGATTTTTTAGACATTCTTCGGGGAAGTGTCCTCCCTTTTTGCAACATTGCATACAAAAAGCTTCAACTGGCTTAATGTTTGTATCAAATTTTGGGCACTCGTTTTTCCAATGATCATGTGCACCACAGTTATGACAGTTTCCCGTTCTAGGTGGTTTAATCATGGGTCTTACCATAGGAGTTCTAACACCGTGATTAGATACATAGTACATTGGTGCAAGTTCTGGTGTAGCGTAAGCTACAAGTTATTCCATTGGAGGTGGATGTGAGTTATACCAATCTCCTTCTACCATTACTGTAGATGGGCTAGGCTCGGCATAGGGTGTAACAGGCACTAGTGCTTGTTCCTTTATAACTTCCCCTGAATGCATATACTTTACAGGAACTGCATTATGTCCAAGGTATGGAGGCTGTTGACCCAACATGGGTTGAGGTTTTTCCATACCCATTGATGGTCTTTGAGCTGGGTCCATATTATGCTGATATCTGTGCATGGATTGTCCTTGTGGCCTCATAGGCACGTATTCAACATTCCCATTATACTTTGGTCGGTAATAGCACTCATTGGTCTCATGGTTGGTCCATTTACCCTTAATTGCACACCACTTATGTGGCCTAATTGGTTGTCCCTGATGTGGTATTCCTTGCCCTTGTCCCCTCATAGGTTCTTTTTGAAAGTTTTTCATCATGTCATTCATCCTTTTGAGCATGTCTTCTATGGCTAAAAATGGTGCTGCAAAATGGTGCTGCAGCAACCGTTCCCACTTTTGCTGGTTTGGTGGATGTTGTTTTCTTGATTTGGTTATCCTTAGGGACATCTTCTTTGCTGAAAATATCACAATTGTCTCCTAAGTCAATAGCATCGGACACACACTCTTCTAGAATCATATGCTTCTTTCTATACATTATAGCATGAAGTTCTTTGTTTAACAGTCCCTCTAGAAACAATGCTACTAGTCTTTCTTTTGCAGGTATCTCTAGCTCTGGGCATCTTGCAATATATTGCTTCATCCTAGTTGGACAGTCCCTAATAGACTCACCCTGTTTCTGTTTGAAGCTGTAAATTTGAGCTACCGTATTGTGTCTGATCCCCGTTTTGGAACATGCAGCTACAAATCCTTGAGCTCATGTGTTTAAGTCCATGATTGACCTTGGTTCTGCTCTCAGCACTTTCTTAAATCTCTCTAAATGGTCATATAGATCCCCAGATTCACTATATTTTTTGACCCATTTTTTTAAATCAGCTGGTCTGACACGTCTATTTGGTTCAACTCCCGGTCTCCTAGTAGTTGGATCTATTATGAGTCCTTCAAACCAGTCTGTTGGAAATAGTGACTTATGTAGCCTTGGACTGGCTTTAGTGTCACCCGATTTTTGTTGTGATGAGGTGGTTTCTGGTTTCTTAACATTACTCTCAGAAGATCTCTCACGGAGTTCTTCTTGTGGAATAGTTTCTGGTCCTTGGGCCAATATCCAATCCCTTATGAAGTACCCTTGGTATTTATGTTGTTCCACATTTTCAGGAATCATCACAACAAAGTTATTGTTATAACAATCCCTAAATAGGTAGGTTGGTAGATCTGTTGGACCCTTGTGTTTGATTTTGAAGATATAGATGATCTTCATTGGGTTTGGTATGAGAAGTCCAGAGAAGATCTTTGACGTTTTTATCCTCCAAACAATAGACTGTGATCCTAGGACTATCTTTGGTAAGCCATTTTAAAGGCTTCAAATCAACTTGATCGTATCCCTCCGATTATAAATTCGGTGGAACTTCATTTGCTGCCATATCCGGAATGAGTGTATTGACCTCTAATCCCCATTTGTCGATCACATCAAGGTTTCCAACTTTTAAGTACTAAGTTCTATTTCTATCCATGTACAATTTTCCTTGGTTATTTGCTCACATTTCCTTTTCAAACTCTATTTCGTGGTCATCAATGCAAATAGCATACTCTTCATTAGGATTCAAGTAAACCTGAGCTCCATGTTTATTAGTCTTATAGAATGTGAGTATATGCTTATACCGCTGTAAGTGGGATAGAAACACACACAACGCCTCTATAATAACCTGATACACACTCTACGGATGATTCACACACACACTATGGGGAACCACTCGGCATACATAACCCACTTGGCCGAGACAGTGAACACACCAATGGAGTGAGAGGAGAGAGACTACCCATTTGCCCACTCAACACAGAGAGACACACATACACACCCAAAAAAATCATCTTAAAAGAGGATAATTTTTTATGTTTATATAAAATTGATATTGGGCCAACACCAATGGGGCAAATAGCTCACACAATATGGGTAAAATATGACAAATACAATCACAAATTGGAGTAGAGACTTCGCTCATAGAAGAAACTTACACAACCAAAAAAACAAAAAAATAGTGAGTAATTTGGCAAAATGGACAGCACCATCGCGTCTTGAATGGCCCAAAACCCGAGTCTACAATGTCAAAGTGCTCAAATCCGACCTCGGATGAGCAGTTTATGACCAAAATAGGCTCCAAAAATAGCAAAAACTCAGTTCCGGCTATTCCTCCTCTTCTCTCCATTATTTTTTTAGTCTTCTCTCAGGTTTCTCAGTTCCCACACTTAGCTTCATTACTTGGGAACATTTGGCCTTTTAGTTGACCTCAAACGGATCCCCAACAGGCCAAAAAGTGGCCTCATAGTGCATAGTTGTCACCCTGCTGCATCAATCCGCACACATGGCCCTCAACTTTCTCCAATAATGCATCCTGCCACCACATGAAGTGGCCCAAAAAGATGGTCCTTATGATGACATTTTTCATAATTCACCACAAAAAACCACCCACGTTGTGTCCGTACTTATTCACGTGCAAGTCTTGACCCCATTCGACCTGCACGCCACTAGATGCCATCTGACGCACGTGCTTACCTCATGTTGTCTAGCTTCCTCGAGAAGTTTAGTGTGCTATCAACTACTTGTTATTATAGAAAAAACACAATGGTAGTGATGATAGTGAAAATCGATGCACTATGTACACCCTGTCCTACCTGTACACATGTGGGCCCCACGTAACCACCTGGCTCTGGAAAATGGGCATACCTTTATTTGATGCACCATGCATGTGTATGTACATATGCACAAGCACGTCTTTCAAAAAACTCCTAAAATAATTTTCCCATTCCCTAGCCTACTATATCAGCAGCAACAAAAAGAGACAGTTCATCTTGCTCCACCATCGTTAGCCTGGCATGATATAATTTAAGATGCAATCCATTTACCCTTGACTTATGTAGGATTCTATCCAGGTTAGCCAGCTGATATGTACCATTTGGGAAACACTCGACCACCTTAAAAGGGCCTTCCCACTTAACTTGAAACTTCTTTTGGAAGGTGTTCTCCAGCTTACTGTTGTAGCGCAAAACCAAGTCTTGCTTCTTGATACCCTTACTTTTGATCTTTTCATTTATCTTTGCCAAAGCCTTATCCTGCATCTGCCCATAATGTTCCAATGCGCTCATCCTATCCATCTGAACCTCTTGTAATTGTATTTAATATTACACAAAGAATAGATTTTGATATCTCTATATGTTTGAAATATGTGTATTTGCGTAATAACAATACTAAACACTAAAACCTAAAAACATAAATTATGTCTCTTTGAAAAAAAGAATGACAGAGAATTGATGAGAAAGAGTGAGAGAGAGGGAGAGAGACAGATGTACCTATTCTGCTGTGTCGACCTCTTTTGCTGTGTCAAAGTGTTCCACAATAGCGACCTGCTCTACAATAAAGACCTGCTTTGCAATAGACCTGTTATGTGATAGTGCAACCTGCTCTGTGATGGCGACCTACTCGACGATGGCAATAGCAACATGATTTTCTCAAATGGTAATGGCAAACTATTCTGTGGTGTTGAGATGTTCTATCATGGCGATACCACCTACAATAGCAACATGGTTTGCAATAGTGACCTGCTCTACAATGGAGATCTCTTTGGTGATAACAATAACGACCGATTCCTCTGATGACGACCTCTACAACAATACCTATTTCATGTTGTGCGTGAAAGAGACCCTAGGTTTGTGTTTTTTGTGTGCGAATGCCATGTAAGTAGCGAACATGGCCTTTAAGATTAGAAGGATAATGACCTAAATCGTGGTTTGTGCCTCATGGCACATATGGGACCTAAACTTCAAATATAGCTTGTTTTGAGTTTTATTATCTTGTTTCAAGTCCAAGTTGCATGTTCTGTCATAACTTTTGACTGAGAACTTAGAATATAGCAACCAAGGGCTAGGATGAAATCTTGTGAGATAATGTACACACCCCAAGGGCTAGGTTCTGGTTTTAACACTAGTTCTGTAATTGGACACTTAAGTGTCCTGAGACACTAATGTGTCCTGTTTTTCTACCATGTTTTGGCAGTTTTTTTGTCAAGCTAGAAAGAAGTTTTTTACACCTTGCTTCTACCATAAATTGGTTATGAGGGAAAGAAAACACTGGATTTTTCTCCATATCAAAATACAATCTATATGGAGAGAATTCTATTAAGTCCTAAGACATAAATTTTAGTAAAATTTCAAGCTGTTTTGCCAAAAAAATCATAAAATCATTATATCTTTTTGTAGAGATGGCCTTTTTATGTTTATAAAAGCCAAGTGTTAGCATTTAGTGTTACAAAACAATGGAATGCACTTCAAAGATAAGTTTTCAAGTCACATATAAGCTGTTGATATAGTTTCATACTTGAGCACATGCTAAATAAGAGCATAATTTTGGCGTTCCAAAGGTCCCCTCATGAATTTGATACTATTCTAGTGAAATTTGACAACTATAAATGACTTTATACGGTTAAACCAAGAAACCACGTATTTTTTGGGCTCCCTTACTCAAGTAAATCTTGTTGCTTCAACCTATCTTGAATTCTATATCGTGAAAAAACTCTTCAAAATCTTGAGTTCTCCATAATAACATTGAAACCAAGGTTTTAGGCACCCCAATTGTGTATGTACCACATACTTTGATACACTTAGTTAATCTACGTGGAACTTTTGATATCATTTGAGGTTTTGAATGCTTATGTCTCAAGAATGAAAATATGAAAGTTTTCTCTTATGCAGTTTTGAATATTTAAAATGATCCAATACTTGTTGCATACCAAAGCCCTTCTACTTGCCACCTTGAGTGCTCAATGCAAAGGGCAAGCAATGTATCGCTTTCTAAAACTCACAAATACATCAGAAACATATTTTTTTTGTATACAATAATATGCTTGAAATCACCATATCAAACACATGGAACTTTCCATTATTTTATATACTCCAAAGTAAATTTTATTGCACATGAGAATTTCACTTATCTATAGAAAAATTGTGGAAGCATATTTAAGCATATCAAGAGGCTTTTCTTAAATAAACCTTCCAATGCAAGTAGCAGTTAATTTAAATTTGTTAAAAAAGGACACTTAAAGTGTCCTATTTTGGTACCAAACTAGTGTTAAAGGCATTTCTTTATACCTTTTCCAAGTTAGAACTTTTGGGGTACCCAACTTAAGCATCCTTACCCTAAAAAGTCTAGGGAGACACAAGTTTCATATCAGTTTCAAAGGCCACCTGAAATTGTTCATATTTTCGA
The DNA here is from genome assembly GCF_014529385.1 of Adiantum capillus-veneris. NCBI lineage: Eukaryota > Viridiplantae > Streptophyta > Polypodiopsida > Polypodiales > Pteridaceae > Adiantum > Adiantum capillus-veneris. The sequence continues at coordinate 88,246,337 of NC_140944.1, forward strand.
AATCTATCACATGGGTTCACTTGAAAACCAATCTAGTAACGATGTGATGAAAGGACAAATGGTCAGGGAATTGGTGGAAGCAGCACCGCTGTTAGACATTCCTATAGCATATAACTTCTTGGAAAAAAGGGTAATCAAAATAGAGACAAGTCACATTATTAAACCAGTCTTAGAATTTTCCATGACTGCTTTTATTTCTTTCCGAGCCATTAACATCGAGAAGCAAGATCTTAGCCCAAACCTACACGACTCATTTGTTCAACATGTAGAATAACATAGTAGGCCTAGTCCACTATCTGCCACCGGGACCCATCGTCGATTGTCCAACCAGTTTGTTATTGCATTAGTAATTTACCTTTAGCAATGGCCATTAAAACTAAGTCCACCACTTGCCCAAGATATACTATGGACAAAACACCCTATCCATTGCCACCACTTCTTTCCCGGCCAACCACTCTGTTTTTGCATTAGTAGTTCATCTTAGTCATGGACCATTAAAACTAGGTCCACCACTTGTCCAAGTTGTACTACTCTAACTTAGCAGTAATTGTCCAACCATTTTGTTCTTGCATTAATATTTCACCTTCGACATTGGCCATCATAATCCGGTCCACCACTTGTCCAAGATATACTTCTAGTAGGCCTCGTCCACTTCCACCACTAGTTCTGCTCACCAACCACTTTGTTCTTGCATTAGTAATTCACCTTAGTCAAGGCCAATTAAAACTAGGTTCGTCACTTGTCCAAGTTGTATTACTCTAAAACAACACTATCTGCAATTGGGTTCACCCCGCCAATTGTGCAACCACTTTGTTTTTGCATTAATATTTCACCTTTGGAATTGGCCATTAAAACTAGATAGTAAAATTGGTCCACTATGCACCACTTGGTCCACCAACCAACTCCTTCTTGCATTTTTTGTTCACCGTTGGCATTGGCCATTAAAACTAGTCCACCACTAGACCAGGCTATACTCTTCGTAGGTCTCATCCACTTTCCACCACTTGGTCAACCATTTTGTGCTTGCATTAATATTTCACCTTAGTCATTGGCCATTAAAGCTAGGTCCAACACTTGTCCAAGCTATGCTTGAACCCTAGTCCACTATCCACCACCAACCACTTTGTTCTTTCATTATTAGTTCAGCTTCAACAAGGGCTACTTGGAGATTGGAAATTGAAATTGGTCATTAAAAGTAGGTCCACCACTTGTCCAACCTTTCTTACATTTTCAGAAGCAATGACTACTTGGACACTAGGAAGCAGGTCCTTGCACTAGTTCACCTTGGATAATGATCTTTAAAACTAGCTCCACCACTTGTCCAAGCTATGTCACTAAAATAGGAAGGGGTTCTTGAGACAATATCCACCACTTCTCAAACCTTGCTTCCATTGAAAGAACAAAGGCCTACTTGGACATTGAGATGCATGTTCTATAGTAGTTTAGTGATTACATTAGAACTAGGTCCAACCTACTACTCATTATCTTATGGAGGCTTTAGCCCTAGGTGGTTTTAAGGTCCACCACCTTTCCAAGCTAGCTCTGTTGAAAGAAGCTATCTCTATTGTTTCAAGGTCAATGTATCAATAGAGTGTAGCTACTATGTTTACTACCATGGATGGTTTGGGGCAGAGGTCCACCACTTGTCCAACCTACTATCCATTGTGTCATGGAGGCTTTAGAACAAGGTGGTTTGAAGTTCCAACACTTGTCCAAGCTAGCTCTACCGAAACAAGCTATCTCTATTGTTTCAAGGTCAATCTGTGAATGGAGTGTACCTAATATTTTTACTACCATGGATGGTTTGAAGGAGAGGTCCACCACTTGTCCAACCCACTATCCATTTTTTCAAGGATGCTTTAGCCCAAGATGGCTTGAAGGTCCACCACTTGTCCAATCTAGCTGTACTGAAACAAGCTATCTCTATTGTTTCAAGGTCAATGTGTAAATGGAGTGTAGCTACCATGTTTATTAACATGGAAGGTTTCAAGCAAAGGTCCACCACTTCTCCAACATACTATCCATTGTGTTATGGAGTTTTCAACCCAAGGTGGTTTATTGAAGGTCCACCACATGTCCAAGCTAGATATATTGAAAGATGTTATTTCTATTATTTCAAGGTCTGTGAAATAATGGAGTGGAGCTACTATGTTTAATACCATGGATGGTTTGGAGCAGAGGTCCAACACTTGTACAAACTACTAAACATTGTGTTATGGAGATTTGGAGCAGAGGTCCACCACTTGTCCAAGCTATCTCTATTGATAGAAGCTATCTCTATTGTTTCAAGGTCAATGTGTGAAAGGAGTGTAGCTACTATGTTTACTACCATGGATGGTTGGGGCAATGACTTCTTGGACACTAGGAAGCAAAGTCATGCACTAGTTCACCTTGGACATTGAGCTTTAAAACTAGGTCCACCACTTGTCCAAGCTATGCTACTTAAACAGGGAGGGGGTTCTTGAGCCAATATGCATCACTTCTCAAATGTTGCTTCCATTGAAATAATTAAGTATTACTTGGACATTGAAATGAAAGATCTATAGTTGTTTAGTGATGACATTAGAACTAGGTCCACCACTTGTCCAAGCTATGTTGTAATATAGTAAGTGGGTTAATTGCTAATTGTTCACATTACCTAGAGAGGATAGATAAGCATCCTCTTGGTGATCTAGCAACCAACGGACTACCAAGGAGCTCTATCTCACTACTAAATTCTTTGAACTCAAGGGATGCTTTAAACTACCACAACATGAGTGACGGAAAAGAGCTCATTGTGCAGACATCAAAATCTACAAAAGAGGAATTGGGGTCATCATTTTGCAAGTTACCGGAGAACTCGTTAATACAATTAGATAATTTTGCAGGGGAGAACAAAAATCTATACTTAATTTCCTATTTGTCCATGCTTGTTGCAAGGGGAATTTTCAAAACCATTCAGCTAGGATTTTTGATGGTTGGGCATACACATGAGGACATAGATGAAATGTTCAGTAAGTTTTCAGAGAAGTTGACAGTTACACAAACTTATACTTTGCCTCATTTTATGGATACACTAAGGAATAACTCATCTTCATCTCCAGCCATTTATGCTCACGAAGGTCCCCCTGATTTCAAGCAATATTGTGATGGCTACCTTTGTGATGGACAAGACATACTTGTTGGCCATTCCAAACCTCTTCAATTTAGGTTTTTTATGCAAGATGAGACACCCATGGTGCAATATAAGGCACATGTAGTTGTATCAAATTTAAGTGAAAGTATTCACCTTTGGAAAACTGACATAGAAGGAAATCCAATGTTACCACATGGAGATCCATCTTTGGTACCAAGGCAGAGTATGTCAAGCCTTGAAGAAGTGATTTTAGGGTTGAAGAATTATATTAAGTTTTGGCAGAATTTAGGAAATGGTTCAAGTGTGCCACGATATTATAAGCCCAGTGATATATTACTGGACTAAGGTAATTGACAATCTTGGAAGAGAAATCATATCAAAGGGAGTCTTGTACGAACAATTTTGGCCAAAAACGCAAGAATCTCCTCACGAACAATGCAGTACAATGAGCTTACAACAAGGAGTCAAAAGATTCCTAGGTCTTGAAGATCTAAATGATCATTTCTATGGTCCTCAACGAGATAGACTAAGGGAAAAATTTGACCCTCTATCTGATGTGCACCAAGGTGACTTTGTTATGCTACTTCAGAGTGACATGGATATCTATCCAGTTTGGCTTGCAATGGCTTTATCAAACATTGACAACGAGCCTACATCACCAAACTACGGAAAAGTTTTAATTCAATATTGGGAACCTTGTGCAAGAAAGAGTGGGATGACAGATCCTCAAGCTTACACTAATTGTTAGAAGGGTTTTTGGGCTGTCAACTATAAGGACCCACAAGTGTGGGAATCTGTAGATGCGACTGTTTGGTATTGGAGACCCAACAAAGAAGGTCCATTTTCAAGGATTAAGATTCCAAAAAGGCATGCTCTAAAAGCTAAAACTGGCCTTGCTCGTGCACATCATCAACCACACTTGGACCAAAGTTTGGACATGGCATCCAATTTGGAGTCAATTATATAGAGCTTCTATTGTTACTATAATGGTTGTAAACAAGACCTTTGATTGTAATGACCTTTCTTTCTTTTCTTTCATTACTAGTATTTATTCGAGTTCATGCTTTGTGCATCCTCAAACTCTGGTGTTTATCAACACCACAATTCTTTAAGATTTCACTCTACCCCATCAGCAAGTATATCAACATTTTTCCCACTTTACATGGAAAATTCCCAAATTACATGAATTTAGTCAGTTTGGAGATTCCCATAATAAGGGACGTTTACCATAATAGCTAATATGGTCTTTGGTGTCGGAGCTATTTAGGAAAAGGGGAAAAGCGGGTTGCATGTGCATGAGACGTGTTGCTTCTCTCCCACAATTTGTAGACAGTAATGGCTTCGCTGTGCAGCAAAAGAAGTTAGGCACAGTTTTCTGTGTGCAGCGTACAAGTACAGACAGCGACAGCCTGCCTCTACCACCCCACCTACACCCTCCAAAGTGAGTGACCAAGGCAAACTCAACCAGCAACACTACGACACCGAGCTCCCTTGTCTGCACGCATAGGAAGGCCCCCTAAAACCTTGCACAAAGGAGGGTTGTACCCACCCCATGAGGGTCAGAGGCTAACACTTTACCATCAAGCTATTGAGCCTTGTTATGTATAACAACAAAAAATAGCATACTTGTGTTGACAAGAAAGTTAGAAGGAAAGGGAAAGCTTCAAACTTCAAGGAAGTAGTTTCACCCTTCCTTTTCATTTCTTAGTGGAAGGTAAGTTTTGCCCCAAAATTCATTTTTCCTCAAGGAGGAAGCCTCACATGTGAAGAAAAGCCTTCACAAAAATGACGAGTTTTTTGTGAAGAATCAACAGAGGTATTCTTACAAAACGAACGTGATGTTTGCATGCAACACAAAAGTCACCCAGCATAACACAAACCAAGACTTCAAGGTTTACAAGGCAAAAGTTAATGTTTTGTTTCTCTCTTTACATTAGTGTATGTTTAATATGGCTAGTAAGGATATTCCACCTATGCACACTTTTGATTTTGAGCACGTACATCAAAATCAAGGCACCACGGGTGCTGCTGACACTAATATGCATGACTATGATAATCTAGGAGATCATGGACTTGTAGACATGTCCGCTTTCAAGACTTTGGAAAGTTACCAAAGCGTAATTGAATGCAACTTCTCTGCACTCAATGAAAATGTTTCAAATCTTACTGAGCTACTTGTGAAATTTATGAATTCATAGACGGCTCAAGGAGCCACAACTAGCACGGTTCAAGGAAACCAAGCTCGCATGACTCAAGGAGTCCAAGAGACAAGTTCTTTAGAAGATGTAGAAGGTAGAAATGCATCGCTTAAGAATATTACCATTCTTGAGTTTGACGAGGAAGAGAGTGATCGCAACAAGGATGCAGTCAATACATTCTTACACAAATGGAGTGACATTCATAGGTTGAGACACACCCCGGATATAAAGACGGTTGCGGCGGAAACAAGTCTATCTCTTAAAACTTTGGCCCCCATGAGTTGATTCACATGCATGGCACTATTAACAGACAATGAGTTCGTATTTTAGTCCATGATGGTGCAACTCATAACTTCCTGAATTATAAACTAGTCAAGAAATTAAAGCTTTCACAGACTCCCTACTCTCACAAGTATGTCATAGAGCAGATGTTCGGTAATGATAAAGAAGTATGGGACACAGTAGTTCAAGGGGTTGAGCTTATTGTTCACGATCATACAATGACCCTTGACTTTCAAGTTATGAACATGGACCATGCTGATGTAGTTCTAGGACGAGAGTGGCTACATGGTTTAGGAAACATATTGCACGCTAGTTATAAACACAATTTCTTATCCTTTATGGACAATGGTAAACATGTGCTTTTTCTTGGTGAGAAAAATATACCATTTGCACCTCTTATATGTACAGCCGAGCTTTCTATTCTACAGAAAGCAGATTTAATAGATGAAGTCTTTTTGTGTTACTGCTTGTCTCCAAGTCTGTGAATTCTCAAGAGCAAAGTGCTATGAATTTTAGTTATGGTATGCAAAGTGCAATGAATTTTAATGATAAGAAAAGTGTTAACAAGTCTAAAGAGAAAAGTTCTCTCAATTTTAATTCTATTGAGCAACATGCAATTGTTGTAAAACAAACAATACAAGAATTACAAGATTCTCCATCCCAGTATAACTCTAGTTTACTTTCTCCTTTTGCACGATAAAAATTGTCTCACTTACTCACAGAGTATAGTGATGTATTCTCAAGTGATTTATCACCGTGTTTACCCCCTACACGTGATGTGCAACATGGCATAGATATCTTGAAAGTCACTAAACCGGTGAGTAAGCCGCCTTATCGTATGAGTGCTAAAGAAGACAAGGAGGTTGAGAGTTAGTTGACCGACTAACTCGACTGTGGTTTCATTAGACCTAGCACTTCGCCATGGGTATCACCAATTCTATTGGTAAAAAAGAAAGATAGTACCATGCGCATGTGTGTAGATTATCACAGATTAAATGCCATAACCATCAAGAACTAGTATCCTCTACCTCAAGTGGATGAGTTGTTTGATCAACTCCATGGAAAAAGATACTATACAAAGATAGATCTTCGTTCAAGAAACCACCAGGTGTGTATCCTTTTACAAGATATCTCCAAAACTACCTTTAGAACAAGGTTGAGGCCTTTTGAATTTTTGGTTAGGCCTTTTGGTTTAACCAATGCTCCAACCACATTTATGAAACTCATGAATAGTGTCTTACATCTCTATCTTGGAAAATTTGTTGTGGTTTTCCTTGATAACATTCTCATTTATGGTAAGTTTAAAGATGAGCACATCGAACACTTACAATTAGTGTTTGAAGAGTTATAAACTCATGCTCTATATGCTAAGCAAAGCAAGTGTGATTTATTTAAGAAAGAGATACATTACCTTGGTCATGTGATCTCTTATTCTGGCATCAAGATAGACACTTATAAGGTCGCTACCATTCTTCAATGGCCACATCCCAACACGGTTGAGGAGCTTCAGATGTTCTTAGGCATGGCTAGATTTTGTTGACAGTATATCCGTGATTATGCCAAAATTGTTGTTCCTATGACGGATCATCTTAAAGAACAAGGTAAGATATTATCTTGAGAAGAAGCCCAAAAATGCAATTTTGAACAACTCAAGGTAGCTATATCAACTGCTCTCATCGTAGCAATCGTTGACCCACTTAAGCCATTTGTGGTAGAGGTTGATGCTAGTGATAAATCAATCGGTGAGGTAGTTCTCAAGGAGAAAAGACCTATAGCCATTGAAAGTAAAAAGTTAGATAGATCTCAATAGAATTATTATGTCTATGAGAGAGAGCTCTATGCCATAATTCACTCTTTATGAAAGTGGCGACACTACTTATATGGTGCCGAGTTTGAAGTAGTTTTTGACCATGAGAGCATAAAATGGCTTAGTAATCAAACATACTTGAAGGGTCGTAAGGATAAATGGGCAAAGATCCCTTAAGATTATGATTGTAAGCTACGATGTTGCAAAGTGCAATATAATGTAGTAGTGGATGCACTCAGTTGGGTGCCTCAAATTAATTCACTTTCTTTCACAGAATTAAAGAGTGGATTTTTGGAGTCATTACGTGGCAAGTGTGTCCAGGATCAATCAGATGCTAAAGTGTGGAGTGCAGTTTCAAAAAGGGATCCCTCCACTCACATGTCTCTGCACGCGCAGATAAAAACTCCAACACACAGAGCTCCACCCCTACTCATGAAGAGCTTAAGCGATGGAAGAATTTTTTCATTGATGATGGCTACTTACTCCACAATGGAAGATTATGTGTACCAAAGGACTCATACACTAGGTGCCAAATATTATTAGCATGTCACAATAGTCCAAGTGCTGGTCATCCAGGTATTTATAAGATGTATGCCTTAGTTCAACAGAAATTTTATTAGCGAGGCTTACACCATGATGTTCAAGAGTATGTACTAAACTTCCAGCAGTGACAATGTTAATAAGGCAGAGCCCCTCAAGGTAGGTGGCCTTTTACATCCTTTAGAGATTCCACAAGGTAAGTGGGAGAGTATCTCTATGGATTTTGTAGTAGGACTACCTACTATAAATCGTGGCTATGATTCCATATGGGTAATTGTAGACCGTCTAGCAAAGATGGGTCAATTCATTCCCACTAAGACTATGGTTAAGACATGAAATTAGCAAGGCTATTTGTAGAGCATATATATAGACTGTATGGTCTTCTAGCTAGTATCATTAGTGACATATATTAGAAGTTCGATAATCACTTCTAGAGAGCTGTGTTTTAAACATTGGAAACTAAACTACATCTCAGTACAACTAATCATCCAGAAACAGATGGTCAAACCGAAAGAGTTAATCAAGTGCTAGAGGATATGCTACAAGCGTACATTAGCAAGAAGCAAACTAATGGAGAAGACGACTTACCTATATTGGAATTTGCTTATAATAATTCCAAGCATGTGACTACAGGGTTTAGTCCATTTATGCTTTTATATGGTTTTCAACCTAGATCACCCGTTACGGTGGGGTTGGCTAAGGAGAAAATACAACAATTGAAGGATTTTCTCCAAGACCATTTTGACATGCTTCATGTTGCTCAATAGAATGTTAAGCAAGCTCAAGATCTGTACAAGAAGTACGCAGATGAACATCATCGTCTTGCTACTTTCAAAGAAGGAGACATGGTTTTCCTCAAGGTTTCCGAGCATTGAGAAAGTTTGAAAACAAGAAAATTTTCTAAACGTTCACCATGCTATTGTGGACCGTTTCTTGGAGCTATATATGGCTCACTCTACTCAACTTGGTCTCACCTATATATTTGTATCATGTCCTCAATATGAATCAGTCTTTGGGAACGTATATGGTGTGTCTCTTATCTTCAATATGAATCAGTCTTTGGGAGTGTATATGGTGTGTCTCTTGTCCTCAATATGAATCAGTCTTTGGGAGCGTATATGGTGTATCTCTTGTCCTCAATATGAATCAGTCTTTGGGAGCGTATATGGTGTGACAAAACAGTATGTGTATGCGATTCGCATGTAAGATTCAAAATTGCTACAAATTTTATTCTTGAGCGTTGAGTCTTGTTAATTGTGGTTGTTTTGTGTTAAGAAAAATATGATTAGTGTTTTGTGTGGTGTTTACTGCTAATCAATCTAATCGTTGATTACGTTTTCTTGTTGATGACACCCTGAACTTCATCTCAATTTTTGGGGGTGTTCTGCTCAAAATTTGGAGAAACGGGAAAAGCGCGATGGAGCGTAGCGCAATGGCACTTTTCAACCAAAACTTGTTCGTCTCCTCGAGCTCTTCGATTTGAGTTCTAGGTTTGCGTCAATCAGAGTTCGCAGCAGAAAGTTATGCTGTTTTTACTGCAATTGAGCTTGACGCAGCTTTCTTTGTCCTACTTCTTCGTGAAGCGTCCGCGATCGTTTTTCTTATTTTGGCGTTAACTTTTTCGAGAAGATTTAGCTTTTTGCTATTCGTATTGTGGCCGTCAATCTTGCGTCTCATGCCACTCTATTTTGAGGACTCTTTTATTATTAACGTCTCCTTTACCCAGCCTTTTTTGGGTGACATCTCTCACATCTTTGGATGTTCCTTGAGCATCCTTCTTGCGTTTATCGTTGACAGAACGCAGTCCTCATATTTCTTTCATTCTCAATTGCGGCCTTCACCATATACGGTGTGCAGATTCTGTGATCTTATCTTATACGTCTTCTCGCAACAAGATATGGCTATGAATATTCTCATCAACGGCTTTCGTTCTGGTGCTACAGAAAATATGACATATCAGTCTAAGTGGCTCCATAACTATCATCCACTACCAGTTCAACCTGTTGTTTATCTTGCTGATGATACTACTTGTCAAGAAAAGGGTAATGGAGACTTACATCTTGGTACCTTATCTTCTTCCACTCGAATTTTGCGAGGAGTATTACATGTACCAGATCTTCAACGTAATCTTCTTTCAGTTGCTAGAATTGTTGATCTTGGTCTGTTTGTTGGATTTGATCATACCAAATGCTGAATTGAGAAATATGGACAGACTAAAGCCACTACTCCTCGAAACGGTAATTTGTTTGAACTCTCTCTCGACGATGCTGTAGCAAATGTTGTCACTGCTCCAGGTGATCATGATTGCAAAGTATGGCATCACCGTTTTGTTCATGCTGATTTCTCAAAACTCCTTGATCTTCAACTTCGTGATCTTGTTCACGGCATGGATCTTAAAGCCCATCCCTATATGGGAATTTGTGAATTTTGTGCTCTTGGGAAACACAATCGCGAACCCTTTCCTCTTCCAAATACAACTCATTCTCATGACATATTGGATTTTGTTCATACTGATATATGTGGACCTCTACCTTCTTCAAGATCACAATATCGCTACTTCATTACTTTCATTGATGATTTCTCAAGGTATACGACTGTATTTCTACTTAGACAAAAATCTGAAGCCTTATCTGTTTTCAAACAATTCCACAAGGCTGCGAAACTTCAAACTGGTCGTCGCCTTAAGAAGCTTCGTAGTGACAATGGAGGCGAATATGTTTCTTGAGAGTTTGTGAGTTACTATGCTAACTGTGGAATTCATCATGAACACACTATTCCATATTCGCCTCAACAGAACGACGTTGCTGAACGAAAGAATCGCACTATTCTCAATGTTGTAAGATGTATGCTGATTCAATCTGGCTTATCTCGTGTTTTCTGGGCTGAAGCTACTTTGTCAACAGTATTTATTCAGAATCATCTTCCTACTACTGCACCCTGTGGTAAGATACCCATCACAGCATGGACAGGTGACATTCCTTCTATATCTCATTTTCGAACCTTTGGATATATTGCTTATATTCATGTTCCCAAAGAAACACGAACAAAGCTTGATGCTCCTGGTCTTAAAGTTATTTTTATTGGATATTACGACACTTCCAAAGGCTACAAATTCTATGACCCTTCCTCCAAGAAAGTAATTGTGAATCGTGATGCTACTTTTAACGAACAGCTTATGGGAGGCTCATGGTCCATGGATGATTCTGATGATACTAAATCATTGCTTCAGGGTTTTCCATTTCTTTCAGAATATGAAACTCTTCCTATAGAGAAACTTTCCTCTTCACAACCATCCATTCTGAATGTTTCCAATGATGATATTGATATTTTTGTTGATCTGCCTATTGATTTTGAACATGGCTCATGTCATGTTTATGATGACGATATTGCTGATAATGCTTTTTCTACTTCTGAAGATCCTGTTACTTATGATGAATCTATCTCTTCACCACAAAAGGATCAATGGCAAGAGTCTATGGAAGCAGAGTACGATTCTCTTATCTCTAAAGGTACATGGATATTAACTGAATTACCTCCTAGTCGTACAACTATTAAATGTAAGTGGGTGTATAAGACAAAAGTAAAAGCAGATGGATCTTTTGACAAGCTCAAGGCCTGTTTAGTTGCAAAAGTTTACTCCCAAGTAGCTGGTGTTGATTATCAAGAGAATTTTTCACTAGTTGTTCGCATTACAAGTGTTCGAGTTTTATTGGCATTTGCTGTTCAATTTGATTTAGAAGCTCATCAAATGGATGTGCGAACTGCTTTTCTTAATGGTGACTTGGAAGAGGAAATTTATATGGAACAACCAGAAGGGTTTGTTATTCCAGGTAAAGAAGACCTTGTTGCTCAACTCCATAAGGCACTATATGGTCTCAAACAAGCTTCGCGAGCCTAGTATACAAAATTTGATCTTTTTCTCACCTCTAAAGGATTTATCTCTTGCTCTTCAGACCCCAACTTATACATAAAACACCAAGGTAGCAGTTTTGTGATTCTTGCTCTTTATGTGGATGATACCATCCTTGTTTCCAATGATTTGGAATTTCTTCAGCAAGTGAAAAAGTTATTGTCTTCTGCATTTGATATGGTGTATCTTGGAGAGATTCACTCGTGTCTTGGCATTCAAATCCAATAGAACCGTACAAAAGGTATTTTATTCCTTGGACAGTGAAAGTTTATTGCAGATACTATTCAAAAATTTGGTATGGAATCTGCACATTCAGCCAACACACCTTGTCTTGCGAGCTCTACGAAGAACACTTCTGACAATGGTGGTCAACTTGTCACAAATCAACCTTATGCTAACATGATTGGATGTCTTCAATTTGTTGGCATGAACACTTGTCTTGATATTGTGTTTGCTATTAATTATCTTGGACAACATCTTGCATGTACTTCTCTTAAGCATTGGTCTGCTACAAAGCGTGTATTGAAATACTTGAAAGGCACTACGGATTTTGGTTTAGTTTATCGACGACAACTCACATTGGATTCTATGCAATCTCTTTCTCTTTTGGGTTACATAGATGCAGACTGGGAAAGCTCACATTTATCTATGCAATCTACTAGTGGAAATTGCTTCTTTATAAATGGTTGTCTTGTTTCTTGGACCAGTAAGAAACAACGTTGTGTTGCAGTTTCTACGATTGAGTTAGAATATGTTGCGGCATCACTTGCAGCTCGTGAGTTGATTTGCTTCGACAAATGCTGGTTGATAGTGGTCACTCTCCTCTTTCTAGCACACCCTTGTGGTGTGACAACCAAAGTTCTATTAGTCTTGCAAAAGACTATGTTCAACATAATAAGTCAAAGCACATTGCTGTCCATTATCATTATCTCAGGTATGAAGTACGCAAAGGAACCATTATGGTTGAACACTGTCCAAGTGACCAGATGATTGCAGAAATTTTGACCAAAGGCCTCAACGAGTCACGTTTCATCCTCTTGCGCTCAGAGCTTGGAGTTGCTTCGGCCTCACTCTTTCTAGATTAGCTTCTTTGCTATTGTAATAGCTCTGTACATATGACATTGTAATCTTTTAGGTACCATGCACTATGCACACTCCACATTTGCACATTGTGATCTCTGAGTCACTTGAATATTTGTACATAGATGCACAATTCACTTTCACATCATCATCGCTGGTTCGTATTTTCACATTGTAAAGGGGCTTGGGTTTTTCCCTTGAACTCCCCAATGGTTTTTTCATCCAAATCTAGAGACCTTTGTTTGAGTGGGGGTGTTGGAGCTATATATGGATCACTCTACTCAACTTGGTCTCACCTATATATTTGTACCTTGTCCTCAATATGAATCAGTCTTTGGGAGCGTATATGGTGTGTCTCTTGTCTCGTCTCCCTCTCTTTCTCTCTACATCTCAACACCGTTTACCATCTATAACCTGCAAGTAGGTTTTTACTTATTGGTTTACTATCCTAATACAAATACTTTTCGTGAAGGCACAAGGGCTTTCTCTCTGCAACCATGCATAGCCTCACTATCACGTAATGGAGTCAGTACACTCAGGGCGATTCTGCTCATGACTACGATCTGGCAGGCCGCCTCCCTCCTTCCTCTATATAAAGAGGTGAGGGCACTTCTCTGGCCCTCACTTAGCTTTTTGGTTGCTTCCTTGCCCATAAAAATCTATGTTTTGTTTTGACATTGAAGCATGGAGTTCACTACTACTAGCACACAGGTCTGCTTCCTTGGCGATATGTTTTTCGTTGCAAGTTTTTTCTTAAAAAATGAAAAGGGGAGCATTGTTTTGAAGTAACTATTGTTGAGGGTGTTCTTTTACTAAGCATGTTTCTCTTGCTCTAATACCTGGTTCTGATACTCCTTGATAAGAAGCATATATTGCTAATAATGCCATGTCATGGTGACTATGGTAAGTTGCAAGCATTGTTAATGATAAATGTGTTTACTACTTGCTTAACGCATGAGGTTTTTCCGCCTTTTTTCTCTCGCTCTGTTGAACCTGAATCTATTTCATTTGAGGGGTACTGAGCATACCATGATGGCCTAAAAAGGAGTCAGCATACTACATGGATTAATAAAAACTATCGCTATTTTTTGCTACTGGTTGTAAAAATTGTCTTTCTCTGACAACTGGGTATGTTTTCCAACTACTAGGCTGCTTGGTTGAATTCTGTCATCAAATAGGATTGAGTATGGGACTACTCTAGTGTAGCAATGGGTTGTCCTCTTGGGATTGCCGCTACGTTACCTTGCTTGACTGAAAATTCACGGAGGAAAATTGATACGAAAAAGAGCCTACCGAATACCTGTTGGTTCATAGATTTGGTTAACTTGCTTGACATATTTAACTACTTAAGTGGTCGGAGTTCTTTATCCTCCTTTTCTCTAGATCCTGGAATATTTTGAGTTCGGTTGCACCATCTGGTTATTTTTTACCTAATGGACTTGGTTAAGCTATTCACTACATTGCCTAATCATACATAGACTAGTGGCTAGCCGTGATTGTTCTCTATCCAGTTGCGCTGTAGTTCGTTTTTGTAAAAAAATGTAATTGGGCCCCTTTTACCTTGGCCTCACTAAGGACTATACTGAATTCAATTTGGATATATATACTTAGGTTAATGTTGCTCATCTCATAAACTTTAAGTACCAAGGTAAGTATAGACATGGTGAACTACATGACATATGGGGTATACTTTTCAGATGAATGAGAAAAGATGGTGATATGGTTATGGTTTTCTTAGAGATCATTCTACCATAATGGGCTGGTGACCAATTTTATTCACTACTAAAGTTTGAGAACTTGGATTAAATTTGCGAAAAAATTCTCATTTATATTACACTTGATTAGGTTTTTAGGAAATATATTACTTCAATATGATGGTGAATTTAGACACTTGCAGGGGTGATTGCCTTCTAATCAAAATGATATTTTTTATAAAAATAACTCTGTTTTTTTTATAAATGGGGGATAGAAATTAACTTTTTTGGACGTAGCTTGGTAAGGTTTTAAAAAAAGCTTGTAATATGGACATGGATAACAACTGGTATGGTCCATTGATACCTGTAATACGCATCCAAGGCTAACTGAATTGTTGTTTGTTTGGATGGATGTAGGTAAGGACTCTATCTTATCTTGGAAGGTTTTCTTAGCTTTGGCAAGTTGTCCTACACTGGATTACACTTTCACTTACTGCTTGGGAAGTTCTTATGTCACTTTGTATAACTAGAACGAGGCTTCATTCTTACAAACATTGTACAAAATAATTATAAGATTGAATTGTTTTTGTACTTATCATTCCATTTCTTCCAAAGCCAGCTGTCTTTTGAATTTAAAAGTTCAATTATGTCATATTATTTATGGTAAAATAGCTACACACACATCCTATACATAAGGTTCTTTTTCTCTGGAAAAAACGGCATGCTTGCTCTGGAAACTATTTTGGAAACTTAGTTCTAGGTTTGACCCACAGTCTATAATCCCTTGGCTGGTTGACTAGTGTTA
This sequence comes from Adiantum capillus-veneris, assembly GCF_014529385.1. NCBI lineage: Eukaryota > Viridiplantae > Streptophyta > Polypodiopsida > Polypodiales > Pteridaceae > Adiantum > Adiantum capillus-veneris. Next base: position 88,261,768 of record NC_140944.1, read on the forward strand.
GGTGATCCCTCTTAGACTATTTTTTTGGTCCCTGCTCACGGCTATTATAGTCCTTGACTTTGCCGGTTTAAGGTTTGTAGGCCCAACTTACTAAATCTGATCCTATTCATGTTGCTATATTTCCTTTCAGTTTTTCTATTCGCTCGATAAAGTCTACTCGGTTTATGGTAAGACTCCAATTTGGTTATATCTTTATTTCAATTGTAAGATGAAATTGTCTCACTACCTCTGTCCCTTTGTTAGCTAGAACTGTGATTACTGTATATTATGAACAACATATGCAGAGTTTGATGTATAATCTCTCTGTCTCTCTCTCTCTCTCTCTCTCTCTCTCACACACACACACACACACACACACACATGCATGTCCATGGCACCATATTGAGAAGTACAAAGAATCATATTAATGTAGATAGTTAGCATTTCAGAGAGTATTTGTAAGTACAAGTTCTGAAACAATCAGTGGGTTGAAATACATATTATGGAGACAAGGGATCAGAATGTCTTATAGATAAAATTCATGCTCATGAACTTCAAACGAGGGTGGGGTGAGAGTGGTTCTCAGTGGATTTAGAAAGCCCTTATGGGGTGTTTCATCTATCAACAAAGTGTTGATATCATCATATGGGACATAAATTTGAAAAAAAAGGTTTATAGTATAGGAATACATTTGGTTTGGTAGGGTGGTAAGAGCCATCAATGTAAACACACTCCTTTAATAAATACAAAAAATAAAATTGCAAAAGTTCAATTCCCAATACATTTTCAACTATATTTACAAGGGTATTGAGGTTTCTCTCCAGCATAGAGCACCATATCACAACCCGGAACCTTAGAAGTAGAAATTGTATAATTTCCTTGGTTCTTGGATGCACAATGGCTCTGAAATCACCTATCCTGAGGGTGTGCAGGTTGATAATTTCTAGGTGGAAATCATACGGCTCTCGAAACAACAACAATGCACCGCTGATGTCCAAAATAATTAGTCTCTACAAACATTTTGTAAACAATTAAGTAGCTAGACAATATGTTGACTTTCATATTCTTTGATATTGATTATTACCAGAACAATCATGTCAATGTCAAGAAAAGGTCCATATTGGGTTTGCCTGCTATTGAGGTTGTCTTGTCAAGTGGTTACATCCTCGAGCTTCTTCTCTTGTTCTTCTGCTGCTCGAGACTCTTGTGTCTCCAGTGTTCAGGGCTCCATTGCATCTGAATTAGCTTCTAATGTGCTATGATCTATTTGTGTGTCAGGCATAAATGAATCTTGATTTTCAAGCTCAATAGGTGGAATTGTGGCAGAGGTATGCTCAACTTGAGGGTTAGAGTGTTCTTTGTCAGCCCCTACCTCTGCATAAACTTCTTCCTTCTGAAACCCTCCAAGCACATTGGGAGTTTCAACATTTATTTCTTTGTTAGCCCCTCAATTTGTGTGATATTGCTCCTGTGTGGGCTTCCCCTCTTTTGAATTTTTTTTTTTGGTCAAACTCTCCCTCTGCATCATTTCTCTTCTCATGAGTTCCTCCCTACTCTTGCTCTTGTCCTTTCTTAGTTGTCCTTATGAAATTTGTTTGTTGTTGTCCCTCATTAGTCATCATTAACTCTACAATGTGGTCATCCAATAGGGTCTGTTTTGCATCCATGCTCATGGGATGTGAAATGGCAGTAGATGCTTGATTAGGGTGGCACGATATCGGTGCAAATACTCTACAGTGTATTTCTCCAATGCACTCTACAAAAGACAAAACAAAAACAAAAAGGAATTGAGACACATTTTTGTCCAAACTGTCACAATGTTATAAGTAGTATTGTGCAAAATGCATACCTTTGACATGAATGTCTTTAGTGCAAAAAAAGATCTGTAGTATATACATTGCTCTACAGTAATGGATGAGGAGGATCTAGCACCCAATGAACAAGTTGATGAGGACATGAAGTCCAATGAGGTTCCCAAGATTGAGGAGGATATTAATCTTGATGTAGAGGCTAAAGAGGTGCAACAAAGAAAAATACTTACAATTAAAAAATTTGACATCAAACTACCTTTAGTTGTGTCTGGCTTTAATGAGAAGCAAGCCACGTTGATGCTTCCGGGACTTGCCAGAGTTCAAATTTGGTGGAGATCATAGATTTTCCTCCATGACATTCAGAGTATATTTTATTCAATGGAGAACTTTTCACTTGCCACCATCTCCAAGTTTCAAGAGGGGAGTGGATTTGTATCTGATGATAGTAGTGACGATGAGGCAATGGAAACCTCCAGTAACCTAATGGAGTGACTCAAACTGTGTTTTGACAGTGCAAAAAAGTATAGAGAGACACTCCCAGATGAGTCTACCTTCTAAGCTATCAGAAACAACTTTAGGCCATCAACCAATACTCAGGAAGTAGAGGTCTCATTTATGCATCTCGCACAAGGGTCCACGAGGTCATTGGACCTATGGAAGGATGGCTTATATATGCAAGATGAGAGCTACATGGTACCCCCCCCCCCCCCCCCCCCCCCCCCCCCCCCCCAATTTCTAGTTGTCATTGTCTTTCTCTAACTCATCTTTTTGTGTAAAATCATGGATTATTGAAAAAGATGACTTCCTTCACCGTCATACAAGAGAGTATCGTGGAAGGGATAGAGCACTAGGACAATACCTTGAGGCACCCATACTAGTCTTTCACAATGGAATGTCCAAGAGGAAAGTATTGCAACATTTGCCCTCATGATGCTCTCACGCTTCCTAGGTGGACCAAATGCCATCTCTAAATCATCCTTTTGTGTACAGTTATGGATTATTAAAAAGGATGACTTGCATCACCATCGCACAAGAGAATATTGTGGAAGGGATGCAGCACTAGGAAAATACCTTGCCAGACTCTGTGAGGCACCCATACTAGTCTTTTACAATGGAACATCCCAAGAGGAAAGTACTGCAACATTCACCCTCAAGATGCTCTCATGCTTCCTAGGTGGACCAATGCTACCACAAAATGAAGATAGAGTTATTCTCATTGAAGACAAAGTTTTTGCTACAGAATGTTTTGGATACTGCCCAGGGTACATTGATGGTCGTGAAACTTCTTATTACACATACATAGCAATAGCACTCACTTTTGGGAAACAAAACCCAAATGAACACTTAGATATGGAAAATATTTATTGATCCAATACAAGGGTAATAAGACAAAAGATATCCACTATCTGTCATCAAGTCGAGAGACTTGTTACTTGTAGTGTATCTATTATATCATTAGGTATATCTTGTACATGTTGTAACCTAAAATCAAAATCTTTTGATTCACCTATTGTTAACATATTCCATTGTCTCTCTCCACTTTCTTTGGCCTTCACAAGAATTGGAGTTGTTGAATGCCTCTACTTGTTTTCTTTTCCTTTGTTGCAATTTGCAAATTCCTAATTGCTCGTGTTGTTGCCGAACAGTCCAATACATGGTTTTGTTGCAGCTAATGAAGTATAATGCGATAAAACCACTCAAAAAACTCTTTCAAATTGTTTGCCTTATTTCAAGAGCCATGTAGTGTGTGCCTGAAATATGCATTCCTAGCCATGTAATGATACCTTTCCAAGACTTGAGTGTTCCATATGCCTAGGTTTTCATACGTTTGAATGGAGTATGGTAAGTGATTTAAAATGATGTGCTGCAAATAAAACAAGTTTTCAAGAATTTTAAACAACTTTTTAGCCCTTATCATTTAGAAGGGTGCTTTAACAATACCATGTACTGAGTAATTTGAGTTTCAGTCCATGCTATCCTAAATGCTTTCTTTAGTAGTTGAAGGTTCTTCTTAAACTTGTTTAGATTATTTTGTGTCCACTCATCTTTGTCACACATCTGACATAGCACATCGATGGAATGCCACACTTCACCCTTGGCATTGCAAGTTGTGGGTTCATGGTCTTGCACTGCCATATGGAGATTTTCCATTGTTAAAAATCAATTTTGCTACCATAACTAGACTGATATATCCTTCCATGTTTGGTTATTTTCTTATATTTCACGCCTGTTGGTTTTGATAAAAATTGACGTGCCTTGACTCCACCAATAAATGGTTTCAAGGCCCACATCTTTATCATTGGTTGACCTTTTCTTGTCCCGTTGGATTTTCACATTGCCCCCATGGAGACCCATGTCTGAAAAAACTAGTTCAAGCGCCTCTTTTGCAACCTTCTGTTATTTTGAGTTCTTAATTTTCCAAGTAAACCCAATGCATAGATACACCAACTTATCCACAATTCTGCAAAGAGCATGCGTTGTACAAATGTGGACATTGAAAAATGGAATATTTAGAACTGGGTGGAAATCAGGATCCTCATTGTGGTGAGTAGGAGCCTTTCTCCACCATTTTGGTTCCATCATCTTTGCAGGTTCCATGCAATACAAGCATGGAGCCTTTATCGTAGTGACCCATTCCAAAATTATACATGCACTTCAGTGTTTTAAGGTTAGCTGCAAGATTCCATTGTACTTGAAAGTCTCTCCTCCCATTTACAACCAACACCTTTCCTTGATTCATTTGTTTATCAATGATATCAAGGATAGGGGTTTGATGGAACACCCAATATAAAATGTCGTGGTCTTCTTTCTTTATATAGAAAATATAACAAACATAAAAAAATACAATGTATAGGTGAAATAAACTAAAAGATTCACGAAAGATTCACAATCCTGACCTCAATGCTTGGATTGTTTTCTTGAGACCTCAAGAGCCAACCTTCATGGTTTCAAGATTCCTTAGTCTCTTCTTTTGCAGACAAGCACCTATGCTTGTATCTTTCCTTTGTAAGTTCCACACTTTTTTTTGCAATGCATATATCTCTTGTGTACACTGCAAAAGGGTTTTTTGGTCCTCACAATGCAAATTAGAAATTTGTATAATCTCATTTGCTTGATGGTGAACCATGACTTTTTTGAATTTCTGATTTTCCAGTTAGAGCTTTGTAGTAGCCAAGTAAACCATTATGTTTGTCACCTGCAAAGGTCAATAAAGTAGTGGGATTTGTAAATGCAAGGGAGGCATTTGGCATAAGATTCAAAGGATAGAGTGAGCCATATGTCCATAAATCTATGTGTTTTGCACCCTCTACTCTGGGTCTTTCGTTCTCCGTGGGTGTTACTATTGTGGTTTTACTTTGCTTGCATAAAGGCTTGTATTCAGGATTCAAATCAACGTGTAGATGATATTTATGTTGTTTAGTGAGAAGGTTTGATGGGGTGGATGAAAAAGCCATTAATACGCAGTCAAGAAAATCAAAACAAAAAAGAGTATATCACCATTACTCCCTAGACTCCCTACTACATACACCGTATATAAAAGAAATTTTCTCCATATGACGAGGTGCGTTCAATATAACTCAAAAGGAACATTCCATCAATGATTACCGTCATTATGACTCTGTTCAAAGAATTCACTTCATAGTACACTCTTGAACGGTTGATGATGATACCTTTTCTTTCACCACACCAATTTTCAAGAGAGAGAAGGCAAAAAATTGTATTCTCTTAGAAGGCCCTCCAAATGACCTCCCAAATTCCCTAATAAATTATCATTAAAAAATTAAGGTGAGGTAGAAAAATGACTCTCAAAATAATTTATTAGATAAGGTAGATAATTTTACCTTATTTATTGTGGATGTATATGTACATTTATAGAGAATGTTCCCATGCATCTAAATACATGCATTGTGGTATTTCTCACCTGCTCCTATTATGGACGTCTATTGCACGACATCCACATCCTCTAAACCTGCACATGCTCTGTCAGTATGTGCCATACTTGAAGTTTGGTGGTTCAATCCTCATGAAGGTTCATTTTCTACTTCTTCTACATCTTCATCTTCTCTTTCTTTTGGTGATTTTGTGTTTTTATCTTCATCAAATGCTGCATTGTAATCCCTTATTTTGAATACTTTGATCCTATTTCTAGCAGCAAGAACCTTTATTTATGTCCCATCAAGCTCACTTAAGGTGTAAGCAGAGTTTTCATGCACATGGTTGACAAGATATGGGCCAAACCATATCTTAACAAACTTCTTCATGACAGTATGTTGATTTTCTAGACTGTTATCATACATTAGCACCCAATCACATTTTTCAATGAGTTTTGGTCGCAGCTTGTGTTTCTTGTCATTCTTTCTTTGTTCTTTAATCTTTCTTCCTTCAATCTTGGTAATTACGTTTCACTGTCCTCTGATCTTCTTTCAAGTCGGTGAGTTCGTAATGCAAGAAGATCTTCTATATTCACGTTTTCTTCCCAAGGTAACACATTCCATGTGGGAACCACATCCTCTTTAGGCATCATAGGTTTTTTGATCGTACATTGATTCAATAGGAATGTAACCTGTGGCTGAACTATGTGTTATATGATCGGCCCACAAAGCATATGGTAATAGCCTCCGCCATCCATGAGCTCTACCTATGCAAGCCTTTGATAACACCTTGATGATTGGGGGATGGCCTCGTTCACTTTTTCCATTCCCTTTAAGGTTGTAAGAAGATGTGAGAGAAAGTCTAATGCCCAACCTTTTGAAGAATTTCCTTGCGTCATCATTATCTAGCTCACCTCTATCTGCAGTGATCTTCTCAACACATCTATATCTACAAATTAAATCTTCTAAGATGAACCTTCCTTCAAAATGATTAGACAAGTCCTCTTGTGCAAGAACCACGTATCTCATTTTCCAAATCCCCAAAGGCATTGTGACCAAATTCACCACCCACTTGTAATGCACGGCCAAGGGATAAGTAGGATGCAATTCATCTCAATGACGTACATTTGAGTACATTTGGCATGTAGCACATGCTACAAATAGGAGCATGGACAAATCTAAAAAACACTACTACAAGCTATAAAACCTACAAATCTGCATACTTGGCATAGAGCATATTCAAGACTTCATGTGATCAAAGAGAGATAGAGAGAGGGAGAGAGAGAGAGAGAGAGCGGAGATAGATAGATAGATAGATAGATAGAGAGAGAGAGAGAGCACGTACATGTGTACCTCCTAGAGCGGAGTGCTACATTGGCATGGGGAGAGAGGAGAGAGAAGAGGAGAAAAGAAATACACAAGCACTAGATTCAATCCCTCCCCATGCAAGAGTGAACAATTTTCTCTTGCACATATTCTTCATAGCTTGTAATGAGCACTTGAGTAGTGGAGGGCTCTTGCTTTCTGCAGACATCTCTAAACTAATTCCATCATTTTTGAAAAATTTGCAACTACTAGATTTTATCAAACCCATTGGCACTAAAATCGTCAATAAACTGCTTCAATTGTTCTGGCATCTCCATCTTTACCTCCCACCCCGGCTCGTTTCACGTCGGATTCACCAAAGATTTCGGAGGATATGTGCTCGAAGCGTGAGCCGGGTAGGCACCGGGTCTCTGGCTGTGGGAGGTGTGAAAGAGAGAGAATAGCAGACATTGAAAGATCTGGTAGTCATCATAATCATTAATAAATTGAATAATATCTTGAGTACAACTTAATCCTTACCCAAGGTGGGATGCTACCAACATCCTCCCTTAGATCATCTGCTAATTAGGAGTTTAAGCTCCCGTTTACAGGATTAACCGGGATATTAACAACACTGGACTTCAAAAATATGCTATTTCAATCTCTGGCTGATAACGGTTATGAAAATTTCCTCATGTCGCTTTATCTACTTCAAATACCTCGTGGATTTTGCAGCTTTAATCCTTCTCACTGTCTCAATCATCAAGCTTCAGTATTTATCTATTATCCTCCTTTGTTCGTTCTTCCTTAGAACTCCCTTCTTCGTCATAGCACTCTACACCACCACTCCTCCTTACTTTGCTAGGCCGAGAACGAGTCGAGAGAGAGAGCTTTCCCTTGTTCGCTTTCCCCTCTTCTCTTCTCCACCTTGCCTTGCCCTTGTTCATTACCCTTCTTCTTCGATGCTTCTTGCTTGCCGAGAACTAGAGAGAGAGAGAGAGAGAGAGAGAGAGAGAGAGAGAGAGAGCGAGCTTTGCTTTTGCTCCTCACCGAGGATGAGAATGAGAGAGAGGGATCTTTGCTTGCTCCGAGCCCTCCTCCCCTCGTAACCCTTCCCTTGCCTATGTTCCCTGCCTTGCCTCATTTGTCACCTGTTCGCCTTATGGTATTGTTACCCTATTACTCCTTTCGTTACCTCGCCCTAAAAAACCATGTCTCACTTACCCCAATCTTGCAACGATGGCGTCGTCGATGAAGTTGATCAGCACAAAATCTGCCCAAAATGCTACGGAACTGTAGCGCCAGGGCATGCTGCATCTTTTTCTCTTCTAGTGCAAGCTCATCCGAGCTCCCCACAAGCTAGCGCGATCTCCTCCCCACCTGCCTACGCCCTCGCTGCTCGCTACTTGTCCGCCATGAGTTTATTTATTTCACGCACAAAAGAACTTATTAAAACACCTTTGGGTGGCCATTTAATTCATGTCGGTGGCCTTTAGATTATGGCCCTTGGTCACTATACTTGGGCACCACACATGGCATATATATCATCCAAGGCAATGCCTTGCATGACACCCTTTCTCTAGTAGCCATTGACTAACAATATCATCGTGAATTTGATGCCCATATCATCTTGCATGGTGACGCTTGCCTTGAAGATACAAGCGTACATAATTTCATTTGGAGAGTTGTCCCATCTTGCATTTGTCCAGCTTCCTGGCCCTGCCTCTGTTGGGTTTATCCTGCAAACATTGCATTCCAAGAGACGACATTTCGAACACGATACTCCTCAAGCACTTACTGCTCCCGCATTTCAAAACCTAGATGAAGCTAAAAAATCCCAGATAGCACTCTGATCGAGCCGACCGCGAACTGGTACAGAACTGACCTCCGGTGCATCTTTAACGGCCAATATCTTGGCGATCAGAACTCCAATCACTGATATGAAAAGGCGGACACGCTCCACAAAGTGAGCAGTTCAGGGCCATGCATTCATTTCATTTTTGTCACCTTAGCTGCAGTTGGCCAATCTGGTATGGATCTGAAATCAACTCAAACTTCAAACTGCCATAACTTCTTCTCCATAGCTCCAATCAACGAGCCATAAAAATAGGCCGATAGAGCACTTCAAGCACAGCAGTTCTAGATCATAATCTCTCATCTGTGATCACTTCAAACATACTCATTTTTTGAATCATTAAGGCATCAATTGGCCCTTTTAAGCCGCATCTGGCATACATTAATCATTAAACTTGGCCTGTTAACAAGCCCTTATCACTGCTCACTAAATGTACAGGCTTCAAATAAGCTTAGCTTACATTTCTTGGATCTTTTTCCCTTCATGGAAGCGGAACTCTACGACAACATCGTGTACATAATACATTAATTTTCATTATCACAAATATCAATTTGTTTTTCTATGATAATGAGAAGCTATCACCGGGCTGATGCATGAAGTAAGCAAGTTGCTGAGTGGCATCCAGTGGCGTCAGGACGTCGAATGGGGTCAATACTTGCACGTGGTAAGTGAGGACACAACGGGAGTGTTTTCTTGTTATGCATTATGTAGAAAGGTCATCATGAGAGCTTTATTTGGGGGCCACTTCACATGATTGCGAGATGCATTAATGGAAAAAGTTGAGTGCAAGGTGTGCGGATGGATGTAGAAGGGTAACAAAAACACAGTATGTAACCATTTTTTCGCCTGTTCAGGGTCCATTTGAGGTCAATCAAAAGGTCAAAGGTACTCAAGGGATAAAGTGAAGTGTGGAAACTCAAAAACCTGAGAAAACACCAGAAACAAAGTGGAGAGAAGAGGAAGAACAACTGCAACTCGATTTTTGCTGTTTTTGGAGCCTGTTTTTGCCATAAACTGCCCATCTGAGGTCGGATTTGAGCACTTTGATATTGTAGATTGGGGTTTTGGGCCGTTCCGGACGCAATGGATCTGTCCATTCTTACAAATTTATCATTGTTTTTTTTCTATTTTGGTTGTGTAAGTTTCTTCTATGAGCGAAGCCTCTAGTCAAATTTGTGATTGTATCTGGCATATTTCATCCATATTGTGTGAGCTATTTGCCCCATTGGTGTTGTCCCAAGCTCAATTGTATCTAAACATTGTAAATCTTCCTCTTTTGATCTGATTTTTGTTGGGCCGAAAATAAATAATTGCGATTATTTAATTTCAGCTCAAAACTAACCAAGGTTGATACGAGTGACTCATTGCATGTGTACAAACAACTTTTGTAAAGGACCATAGAATTTGGATCACCAAACTGACAAAATAGTGGGTAAAAACTAAATTCTATACTGACTTTTGGAAGCTTGAGTGTAAATCAGGAAAAGTTTTGCTCAAACTCAATGAAACTTGATTCATAGGCTCAAATCGATGTGATAGACATGTATACATGCTCACTTGACCAAAGGATGCTAAAATTTTCCAGAAGTAAATAATCATGATTATTTACATCTACCCAATTTCTTGACTTTTTTGACCAACTCAACATAACACTAGTTTTAGCATGTTATACTTAGCCCACAAATCAAATTTGGTACAATTTGGATCACTGGATTGAAAATTTGTGTCCAAATTTGCAAAGTCAATCTATGGACAGAAAACTAATGACCATTTGAACTTGATGAAACTTGGCTTGGGAGCTTAAGTTAAGTTGCTTAACAGATCTATGTCAAGATTGGGACACAAACTTGCAAAAGAATAGCTGAAGTAATAATCATGATTATTTACACCTGCTACAAAAATTGATATTCTTGCATATTTGAGTATACCAGAAGGTCAAACACATTAAGTAGACCTCAAGATTTGGATCACAAAAGTGAGACTTAATGTGAGGTCCCCAACCTCGAGGAGATTGGGGCGACTTTGATAGATGGCCTTCCTTTATTCTCCTTTTCCATTGACGACACGCTACTTTGTTTCCACAAAGTAAAGATACGAGTAACAGAAGAGAGGAAGTCCTCTATCCATAGTTCACGTGGTTATAAGAGTCATACGCCACAGGACAGGTCGATAATCTAGGATTCTAATGAAGCTGTTTTCTAACATAACGATGAGATCCCATTAACATATTTAGAATCCATGAACAACTCCTTTTTCCCCACCTTTAAGAGGAACGGCCGCCATCCACAATCCTTAAGTATGATATGAGACCTAGTTTAAACTAAATAGTAATCTGTGTCACATAGATTTGGGACGTCTTGACTGTTGGCATGATGAGTCTCTAATTTTGCTTCTCTTAATAAGAGGGAGTGGAGAGTTTCTCGACTAATCAAGACCACCCATCCTTGACTGGCAATCCAAGCCAGCCTCCACTTTCCACCCCAGACTCACACTTTTTGCCACACTGTTTAACATATATAAACAGTGTTCCTTAATTAATTCCAAACACATGTTTTTTTATACATCCCTTTAAACAATACCAAAACAATTCAAACAAGGCCTACGGAAGATAGCACTATTATTCAAAAAAAATAACTTTTCCAATTTCTCATGAGTTTGTCGCTACCCGCGGACTTTCTCTGTCGAACCCATAGCTCCTTTGCAGAGGATTTTTTCGCTAACCGCGAACTATGCAACCTTCCTATCTCGCTAACTGCAAGGCATCTTGCTAACCGCCAAGCATCCCACTACCCGCGAGGCATCCCGCTAACCGCAAGGCATCTTGCTAACCGCCATGCATCCCACTACCCGCGAGGCATCCCGCTAACCGTGAGGAACAAAAGATATTCTTTCAACAATTCTTATCTTTAAATGATTCTTCCAACATGATCAACCAATTCATCATATCAATCAATACCCACTTATCAAACAATAACAATTTATTAAGCAATAACAATTTGACAAACAGTGACCATTTTATCGAATAGTTCTTTCACTAATCTATGAAAAAATATGCTTGTTTCTTGTGATAGAATCATGTTTCTCGGACAGTTTCAGGGGTTCCCTATGCTTAGATTCTCAAGTCAAACATGAATAGCAATGCAGAATTATAAATTTTTCTTACCGGATTTGGAGCGTGTGTGGCTAACTCCTGTGCTGGAGGTTGGACGGCTTCAACTTCTTTTTCAGTTGATGCTTCCGCATGAGATACGTTCGGAGTAGACACCTTTCTTCCCACCTTCCTATGTAGAACCTGTTTGTATTCTTTGAAACATAAAAAAATTCTTGTTTTTCAATTGCAAAGTCATCACTACAAGAAAGTGGGTCCACTATCTGTAGCCATGATTTGAAGGAAGGTTTTGAAGCACCCAAGGAGCCTCATCCAAGGCCTTGTTATATATATCAATCACCCTTGTCACCTTCCACTTCTTGTCAATAATATCAAAGAGTGCTTGTTTTGGACCTTGAAGGACTGCTTTTGAGGACAGTTGAAACAAAACATGGAGATTTTATGCCATCTTGGGCTCAGCACATGTGTCTTGTGGAGGACAAAGATGAAGTTTATTATGCAGTGCACCTAGACGCAGAAATGTTTTTGGATTTCTATGGTGAATAATTTGAGTTGTGGATATGGAGTTGCTATAACCTAACAAGAGTGCAACACATCACACAAAAATGTATCCCAAAGCATTATAGCAAGGTGAAAATCTTTATGAGTAACAAGTGTTGCCAAAATCCAAAAATCATGCTAGGATTTAGAAGGGTTTATCATAGAAACTTGACCGATATTTGGAAGATGTTTAGGACTTGGATGCAAAGAATACCTTGATTTTTTATGATAGTCCATATAGGATGATGTGGAGGTTGTAGAGAGACAAGGGTTATTCCTATGCCTCGGATGCCACACAAGAAAGATCTAGTGGTTGAAGAGGTGCTGATGGTTCCAAGCTAGGGAAACATCTTGGCAGATTCAGCTATGGATGGTCAAATCCCTGAGGGGTGTGCTCATGGCCGACAAGTGAGATTTATTGATACGGTTGAAGCAGTAGTGATGGACGAGATTCCATATTTTGAGACACGGGAAGAGCATGAGTAAAGTGGAAAAAGCTCTTTCGATGGAGGTAGAACATGGGAGACGGACTCCACTTCCTCAAGGTATGATATTTATGATATTATGCATGTAGATGAGGTGGTCACAGAGCAGTATGAGACAGGTATAGAGATGCCTTGTGTGGACCAAGGTGTTGGGCAACCCTCTCTTCTGCTTTGGGATGATAGGGTATCGAAGGTTTGTGCCATGTTGTTGATAGGTATACTTTTGAAGGTTGATTTACAATCAATGTGGGTGTATACTCTCATTTTGGGTATTAAGCATGCGTATGTAAACAGGTTATTGAAGAACCATGCTATGTGAGGCTACCAGAGAGGCTTGTTTACAGGTTTGTGGGTGCCGAGGATATATTGCTCCCACATGTTTTACAGACAAGTGTTTGTTCTCAATGCCATCAATTTGATCCTGGTGGAGCTGACGTCCCGCATGGGGCATCTCATGGCTTTCCGTTTGATCCGAGGGGATTCTACAGCTAATAAAATCTCTCTCTATCTATCTACTACTTATGTAAATACTAAGTATCAGTTTTCTAATATGCAATCATCTCTTATCTAATTAATTCTATGGTTGAGCATCAATGCTTACCGAGGGGGTGGGCAATGATGGTACAACTGAAGATGGTCGGCCTACGGAAGTGCAAGAAGCCCAGACATAGTAGTTTACAAGAAAATGACGGGGACCTTGAGCAAGTGTTTGATGCAGCTAGGAGACAGGTACAGAGAGATGGAGCACTCTCTAGTTGAAATTGCAAGTGTTTCTTGCTATCACAGGTGACATGAGCAAATGTTGATATCACACGGTTGGGAGCGGGACAAGGGGTGCTGGATACAAATGCTATGAGATTTATTAATGGGATTCTGATCGAGATGTCTACAGGACATGCAAGACACTCTACTGCTAGGATGTGTATGCCAAATGCGGCATTGTACAGGTCATTCGTGGTGCTAAGATAATGTGTCTGTCAGATGTGACACATAACAGGTCAAAGGTCTACATTGAGAGGGATTTAGCATATTCAAACCCTAAGTGGTGGTGCCATGGTGTATGGAGAACGGGTGCTAAAGCTAGGTGAGTTCAAAGATTTTTGCAAGCTTGAAGCTCGTTATTTGGGGACTCTCAGTAGGCAAGCAGTGCAAAAGTAAGTTGAACACCCTTTTTTTAATGTAATTGATTCAAATTGCGTATTGATGGCATGGGAAAGTATGCCACACGTGGATTTTTTCACTAAACTAAAACTTGGAGTTAGTATAGAAAAAAGTGTTGCATGAGAGATGACGCGACTGCAGGTGAAAGGAGAGGATTTTGTCAAGGTGGTGGCGCCATCAGGAGGTGCATGGCTGTAAGACAAGGGAAGCTAGATCCTGAGAGTCCACCACCCAACCACCCATTATATACGCAAGCCCCTAGCCCTTTGTCCTAGTTGGACTCCCTGTTCCACACCACCTACCCCGGCCCTGCCCTTGTCTAGTCCGGCCTTGCCAGTGTCATGACTTTACTCCCCCCTTAAGACGAGTTTTCGTCCTCGAAAACAAAAGTGGGGAACTTCTTCTTAAGAACTCTAATGTTTTTCCAAGTGGCACCTTCTTCAGGTTAGTCTTTCCACTTGATTAAGGCTTGTTGGCGTACATGATGACGTGTACGCAACTCATGATAATCAAGAACACGTTCAGGTTCATGTGGTACAGTAGGAGGTTCAATGAACTCAATCAAAACTTGTTGCTCAATGACATTGTCGTCCCCATGTAACCACTTACATAAATGGCTTACATGAAACACCCGATGAATGCGAGAATGTGAAGGTAGTAATAGTTTGTAGGCCCGATCACCTACTCGCTTGAGTAATTTGAAAGGCCGACAATATTGGGGAGATAATTTAGGCATTAGCCCAGTTTTCAGACTTTCTAAATGTTCTGCCACACATAAAAATACTTCCTCCCCTTCTTCGAAGGTAACTTGCCGACGTTTCTCATCAACATACTTCTTATACCGGTCCTATGCTTGCTGGACATTCTGATGAGCAAGTTTCAGCATATCCATGTGGTCTTGGAGAAAATCCTTAACTCGTTGGAGTTTTTTGGTTGCCAACCCCACCGTAACTAGTGACCTAGGTTGAAACCCGTACATAAGCATGAAAGGACTAAAACCTGTTGTGACATGCTTAGCACTGTTTTAGGGAAACTCGAGAATAGGTAAGTATTCTTCCGAGTCTGAGTGTTTCTTGCTGACGTATGCTCTCAGCATATCCTCTAGCACCTGATTAGCCCGTTCTGTTTGACCATTTGTTTCTAGATGATCAGCTGTACTGAGGTTTAGTTGTGTACCCAATCGTTTAAATACAGCTCTCCAAAAGTGGTTGTTAAACTTGGGATCACGGTCACTAACAATGTTACTTGGAAAACCATACAATTTGTATAGATTGTCCACAAATAACTTGGCTAGTTGTGGTGTCTTAACCGTTGATTTGGTCGGAACAAACTTACATAGTTTAGTCAACCTGCTTACGACCACTGATACTGAGTCATGACCTTGTATAGTGGTTGGTAAACCTACATAAAATCCATAGAGATGCTTTCCCAGTTTCCATTGGGAATCTCCAAAGGATGTAAGAGTCCTCCTGCTTTCAGGCGCTCTACCTTGTTAACTTCACATTTTTGGCAGTGCAAGACATAAGCTTGAACAAAGCCATGTAGACCTGGCCAGTAAAACTATCGTCGTACGAGAGAATAAGTTTTTCTAATCCCCGGGTGCCCTGCACTTGGATTATCATAACATTCATAACAAATTTGGTGCCGAATGTCCATGTCCGTCGGTACACAAACTCTCCCCTTGTTGAGTAGGTACCCATTGTCAATGGTAAAATGCTTCCATCACTCTAGTTCATCACTTGATAAAGGAGAACTAAGTGTGGAGCTTAATTGTACAAAACCGTCATTGGAGTGAGAAGGATCCCTCTTTTGAACATGGCTCCACACTTTGGAATATGCTTCATCATGTTCATATTTGCCCTTAAGAGAATCTAAAAATTCACTACGAAGTTCCGTGGACAAGAGCGAATTGATCTTTGGTATTTGACTTAGAGCGTCTGCCACTACATTGTCTCGGCCCACCTGGCTTAATACATTGTTTAAACTTACAATGTCAAATTTAAGCTAGTTTGGCGTTAATTTATCATTGGGGGTCAAAAATTATGCTTTTCTATTTCTTTGAGCCATTTTTTGATACCATAGACTTTCTTTGGGAGTTTTTCTTGGTTGTAGATACTATGTAGAAGCCCTCTTTGAAATCGGTTCTCTATTTGGAAATTTTGCAAACATCTGGATTATTTTGTAGCCACCCCTATGGACCCCCACCAGACAATCTTTTGAAACTATGCAAGTGTTCTATAAGTTTATGCTATGGTCTCCTTCAAGTTTAGTTTAGTAGGTTGGTTGCTACACTCTAGTTTGTGTCCTTCTACTCTAAGATGGCCTAGATGACTTAGAGTTTCTCAAAGCACTTGAAAGGTTTAAGGGGGATAACAAAGAGATGCATTCATGCTAATGACATGCTAATTACAATGATAATAGAGATTAGGTTAGAGTATGGACACAAGTACAGTAGATGGATTGATTGCTTGATGAGAGTGACCACACAATCTCCTTTTGTAGCATTCTAGCACACATCATGGATTATGTCATATGGATGCCAACTAGGCTGCACACTGGAATTCCACATAGGTGTAGTCATATGGATTTGTCCAAATAGGTAAAATGCCGTGGAAAGAGTGTTACATATAACAGGTGAAAAAAAACTCACACCCTTACAACCCCATCCCCCCTTATAGATTTGTTGCACTCACATTCCTCCACTCAAATTTCACATTGGTGAGGCACAAGCCTTCCCTTGGAGCATGGATAGGTCCTAGGGGTACAAGACATAGATAGGTGGTAGGAGTACAAGACATAGAGTGTTTTTTGTTTGTTTTACAATAAATTGGTGTAGACTATACTCATGGAGTTGTTATCATCAAAATCATCTTCAATGGCAACACGATTGATTTTACCTTTTCCTCTGTCTTTGTATTGCTCTTTATGGTTGGTGTTTTGTTGTGGCTTATATTTGAATCTGCAATATTTTGTATCATGCTTATTCTTTCCATAGATTTTACATGGTTTTATCTTGTTGCAAATTGCAATTTTTGCAAAGATGGTTGGTGTAGCCACAATGTGTACATTTCTAGCTCTTTTTGGTGAAGCGATTGGAAGACACCACAAAAGCTCCACTGTTTCTTTCAAATTTCATTTGATTTTCTTCTCGTTCTTTTGGAGAAAGTTGATAGGTTGCGAAAAATCTCACTGTCTTTGAGTATAAGGATAATTTGACTGTATTTCATATTTTGTATGGCTTTAAGTAGAATGTCTTCTTGGACTTCATTTTCCACCACGCACTTAATGTATGCCAATTGGGTGCAAGTGCTCTTCATTCTATTTGCAAGAGAGGGAAGATATTCTCCTGGTTCCACATTGAGACATAGAGCTGCATTTTGAGAGAAATTTTGAAGTGTTTGGCTATGGCGCAAATGTTTCTCTCTAGTGTGATCTATGCATCATAGGAAGTAGTGCACTGATCTAGATAGTGGATTTAGTTGTCCCCTACTACTATGAGAAGGATTCCTAATGCTTGTTCATCTTATGTTGTAGCCATCTAGCCTTGATCCTCTCCCCCCCCTCATGATGGCTTGAATGTGGACCATAATTTCTTGTTCATTCCGTTTTGATTATCTACATATGGAATCCTTTTCCATAAAAAATGGTCAATGCTTCTTTCCCCATGGTTAGCTAGAGTGCAATGTGGAGAAGGTCTTACCCATCTATTTGAGTAATGTCTAGTCTCTAATCGATGATTACAATTGTGGAAAAGGAATGCCCTTTGGCGCTTAGTGTACAAGCTATGGTGGGAGTCCCCTTTAAGCAAAAGGGTTTGAAACCTTTTGGCGGATGCAAATCCCTTTTAGGAAAAAGGGGTTAGACCTTTGGAGCATGTGAGTGGAAAATTAGAGTGCAAATGCAAGAGTCAAGGCTTGGATATGCAAGTACAAGGGAAATGGCTAGGTACGTGGGTGGAAGACTGGAATAGGGCCAAAGTTGTCCACCCAATTCATAAAAAAGGGAAGCCCGTCATGAGAAGGAGGCCCAATATGATAAAGGCTATAGGCTACAATTGAGCATGTTTCACAAGTCTATCCACTCTCTCTACACTAAAAATAGTGCACCACCACATGCCAAGCTTAGAGATCATGTGCTATTGGCTAGCCCAAGAGACTTTTCTTGTGTCAATGACCCCAATAAAAGTAAATCAAAATTATCATAGGCAGTGTTGCACACATCTTGTTTTAGCAAGGGATCAAGGGATCAATTGAATGGGCTAATGGTTACCAAATCCAAAGCTTGGGGATCTATGGAGAGCTGGTGAAGAGAGTATTTGCCAAACATGACTAATGCAAGGAGATCAAGCTTGGAGAGTGAGAAATCAATAGATTGAGAATGCTCAATTAGTGATCTTATTTGGAGAGATAAACTACACTAATTGCTTACCTAATAAAGCTCATAATGGGAGTAGTGGCTAGATGGGCTAGTCCAATGAACATATCCCACAATTACAAGTTAATTAGGAAATAAGTTCGTGCTAATCTTAAAAAAATACAAATGCAAAGCAATTGATCAATTTTGTGAGCAAGAGAGGACCCATAACATCTAGTATAGAGGGTTATGACTAGGATCTTATGATAATTAAAAAATGCTAATCACCTCCATAAGCTTTAATACAAATTGAAAAGATTAAGGGAGATAATGGAGAGATGCATTTATGGTAATGACATGTTAATTACAATGATAATAGAGATTGGGAAAAAGTATAGACATAAGTAGACTAAATGGATTGATTGCTTGATTACAGTGAATACACAAGCTCCTTTTAAAGCCTGAGATTGGCATGATAGCACAAACCACTAATTATGTCATATGAATTGCCAACTAGGCTACACACCAGGATTCCACATAGGTGTAATCACATGGGTTTGTCCACATAGGTGTATTGATGTGGAGAGGGTGTTCCCCCATAATAGGTGCAACAAATCTCACAGCCTTACAATACTCTAACTAACATCACCATGATAAAACAAGCTCATTAATGAGTTAATAATTGACCATACATATTTGGTATAGAATGGTATATGGTGGTGGTCGCTAGAATTCTTCAAATGGACGTAGAAATAGGTCTTTGGGAGCTCTCTCCAAGTAGTGATATGTGAAAATGAAGCTAGTTTTGGCATACGTAGTTTATCTATAGCTAGACCCCATAGGAAAAACTCTCTCATACCCGTTGTCAGGAGTT
This sequence comes from Adiantum capillus-veneris, assembly GCF_014529385.1. Lineage (NCBI taxonomy): Eukaryota > Viridiplantae > Streptophyta > Polypodiopsida > Polypodiales > Pteridaceae > Adiantum > Adiantum capillus-veneris. The sequence goes on from NC_140944.1 coordinate 88,281,112, forward strand.
TTTTGGAGCAAGGGATTGCGCATATGTACATATACATGCATGGTGCATCAAATAAAGGATTGCCCATTTTCCAGAGCCAGGTGGTTACGTGGGGCCCACATGTGTACAAGTAGGACACCATGTACATAGTGCATCGATTTTCATCGTTACTAGTACCATTGTGTTTTTCTACAATAAGGAGGAGTTGGTAGCGCGTAAAAATTCTCGAGGAAGCTATCCGTGGGCCGACGACGTGAGGTCAGCAAGTGCGTCAGATGGCATCTAGTGGCGTCAGGAGGGCGAACGAGGTCAATATTTGCACGCAGATGAGGACGGACACAACGTGGGTGTTTGCTTGTGAGAATTATGCAGAAAGGTCATCATGAGGACCTTTTTTTGGGGCCACTTCACGTGGTGGCGAGGTGCATTATTGCAAAAAAGCTGAGTGCCAGATGTGCGAATGATGCAAAAAGGTGACAACTATGCACTGCGAGGTCAGTTTTTGGCCTGTTCGGGGTCCATTTGAGGTCATCTAAAAGGCCAAGGGTGCCCAACTAAAAAATCTAAGTGTGGGAACTGAAAAAACTGAGAGAATACCAGAAAAAACGTGGCGAAGAGAGGAGGAACAGCCGCAGCTGTGTTTTTGCTCATTTTGGAGCCTGTTTTGGTCGTAAACTGCTCATCCGAGGTCGGATTTGAGCACTTTGACATTGTAGACTGGGGTTTTGGGCCGTTCCGGACGCGATGGCGCTGTCCATTTTGCCAAATTCCTCACTCTTTTCCTGCTATTTTTCTGTGTAAGTTTCTCCTATGAGCGAAGTTTCTTCTCCAAGTTGTGATTGTATCTGGCTTCTTTTACCCATATTGTGTGAGCTATTTGCCCCATTGGTGTTGGCCCAAGCTCAATTGTATCTAAACATCAGAAATTCTCCTCTTTTGAGCTGAGTTTTTTGGGTGTGTGTGTCTGTGTGAAGTGGACAAGTGGATAGTTTCTCTCCTCTCACTCCAGAGGTGTGTTCCCTATCTCGGCCAGGTGTGTTGTCTAAGCCGAGTGGTGCCCCATAGTGTGTGTGTGTATCTTTCCAAGAGTGTGTGTCGGGTCGTTATAGAGGCGCTGTGTGTGTTTTCATCCCGCTCACATTCTTTTGGTGCCCCCACGGAGGATCTTCTTCGAGTACCTTCTGCATCGAGCTTCAAGCTTCGAGATTCGGGGTTACAGGTTGCAGGTTGCAGATTACACGTTACAGGTTACAGGTTACGGTCACAGGTACAGGTACGGGTACAGGTGATTCACACAGGTACAGGTAGCTGGAGTACAGCGATATACTAGCAGTGATGTCACTTGCAGTTGTTGTGGGAATGCATCACTTGGCGCCTATTTGAGCGCATTGTCTGCTGAATTGTACGTTACTTGTGGAAACTGCCATTGTACGCATTTGTGGAGCCATACTTGGTTGTATTTGGTAGTCCCAGCCATTTCTGAGACTTGGTCTGGAAGATAGTCATTTCTAAGACTTGACTATATGCGATTTGCATTAGCCTTCGTGTGAGGGTCGATAGCGTGAGGTTTTTATTGAGCTGGGGGATTCTCAAATGTGGAGATCCTTTCGGTGATACAGGTAGCTGGAGCACCCTTTTTGCGACCTCGCCATAGGCTATGTACTAGTGAGTCCTACTTGATGCTCGGGTTCTATTGTTGACAGTTTATGCATACATAGACAGTCTATATTTTGGGTTCCTACTGCTCTACTTCTAGGGAAACTCTGTCGAAATTTTCCCAAGATATGATGGCTGGATTTTTGGTATTTTGAGCCATTTATGCTGTTATGCTGCTGAAATTTTGGCAAAATCAGAGGTTGAGTCAGGTGTGCCTTCTTGGGAGCTTCATGGTTGGCTTTAATGGATGATCAAAATGGCCCTCAATTCACTCCATTTCATTTAACTCAAAGAATTCAGATTAATGTTCATGTGTCCAGGAAGATCTTTTTCCAGCAGTGCATAGTCTTTATCTTTGGGCTAAGAAGATTAAGAGAGATCCTGGAATGTCCTTTGCCTGTTGTAATTCCAATGATCAACTATGAAAACTCATTTGATGTGCATGTGTTTGTCCTTATCTAAAGTTGAGCTCCATTAAGGTTTCTGGGGATTGAGTCAGTCAAAAGTTGTGGGTTCTTGCACGTGTGTTCAAAGGGGTTCTCAAAGCATTAAACTTGGGTAGCCATGGCTTTCTCTTATCCGGAGTTTCATGGAAGAAGTGATGAAGATGTGGAAGAATTTTTGGAAAAGATGGAGGTTGCCTGCATTAGCAACCAGATTCATGACCCTACGCAAATGTTACGCCTTCTCCAAATTTGTTTGAAGAGTGATGCACGAGCTTGGTCCAAAGCATTTTAAGAGGAGTTGCGTATGGCTGATCCACCTATAAGATTGAGTTGGGACAATCTAAGGCATGGATTGGAAGTGGAGTTTGTGAAGATAGAAGACCCTGACAAAGTGTGGCAAGAAGTACAAGGTTTGGTGCAGAAGGAAGGTGAGCCAGTAGATGCGTACATACGTAAGTTTTCATTGGCATGGGAGCGAATGTGCAAGGCTTTAGCACCACAGGTACCCCCGCGTGACATGATGAAGAAGGACAGGTTCTTAGCTGGTCTTTGGGAGAATATGCATTGGAGAGTGGAGCTAAAGAAGCCTAGGACATATGAAGATGCACTAGAGGTAGCAAGGAACAAAGCGTGGAAGCTGAGGAAAATGAGCCAGTTAGGGGTGGAGTCTTTGCCCATGAGGTCTGAATTTCAGCCTATGGACTCTTTACAAGGTCGTATGTCAAGGGTTCATCATGAACCAGTGGTTCCTGTTACTACTCAGGTTATGCCAGCTGTGGTCACTACAGCAGTGCAAGATGATGGCCTAAGGCAAGACATGAGGCAAGTGGTTGATTTGATGAAGAATCTCAGCCTCAACATGCTAGGTCAAGTGGGAAATAATCGAAGTCGAGGGTGGTTTGCAAATCAGCAAGGAGGTGAAGAAAGGCCTAGGAATGGTGTTGGACAAAGCAACGGTAGGTTTTGGAGGCAGACGCCCACATGTTACAATTGTGGAGAGTTGGGTCACATCAGCCCGCAATGTGATAATCCACCAAGGATGGGGGGAGACATGTATCCATTGCCAAGACAGGTGCTAACTAGGTCAAATGATTATGGCATCGAAATTAAGGGAGACGAAGGAACTAGTGGACTGACCCAGGAGGAAAAGGGAAAGACAAAAGTGCTAACTGTAGTCACCTTGGAGAAGGCATCAAAGCTAGAGGATACATTAGTGATGCCTATTGGGAAGAGGACCATAGAGGAAAAGGAAGGAAGAAGTGCCCCAGGTCCTAGTAAGAAGAAAGGAAAGAGCCATGAAAGCGAGGATGTCAAGGCCAAGAGGAAAAGGAGAGCTCGTCGAAAGTTTCATGTTTCAGATTTTCCACTAGGGGATGGGCAATTAAGCTATGACTTGAAGGAGGATCTGACGAGCAGGAAGGCAGATGTTACTTTTGGGTAGCTCATAGAAATGGTTCCTAAACTAAAGCGACAGTGGAAGAGGATGGTTAACCCAATGGAGAAAGAGCCAGAGAGAGGTTCAGTGAAGGTGTTGGCAATGGACGAGCTACCAGACATTTGTCCAATAGTAGAGGTGTGGCATAAAAGGAAAAATTTGGGACAAGGTTATGTGGATGGCGGAGCCCAAATATGCGTCATAACACACTCATGCGTTGAGAAGATGGGTCTCACAGTGGCTGGGGTGTCAGGGTTTCGGATCAGATTGGCAAACCATCAAAAAGTAAAATGCTTGGGTGTTGTAAAGAGCTTAGAAGTGGAGGCATATGATGCAAAGGCAGTGGTTGATTTTCATGTGATGCCAGCAGGGTTGGGAGCATATCCTATTATACTGGGCAGACCATGGTTACGTGCAGTGGGAGCTGTTCAAGATTGGCGACATGGTACGATTAGCCTCTATGGAAAGACATGTACCAAGAAGCTTTATAATATGGACACAAGGAAATGATTAGAGGATCTTTATGGAGATGAGGATGAGTCTAGTGATGAAGACTCTTCCACGGTGACAGATGAGGACAGTGATAGCACTACCAGCAGTGATGAGGATGCTGATGTTGCATTTCTTTTGATGGATAAAGAAATCAAGGAGTGTGGTTTAGTCGCATTTGCGAATGAGGTTGAAGATGAAAGTGAAGGGCCTTATGAAGTGATTGAAGGGCTGATGCAAACCAAGGTTGAGTTGTCAAAGAAGCAGGAATTAATGACGCAAATGATTAGCGGAGACCTCTCAGCTATGGAGAAGGATATATTTTTGCATATGCTGGCTAGTTTTCCTGATTTGTTCATTACTTCATATGAAGAGATCAGAGGGTTCAAGGGTGAAGAGATGCATATAGAGCTGAAAGAAGGTGCTAAGCCAGTGCGTCAAAGGCTAAGAAGGAGGGGTCAAGAGCAAATGGAAGCCTTGCGGGTAGAGGTGGACAAGTTATTGAAGGCAGGGTTCATAGTTCCAGTGGAGACCACAGAATGGGTGAGTCCAGTAGTAGTCAGTCCAAAGAAGGATGGGAAGTGGAGAATTTGTGTAGATTTTAAACCCTTAAACGCAGCCACTAAGAAGAACCCATATCCTCTTCCATTCATCGATCAGATCTTGGATTCAGTGGCAGGTTATGAGAGGTACAGTGTGTGTGATGGTTTTTCAGGCTATTTTCAATTGAAGATTGCTCTTAAAGACTGCACAAAGACATCATTTATTACGCCATGGGGCTGCTATTGCTACACAGTGTTGCCGTTTGGGTTGTCAAATGGACCATCTTTCTATCAAGAAAGAGCAAATTGGGTGCTGGAACCATTCATTGGTAGTTGTGTTAAGGCTTTTATGGATGACTTCTGTGTTTATAGCAGTAGGGTTGAACACCATGAGAAGCTGCAGATGGTATTGGCTCGATATGATGAATGTGGAGGACAACTAAATCCAAAGAAATGTCATCTAGCACAGCCAAGGGTGAAGCTATTGGGCCATATGGTGTCAGAAAATGGCATTGAGGCTGATCCAGATAAGGTGAAGTCTATTATTCTTCTTCCATCACCTATGAGTACGAAGCAATTGGCAACCTTTATACACAAAGTGAAGTACATGGCACGGTTTATTCCATTGTCTTCGCAGCTTCTTTATCCATTACAACAAGTGGCAAAGCATGATCCATTGCAATGGGATGACAAGTGTGAAGAAGTGTTTCAAGAGGTGAAAGAGGTGCTAGGGGGGTTGTCAGCCATGCAGGCTCCTGATTGGGAGAAAGTTTTTTATGTAAATCCATCAGTAGGGGATGATGCCATTGGAGCCATGCTATTGCAAAAGGGGAAGGGCAGCCATTATATGAGGCCAGTGTATTGTGCAAGCCGAGTGAAGTTGGTAGCGGAGAGAAAGTTATCGGAAGTAGAGCTAGTGATGGCCAGTGTAATATTTGCTTGTCGACGATTTCGTCATTACTTGCTACCACGGCCTTTTGTTTTCTTGACGAGTTATGCCTTTTTGCCACAGTTAATTAATGGTATTAACATGTCAAATGTGGTGAAGAAATGGGTAATTGAGCTGCAAGAGTTTGAGTTCTCTTTTCTAGTGGAAGATAGTACAAGGGCTACCCTAGCTGATTTGTTGACCTACAAGGAGAATCCCCTTATTGTTAAGGAAGAGGTGGTGAGAAAGGTAGTTGAAGAAGTGCCACAGATCAGCCATGCACATGTGTTGTTCTTTGATGGTTCATACAGAAAGAGCCACGATGCAGCTTCAGGGGGTATAGCACTTTATGATCCAGAGGGGAAGCTAGTATGCAAGAGAGGGTTCAAATTGGATGCGCATAGTAACAATGAGGCTGAATATGCTACATTGGAAGCCGGATTACACATTTGTTTGAAGCATGGGGTTCGAAGGTTGAGCATAAAAGGTGATGCCTTGTTAGTGGTGAAGCAAGTGATGGGTGTGTGGAAGAGCAAGAACACCTCATTGAAGGAAATGTGCTTCAGAATTAAATCCTGTTAAAAAAGTTTGAAGCATGGAGCATCAAACACATTGAACGTGCTCTAAATGGAGAGGCACATGAAGCAGCTCAAGGCATGATTGGGGAGCTATTCGTGTTGAGGACCAATTTACCTCTTTATCATGGCCGGGAAAGTTTGGCTCAAGAAGAGGAGTTTTTGCTAACAGGAATAATTCCAAAGGAGATTCAGAAGTCTAAGAAGTATGGCTTTGTGCGTAGAGCATACAGGTACAAATTGATTGGTGATGTCTTATACATGAAAGGGGCTGATCTCGTGTTGAGACGTGTACCTTGGCGGGAGGAGCTTTACAGAGTGTTGGAAGAGAATCATGAAGGCGCATGTGGTGGCCATTTTGCTCTAAAGATCACCTTGCATAAGATTTTGCAAGAGGGGTATGTATGGCCTAGTTTGCACAAGGATGTTCACCATTGGTGTAGGTCTTGCAATAGATGTCAAGCATTTGGGAAGAGAGTGTTGAAGCCAGAGCTACGAAAAACCATTATGGCGTTTGATGTGTTTGAAAAGTGGGGGATTGATGCAATAGGCCCGTTACCTATCACAAGCAGGGGCAAAAGCTATATTTTGACGGCACTGGACTATCTTTCTAGATGGGCAGAGGCTATAGCAGTAAAATAGATCACTGCAAAGGATGTGGCAAAATTTGTGTATGATGAAATATGTTGCAAGTTTGGGGTGCCATTAGAGCTACTTTCAGATAAGGGGCCAGGATTTAGAGCTAAACTGGTGGACTTCTTATGCACAAAGATGAATATTAGGCACCAGCATACCACTCCTTATTACCCGCAGTGTAATGGCTTAAATGAAAGATTCAATGGTGAGTTGGTACAAATTCTTTCTAAAGTGACAGAGCACCAAGGAAAGAATTGGGATTTGGAATTGCCTAGTGCATTATGGGCTTACCGTACTTCGGTGAAGACAGGTACTGGGTTTACTCCATTTCATTTGGTGTATGGAAAGGAAGCACTATTGCCTGTGGAGGTAGAGTTGCCTACGGTCAAGATGCTAGAGAAGTTGCTTGGGCCGCCTAGTGATGCATTCAAAGAGAGGCTCTTGCAGTTACAAGAGGTCCAGTTGGATAGGATGAGCGCATTGGAGCATTATGGGCAGATGCAGGATAAGGCTTTGGCAAAGATAAATGAAAAGGTCAAAAGTAAGGGTATCAAGAAACATGACTTGGTTTTGCGCTACAATAGTAAGCTGGACAACACCTTCCAAAAGAAGTTTGAAATTAAGTGGGAAGGCCCTTTCAAGGTAGTGGAGTGTTTTCCAAATGGCACATATCAGCTGGCTAACCTGGATGGTGTTCTACATAAGTCAAGGGTAAATGGGTTGCGTCTTAAATTGTATCATGCTAGATTAATGATGGTGGAGCAAGATGAGCTGTCTGTGGATCAAGCAGTGTTGGTGAGGGATGAGGAGACATGTGATGCGGCGAGTCTCATAGCTCTCTTTGCTGCTGCTGATCATGAATGATCTAGCAGGCTAGGGGATGGGCAAATTATGTCAGGAGTTTTTTGGAGCAAGGGATTGCGCATATGTACATATACATGCATGGTGCATCAAATAAAGGATTGCCCATTTTCCAGAGCCAGGTGGTTACGTGGGGCCCACATGTGTACAGGTAGGACACCATGTACATAGTGCATCGATTTTCATCGTTACTAGTACCATTGTGTTTTTCTACAATAAGAAGGAGTTGGTAGCGCGTAAAACTTCTGGAGGAAGCTATCCGCGGGCCGACGACGTGAGGTCAGCAGGTGCGTCAGATGGCATCTAGTGGCGTCAGGAGGGCGAACGAGGTCAATATTTGCACGCAGATGAGGACAGACACAACGTGGGTGTTTGCTTGTGAGAATTATGCAGAAAGGTCATCATGAGGACCTTTTTTTGGGGCCACTTCACATGGTGGCGAGGTGCATTATTGCAAAAAAGCTGAGTGCCAGATGTGCGAATGATGCAAAAAGGTGACAACTATGCACTGCGAGGTCAGTTTTTGGCCTGTTCGGGGTCCGTTTGAGGTCATCTAAAAGGCCAAGGGTGCCCAACTAAAAAATCTAAGTGTGGGAACTGAAAAAACTGAGAGAAGACCAGAAAAAACGTGGCGAAGAGAGGAGGAACAGCCGCAGCTGTGTTTTTGCTCATTTTGGAGCCTGTTTTGGCCGTAAACTGCTCATCTGAGGTCGGATTTGAGCACTTTGACATTGTAGACTAGGGTTTTGGGCCGTTCCGGATGCGATGGCGCTGTCCATTTTTCCAAATTCCTCACTCTTTTCTTGCTGTTTTTCTGTGTAAGTTTCTCCTATGAGCGAAGTTTCTTCTCCAATTTGTGATTGTATCTGGCTTCTTTTACCCATATTGTGTGAGCTATTTGCCCCATTGGTGTTGGCCCAAGCTCAATTGTATCTAAACATCAGAAATTCTCCTCTTTTGAGCTGAGTTTTTTGGGTGTGTGTGTCTGTGTGAAGTGGACAAGTGGATAGTTTCTCTCCTCTCACTCCAGAGGTGTGTTCCCTGTCTCGGCCAAGTGTGTTGTCTAAGCCGAGTGGTGCCCCGTAGTGTGTGTGTGTATCTTTCCAAGAGTGTGTGTCGGGTCGTTATAGAGGCGCTGTGTGTGTTTTCATCCCGCTCACACCGTGTGTCCCAATAAGTTGCAAAATTTACTTTTATTTTCAAAAATTTCATAATCTGGACTTTGTTTCTCAATTTTTAGAAGTTTTAGAAAATCAAGCACCGTCAATTTAATTTGGTCTTTTTGTCTGTATCATCAAAATTAGACAAGATCTTCTTAATCACTAGAGTGTATCCAATTTCTCCAGCTAAGTCTAATTGCTATTTAATTCTATTTTTGGACAATTTTGTTGTAAAAATAGTAGAAAATAATAAAAATCCAACAAAAAATAGAAATTGAATCCACTAATTCATTAAATTACTAAAAATTCATCTATATGTTTGGTGGATCACTCCATTTAAGCTATCTTTATTACAAACGACCACAAAAATTGAGCAAAACTTTCAAAATTTTGGGATTTTTTAATGATATTTACATACATAGGGATCAAAATATCTTGTATGTAACCCCAATATCTGTGATATAGAAAGGCATAGTAAGTTGATTTTGTATAAAATCCACAAGTTAACATATAAACACTTTTGGTTAACACTTCAAATATTGACAAAAAATTAACATGGCATTCCCAATTAACATGGCATAATCATTTCACCCATAGTCCGATGGTCAAACTGAGAGTTACAATCACTTAGCCTTCGATGATGTCCTTAAGTCATATATGCATGATTTATAGAATAATTGGGAGCATACTTGTATGTAGTATATATGCTCTGCATCTCTGACAAGCCATCTCCGTCTATATACAAGAACAGGCTGACCATGCTCTTGCCTCACTGCCTCTCTCTCTCTCTCTCGTTACCTCTACCTTTGTCTCTGCCTTTGTCGATTTGTCAAGGTTGTCTGATCACTATCAATAGTCCGTCCTCTAGGCTCAGTTGAGGAACCCCCCCCTGATACAACCGCCTGAAGGCAAAGTACAAGGCTGCCAAATGGCATAAAACGTGTAAGAGACTAATTAAGGCCCATAACTATAATAACTAGAGGCTAATGCCTGCAGGCTACAAAGTTGAAAAAACAAGGGGGGAAGAACCTCTCCTAATGAGGGTAAAAAGTGCTCTTGGAACCAATGAAGAGCCAAGATGAGAGTGGTTCTACAGCAACCTCTGAAAAATAGGCACCTCAGTACTATCAAAATAGGGATCCTCCAATAGATGGTAAGGGGGTAGCCAAGGCTACCTAAAACCGCAGATTGATAAGAAGAAACAGATCCCAAAAACAATAAGGATGGGTGATAAGCAGCCGATAAAGAACCGAGGAGAGTTGTGGCTACACCTAAAAAGGTAGCCAACAAGGGGAACAGAGGAGCCGCTTGGCCTGACGAAGCCTGCTGTAAATTCCATGAATCCGAATGAAGGCCGATACCACAATGTTGTGTGGGCCATCTCCGAGAAGTGCTCAACCAAGAAAATTGAAACCCTCACTCCCTCCCTCCTTGCACGGAAGAACAATTGCTTTATACTAAGTACATAAAGACTTCTACAGATGCTCTTCCAGAGGTACAAATTGTGGATGATCAGTGGTAAGGTTGAATCTACATCAAGGTGGAAACTGAGAAGAATGATGAATAAACCATCGTGGAGAGGCATAATTCCACATGATAGTGTCGGTATCCATACTAAAGTGAACTTTAGTATGCACCCATGGTCGAAGAAATTAATATCTCCTTCTCTCTACTGCCCTAGAGAGACTTTTTGAAAAATCCCATTAGCTACACAAGGTATGCAAAAGCTTTGACCAAATTGCAGTCAAAGTAGTGGTAACATGAGAGGGAAGACCACCCAGAACGTGAGCACAGTGAGCCTTCCATATAATCCACAACACTAAGCTGCATATGGTAGAAAATACAATGTCATGAGGTTGTATGTCAAACTCATATACTAAAGCAGGTACCAAGTTCATAAGAAAACTGGAACACCTCTATAGCGATGTCACCCAAGAGCACTACAAGAACACAAATTTTTTTGGAAATCCCTTTGAAAAACCACAAGTCCAACAAGGGTAGTCCCCTTGGGAATTTACTGGCTGTCCAAGAGACTATGTCACATAGGAGCAAAACCCTCTCAAAGCATGGATTTACAACACACGCCAACCGATGCATATGAAAAAAAGAGCCTCCCCTTTCACAATTGAACATCACAAACCCACAACTTCGACATCACTTCCACAATTCATACATACATGCCCTCCGAATCTTTCTGCACACAATTTGTCACTAGGATGCCATAGCCATAACCCTGTAGAGAACTAGTCGTAACCTGAAGAGAACAACTCCAATTGGGACACTTTAAAGCTTGAGAGAAATCTTGAAAAATGAATGGCGAGAAAGCTGAAGATGACCAAATTTGAATCTACACGTAGAGGAGGCAAGATGAGGGCAAAAACCTGCAACAGAAACCATCAAGAAGGCACAACGAGCTCAAACTAGCAAAATTATGGAGTTTGGCTGAACTTTTTTTAAGTTTTTACATGAGTTTAAGTTATATACTGAGGGGTTCCGGGGTGGTCAACAAGAGAGGCGACCTCTAAACACCCCTCAAGGCTCCCGTGCTGCTCAATTGGGGTTGGGGCAGCCACAAGCACAAACACAACAACAAACCCATAGCCAAACCCAAACAAGATAGGGGCACCACCTAGTTATTGTATGAGAACTAGGACGTAAGAGATATTTTTTCACAACCAAGAAGATGCGCCACAAAACACACACAAGCAACCTCACGCCAAGACACACACAAAATGGAATAGAGAGAGCCAGAGAAAAGGGAAGAGAGAGAGAAATGGATCTTGTGTAATACCTTATTTGTGACTTGAAAATGGATATGGTTCGTTATGATGCTATCGTAGAGCTTGTACAAAACTCACTCAAGGCTTAGTGAATCCTAAACCTTGCCAACACACACACACTATCTTAGGGTGTGGGAGACCTCTCACCACAATACCCTCTTACAATGTACACAAAATTGGCAATGAAAACATACTAAAACACTTTTAGAACAAGATCAACCGATAGAAACTCAAAATACACAAGTCACCTTGAATTCACCAAACCGTATTGCATAAATGGAAGGACAAAGATTTGAATGTCGAATCACGCCTTTGATGCACCAAAACTCAATTTATTGATGATGGAGGAGCATATACAACAGTGGTTTTGAAATTGAACTCATGCTCTGTCACTTGCAATGTGAAGCTTGAAAGCTTCTCTTACACCAAAAGTGAAGCTCACAAAATGGTTGCTACACCTAAGTCTCTCCTCACGCATAGAGTGTTGGGGTGCTATGTGAGATATTGGAGGTTGTTTTACAAGAAGGAGAGAGACCTATTTATAGGTTGGAGACCCCTCATTAAGATTATTGGAAATCCTAATTTACAAGCTAACAAATCAGGATTTTCTTTTTTCAATAACAAAACATTGCGGGCCTTCTTTGTCTGCTTGAGTCATGGATGTGGACTCAAAAGAGAGCATTATTGATGGTAAATAAGGTGAAAATAGAGTTTTAGGGAGGAAAGAGAGAGAGAGAGAGAGAGAGAGAGAGAGAGAGAGAGAGAGTTACTATGCACATGTCTTGAGGTGAGGTGTCTTTTATGGTTAGGTCAATGGCTATTTTGTGTTAGTGGTTAGTGTTAGTAATCACTAGAAATTTAATTTTATATTTACAATGGGTAGAATGAGGTGGGTGGTTGAATTAAGATGTTTGAATAAAGTGAGGAAATCCTTGTGATGGTGAAGCTTGAAGAAGTTTTGGACTTACTTGTGTAGGTTCTCAAAATGACTATCGATCCTCTTCTTCTTCTTCTCTTCTTTATGCCACCGTCGCCAAGGTTGATTATTGCAATGAAAATGAAAATTTGGTTGATGAGATCTCCCAATTTTCAGAGGTTAAGCATGGTGTACATACTGAATTTTATGTATATAGATAAGGGGTAAGATGGAATTATACTTTGGAGATAATAGAGGGAGACATAGAGATGGTGTATGTACATGTAGAGCTCATATGAGAACTATGGATGTAAGAGGGGAGGTTAATGGTGAACAAGGTGAGAGAAACCACGGAAGGTACAACTTTAAGTGAGGGATTCAGAGGAATGAGTGTGTGTGTGTGTGGAAGTGGGAAAGGAGGTGAGAGAAGACTATGGGTTACTTTGTGAGAAAAGTGGGTAGAGAGGGGTCCACTCAAAAAATCCTATCTCACCGGTGGTAGCTCCAAAAATCATGAAAAAATTTGAGGTGATTATTCAGCTTATGGGCTACATTTTCTTTGTTGACCACATCTTTAAATTCTGAGCGGAGATAGGCGCCAAAAATCTCACCAAAAAACCTGTTTTTTATGCTGCGAAAGTCTTTTACTGGCCCCCTCCTTTGTTAAATTTGCACAATGCATCCAAGGGTGAGCCCCTCTTTTGTCATATCATGATACAAAGCATCCAAGGTATCTTTACACATGCATGGAGGAGGATTATTGATGAAATAAGAAATATATACATGGTGGGACTAGTGTATGGACCATTCATGGATTTTACCTCAATGAGCACATGGTGTTAGAATTATGAGTATATAATAAGAAAAAATTATGGATATGAAAAAAGATATTGGAATCATCTAATATGGTCCCTCTTTTGTCTTATTTTGGGTGAAAGAGGAAAAGGTATGCAAGTAAATGACAACAATATATATAAACGTGACTAAGAAAGTAGAAACCAATTTTTTTCTTTTCCCGAGGGTGAGGGTGAAAATGTGGGGGTGATTTGTATATAAAAAAAAAGAGGAGTTTTCGATCGAGATATTTTTCGATCAAAAACTTTTTCGAACGGAAAATATCGCGATCGAAAATGCCTATATATATACAACTATCGCCGTTTTCGATCGAAAACCATTCTGGAGCTTTTGGAAGTTAGCACACCTTGGAGCTTTTGAGAGAGTAGCAGATAGCGATGGCCCCATCAGTTTAAAGCGGTTTTCAGGTATATTTTTTAATTTTCAGTAAATACTAACTTTTTTTTTGTGTTTTGCCAGACTTGTGTGATGTAGTAGTTTCGACTTTCATCGTAAAGTTGGCTTGCAGGTCGTAGGCCACTTCATCGTTTGTAGTCATATGGATCGCTCCAGAAGTGTGTAGAATATAGTCTCCTTTCACGTGGTGTGTAGTCATATGACTTACTCCACATAAGACTTAGGGTAAATTTAGATTCTCACTCGTATGGTGTAGTAGTATACCTCTCACCATAGAGATGAGTTAGGATTAGAGGTCGACTCGTGGAGTGTAGTACGCATGATGCTACACCTTTCACTTAAGAGTGGCCTATAAAATTTACAATCTTAAATTAAGTCATTGTTGATTATTCTACATAGAAGCACAAAGATTAACGTTCGACATTTTAAGAGTACAGAACAAGAAGTACCATCTTTTGCATCCATCTTTGTGTGTGTGCATGCTTGCAAGAGCTCTCTTCTGCTCAATTTCTTGACATGGTAACAGAGCCTGGTTGTGTCTGAGGGGCTACATGAGCAATATAGGAAGCAACTTCCATATGCCCGGGATTCGTTCCTCATTTTGGAGTTAGAGTGCGTTCACGTACAGAAATGCTAAGATTCAAGAATCTACATATCTGCATAAAGGTAATGCAGAAAGCTTTGGTTTGGATGCACTATGCACAGATACTATTTAGTATAGTGACACAAGTGTCTCGTAGATTGTGGTCACAAGTGGTAACCAACTATTTTTAGCAGGCTGCTGAAAGATTGTGTGAAGGGGTGGAAACATGTCGTCCAACAATCATGGGCTTAACTAGGTTGTTTGTGAAAACCTAGACAAGAAAAACTTCCATGCTTGGACGTTTAGAATGACCAGTTTCCTTATTGGCAAAGGTTGTTGAAACTACATTGTTGAAGAGCATGAGATAGCACCACCACTGTTAGAGGATGGTGCAAGTGTTGTGCAATTTAAGACATTTAAATATTGGAACCTAGGAGCATGGAAGGTCATGTATTGGCCTTTTTTTAGTGTATAGGACATTATGATTGACATATAGAGAGTGTTCAATCTCCCAAAGAGACTTGGGACACTTTGTTGTCATTGGATGTGACCACAACAAAGGGAAGGAAGCTGTAGTTGAAGACTGAGCTGAATACTGTTCAAGTATATCCATCAATGACTATTCTCTGAAGATAAAGAATGTACGTGAGTCACTTGCATCGATTGGTGTTATAGTCAATGATGATGATAAATTAGAAGTCTGTTTGCAAGGTTTGGGTCCTGAGTACAAAAAATTTAAAACTGGCATCCATCTTGGAGAGAACATTTCTCTACGTATGGTGATTTTTTTTTGTATCTGTCCTTCAACAATAGAGGAAGAGGAAGAGGATGTGATATAGATCATGGACAAAGCCAAGGAAAAGGCAACCACCAAGCACAACAACAAAACAAAAATCATGGCCATAACAAGGTGGTGGTCGAAGAGACTTTTGAGGCAAGGGGATCCAAAGAGGTTCTTGAAATGCGTAGTGCAATAATGCATGTCAACATGGGAATATAGTATGTTGGGGCTATGGATGACATTGTCACTTTGAATGTGATTGTCAAGATAGGAGGCAACAAACAACTATGTAACCACTAGCATGAATGCAGATGAGCCTGAGGGGCTATTTGTGGTGCAACACATGATGAATACTATGTCTGCAAATGTGGAAAAATCTAATGAATACTATCCTGTGTAAAAATATAGTGATAATGTCTAGTATGTGGATTCTGATGCATAAAATCACATGCCCAACCATGGTGAATGGTTTAAGGAAATGAAGACTTTATAAAGTGTTGGTTATGTAGAGACTAGAGATGATACTACACGTCCTATTATGCATACAGGAAATTTGATATTGTCTATGATAGATGGTAAATTGAAGTAACTGGCTGATGTACTACATGTACTCAACACTACAAAGAACTTGGTTTTTATTGGGTAAATGATTGAGCAGGGTTTACAGTTAAGATTTAACTCCAATGGTCTCTTGTCAAAGAGCATAATAAGGACAAAAGTTGGTTTCACAAGGAAAGAAAGTGGGCAAAATGTTTACTTTGGATGTAAATGTGCCCAATGTGAATGCTATCATGTTTGTGCAAGGTGCAAGTGTTATTCTAGATATAGAGATTTGGCATAAACAGATTGGTCATGTAAATTTGTAGAGGCTGAAAATGATGCATACTAAAGAGATGGTTACAAATTTACCTACGTTTCAACTTATTGAAGTGCAAAAAGTATGTAAAGCTTGTCAATTTAGAAAGAACGCAAAAGCATCCTTTTCTCATGATAAGCATGTAAGCATGCATTGGATTTAGTGCATACAAATGCCTGGATTCAGGTAGCATCTACAGGAATCTATGGGTGGATGTAGATACTATGTGACTTTCATTCACAACCATACGAGGAAGGTATGGGTCTACTTCATGAAGAAAAAAAGTGAGGTGTTTATTCATTTTCAAAATTTCAACGTTCTGGTTGAAAAATAGATTGGGAAACATGTAAAGTGCCTGAGGTCAAATAGAGGGGGAGAATACTTTTCCAATGAATTCAATGGTTTTCTAAAAAAGCATGGGCTTCAAAGGTAGTTTTCATTAAGGTACACTTTGTAGAAAAATGGTGTTGTTGAGTGGAAGAATAGGATCATTACAGTAGTGGCTAGAGCATTGATGAATGAGAAGAACATGCCTCATTGTTATTGGGTTGTGGTTGTTGCTACAGGTGTCTACATTATGAACATGACCCCTACTACTATAGTACATGATATGAATTCTGAAGAAACACTCAGTGGTGAAACATGAGATGTGTTAGATGTTAAATCGTTTGGATGTATTGCTTATGTGCATGTTCCAGATGAAATAAGAAGTAATATTGATCCAAAAGAACGTGTTTGTTGGCTATTCCCTTGAGCAAAAAGAGTACAAGTGTTACAATCCTACCACACGTAAAGTGCAAGTGAGCAAGGATAACATTTTTTATGAAATGGCAAGTTGGTATGCTCACGAAAAAGATGATTTGGCTGCCAATGTGAGAGAGAATGTGGCTGCAAAAAATACAGGTCAAGTCTTGAGATGGACGCAAGGGTCCTCTAGTGCAATTCATGGTGAGAATCCATGGAGTGGTAGGTTACACAAAATAGTGAGTCCATGTATCAAGGAAAGGAAAGGAAAAAGTTGATGATGCCCCCAAGTTACCAAATTTGCGTGTTAATTGTGATGATGGCTATAGCAGTGGTTCTGCGCATAGTTTGGATGAGAAGTTTGGAATACCTCCTATGAAGAGTACGGAATAGGGCAGCTAGAAGTGATCTTGGACCGCACATGTCAGAAAGAGAAAGAAATCATGTGTGGAGTTTGAATTATGATAGTTATGTGGCTCATCATTGTGCATTTATGGTAAGTATTACAAAGGAAGTAGAACATGTAACATTTAGTGCACTAGTAACTCGTGTGTAGCGGAAATTGATAACATAGTGAGCATTTCATTAAGAACAAGTTCGTAATGAGCATAGAGAGAGTACTTAATTTAAGAAAGCAACCTATAAATTTACACCTAGCTAATTTGGCACAGACAATACTTGAAAAGAGAGAGAAATAGAACAATTGACAACAGCCAATAGTTGATGGAGCACGAGATTTACAAGGAGCCAGTCCCCCCCTCCATAAAGGATTTGTATTGCAGCTTCTCCCATCAAAGGAGACTTTTGTACAATACAATCTTTGTGTTCCTTCACAAAACTCGATGGTGCAATGAAGATGGAAGCTTCATGAACCAATTTAGGCTTGAAAAACACACCTAGTGTCTCTAGCCTCAGTCCCAAGACCTCACACACCTTCAAAAATGGTGAGAGGTAGCAAGGAATGAGGATAGATTGAGAGGAAGAAGATATATCTTAGGAGAAAGAAGTATTATCCTCACATAATTGCTTTAATATCCTTGAGACACGTGTCCCCCTTTCCCCTTTTGTGAGGATTTTAGGTAACTAAATCAATAAATTAAACTCTCATTGGACCTCTTAATCTTCTGGCCAATAGGAATTAGGCAAGCCATTGGGTTGCTGGATGCTCATTGGACCCCTTGGTAGACTGATGAGATGAGCATGCCATTGAAGCTTGGCTCTTGGTTGGATTTGCATTCCATAGCCAATAGTTGTTGGTGTAGGACTCTACTTCTCAATGCTTGGAGAAGAAGATGGAGTTCTTCTTGCACACATGAGTTGTGTGTGTGTAGCGATGTGTTGCAGTAAAACGCAGCTATTTGCTCATGCTGGCATCCCATTGGCTCCTGTAAATCTTAGCCAATCACAAATTAGCAGCATAGTTAATAGCCTTGATACATGTGTCCCCCTTTCCCCTTTTGTGAGAGTATTAGGTAATTAAATGAATCAATTCAACTTTCATTGGACCTCTTAGTCTTCTGGCCAATAAGAATCAGGCAACCCATTGGGCTGTTGGATGATCATTGGACCCCTTGGTAGACTGTTCAATAGTCTTATAGGGAGATTAATTTCTATTGGTTCTCTATCAAGCATTTTAAAATTGATTAGACTAAATTTACTCTAGCCTAATTCTCAGTGGTCCACCTCTATGGCCATCTAATAGGATTTGAGGGGAGGTTGCGGACAACTAGCCTAGAAGCTTGACATGTGTCCAGTATTCCCTTTCTGTAAAGGGGAAGACTTGGAGTGTGTGTGTGTGTGTTTCTCTCTCATCCCCTACTATCATGGCTCGACCCTTCCTTGATAGGGATGTGGGAAGACTTTTTAGTCTTTCCACGACCATCCAATTTTCCCCTACATTGGCCTTTGGACATTTGTAATAAAATTAGGAACCTTAGCCTATGGAAGTCTTGATGGAGCTCAACCTTAGGTCTTTCAGGCCCCATTGAAGCACATTGCTCTTTTGCAGACTGTCCAACTTTGGATCCCTATTTTCCCTCCTTTGGATCCGTACAGATACAGGTCTGGCAGCCTTACCAATATTCTAGCTTTTACTCCCTTGGTACTTCCCCATATTAAATGATCAGTTTCACATGAGAAAATCTTTTGGGAGAATTAGATATTATTTTTATGACAGAACCCACATGTTTTGAGGATGAAAACTAGTGGCAAGCTATGGATGAAGATATGGTTGCACTTGATACAAATGGAACATGTGAATCTGTGCCATTACCAAAGGAAAAGAATGCAAATGAATGTAAGTGGGTCTACAAAATAAAGCATAATGATGATGGCATTTTGAGAGGGTACAAGGCTATACCTATGGCCCAAAATTTATGTACAGACTCTTGGGATTTATTATAGGGTGATGTTTAGCCTTGTAGCCAAGATGGCTATCATTCATGTGTTTATTGCAATGCATGTTGCATTAAAACGGGTGTTGAAACAAATAAATGTAAAGAATGAATTTCTGAATGGAGACTTGGAGGAAACTTTGTATATGGAGCAACCACAAGATTATGCAAATATGAGATATGTGACCATGAGGTTCATGAGGGGTCTCTTGGGCCTCTATTCACTTACTTCTGACCTCCTAAGACCTTGCACTTTAAAAGGCTATATCTTAAGCTAGAGTCATCATATTTGAGTGTTTTAAAGTGCTATCCTAAGGTTTTTTGACGTTTTGGATGCATTCGTGGTATTCTTTTTGTAGTTTGAAAACATCTCAAATGTGTTATCTCTCATCACACATCACATCACTCATTAAGATTCATGGACATGGATTTATATGCACATTAAGTTGGGCTCTCGAAAAGCATTTTGTATGAGCATGCATTCAAGGGATTGATCAATCTTTTGCGTATGAACTATAAGAAATAAAATTCCAAAAAATTACTTTTATATTTTTAAAAATTACCTCTCTCTATGTTGAGGTAGCTATTTCTATAGGGCCCAAAAACTGAGTCGGCCAAATTTCTCCTAATGCAAAAACTGATTTATGATCAAGGTGTCATCAAGTATACATTGGGCTTGCTGATATAGTTCAAAATTGCATTCCAAACATGGTATGACACTATGAGTTTTTGGTTATGCCCTTCAGGTTGATCAATGCCCCAACTATTTTCAATGTCTTGAAACCATATTTGAGCAAGTTTGTCATTTTTTTCCTCGATGACATTCTTGTGTACAGTGCCTTTGAAGAAGAGCATTTACAACATCTAAAGCATGCGTTTGAAGTGTCACGAGAACATAAGCTATATACCAAACTTGAATCATTGTGTGATTTTTTTGAAGGAGGAGATTCACTATTTAGTCCATGTTATTCCAGTTGATTTGTTACACATGGATCAATCCAAGATGGATGCCATTAGAAGGTGGCTCTCTTCCAAAAATCTCAAACAACTTCAAATTTTCTTGGGGTTTGTAGGCTTTTATCAATGGCTCATTAAAAATGATGCTCATATTGCAGTTTCAATGATAGAGCAAATGAAGGCCAAAGCCAAAACCTTTTTGTGGGTATATGTCAACAACAAATTTTTCATGCTCTCAAGGATGCATTAGCTACAACTCCTATTTTAGCTATTGTGGATCTATTGAATCTATTTGTTTTAGACAAAAATGTCAATAGTATGCTATTGAAGCAATACTTCTATAGGAGGGATGACCAATTGCATTCAAAATCAATAAGCTTGATTTAGCCCAGTAGAATTGTTCTGTTTTTAAAAGAGAACTTTATGCAATAGTGTCTGCTTTAAAGACATGGTAGAATTATTTGTATGGAACACGATTGGATTTTGTGTTTGACCATGAAAGCATAAAATGGTCTACACAAGAATCTAATTTGAAGGGTTGAAAGGCTAGGTGACTGAGATTCGTCAAGACTATGATGCAAATCTTCGGTATCATGAAGGATCATATAATGTGGTAGCTGCTACTCTTAGTCAAATGCCTATAATCAATTCTCTTCTCTTTATCAAGATACAAAGTGTAAGGGCCTCCTCCTAGTAGCCCTTGCTTTTGACTATCACATCTAAACCATCAACTTTAAAAAGAAGAAGAAAAAATAATGTTCGAGTAAATTTAGGTTCGATTTAAGCACCAAAGTATACTCATGAGACACTTCTGACTTACGCCATGGGAATATGGACATAATGAATGCATGAAAAAAAAGCTTTTCATTTTGAGAAAATAAACATAAAGAAAAAGCTAAGGAAAAGGGAAAAGATAGGATAAGAAAAAAGGAAAAGGAAAAGATAAACAAGGCAAAGATAAGGATAAGGATGAGGCAAGTAGCTTGTTGAAGATGTTTTGAGAAGCAAGATAAGCTAAAAAGACATTATTGATAAGTAAGATAACATATCACGAGAAGTAAAGGCACTTATCATAAATATGTATAAAAAGAGTGCTTCTATTCTCATTGTACACTTCTCTCCTTCATTTCCTCAAGGTGAAAATTTGAAAGTAAGCTTGGGAAATCCATAGCCAAGACTCTTTCACAAACACCTCCTACACACACACCTCTCCTCAAGAGAAACCATGGCCAAAACCCTAATCAACTTTGTCAAAACTTGATCTTCTTCTTCACATTAACTTGTCCCTATACTTTCTCCTAATTAATCTCAAGATTTCCATAACTTGAACTCTTTTTCACCTCTTGCCATTCTCTCATTCCAAGTGGCATAATTGGTGGTCTTCAAGAAATGTGAATATGGAAAGAGCCGACTACGTCAACTTGCTTCTTCAATACTCTCCCAAAGCAAAGAGAAGGCTCTACTATAGACACACACTAAGGTAATATTTTTTTGTTTTCTTTATGCTATTACACTTTCTTGAAACCGATTTACTCTTTTACTTACTAAAACTCATGCTTATATGCTATTACACTTTCTTGAAAGTGATTTATTTTTATACTTACTAAAATTCATGCTTAAGCTCTCACATTTTCATAAGCAAGACTTTTTGCTTGGGAAGAAGAAATAGCTTATTAATTTTGTTGTTTTTCTCTAATTATGGTTCATTACTAATCATAACTAACCATGTTTCTAACAACTAACCACCACGATGTTATTTCAAGTTTCATTATTTTAAATTTCTTAGACTACCAAATTAATATGGCATAGAGAGAGTATAAAGCACTCTCTTTAACCATAGATAACTAGAGGTCATAATTATCTAAATATTTCAAACTCCATGATTTCAAGTTTCTTAGATTACCAGACTAATTTTTACATAGAGAGAGGATACCCAAGTCAATGAGCTTGAACCAAAGGTGAATTAGAGAACTCCCACCAGTTGACCTTGAAAGATTGATGTTCTAATTTAGTCTGATGACTTCAATTGGAAAGTTGGACCGGTAAGCAAGGGTGCTTCGAGGCTAAGGGATCCATATGAGAGAAAGTGAATCTTATCACCCCCTTGAGTTGGCATCAAAGAGCAGGAGGAGTTCCGTCTTGGTGTTAGTCTCAAGTAGGAGGGATGCCAGAGATCACAGTGTATCCATTTGGAGATGGTACAATTGGTGTTTCTGAGCATGGCCCTAACAAGTGGTATTAGAGCGCAGTTTCTATCCTTGGCTAGGTAAACATTTTTAGTATGAATTTTTGTAGGAAGAGAGTGAGGTATTGAAAAAATGACATGGGAATATTAAGAAGAGATTCAAGTTCTCTAGTTTGTGTAAGAATAAATGGAGATAGCAACTGTAGAAAAGAATGAAGAAAAGAAAGAGGGAATGATAAATAAATTTGTCTACCTCATCTTTCATACCAAAGAAAAGAATTAGGAAATCTGCAAATATGGGAGACTGAGTACAATATAACTAGAATAATTCCTTGGGGGCCATTACTATGACTTGGGTAATCTCTATCTAGAAATAATGATAGAAAAATATGAGAGTGGGTCCCAAATATTCATGTTGGACCCTTGTTGAAAACAAATTGGCATTGTAATTTGGGCTCGCAAGTCATTTTTTTAATCCAAGTCTATCATCTTATATTTTGCATTACTATGAACCCTAGAGATTTTAAGACAATCCTCTGAAAAACATGAATGCGAGAACTTAGATTTTTTTTCTTTAAGTTAAAGAAGTGCTTTGCTTGACCGTTAATTATTTGCAGAATATAAATTTTGGGTGAGATAAAGAGAATCCATCTTTTGAATGGCTGACTTTTAAATAATTTTTAATCTACCCTTGAGTATTTGAGAAATTTTTTCCATAGCCATAAAAATATGCCCCATAAACTCCCAAGAGATAGAGCTTCTCCGGACTCGCTTGTAGCTAACACTTCAAATTTGGTGCTTCTTGATACACAAGCGCCGCCAACACCTCAAGTTGTCCTTGTACTAAATTAGATGTCGCTTGCAACAACACTCATATAAGATTTTGGATGTGATAAGGATCTGAAGGCCTTGCTCAAATATGTGCAACCACTTTCATTTTAGGGACAGGTGATGATGTGCCTAACCAAATAGAAGAATGGATAATATAGATGGTTGATTACTTTGCTCCTGTCAGGTACAATGCAGTTGGACAAGGAATAATGGGGAGAGCTAAGTTATAATGACCAACAAAAACATGGTGGAATCTCAACTACCAATCTCGCCAAGTAGAGGTGAACCAAAGCTAGATGAGTTAAAGAATCATCTCAAGGAGAGATATCTTCACCTAGACTATTTCACCACTAAGATGAA
This sequence comes from Adiantum capillus-veneris, assembly GCF_014529385.1. Lineage (NCBI taxonomy): Eukaryota > Viridiplantae > Streptophyta > Polypodiopsida > Polypodiales > Pteridaceae > Adiantum > Adiantum capillus-veneris. Next base: position 88,304,456 of record NC_140944.1, read on the forward strand.
TGAGTTTCTTTCTTGCAATCTGGGAAACAAGTCTATTGAATCTTACTACGAGGAGTTTGTCCGACTTACTCAATTTTCTCCTCTCACGATAGAGGAACAAAAACTAAGTTGCTTCATCCTTGGGCTTGGAGAAGATGTGGCTCTCAAGGTAGAGTCCCTTCGACCTACCTCTCTCGCAGATGCTCTAGTCTAGGCCAAGTCAAATCATATGAGACGTTGTGAGCAGGATAGAAACACACACAACGCCTCTATAATGACCTGACACACACTCTGGGATGATACACACACACTATGGGGCACCACTCGGCCTACACAACCCACCTGGCCGAGACAGGGAACACACTGATGGAGTGAGAGGATGGAGACTATCCATTTGCCCACTCCACACAGCGAGACACACACACACACATACACCCAAAAAACTCAGCTCAAAAGAGGAGAATTTCTGATGTTTAGATACAATTGATATTGGGCCAACATCGATGGGAAAAATAGCTCACACAATATGGGTAAAATATGCCAGATACAATCACAAATTGGAGGACAGGCTTCGCTCATAGGAGAAACTTACACAGACAAAACAGCAAGAAATCAGTGAGGATTTTGGAAAAATAGATAGCTCCATCACCTTTGGAATGGCCCAAAACCCTAGTCTACAATGTCAAAGTGCTCAAATCCGACCTGGGATGAGCAGTTTATGGCCAAAACAGGCTCCAAAAATAGCAAAAACTCACTTGCGGTTGTTCCTCCTCTTCTCTCCATGTTTTTCCTTGTCTTCTCTCTGGTTTTTCAATTCCCACACTTATCTTTATTACTTGGGCACATTTGGCCTTTTAGTTGAGCTCAAACAGACCTCGAACATGTCAAAAAGTGGCCTCGCAGTGCATAGTTGTCACCCTGTTGCATCCATCCGCACACCTGGCACTCAACTTTTTCCAATAATGCATCTCATCACCACCTAAAGTGGCCCCAAAATATGGTCCTCATGATGACCTTTTGCATAATTATCACAAGAAAACACCCACATTGTGTATGCACTTATCCACGTGCAAGTCTTGACCCCATTCGACCTCCTGACACCACTAGATGCCATCCGACGCACCTTCTTACCTCATGTCGTCGGCTCGTGGATAGCTTCCTCGTGAAGTTTTATGTGCTACCAACTCCTCATTATTATAGAAAAACACACAGGTACTGGTGATAGTGAAAATCAATGCACTATGTGCATGCTGTCCTACCTGTACACATTTGGGCCCCACATAACCACCTGGCTTTGGAAAATGGGCAATTCTTTATTCGATGTACCATGCATGGGTAAGTACATATACTCAATCACTTCTTCCAAAAAAACTCCTGAAATAATTTTCCCATCTCCTAGCTTGCTAGATTATTCATGATCAACAGCAACAAAAAGACTCGCCGCATCACAAGTCCCCTCATCCCTCACAAGACGCAATCCATTTACCCTTGACTTATGTAAAATCCCATCCAGGTTAGCCAGTTGATATGTACCATTTGGGAAACACTCGACCACCTTAAAAGATCCTTCCCACTTAACTTGAAACTTCTTTTGGAAGGTGTTGCCTAGCTTACTGTTGTAGCACAAAACCAATTCATGCTTCTTGATACCCTTACTTTTGACCTTTTCATTTATCTTTGCCAAAGCCTTATCCTGCATTTTACCATAATGTTCCAATGCACTCATCCTCTCCAACTGAACCTCTTGTAACTGTAAGAGCCTCTCTTTGAATGCAGCTTCTCTAGCATCTTGAGTGTAGGCAACTCCATCTGTCCATCTAGAGAGATAGTCTACTGCAGTCAAAGTATAACTTATGCCCCAGAACGGGCCTATTGCATCAATCCACCACTTTTCAAACACATCAAAGGCCATAATGGTTTTTTGTAGCTCTGGCTTCAACACTCTCTTCCCAAATGCTTGACACATATTGCAAGACCTACACCAATGGTGAACATCCTTGTGGAAACCACATCTTTGCCAAAGCCTTATCTTGCATTTGCCCGTAATGTTCCAATGCACTCATCCTATCTAGCTGAACCTCTTGTAACTGTAAGAGCCTCTCTTTGAATGCATCACTATGCGGCCCAAGCATCTTCTCTAACATCTTGAGTGCAGGCAAATCCACTTCCACAAGCAATAGTGTTTCCTTTCCATATACCAAATGAAATGGATTAAACCCTGTACCTGTCTTCACCGAAGTACGGTAAGCCCATAATGCACTAGGGAATTCCAAATCCCAATTCTTTACTTGGTGCTCTATCACTTTTGAAATAATTTGTACCAACTCACCATTGAATCTTTCGTTTAAGCCATTACATTGTGGGTAATAAGGAGTGGTATGCTGGTGCCTAATCTTCATCTTTGCGCATAAAAAGTCTAGCAGCTTATCTCTAAATCCTGGCCCCTTATCCGAAAGTAGCTCTAGTGGCACCCCAAACTTGCAACATATTTCATCATAAAAAAATATTGCCACATCCTATAGCTATAGCCTCTGTTTTACTGCTATAGCCTCTGCCCATCTAGAGAGATAGTCTACTGCAATCAAAATATAACTTTTTCCCCTGCTTGTAATAGGTAACGGGCCTATTGCATCAATTCCCCACTTTTCAAACACATCAAAGGCCATAATGGTTTTTTGTAGTTCTGGCTTCAACACTCTTTTCCCAATTGCTTGACACCTATTGCAAGACCTACACCAATGGTGAACATCCTTGTGAAAACTAGGCCATACATACCCCTCTTGCAAAATCTTATGCAAGGTGATCTTTATAGCAAAATGTCCGCCACATGCGCCGTCATGATTCTCTTCCAACACTCTATAAAGATCCTCTCGCCAAGGTACACGTGTCAACATGAGATCACTCCCTTTCATGTACAAGACATCACCAATCAATTTTTACTTGGATGCTCTACGCACAAAATCATACTTCTTAGACTTCTGAATGTCCTTTGGGATGATTCCTGTTAACAAAAACTCCTCTTCTTGAGCCAAACTTTCCCGGCCATGATAAAGAGGTGAATTGGTCCTCGACACAAATAGATCCCCACTCATGCTTTGAGCTGCTTCATGTGCCTCTCCATTTAGAGCCCGTTCAATGTGTCTAATGCTCCATGCTTTGAACTTTTTTAACAGGCCTTTAATTCTGAAACACATTTCCTTCAATGAGGTGTTCTTGCTCGTCCACATACCCAACACTTGCTTCACAACTAACAAGGCATCACCTTTTATGCTCAACCTTCTAAGCACATGCTTCAAACAAATGTGTAATCCAGCTTCAAAAGTTGCATATTCAGCCTCATTGTTACTATGCGCATCCAATTTGGACCCTCTCTTGCATACTAGCTTCCCCTCTCGATCATAAAGTGATATACCCCTTGAAGCCGCATCATGGCTCTTTCTGTATGAGCCATCAAAGAACAACACATGTGCATTGATGATCTGTGGCACTTCTTCAACTACCTTTCTCACCGTCTCTTCCTTAACAAGAAGGGGATTCTCCTTGTAAGTCAACAAATCAACTAGGGTAGCTCTTGTATGGTCTTCTACTAAAAAAGAGAACTCAAACTCTTGCAGATCAATTACCCATTTCTTCACCACATTTGACATGTTAGTGCCATTAATTAATTGTGGCAAAAAGGTGTAAGTTGTGAAGAAAACAAAAGGCCGTGGTAGCAAGTAATGACGAAATCGGCGACAAGCAAATATTACACTGGCCATCACTAGCTCTACTTCCAAGAAATTTCTCTCTGCTACCAACTTCACTCGGCTTGCACAATACACAAGCCTCATATAATGGCTATCCTTCCCCTTTTGCAATATCATGGCCCAATAAATTAACTCTTGGATGTGCTAGATGACATTTATTTGGATTTAGTTGTCCTCCACATTCATCATATCAAGCCAATACCATCTGCAACTTCTCATGGTGTTCAGCCCTATTGCTGTAGACACAAAAGTCGTCCATAAGAGATTTAACACAACTACCAGTGAATGGTTCCAATACCCAATTTTCTCTCTCTTGACAAAAAGATGGTCCATTTGAAAACCCAAATGGCAATACTGTGTAACAATAACAACCCCACGGCGTAATGAAAGTTGTCTTTGTTCGGTCTTTAATACTAGGTTGGTAACCTAACAGGACATAAAAGTTTCCTTTCAGGGTTTTGAAAAAAACCTCCAAAACCATAGTAGATCCACTCATTTTGTAAAATCCTTTCATGAGGTTATAGTTCAAGGCCTACTACACATGGAAAAAATAAGAAACTTGTAAAATTTCTCTTCTTTTGGTCACACCAAGCCTCCAAACATGATGGACCAATACATTTTCATCAAAACAATCATTTCTTACATTTTGTTGCATAAAAATAAGATTAGGGATTTTTGTAGGACTTGAGATAAATTCCCTAGTTAACTTCAATGGGTTGGTGATCAGAACATATGATTGCTTCTCACTCACTATTTTTTGTTTTGCGAAAAGAAATAGGTACAAAAAAGTTGAATTTTTACCAATCTGCAAACCTATCATCAAAGTTTCTATAGCCACGCTCAATACAAATAATATATGCATGTTTTCTTAGTTCCCTATTGTCCTTTAGGTTCATATGGAGCCATGGAGAATGTCAAAAGAATAATACATCTCTTACCAAGGGGAATCTTGGGGACAAAGACGAAGTGCTAAATACAGCAAACATGAAAAAACTGGGTTCAACATTATGAGTTGTAGAATCCCATAGAAACTATTCAATATCTAGACAAATTTGATTCTTATGTCTAGATATGGTTACTACCTACAAAATATCATGTAGTTGTCATAAGAAACTAACAATATTGAAAAATCTATACTTGATATACTAGAATGTTTCGTTTTCTTCTATAATTAAAAAAATCAACCATCTTTGTCTACTATGCAAAATAGGGTATTAGGTGCCCCAAAATGCAAGGAATATTAGCTTTATGTTACAATATGAGACATAGAAAATCAAAACTGCATTTGGATATCATGAAAGCCACCAAAAAAATCATAGAAGAGCTAAAATTGGCTAAAAAACAGGATTTGATAGTTTTTGTAATTTGGTCATAACTTACAACTTTAACATTTATTTCTCCCTAGAAGAATCAGGCATGTTGAGGACTACTGAAGATAGTTCTCTAGCATTATAGACCTCACAAACATGAATTCTAGAGTGGTATAGTTGCAAAAAGTTGAAAAAAGCCAAAAACAGGACCCATTTGTTCACACAGTTTAGGTTGTGAAATGTTGTGCAAGGACAAGGTTAAAGATGGAATTGATATTTCAAAAACAATTCGAGTTTTTTTCAGCTCATGAGACAAATTTCTAAACAGATAGCACCTCAAAATCCATTTTGAAACTCTTGACATAATTCAAGGAAAATGGTCACTTAACAGGACATAAAAGTGTCCCATTACCAACCTAGTGTTAAGAGCAATCTTCAATTGAAAATAGCATTAGGAAAATTTTGAACTCATTTTTGGGCCTTTTAAGAGTGCCACATCATCAAAGTTGTACAAAAGAAAGCAACCCGGTAGACCCCTCTAAATATTGCTTAGAACCCCATGACATGACCTATCATTGGAAAGTTCTTAAAAAATGAATTCTAAAGAGCCAAGGTCCAAAATTTTTGGATGACTTCTATGAAAGTTATGCCATTTTTTTTCAATCAGTTAGGTTTTGTTACCGTTACGGTAATCTAAAATCGCCTTTTTCTAGATCTACATGAAGGCAATGTTTGATACATGCATGCTATATTTCAATACATAGCATTTGAAGAGTAGATTCTAAATATCCAACCTCCGACAAGTTTGGATCTTATTTGCAAAAAAATTACCGATTCCTACTTTTTGAAAGCTATGCCACATCAACAATTCTTACAAGGCCCATTTTTGAGTCCAAACTTTTCCTAATGCCTAAAAAACCATCACACACAGTGTACCTCTCATAACCTGCTGAATCCAATATCTGATCAATGAATGGAAGAGGATATGGGTTTAAAATCTACACAAATCCTCCACTTTCCATCCTTCTTTGGGCTGACTACTACTGGACTCACCCATTCTTTGGTTTCCACTGGGACTATGAGCCCTGCCTTCAATAATTTGTCTGCCTCTTCCTGCAAGGCTTCCATGTGTTCTTGACCCATTCTTCTTAGCCATTTCTGCCATTTGTCTACCAGCAAGTAACATGTCATCCACATACAAGATGAGGATTATCAAGCTACCATCCTTAGCATGTCGAGTATACAGGCAATGATCTGTCTCACTTCTCTTGTATCCTTGAGAAAGCATAAATTGGGGAAACTTTCCATAGATACTCTTTCTCAAACGACATACCAATTTCTCTTTGCCTTTCTCAACATACCCCTCTGGTTGCTGGATATAAACCTCCTCATGCAAACCTCCATGAAGAAATGTCGTTTTCACATCCATCTTATGTAAATGCAGATCATGTTTGGCGACCAAAGCAAGTACACTTCTCAATGTTGTCATATTGACAACTGGTGAAAAGACTTCATCAAAATCTATTCCGTGTTCTTGCTTAAAACCCTTAGCAACCAACCGTGCTTTGTATTTTGGTTGTCCATCATGAGGAGTAAGCTTATACCTGTAAACCCACTTACAAGGTAGAGCTTTCTTGCTCTATGGCAATTGAACCAAATCCCACGTTTGATTCTTATGCAGAGCCGTCATCTCTGATTGCATGGCCAACTGCCATTTTTTTGAGTCAACCACTTGTAAGACCTTTCTGGCACGATAGAATTACTTAATGCCATGCGAAAAGTATCCCAACTGTGTGGCAAATTGATTAAGAGAAACATAGCCTTCACTGAATCTGGAAAAACTATCTCATGTGCTGTTAACTGGCTCAAAATTGTGTGAAATTCATTGAGATGATTTGACATGGCTGTCTCTTCCTTCGTCTTCAAATCCACCAATTTCTTGAGCTAGTAAACCTGCGAAGCAAAACTTTGTTTCTCGTACATACCACATAGCTTTTGCCATACGCCATACGGTGTAGTCTCTTCTGCTACGTTGAAGTAAACATTTTCTGTCAGTGTCAACATGATTGTGGAACAAGCTAACTCGTTAAGCTCTTCCCACGCATCTTCAACCATACCTTCTGGTCTCTCCCTTTTGAGATTCAGTGGCTTCACTTGTTTTTTCTGCACCAAAACGTGCCAAATCTGCTTCTTCTAGAATGGAAAGTTTGTGCCATCCAGCTTCTTTATGTTGTAAAGAGTCTCACTTTGAGAAGATGCCATGTCTGCCAAACTGTTTACTCTTGGGGAAAATACGAAAGAGTTCCCCCTGTAAACTGGCCTTTGTACATAATAAACAAGCTGTAAACAACAAGTTGAACACCTCTCCTCAAGAAGTGTCAGTATTTTGAAAAATTTTGATAGAGTCTCCCCTATAAACTGAGATCTAGAAACCAAAAGATAGCTCAAAAACAACCATAAATAGCTGACCAGTGACAAATCTAAAAATCTCTTTAACACTAGTTCTGTAATTGGACACTTAAGTGTCCTGAGACACTAAAGTGTCCTCTTTTCCTTCCAAGTTTTGGCAATTTATTTGTTAAGCTAGAAAGAATTTTGTTATACCTTGCTTCTGCCATAGGTTGGTCATGAGGGAAAGAAAACACTTGATTTTTCTCCATGTCAAAATACAATCCGTATGGATAGAGTTTTAATAAGTTCTAAGTCATAAATTTTAGTAAAATTTCAAGTTGTTGTGCCAAAAAAATCATATAATTCTTATATCTTTTTGTAGAAATGGCCCTTTTTATGTTTATAAAAGCCAAGTGTTAGCACTTAGTTTACAAAACAATGGAATGCACTTTAAAGACAAGTTCCCAAGTCACATGCAAGTTATGAACATAATTTTATACTTGAGCACGTGTTGAATAAGAGCATAATTTTGGTCTTCCAAAGGTCCCCTTGTGGAATTGGGGATATTCTAGTGCAATTGGAAAACTACAAATGACTTTATATGTTGAAACCAAGAAACTATGTATTTTTTTGGCTCCCTAACTCAATTAAATCTCGTTGCTTGAACTCGATCTTGAATTTTTTATCATGGAAAAACTCTTGAACATCTTGAGCTCTCCATAATAACATTAAAACGAAGGTTTTGGGCACCCCAATTGTGTATATACCATGTACTTTGATACATTTTATTGATAGACATAGATATTTTGATATTATTTGAGGTTTTGAATGCTTATGTTTTAAGAATGAAAATATCAAAGTTCTCTCTTATGCAATTTTGAATATTTAAAATAATCCAATAATAACTGCATACCACAGCACTTCTACTTGGCACACTGAGTGCTCGATGAAAAGGGTAAGCAATGCATCACTTTCTAAGACTCACAAATACATGAAAAACATATTTTTCTTTGTATACATAGATATGCTTGAAATGGCTATATCAAACACATAGAACTTTCCATTATTTTATATACTCCCAAGTTAATTTTTTTGCACATGAAACTTTCAATTATCTATAGCAAAATTGTGGAAAAGATACCTAAAATTTTCTACAAGGTCGCTTCATTTTTTCTGGAGCTTATAAAGTCGATTTCTTAAAACCATCAATCGCAGTCTTACGAGGGTCAACTTGATGAGTATAGTTCTTGATCATGGTAGATTCTAAAATGCAAGGTTATATTTTTTAAAAACCCTCTAGCTAACATCTTTAAGAATATCAAGACAGTTTTCTTAAATAAACTGTCAAATGCAAGTAGCGTTTAATTTAAATTTGTAAAAAAAGGACACTTACGTTGTCGTGCTGTGACACGTACATAGTGGGAACGCATTCTACAAGATCTATCTTGTATTTTTTTAGATACATAATTATATTTCCTATAGTGTACATATGCATATTTAAGTATAATAATAAGCCTTCTATCTCATCCTATTATTTTTCTCAAGGGTAACATATCCTTACTTTACTATCAGAAAATACTATGGGAAAAGCATCAATAGATCCGCCTCTTTAACTTGGGGCAAAAAGCATTGATTCTTTATTTCTACTATTTCATTATCATCTCACACCCTAGCTAGATCCTATATCTAGGGTAAACTCCAATATATATATATTCTACGTATTTTTCATACTTTTCTTATATTTCTTTTTAAATAGCTACTAGGAGAGAATCAAATCCTAGTGGGACACTAGGTGGCATGATTTCAAAGATACACTTATTTTAATGCATTATTGCAAGCATGATTACAAAACTTTGTCAAGGAGCAATGTCATGCTTTCATATGGCATGAGGTGTCCTTTGGAATTAAATGAAAGTCTATGCTAAGGAGACCACATGAAGACTTTTACTGCCATAAATGGACCCTATTTTGATGAATTTTTTACACAAGGTTCCAATCCGAATTGGAAAACGATTTTAAAATGAAAATCGTAGCTAATGAGCTGATGTTTTTGCCCATAGTTTTACTTTTTTATTTTCAGCCACGGTTGAGGAGATATGATCAAAATACTGGACCCCAGTCTGCCCACATCATGCAGGGGCAGCTCATTTCCAACTTTTCCAATTCCTGTTCACATTGGCTCCTCTCTTCTTGTGTAAACCCTTGGGGGTTCCCTTCACCTATAAAAGGGGACCTCTTCTTCCTTGGAAGGAACTCAAGCATTCAAGCCATTGATGAGAGGAATTCATGAGGGAGTGAGTAGTAGCGCCTAATTGTACTTAGCCATTAACATAAGCCCAAGCCCACACTTTTTCCCAGAAGAAGACTAGCCATTCTTGCAACAAGCTACCCTTGGAAGATCAACTCTAATCAAAGAAGGTCTTCCACTTGGTGTATCAATCAAAGTGGAATTCTCCACTCTTCTTCTCTCTCCATCAATAATGGTGTCGAAGGGTTTGTCAAGTAAGATGTGTTCTACATTGATGTTTTCTTGATTTCTTGTTGTTTTCTTTTTCATCTCTAATCCAACATATATATATATATATATATATATATATATATATCTAATCTCATCTCTTTAACCAAATCTATCTCTTTCACTCTTAGTAATTCATCCTCTCTACAAATTTTAGGTTCTCCTTGCTACAGGTACATCTCTCCCCGCAGTATCCTTATTGCCTACGAGCAAGAATAGGGCTTGGGAGGGAAACTTCTCATCTCTTCTCTCATATTTACATTTCTCACATACTATCCTAGATCAATAACCCACATGATGATCATTTCTATCGCTTTCACTCTGTACGATCTATTAGAATTAACGTATGGATTAGCTGTAAAATACACTTTCAACAACGTATAGTGTTTCTCTTCGGCCCTGAAGGACTCAATGAAATACTTCTATCACCGGATCCCATCATACTACCTCTCATAGACTATAATTTTTCTTTTGATGTAAGCGTAGTTATCTTGCTATGAACCAAGAGGATTTGTACACACAATTAATCCCAATCACTAGACAAAATATATATATCATGGTAAGCACAAAACTACAATTCCAAAGAACAATTCGTAGTCTATTTGGTCAGCCAAGATTAAATGCCATTAACTCATCCGTTAACCCTTTCATATTACCCATGATACGATATGACCATAGCCTTGATGTTTTCATCCTCGTATTGTTTTGACATTCTCTTTTTCGTTCTTTCTTTGTGTGTGTGAATGCAAGAGAGAAAGAGTGAGTCTTCTTTGATTGCACTTCTTTCCAAACCCTAGTCTTCATGGCATCTATGGTTTAACTCCTTCATATAGTTTTTGTTGAGTTCTCTCACAAACTCTCACAGCCATAAGTCCGGTGCTTTCCTGGCAAGACCGCAAATTTCTTGACATATTTTTGGTGAACCCGACGCAAATCTGCTAGGGTGAGAGTTTGTGGGTAACCATGGGTGATCATGTTGAGCAACAGGGTATGCATTTTGACCCAGCAACAATGCAAATGTTTCAAGCATTTGCAATGTTCATGCAACAACAACATGCTACTGAAAGAAGGGAGATTTCAGCAACGAAGGCCATACAAGCGGTCGTCAACAGAATGGATCAGCTCAATGGCAAAGATGTAACCAAGTACTTACGCGAGTATGTGAAGGAGATGGAGCTGCATCGCGTGTCAAAAGGTGAGATGATTCAAAGCTTTGAGCTAGTTGTTGCTCCAGAAATTAGGGAGCATGTTAGGGAAATTAAAGATGGGCATGGGAGAAATTGGGAAGAACTCAAAGTAGCTTTAAAGGAGGAATATTTCATGGAGGACTCGGAGAGAGTGACCAAAAGGACATTCTTAGAATGGGTAGTCAAGACAAAGCAAGGACTATCAATAACAGAGCTACTTAGGGAATTTGAGCGGCGCTATGCACAACTCACTAGGACAGAAAGGGCCACACTAGATGCAGAGAAGACAGATCTTTTCTTACAAGCTGCAGGTAAAGAGTAAAGACAACAGCCCAAAGAAGGGTTTGTTAACAGATGTATTTGGTGTGATAGTACAGACCATGTAAGAAGGGATTGTGATGATTTTAGTGATGCTTTGTCAAAAGATGTTGTCTTTTTTAAGGATGGTAAAATCCACTTAAGAGAGACAGGTCTACCCTTGAGAACTAACTTTGGTAAGGGGGGAATGCAAACCTTAGTTGAAGATATGGCAACCAAGCATGCCACCTCTTTAGTTGAGGCAGCTACTTATGGAGTAAAAATTGAACATTTTTGTGATGAAGAGGTGAGTGACCATCATGGTCAAATTTGGCCAAATGTCATGCAATTAGCTAAAAAGGGAAATCTTACAAAAGAGATTCTACATGAAGCAGGTGATTGCATACGTCTAGAAATAGGATGGAATGATCCAGTGGACTCATTGTCAGTGCATGCCTACATTATAAAATGCCAACAAAATGAGGCAATTGTAGAAGAGAAGCGCAGACGTGAGAATGCTGATGAAGGACCATCAAAAAGAGCTTCTAGAACTGGGGGAAGAAGTGACTCAATTCCTTCTCAAACACCCTCAACAAAAGGAGCATCTCCACCTGAAGTACTCATGGAGGAGTCTACAACAGGAAAGAAGAAAGAGCCAACAAAAGGTAAGACAAAAGGCCCAACTTATAAACTACAATCTGATATTGAGGTTGCTACAGATTTAAAGAAAGTCTTGGAGGAAAGGATCTTGAATAGCAAGATTGAGTTTACTCTGGGAGAAGTTCTTGGCATTGCAAAGCGTGAATTCCATGAGGAGATCATTGACATCATCAAGAGAAAGAGGCAAACCCTTGCTGAAGTTTCTCGTCCACAGGTTGAAGGGGAAACCTCAAAGACACAAGGGATGCAACTGCAAAATAAGGAGAATGATGGAGCTGTGGTAGGATGCTACCAATCTAGTGAGAGAGTGAAGCAAGTGTATTTCTCAAATGATGATGAAGAAGTTGAAGATATTCCTAGGAGTTACTATTCACGAAGTCATTGGGCAAGGGCTACTACAGAAACTTTGGTCAAGGTAGGTGATCTTGAAGAGACATTTGTTGCCTTGGTTGACCATGGTTCAGAAATAAACATAATGTCAAAGAGTCTCTACAACAAGTGCAAATGGCCGATGGACGCAGATCATGGCTGGATGGTAAAAGTTGCAAACAATTCATCCAGTGAATTGTATGCAGCATGTCCAGGTGTGAAGGTAACAATAGGTGATGTAAAGATTGACCAAAACTTCTTTGTACAGGATACATCTTCATATCATCTCATCCTTGGAAAACCCTACATTGTGGGAGTTCGAATGGAAACAAAGGTAATGGACGATGGTTCAGCATATGCTAGAATACGTAGCAAAGATGGTAAACGAGTTGTCCAATTTCTCACAGTCTGTGTAAACCATGAAAGAAATCGTGACAACCTCAGAGAACATCCTCTACCAAAGGTAAGCAAAGAGTTTCATGATTATAGAGAAATGATGGGTTTTGGCCAAGTACCATTGTAAAGCGGGATTGCAGTGGTACAGAAAGAAAAAGGGTCTCGCTTGATCCAAAAATAGGTGAAACTTTCTCGATGAGCTCCTTGGTAACAAGGAATGGATCAGTATGTTTTACAAAACTTGAAGATTTGAAGAGATATGAGAGGCAATATGTGCATAATGTACAAATAGGCATGAAAAAGAGTGGGTTGCTAAAGCCTATTGAAAATGTTTTGGGTTTGTGTGAACAAGTTTCTTTTGTAGATACTATGGGTGAGCTTGATGCTATAATGAGGTCTAGTTTGCATCTTGAAAATGAAGTTGTGGAAGTTTGCTCTATGGAAATGTATCAAGTAATAGAAGCCTTTAAAGAAAGCCAAACAGTTGGCCCAGAAGTCCATGTTGAAACTAAATACAAAAGTGTAGCAAAGAAGGTGAAACCAGTAGCTTCACCCTTACCACCCAACAACAAGGAAAAGATTGAATAGGCTTCTTTACAACCAAGTTTGCGGAATCCTAAAAAGATCGGGCATACCTTCACAAAGGAGTCTTTTCAAGACTTGCAGATTGGTTGCGAGGAGTTTCTAACACAGGAGGAGACAAAGTGCTTCAAAGAAATGCTTTCAAAGCATGGTAAGGCTTTTGCATTCGAGACACATGAGATAGGATGTGTTGATCCTTATATTGTAGCTCCTATGGTAATTTTCACAATACCTCATGTGCCTTGGAATCTGCGGCCTATTCCGGTTCCAAAGGCTCATTTGCCAAAGTTAGTAGAGCTACTGAATGAGAAAATCAAAATGGGAATCTTGGAGCCTTCTTGTGCTCTATACTCAAACAGGTGGTTCACAGTTCCAAAGAAGAATGGTTCTCTACGCTTCATCCAAGATATGCAACCAGTGAACAAGGTGACAATTAGAAATGTAGGTACAGGTCCAATTGTGCATGATTTTGCAGAGGCGTTTGCGGGGAGGGCAATCTACTCAATGGGGGATCTCTACTCAGGGTATAATCAATTTCATCTTGCAATCGAAAGCAGAGACTTGACAACCATTAGGACACCTTTGGGTTTGGTAAGGATGTGTACCTTGCCATAGGGAGCAACCAACTCGGTTGCACATATGATGAATGGGATGAATAAGGTCTTACGTGACTTTATTCTTCAAATCACAATGCCTTTCATTGATGATTTGCCTATCAAAGGATGTGAAGAAAGTGACAAAGATGAAGCTTTGGATCTCAAGGGATGTCGCAGGTTTGTGGTAAATCACATAAATGATTGTGATAAAATTTTGTCTAGGTTGGAAGAAGTGAATCTTACATTGTCAGGGAAAAAGTCTATGTTTGGTGTCAAAGAACTGCTCATTGTGGGGCACATGTGCGGGCCATATGGTAGGAAACCTTGTCCATCAAAGGTAGATGCCATCCAAAGAATGAAAGAAACATGCACTAGCATCACTGAGGTTAGAAGGTTTTCGGGAGCATGTGTCTTCTATGTTATTTGGATTCCACATTATGCACATGTAGATGATCCTCTTTATCAGCTGCTTAGAAAGAATCAAAAGTTTAAATGGACAGAAGCACATGTAAAATCCATGAAAAAGCTAAAGGAGTTACTCCAGTCAGCAACGACTTTGAGAAAGGTAGACTATGAGTGTCAAAGGCCAGTGATTGTGACAGTAGATACCAGTCCTACAGGGATTGGATGGGCAATAGGGCAAGATGACAAAGAAGGACACAGGTATGTGGTAAGATTTGGAGCAAAGGTACTAAGTGCTCGCCAAAGAAACTATCCACAGATAAAGAGAGAGTTATGGGATATGGTTACAGCCTTGAAAAGTGGGAAAGAGTATCTAATTGGTGCATGTGTGGTTGTAGAAACAGATTGTCTACCACTTCTTGGGATGATTACAAGCTGCTCAACACCAGACATTGCTATGTTGCGGTGGATTGCCTACATTAAGTCCTTAAATCCCGAGTTTAAGCACATTGCAGGTAAAGACAATACAGTGGCAGATATGCTATCAAGGGCAAGGTATGAAGATGAGTCACAAATGATTGATGAGGGAGATGATGTAGGCACAAAATTCTATTCTATCTCTCATGTCAAAGGTAACAATGTCTGCATGACTAATTCACTTGAATTGTTCTTGAAAGATCTTTATGAAGGTGATTGGCTTTCTATTGGAAGGTACTTGAGTACTCTAACAAAACAGGATGATTGGTCTGAACAAGAATTCAAGAGGATACGCAGGAAAGCATATGGGTACTTTTTAAGGGATGGTTACTTGTGGAAGCATCCTAAACAAAAGGGTGCTACACCACAACGGGTTATATGTAAAAAAGAGACTCAAGTAAAGCTCATGCAAGAGTTTCATGAGAGTCTATGGGCTGGACACAGGGGTGTGTGGGCAACCTTCTCCAAGTTGAAAGAAAAATACTGGTGGAAGGGTATGTATAAAGATGTATCTCAGTTTGTAGAGTCATGTGTAACTTGTCAAATGTATTCAAATGTTCGACATCGTGATGGATTGCACCCTACATATCCACTAGCCATGCACTATAAATGGGTTGTGGATCTAGTCACGATGCCTTTAGGACTCTGGCAGATGAGATACTTGGTTCTTGCACGAGAGGACCTAACTAACCAGGTTGAAGGAAGAGCATTAAGAGCTAAGACCACAGAAGCTATGTGCAAATTCCTTCTTGATGAGGTGATTTGCCGTTATGGTTGTGTGGGAAAAATCACTGCAGATCAAGGTGAACTAGATGCCGAAGAAGCAAGGGAGTTCTTTTCTAGATTAGGGATCAAGCTTTCTCTTACTACAGCTTACAACCCTAAAGGCAATGTAAAGAGTGAAAGAGGGCATCCTCCTATCATCAAAGCTTTGGCCAAGGCTTGCGAAGGAAGAGTTGGTGAGTGGCCAAAATTGCTACCATATGCTTTATGGGCTGATCGTACAACACATAGCTCAGTAACTGGCTACATGCCTGCGGAGCTAATGCATGGTCAAAAGCCAGTGATGTTGATTGAGGATACAATTCCCACATGGAATGTACTACCTTGGCAAGAGGGGCTTAGTAGGGAAGATCTCCTTGCACTGCATATAAGGCAGCTAGAGAGAAGACCTGGAGACATTGAAGCTGCAAAAGAACGACTCAAAAATGCAAGGCTGAAAAACAAGGACTATTTTGATAAGAGACATCGACTCAGGAGCAAAGCAATTGACAAAGGTGACTGGGTTTTAGTGTATGATAGTAGCCTTGATAACCAGCACACAGTCATGCGTAAGTTCTCAAAAAGATGGTTTGGACCGTATGTTGTAAAGCATGTGCATGAAAATGCTACTTACAGCTTGTCTGAACTAGAATATGGTACAGAAGTAAAGATTCCCATTGCAGGAAAAAAGATTATAATGTTTAAGAGAAGAGGAGACAATGATCTAGAAGATATGGATGAGAAAGAAGTGAAAAACACAGGTGAAGATCAAAGTGAACATGAAGCTCTAGAATCATCCAGTGAAGAAGAAGACAAGTAAGATGTACAAGAGGTCTAATCTTACAAAGAGACAATGTGGCACATACCGGAGGATGTGCAGGTTTAGAGGGGGTGGATGTCGTGCTGTGACACGTACATAGTGGGAACGCATGCTACAAGATCTATCTTGTATTTTTTTAGATACATAATTATATTTCCTATAGTGTACATATGCATATTTAAGTATAATAATAAGCCTTCTATCTCATCCTATTATTTTTCTCAAGGTTAACATATCCTTACTTTACCATCAGAAAATACTATGGGAAAAGCATCAATAGCTCCGCCTCTTTAACTTGGGGCAAAAAGCATTGATTCTTTATTTTTACTATTTCATTATCATCTCACACCCTAGCTAGATCCTATATCTAGGGTGAACTCCAATATATATATATTCTACGTATTTTTTATACTTTTCTTATATTTCTTTTTAAATAGCTACTAGGAGAGAATCAAATCCTAGTGGGACACTAGGTGGCATGATTTCAAAGATACACTTATTTTAATGCATTATTGCAAGCATGATTACAAAACTTTGTCAAGGAGCAATGTCATGCTTTCATATGGCATGAGGTGTCCTTTGGAATTAAATGAAAGTCTAGGCTAAGGAGACCACATGAAGACTTTTGCTGCCATAAATGGACCCTATTTTGATGAATTTTTTACACAAGGTTCCAATTTGAATTGGAAAACGATTTTAAAATAAAACTCGTAGCTAATGAGCTGAAGTTTTTGCCTATATTTTTACTTTTTTATTTGGAGCCATGGTTGAGGAGATATGATCAAAATAATGGACCCTAGTCTGCCCACATCATGCAGGGGCAGCTCATTTCCAACTTTTCCAATTCCTGTTCACACTGGCTCCTCTCTTCTTGTGTAAACCCTTGGGGGTTCCCTTCACCTATAAAAGGGGACCTCTTCTTCCTTGGAAGGAACTCAAGCATTCAAGCCATTGATGAGAGGAATTCATGAGGGAGTGAGTAGTAGCGCCTAATTGTACTTAGCCATTAACATAAGCCCAAGCCCACACTTTTTCCCAGAAGAAGACTAGCCATTCTTGCAACAAGCTACCCTTGGAAGATCAACTCTAATCAAAGAAGGTCTTCCACTTGGTGTATCAATCAAAGTGGAATTCTCCACTCTTCTTCTCTCTCCATCAATAATGGTGTCGAAGGGTTTGTCAAGTAAGATGTGTTCTACATTGATGTTTTCTTGATTTCTTGTTGTTTTCTTTTTCATCTCTAATCCAACATATATATATATATATATATATATATATATATATCTAATCTCATCTCTTTAACCAAATCTATCTCTTTCACTCTTAGTAATTCATCCTCTCTACAAATTTTAGGTTCTCCTTGCTACAGGTACATCTCTCCCCGCAGTATCCTTATTGCCTACGAGCAAGAATAGGGCTTGGGAGGGAAACTTCTCATCTCTTCTCTCATATTTACATTTCTCACATACTATCCTAGATCAATAACCCACATGATGATCATTTCTATCGCTTTCACTCTGTACGATCTATTAGAATTAACGTATGGATTAGCTGTAAAATACACTTTCAACAACGTATAGTGTTTCTCTTCGGCCCTGAAGGACTCAATGAAATACTTCTATCACCGGATCCCATCATACTACCTCTCATAGACTATAATTTTTCTTTTGATGTAAGCGTAGTTATCTTGCTATGAACCAAGAGGATTTGTACACACAATTAATCCCAATCACTAGACAAAATATATATATCATGGTAAGCACAAAACTACAATTCCAAAGAACAATTCGTAGTCTATTTGGTCAGCCAAGATTAAATGCCATTAACTCATCCGTTAACCCTTTCATATTACCCATGATACGATATGACCATAGCCTTGATGTTTTCATCCTCGTATTGTTTTGACATTCTCTTTTTCGTTCTTTCTTTGTGTGTGTGAATGCAAGAGAGAAAGAGTGAGTCTTCTTTGATTGCACTTCTTTCCAAACCCTAGTCTTCATGGCATCTATGGTTTAACTCCTTCATATAGTTTTTGTTGAGTTCTCTCACAAACTCTCACAGCCATAAGTCCGGTGCTTTCCTGGCAAGACCGCAAATTTCTCGACAACGTGTCCTATTTTGGTACCAAACTAGTGCTAATGTGCTATCCTGTAAGCATACACAGTCTCCTGTTTGGGCGATCATAGAACCTGTATCTATCTCAAGACTGAACCCTGAACAATTTTTCAACGGCGTAACGCATAAGATGCAACCCAATGTCTACACAAAGTCATACATCCTATGGGATAAAAAGTCGCCGAAGAGGATGCGTATAGAGGGGAACTCCAGCAACCTAATCCATCTCACATTGGGTAACCGAGCCCCCAGTGCTTGGCTTCAAAAAACCTCACACACGACCCTCTCAGATGGCTCAGCAAACTGCCCAGAACTTGCATACATCCTGCAATAGACCAATCATTGTCCTATGCCCACTGCGGTGGTCTGTCTGCTAGCGTGACTCACAACTAGCAGGCCCACAATCACAGTACATAAATCTGCAATACATGCCAGTGGTGTCAAGCCGTCTTATGGCCACACCTCCCCTGAAACCTGGCAAGCACGAGATGTAGCAATGCAAACTGCAATATATATATATCTGATGATATATATGTGTACCTCGTCTATAGATGATGCTTTGAAGACTAATGAGTGATGTATGTCGATGCTGATATTGATGCCGACCACCTCTTGCTTGCCAATCTACACAAGATGGGTTTCTTTGTGGGTGAAACATATCTTTTGTTGTAGTGCTCAGAATGAAATTTTGAGGGCATAAACAACTTCGAAAGGGGGGTAAAAATTCAGGTCACCTACAAGTCACTTGCTTGAAATACCCCCGGACTGCCGACTGTGAATTTCCAAGCCCCTAATCCAAAATCTGCCTGAAGTGTACGTGCGCGCACAAATACGCAAAAACGCACTGAACCTTGCTCTGATACCAATTGAAGTCGCAGAGCGGAGATTAGATCGACTCACACGCGCACGCGCACATACACACACACAGATACACATACAAAGAGCTTACACAGTACGTATAATTCGTTGAAGGGTTATCTCCCAAATCTTTGGGGATTATTTGAAAATAGTTCAATCGCTCTAGACCAAGTGGTGGTTGATCGTTTCGGTGAAAGGGCAATCACTTTTGTGACTTATCTCCCAAATCTTATTATTCACACAAGTCAGTGAGTATATACAAAGAGCTAGTGATAAGCGAGTTAGGTGGGCAGGCGGCCATATCTGTATAAGAGGCCACTTGGGCTTTAATCCCAACACGCTGCTGTCAGCATGCCTTCACGCGCAATCAACGCCGCCCACATCCGCTGTGGTCAACGGCTGTCAGCCCGCATGTAAGAGCAGGTAGACTTATTATTTTTTATTTTTCATTAAGTCTAACAAAAGGGGTTTAAAAAAATCACATACACAATAAAAAAGGCAAAAAACATGAAAAGGTCTAATAAAAACAAAATAAATAAATAAATCACGAAAATATTCAAAAAAAAAACAATAGAAAAGGATTTTAAAATCATAAAAAATAAGAAAAAACATATATATATAACAAAATCACTATTTAAAAAGAACAAAAAAACAATTCAAAAATCCAAAAGATTCAATAAAAAATCAAAAAGGGTTTTAAAATTTCAAAAAAAAAAAGAAAAACTCATTAAAAAATCTCAAAAACCAATAAAAATTCCAAAATACTAGAAAAAATTTAAAATTCTAAATTTAACAAAAAAACAACACAAAAATAGTGAAAAACTTTAAAAACCCACAAAAAATAAACTGATCTAGAAAATCTCCAAAAACCATAAAAAATCCATATAAATTAGAAAATTAACATAAATTTTTTTTAAAAATCAAAACTTTTCCACCAAGATAATAAAAATTTCTAAAAATTTCAAAAAAATAAAAAATAAAAAATAAAAAAGAAAAAAAAAAGTCATTGAAAAAGCAAAAAAAACACACACCACCGGAAGAGACACACACCGAGCAAACAATAGCCAAGAAAAAAAAAACAAGCAAACTACAAAAAAGCCGAAAACGGCAGAAGAATAAGTGAAAAAAGCGAACCAAAAAACCAACTACAAATAAATCAAAAACGGGCAGGTGCAAGTGATTGCAGTGAAAATTTGCTTCCGGTTGGACGAACATGCACAACTCACATATGATTGCAGATAAGGCTAGTATGAGCAGCAAAAATTTTGCTAATCGATACCAAAATATGCTAAAAGACAGTTTTTACAAAACCAGCCAACATAGACTCAAGTCGAACCGAGAGTACAAGTACAACAGAACAATCTAGTAATAATGGCAACACATACAGAACTGCAATATAGCAGATTCTACAAATATATGGCTACAATGAAGATAAGGTCTTATATGAAGATTCAAAAGGCCATACATACTTGATCAACAGCACAAGGGTCAAGATCCTATTAGTCAGAGTAAAGCCAGATTCAGAAAACTCCCAGATATTCACAAACTTCAATGGAACCAGGTATTGCAAGCTCCAAGATGAAGTGCAGATAGAAGCTCAAAAAGTCAACCCAAGTGTTTATTATACAGAAATCTGCACAAGCCCGCAAAGCATCCATTTAATGCATATGCAATCACAGTCATTGTATATGGATTACAGTGGTCGGATCTATAGTTGAGAGCCAAAATTTCAAGATCCAACAGATCAACCAATAGAAGAAAATCTAATTGGAGAACCAAGACAAAGACAGTACAAAGGTCAAGATGGAGCATTGTACAACTTGATGCTTCCTCAGCTAGAGCTTGACATGATAGAGCCATGGTGTATTGCTTAGATTAT
The DNA here is from genome assembly GCF_014529385.1 of Adiantum capillus-veneris. Taxonomy (NCBI): domain Eukaryota; kingdom Viridiplantae; phylum Streptophyta; class Polypodiopsida; order Polypodiales; family Pteridaceae; genus Adiantum; species Adiantum capillus-veneris. The sequence goes on from NC_140944.1 coordinate 88,325,797, forward strand.
GGACAAAAAGGAGGATATTTTTTTTGAACATTGTCCAAGAAATCCTGAAAAAAACAGGGACAAATCAATTGCCAAGCAAAGCACATAGCAAATTGGAAATACAAATCTCGATGTAAGTGCATCTAACTTGTCACTTTTAATGAAATCAGATGATTCTGCATTACCATTAGAAGCACCAATAAAAACACTACAAGTTCAAAATCAGCATAAAGATGCACAGACACCTGAAAAGCTTAAAATTGATTCTTCGAACAATAAATTCCTACAGGAATCTAGTCAAGGTGTCCAGATATCACATAATGTTAAAAAATTTGGTTTTGCAAATGATTTTGCATCCACTACCACAAGTGTGAAATCATTCATGAGTGTAAGGGACACATCAAACAAAATGATGTTAGCTTTGTATGGTACGCATAATTCATATGCACACTATGTAGACCAAAAAGGGCAACTGTACAAAAAAGATCAACCAGTGTTTGAACGGCGCACATACCAACTCATAGAATTGCATCGAGTGATATATAAAAAAGGATGGTTCATTTCAGAAGATAGAATCTACTATAGTCCATCCTCTCTAGAGCTGAAGGATATTACCTGAGTGAACCCAAAAATCTGTTTAGAGCCAAACTCTCTTCCATTGGAAATCAAGCTTTGACGTTGTAACCAAACGAGCATATAACTTAGCCAAAACCTTCATAGATATAGTCGAGAGTCTAGCATTATTGATGCCTTGGGTCCTGAAACCACATAAGCTCATATCATAAGACACCCATGGGATAGAAAATATCATGGCAAAGATAATGCTATCTACAGCTTGACTTGGGGAATAATTTGTCATGTTTCACGAAGATACAGAGGAAACTATGTAGAAGGTTTACATATGTCAAACATCAATAGTGCTACCCCAAGTGTACCTTCACACTTCCAAATGGTGAGATTAAATGAGAGCCTAAATGAGAGTCAAACAATTTTGAACTTTCACAATGGAGTAGTCTATAATGATCACCCTAGGAAGGGGGGAGCTGTAAATCCATCAAAATCAGCTCTTGCACCAGGAATTGCAAGATGTCAATTAGAAGCCCTAGAACTTCTAGCCAATAATGGTCGGAAATGACATGCCATATAAGGTGTCCTCTACACCACACATAGCCTGAATATTCCCAAGCATCATCTCAAGGTAAGAGCTAATCCTATAGCTATAGAGGGGCACCACCTACCACAAGTGCAGCTAGGACGCGGACGAAGATGGCCTAGGATAGAAAAAGTGAGATGCCATCTAGGTAACCAACATGAAATGATGATGTAGCAAACATTCAGATACAAAAAAAAAGCCTAGTCAATAGTTAGGAGAGTGTGTACGAGAGAGGTATGGGACAAGGTCGAAATGGAGCGTGACTGATTGGTGATGATGCACGTGATGAAGCACAAGCAAAGTGATATACAAGAGATGAATCATCCCACTAATATGGGGAAAACAAAGCTCAGAAGAGAATGGAATCAAAGATAATGACACCATTGCACACTTTTATTGATGATGATGATACCTACAAACCATGGTCTTGGCTGTTACCAACCTTGCTCTTGGCATCGGGGATACATGATGGAATGAGAGTGCCATATGGTGCATGGAGACCTTTGGAGTTAGCGAGGTTAGAACATTAGCGGGAGGTTAGTTGAGGGAAACATCAAGACAATGCAACCACCGGCGATGTCCAATCACCAGCATCGAGAGTGGCCCGGGGTAGCATGGTGTCAGTGCATTCAATCCTAGCGTGCTCATGTTGCCTTGCGGGGTGATAGTGTGTACCTTATGTGCATGGGGTGGTCATGACTAGTAATTCAACCATGGTGTGGATGGAGATTGGTGATGGTGGTGATGTTTCTAATGCTAAAATTCCCATACTTGCAACAAAGCATGATACCATGAGCTCCTTAGCTTGGGGGGTGCATTATGTGCTTAGTAGAGTGCACGGAGCCTAGGTGGTGCCTCTAGTGTGTTCTCTACTTGTGTCCCTCCCCCCCCCCCCCCCTTTTGTGCTTAGTGGAGGACTCTTTATATACTCTTGAGATGTGGTCCTTACCTAATGGTCCATGGAAATATCTGATGGTCACTGTAGAGAGTCTAGATGCCTCACTAGTGAGAAAGAGAGAGAGGGAGAGAAGGTAGATATAGAGATAAGAGAGGTAAGAGTGGAGTGGGGAGTTTTTGTACAATCCACTAGCTATTGGCAAGGTTATTGGAGAATATTGGAGATCGGGGTATTTACAATTGGTTTTGCTGATGGTTCGGGTGGGTGGTGTGAGGTTAATGCTGCCAAAATTGCTATTTTGTTGCGTGATGCCGGGCTGCAACGCGTCACTTCCTTTCGGGGCCGGCGGGGGCATGCCTTTGGCATCACTCCTTAATCGGTGTCACCTTCCTATGCTTTTGGTCATCTATCTGTTTTGTTGATTCCATGGTGTTCGGTGCTTTTTTTACTTTTTGTGTGTGCGTATATGCGTGCAGTGTACATTTTGAATGGGTGCGTTCGAGTGTATATGGTATATAAGTGTGTGCACATCGGGCAAGAGAAAGAGATTTACTTACATAGAATGAGAGTGCGTATGTGAGTGTTTTGTGGGTGTGTGTGAATCTGTAGGTATGTCGATCAGTGTGCGAGTGTATACAGTATATAAGTGTGTGCACATCGGGCAAGAGAAAGAGATTTACTTACATAGAATGAGAGTGCGTATGTGAGTGTTTTGTGGGTGTGTGTGAATCTGTAGGTATGTCGATCAGTGTGTGTGCATGGGCACGAGAGAGAGGGAAATACATTTTTTAAAATTATTATTTTTATACTAGTTTGGTTTACACAGAGAACGTGGGAGGGAGAGGGTGGTATGAATGAGAGGTAGTGTAAGGGGGGGGGTGCGTGTAGGTATGTGTGTGTGTGTGTGTGTGTGTGTGTGAGAGAGAGAGAGAGAGAGAGAGTCTTTACTACGCCTGTGGGCTGGTCGACAGAGGCGAGAATGAGAGAGGGTGTGTGTGAGAGGGTGATGAAGGAGAGAGGGTGAGAGGGGTGTATGTGGGTGAGGGTGTGTGTGTGTGTGTGTGTGTGTGAATAATGGAAGAGGGAGGGATTATTCCTACTTGCTGCTGCCTGTGGGTTCTTGGGTCGGTGCCGCCATCAGGATAGGAGAGAGAGAGCATGGTCAACGGAAGGGCAAGAGAGAGGAAGTGAGTAGCGGTCCAGGGAGAGGCTTAGGTGGAAGGTCTGTGTGTGTAAATAATGGATGGGGAAAAAATGAAAGAGAGAGAGGGGGACTCTTGCTTGCTGTTGCTGCCAAGGAAGAGAGAGAGAGAGAGAGAGAGTGTTCCTCTCATGGCGGTCGTTGGGTTGAGAGGGAGAGAGGGTTTTTGGCCGCTTCTGGATAATGGAGGAGAGAGAAAAGAGTTGTTGGTGCAGGTTGAGAGAAGAGAGAGAGAGAGGGTGATAATGGGGGGGGGGGGGGGAGTGTGTGGCCAAAGGTGTTTGGTCCACTAAATGCGTGCATGGAGGGGAGATGGGGTGGCGGCAGTAGTTTAAGAAAATGTTTTTTTTTCCCTTATATTTGGTTATTATTAATCTCCACCGTTGGGGTTGTTTCCCCCGGCCCGTTTCCAAAAACCCATCATCATTAGCCCTCCCCTAAAGGTTAGGGCATTTATGCCTTTAACTCATTTGTTTGATCATTGTCATGGAAGGTGGAGGTTGATGGTATATCTTCATCAAGAATATCAATAGGTGAAGTTTGATCAAATTGTAGAAGAAAAGGTTTAAGCCGCCAACCATTGACTTTGGTTTTATGAAGCTTACCATCAGCTTCCATGAGCTAGTAACTCCCATTGTCATATTTCTTTCTGATGATGAAAGGGCCTTCCCATCAGAGTAGGAGCTTCTTATCTTTGTGTGTGTCGAAGCAATTGTCATAGCAGAGCACCAATATGCCCTTGTTTAAGTATTTGTTATGAAGATGCTGATTAAAACTAAGCCCTTTGTGTTCTGCCTGTGCCGCATAATCATTAGGCAAAATTTGGACTCACAAAGGGGCCCTTTAAGGAGTTTGACTTTACCTCTCTCTACCAAAATGGGTGCATGGATAAATTTTTGCAAACAAACTCCAAAGTTGACGGAGGTTTGATAGTTAGAATGTCTTCTTCAATCTCTATCTACTGATATATAGCACGCCATGAGATTCCTCATATTTTAAAAGATTCTTTTTTGATTGACTTAGATTCCGACAGAGTTGTCACATCATAGGTGAATAAAAAAAAGAATCTTATAAACTATTAAGGAATCGCATGGCATGCTATATATCAGTAGATAGAGCTTGAAGAGGACATTCTAACTGTCAAACCTCCGCCAACTTTGGATTTTGTTTGAAAAAATTTATCCATGCACCCATTTTGGTAGAGAGAGGTAAAGTCAAACTCCTTAATAGTAGGTTGGTAATGGGACACTTTTATGTCCTGCGACACTTTTATGTCCTGTTAAGTGACCATTTTTCTTGAATTATGTTAAGAGTTTCAAAATGGATTTTGAGGTGCTATCTGTCTAGAAAGTTGTCTATGAGCTGAAAAAAACTCGACATTTTTTTGGAATATCAATTCCATCTTTAACCTTGTCCTTGCACAACATTTCACAACCTAAACTATGTGAAAAAACGGGTCCTGTTTTTGGTTTTTTCAACTTTTTGCAACTATACCACTCTAGAATTCATGTTTGTGAGGTCTACAATGCTAGAGAACTATCTTTAGTAGTCCCCAACATGTCCTGATGCTTCTAGGGAGAAATAAATGTTAAAGTTGTAAGTTATGACCAAATTACAAAACTTATCAAATCCTGTTTTTTAACAAATTTTAGCTCTTCTATGATTTTTTTGGTGGCTTTCATGATATCCAAATGCAGTTTTGATTTTCTATGTCACATATTGTAACATAAAGCTAATATTCCTTGAGTTTTGGGGCACCTAATACCCTATTTTGCATAGTATACAACGATGGTTGATTTTTTCAATTATAGAAGAAAACGAAACATTCTAGCATATCAAATATGGCTTTTTCCATATTGTTAGTTTCTTGTGACAACTACATGCATTTTGTAGGTAGTAACCATATCTAGTCATAAGGATCAAATTTGGCTAGATATTGAATAGTTTCTATGGGATTCTACAACTCATAATGTTGAACCCAATTTTTTCATGTTTGCTGTATTTAGCACTTCATCTTTGTCCCCAAGATTCCCCTTGGTAAGAGATGTAGTATTCTTTTGACATGCTCCATGGATCCTTATGAACCTAAAGGACAATAGGGAACTAAGAAAACATGCATATATTATTTGTATTGAGCGTGGCTATAGAAACTTTGATGATATGTTTGCGGAATGGTAAAAATTTAACTTTTTTGTACCTATTTCTTTTGGCAAAACAAAAAATAGTGAGTGAGAAGCAATCATATGTTCTGGTCACCAACCCATTGAAGTTAACTAGGGAATTTATCTCAAGTCCTACAAAAATCCCTAATCTTATTTTTATGCAACAAAACGTAAGAAATGTCTGTTTTGATGAAAATGTACTGGTCCATCAACTTTGGAGGCTTGGTGTGACCAAAAGATGAGAAATTTTAGAAGTTTCTTATTTTTTCCATGTGTAGTAGGCCTTGAACTATAACCTCATGAAAGGATTTTACAAAATGAGTGGATCTACTATGGTTTTGGAGGTTTTTCTCAAAACCCTGAAAGGACACTTTTATGTCCTGTTAGGTTACCAACCTAGTGTTAAAGGGCCCCTTTGTGAGTCCAAATTTTGCCTAATGAATTGATTGCTTCTTCTCTATCCAGTCAATCCAAGTCGAGGATGTGATCTCCTAAATGCATGTTGGGGGGTTGAAACTAGCTTGACATTACTCTGACACTTGCTAGTTGCACCTCAATAGGTAAGATTGCCTCCTTGCCAAATACCAAATGATATGGGGCGAACCCCAAAGATGTGCCGAATGAGGTTCAACACGCCCATAAAGTTGGGAGTAGATACTTATCCCAGTCCCTAGGATGATTGTTAACCTGTTTGGTGATAATTTTACAAACGATTCCATTAACTTTTCAAATAATCCTTTACATTGAGGGTAGCATGGTGAGGAGTGCCTCCTTGTAATGCCTAGTTTTTGCATTCACTCTCCTACCATGTCTGCTCTGAAACCTGGTCCTCCATCAGAGATGATTTCTAATGGTGTGCCAAACCTGTAACATATGTGCTCATAGAAAACCTTAGCTACCTCCACACCTGTGATCCTAGTTGTGGCTGGAGCTTCCACCCATCTAATCATATAGTCGACTCCCATGATGATGTAGAACTTCCCTGAATTGGCCCTAGGCAATGTTCCTATGACGTCTATACCCCATTTTTCATATGGCCCATATGAAAGGATAGGTGTATGTGGTTCAGGCGTGAGTGACCTAGTGCCGATTTTTTGACACAATGCACATGTGTCACACTAGTGGTTTAGATCACGATTGAGGCTAGGCCATACAAAATCAGCCTGCAAGAATTTTCTACTTGTTATATCTAGGGCAAAGTGTCTGCCACAAACACCATCATGACAACTAGAAATTACCACCATAATTTCATTAGAGAGAGGAATATTCCCGAGTATTTGGTCCTTACCCTTATAATAAAAACCGTCAATTGATAAGCCGATACTTTGTGGCCTTTCTTGTAAGACATTGCTTCTGCCCTTTTGTTAGTTCTGGTGGACATTCCCTTGTTTCCAAGAAATGCATGATGTCGAGTAAGGCGTCACTAACTTGAAATAGAGGTAGCTTTAACTTTATAGCCCCAACCACCACTTCTTGCAGTCTTTTGCTTGCTGAGGCATCGGCTTCATGGTTTTCAACCCTTGGGATGTGGTGTAGTTGAACTGCTTCAAACTTACCCAACAAATTTTTTACACGGTTTAAGTGAGTTCTCAAGCTAGGATTCTTACATGTCCATACTCCATTTACTTGCCTTACAAAAGTAGAGCATCCCCAAATACATTAAGTCGCTTTACCCCTTGCGGGACGCACCATTGTAATCCCTTGGTGAGTGCTGCATACTCAATTTCATTATTGGAATGTGATTCTAACAAATGGCCAAGCAAAAATACCTTGACACCTTTGTCATCAAAAGCCACTATGCCTGCAACTGCTTTGTCGGATGCTTGCTTGTAGGATCCATCAAATTAGAGGGAGTGTGCTATTTCTACCACCGCTGGCTCTAGAAGTGGTTGAATTCCTTCCCCTTTAGATTGCTTTACCTTCTTCTCAAAGTTTTGGTAGGTCATGAGTCCCCCCAAGCTTGCCCTGGTCGTTCTTTCCACCTGTACCGTGTAGTCAAACTCTTGCAGACGAACTAGCCATTTAGTAATGATAGCAGAACATCCATGTGTTGTACAACATAGGGAAACATCTCATCCATGGTTAATCATCCATGGTTAAAGTCACAAATTGCCTAAGCAGCAAATACGACCAAAACTTTGTAGTTGCAAATCTAAGAGCTAGGACTAGGTGCTCCACATGGATGAAACCTTTCATTCCTGTTGTCATCATTTGACTAGAGAAGTAGATTGGCCTCATGAAAGATGTCGTTGCATCCTTCTGGAGTAGTACATCCCCCAAGAAGTCATCACCCACACTCGAGGTGACATAGAAATTTTTGTCCCACTTAGGCAGTGAGATAGTTGCTAGGGTGGCTAAGACCTCCTTTACCTTATTGTAGTGATGTTCTCTCTCCTCATCCCGTGTGAAAGTTGATCGTTGAGTGATCTGTTGCAGTGGTAGAACCAATTGTGATAGTAGATGTATGAATCTACTCAAGTATTGAGGAGGTCCGGGGCGGGAAACAAGAAAGGCGACCTCTAAACATCCCTCAAGGCTCCCGTGCTACTCAATTGGGGCAGGGGCAAACACAAGCACAAAAAAACAACAAACCCACAGCCAAACCCAAACAAGATAGGGGCACCACCTAGTTATGCTATGCGAACTAGGACGCAAGAGAGATTTTGGCACAACCAAGAAGATGCACCACACAACACACACAAGCAACCTCACACCAAGACACACACAAAATGGACGAGAGAGAGCTAGAGCAAAGGGAAGAGAGAGAGAAAAGGATCTTGCGTAATACCTTATTTGTGACTTGCAAATGGAGATGGTTCGTTATGATGCTATCGTAGAACTTGTACAAAACTTACTCAATGCTTAGTGATTGCTAAACATTGCCAAAACACACACACACTGTCTTAGGGTGTGGGAGACCTCTCACCACAATACCCTCTTACAATGGACACAAAATTGGCAATGAAAAACATACTAAAACACTTCCTAAAATCAAGATCAACCGATAAAAACTCAAAATACACAAGTCACCTTGAATTCATCAAACCGTATTGCACTAATGGAAGGACGAAGATTTCATCGTCGAATCACGCCTTTGATGCACCAAACCTCAATTTATTGATGATGAAGGAGCATATACAATAGTGGTTTTGAGATTTGTGGAACTCAGGATCTCTCACTTGCAATGTGTAGCTCAAAGGCTTCTCTCACACCAAGAGTGAGGCTCACAAGTGGTTGCTACACCTAAGTCTCTCCTCACGTATAGAGTGTTGGGGTGCTATGTGAGATGTTGGAGGTTGTTTTACAAGAAGGAGAGGGGCTATTTATAGGTTGGAGACCCCTCATTAAGATTATTAGAAATCCTAATTTACAAGCTAACAAATCAGGATTATGATTTTTTTTGAATATTAAAACATTGCGGGCCTTCTTTGTCTGCTTGAGACATGGATGTGGGCTCAAAAGAGAGCATTATTGATGGTAGATAAGGTGAAAGTAAAGTTTTAAGTAAGGAGAGAGAGAGAGAGAGAGAGAGTTACTTTGTACATGTCTTGAGGTGAGGCGTCTTTTATGGTTAGGTCAATGATATTTTGTGTTAGTATGTTAGTGGTTAGTGTTAGTAATCACTAGAAAGTTAATGTTATATTTACAATGGGTAGAATGGGGGGATTGGTTGAAGTAAGATGGTTGAATGAATTGAGAAAATACTTGTGATGGTGAAGCTTGAAGAAGTTTTGGACTTACTTGTGCAGGTTCTCAAAATGACTATCGATCTTCTTCTTCGTCTTCCCTTCTTTACGCCACCGCCGCCAAGGTTGATTATCGTGATGAAAATGGTAATTCCGTTGATGAGATCTCTTGATTTGCAGAGGTTAATCATGGTACACATGTTGAATTTATGTATATATATAAGGGTTAAGATGGAATTGTACTTTGGAGATAATAGAGAGAGGCATAGAGATGGTGTATGTACATGTGGAGCTCATATGAGAGCTATGGAAGTAAGTGGGGAGTTTAATGGTGAAGAAGGTGAGGGAAACCATTGAAGGTGGAGGTTTGAGTGAGGGATTGAGAGGAATGTGTGTGTGTGTGTGTGTGTAGAAGTGTGGAAAGAGGTGAGAGAAGACTATGGGCTACTTGTGAGAAAAGTGGGTAGACTCGGGTCCACTCAAAATATCATATCTCACCGCTGGTAGCTCCAAAAATCATGAGAAAATTTGAGGTTATTATTTAGAGTGTGGGCTACATTTTCTCTTTTGACCACCGCCCCAAATTCGAGGTTGAGATAGGTGCCAAAATTCTCACTAAAAAGCCTTTTTTTATGCCTGCAAAAGTCTTTTAGTGACCCCCTCCTTTGTTGAATTTGTACAATGCATCCAAGAGTGAGCCCCTCCTTTGTCATATCATAATACAAAGCATCCAAGTTGCCCTTGACCCATGCATAGAGGAGGATTATTGGTGAATAAAGAAATATATACATGGTGGGACTAGTGTATGGACTATTCATGGACTTTAGCTCAATGAGCACATGGTGTTAGAATAATGAGTAAAAATAATAATAAAAATATGGAGGAGTTATGGATATGGAAAGATATTGGAATCATATGATACGGTCCCTCTTTGAATTATTTTGGGTGAAAGAGGAAAAGGTATGCAAGTAAATAATATAATAAACGTGACCAATGAGTAGAAATCAATTTTTTGTTTTCACGAGGGTGAGGGTGAAAATGTGGGAGTGTATTGTATAAAGGAAAAATATAAGGTTAGAGTATGTACATATTGGCAAAAAATATACTTATGGTGTAAGAGGATGAAAGAAGGTGTATATAGGTTTAATAAAACACACACCTAAGTAGAAATATTTAAATAAAATACCAAAATAATTATAAAAATCCCTATATTTAATCAATATATATAATGCAATATTTACACACAAATGGGCCATAATATTTTTTTATTTTTTTGATTTTATCTATTTTTTTGGCTCAACTAGCCTAGTGACTAGCTAGTTGAGGGTTTTTAAGGAGATATGGGAAAAGTCCCGTAACTCACACACACCTATGTACAGTGAAATAGTAGGGATAGCCATAGTGTTTGGGTGAATTTGGTAGGGTGAGGTAGCTTACTATGGAAATTACGCAGAGCCAAAAAACGTCTATCATTATCCCCCGCCCTAGATAATGGTATATTCATGTACCATTTATCCGATCATACAACATGTAGATTGTGTAACGTCTGTCTTTGTCTGCTCTCATCGTTGTATGATTAAGAAAACTTGTGTGATATGAAAGGTTCGTAGAGCCAATAGCAGGATGTAATCAAGTGACTAAGTAAACCTCCTCCATTGAGAAAGTTTCCATAAGCACCCCCGAGGATCAAAGATCTTGAAATATCTTTCCCAAAGCGAGATGTATGGTATGGAATCACTTACTGATTTTGATTGAAGAAACTTGTAGATTTTACTGTTGTCCATCATTGCATCTATCACTATGAATGTGATATAAAAGATTGGTTGCTCTTCCTCCTGTGTAAAGTTGATGTATCTGCTACGATCTTCAAGAGCTTGTATGAGCGAATTCCTGAATTGTAGCTCATAAAATTCATTCAACCTGGGTAGGCTCACCAAGTCAAAAATTCTATGACCTTCATGATTTAGGAAAGCTTGATCCATGCTTCCAGCTACTACTGGAAGATATTGCAAATAGTTTACCACATAAGTAGATAATAGACGAAGGTTTCTATTGCTTCCAACACATTGGAAGAGAATAGATTTTGGTACTGATTGATGAAATGTCCACATGTAGCAATCAACAAGTTTTTCATCTATGATGAAGACCAGAAGCATCACAATGTGCGACCTCCATACACCAAAGAACCAAATGAAGAAGATTTGGAAACATCCGTTTATCACCAAGTATTCATGTCCTCTTCCGCTTAAGAAGGTATGGTGTCCCCGATGAAAGGTATATGTGAAGAGAGGAGAAGTTGACCTTGAAGAGGTGAAACCCAATATGAAGATGATTGGGGCTTCAAAAGCTTGGATTTCCTTGCTAAGAGATTGTCCCATGAATGAAGAGCCACCCACTAAAACACCATTGGAGAGAATGATACCCTTCTGATAGTTTCCTTTTATTATTTTATCTTTTACTACTCTCCCATGTTCTTCATCCCCTTCTAAGCCCCCCCTTTGGCAAGGTTGTAACTCCTCACATCGTACCACTTCAAAGGTTGATAGATTACTGTTTGATTTTGTGAAACATTTGGCTTCTTGCATGATAGGTTCCTCCATGATTAATATACATGGGTCATACCAATGCTTTTCAACATCCTCAAACACTTCTTGAAGATTATCCTCACATGGATTCAACTCTCACTCTTCTAATTTGTTTTGGATTTGGCATTCCATGTACACAATCATCTGTTTATGATCAATGTGGTCTATGATCTCCCCACCTATGATTTCATCTTCTTCTTCACTCTCTTCTTCTATACAAGATACACTCTCAGAACATTCCATAAGATCAAGGTTACCTTCAAGGTCTTCATTCTCCATAGAGTCATGTTGCACAAAAGCTTTGTCTGCTTAGATTAGAAATTGATCCTCCGCCAAAGGGTTGGATATATCCATTATTGAATCATCAATGCCATTTGAGATATCTTGTGTCAATTTTTGCATGCTTGTGATAGAGGTAGAAGAAAGAGATTCCACATTTGAATCTTAGCCACACACTTTAGCACTTGAATAATCAGCTAGCATGTAAGTAACTTCTTCAACATATGTCGGAGTAGAAGGAGACAAGTATGGCAAAGGAGATGACTCCTTGATAGAAACACTTTCATGATGGTTGGTTCTTCCAGCATGATGGAAACCATTTTTGATGTAGAAGTACTTGTGAAACTTCCTTCGGGCAATAGTGACCGCTTCTTCAAAGGTAGAGGGTCCACTACAAGTAACCTTAGTCTTTAGGAAAGTAGACAAACCCAAAATAAATTGATCCATTTTTACATAATCTGGAAATGTAGAACTAAATCCACATCCTTCCCATTGACGAGAAAAAATATCCTCATAAGCATAGTAGTCTTCACCATGTTGTTGAAGTCTCCGTAGTGAAGCCCATGCTTTCTCCGTTGTTGGAACTTTAGAGAATCTGGCCTTCAAAGATTTGTAAATTTGGGTATATCCATCTTCAATCTGAGAAGACATACTCCAAAACCATTGCTCAGCGTTGCCTCTAAGGCATAGCAATATAAAATCCCCTTTTCCAATGTCATCCCTTTTACCAAGGATATGACAAATCATTCTAAAATCAGCAAGAAAATCATCAACATCTTCTTCTCGATTTCGAAAGAAGATTGGGATATCATCAAAGGTATAGCGTGTCATAGTCTCTCAATGCTAGAACCACACAAAGATTAGCTCCAAACAATCATCAACTAACTACACAAAGTTTTGAAAAGTCTTTCAGCATGAATTCTAGATTCTTATGTGAAAATGATTTTTTCCTTTCTTATGTTATGCATAATCCGAATCATATTCTAGATCAGTTTTTGTTTCATGATTCATATAATCTACTTGATTATGCTGAAATTCAAGCATTCATGCAATACAACAACAATAAGCACACAATCTCTCCTCAGTGGGGGCACCAATTTGAGGCAGTCCGGGTTGGGCAACAAGAAGAGCGGCCTCTAAACACCCTTTGAGGCTCCCATGATGCTCAATTGGGACTGGGGAAACCACAAGCACAACAAAACAACAAACCCATAGCTAGACCCAAACAAGATAGGGGCACCACCTAGTTATGGTATGCGAACTAGTTATGGGATGCAAGAGAGATTTTGGCACAACCAAGAAGATGCACCACACAACACACACAAGCTACCTCACACCAAGACACACACAAAATGGACCAGAGAGACCTAGAGAAAAGGTAAGAGAGATAGAAAAGGATCTTGCGTAATACCTTATTTGTGACTTGCAAATGGAGATGGTTCGTTATGATGCTATCGTAGAACCTATACAAAACTTACTCAATGCTTAGTGATTGCTAAACATTGCCAAAATACACACACACTGTCTTAGGGTGTGGGAGACCTCTCACCACAATACCCTCTTACAATGGACACAAAATTGGCAATGAAAAACACACTAAAACACTTCCTAAAATCAAGATCAACCGATAAAAACTCAAAATACACAAGTCACTTTGAATTCATCAAACCGTATTGCACTAATGGAAGGACGAAGATTTCATCGTCGAATCACGCCTTTGATGCACCAAACCTCAATTTATTGATGATGAAGGAGCATATACAATAGTGGTTTTGAGATTTGTGGAACTCAGGATCTCTCACTTGCAATGTGTAGCTCAAAGGCTTCTCTCACACCAAGAGTGGAGCTCACAAGTGGTTGCTACACCTAAGTCTCTCCTCACGCATAGAGTGTTGGGGTGCTATGTGAGATGTTGGAGGTTGTTTTACAAGAAGGAGAGGGGCCTATTTATAGGTTGGAGACCCCTCATTAAGATTATTAGAAATCCTAATTTACAAGCTAACAAATTAGGATTATGATTTTTTTTTAATATCAAAACATTGCGGGCCTTCTTTGTCTGCTTGAGTCATGGATGTGAGCTCAAAAGAGAGCATTATTGATGGTAGATAAGGTGAAAATAAAGTATTAAGTAAGGAGAGAGAGAGAGAGAGAGAGAGAGAGAGTTACTTTGTACATATCTTGAGATGAGGCGTCTTTTATGGTTAGGTCAATGCTATTTTGTGTTAGTATGTTAGTGGTTAGTGTTAGTAATCACTAGAAAAATAATGTTATATTTACAATGGGTAGAATGGGGGAAATGGTTGAAGTAAGATGGTTGAATGAAGTGAGCAAATACTTGTGATGGTGAAGCTTGAAGAATTTTTGGACTTACTTGTGTAGGTTCTCAAAATGACTATCGATCTTCTTCTTCGTCTTCCTTTCTTTACGCCACCGCCGCCAAGGTTGATTATCGTGATGAAAATGGTAATTCCGTTGATGATATCTCTTGATTTGCAGAGGTTAAGCATGGTACACATACTGAATTTATGTATATATATAAGGGTTAAGATGGAATTGTACTTTGGAGATAATAGAAAGAGGCATAGAGATGGTGTATATACATGTGGAGCTCATATGAGAGCTATGGAAGTAAGTGGGGAGGTTAATGGTGAAGAAGGTGAGGGAAACCATTGAAGGTGGAGGTTTGAGTGAGGGATTGAGAGGAATTTGTGTGTATGTGTGTAGAAGTGTGGAAAGAGGTGAGAGAAGACTATGGGCTACTTGTGAGAAAAGTGGGCAGACTGGGGTCCACTCAAAAAATCATATCTCACCGCTGGTAGCACTAAAAATCATGAAAAAACTTGAGGTGATTATTCAGAGTGTGGGCTACATTTTCTCTTTTGACCACCGCTCCATATTCGGAGTGGAGATAGGTGCCACAATTCTCACCAAAAAGCCTTTTTTTATGCCTACAAAAGTCTTTTAGTGGCCCCCCCTCCTTTGTTGAATATGTACAATGCATCCAAAAGTGAGCCCCTCCTTATTCATATCACAATACAAAGCATCCAAGTTGCCCTTGACCCATGCATAGAGGAGGATTATTGGTGAATAAAGAAATATATACATGGTGGGACTAGTGTATGGACTATTCATGGACTTTAGCTCAATGAGCACATGGTGTTAGAATAATGAGTAAAAATAATAATAAAAATATGGAGGAGTTATGGATATGGAAAGATATTGGAATCATATGATATAGTCCCTCTTTGAATTATTTTGGGTGAAAGAGGAAAAGGTATCCAAGTAAATAATATAATAAACGTGACCAATGAGTAGAAATCAATTTGTTGTTTTCATGAGGGTGAGGGTGAAAATGTGGGAGTGATTTGTATACAGGAAAAATATAAGGTTAGAGTATGTACATATTGGCAAAAAATATAGTTATGGTGTAAGAGGATGAAAGAAGGTGTATATAGGTTTAATAAAACACACACCTAAGTAGAAATATTTAAATAAAATACCAAAGTAATTATAAAAATCCCTATATTTAGGCCATATATATAATGGAATATTTACACACAAATGGGCCATAATATATTTTATTTTTTTGATTTTATTTATTTTTTTGGCTCAACTAGCTTAGTGACTAGCTAGCTGAGGGTTTTTAAGGAGATATAAGAAAAGTCCCGTAACTCACACACGCCTATGTACAGTGAAATGGTAGGGATAGCCATAGTGTTTGGGTGAATTTGGTAGGGTGAGGTAGCTTAATATGGCAATTACGGAGAGCCGAAAAACGGCTATCAGTATCTCACCTTTTGTAGAAAAGGGACCAATTGACGTGTGGTTGTTGGTGAAGGTAGTGCAATGAGTGCTGACACCTTACTTCGATCCGCTAAGATACCCTTAGCTGAAATTTCATGGCCCAAAAGAATGACTCTACTTTCTCCAATGTGGCACTTATCTACATTTAATTGCCCACCTAGGCTTTGTAGCCTTGCGAAATCCTCAATTACCTTTTCTATGTGTGAAATGTGTGGGTTATCTATACAAAAATCATCGATGAACACTCTTATAGATGTTCCAAAGAACGGTTGAAAGACATAGGTGACATATCTTTGGAATGTGGCAGGTGCATTTGTGAGACCAAATAACATAACTCTGTACGCGAAAAAACCCCATGGCATAATGAAAGTGGTTTTTAGCTGATCTTCGAAAGCTATCCATATTTAAAAATACCCGGAATACCCGTCACACACGGTGTAGCATTCAAAACCAGCTACTTCATTGAGAATTTGATCCAAGAAAGGGAGAGGAAAGTGTTCTCTCTTTGTGGCTGCATTTAATGGCTTGTAGTCGATGAAGACGCTCCACTTACCATTCTTCTTGGCCGTCACTACTATGGGCAACACCCACTCCGAGTTTTCCACAGGATAGAGGAACTCTGCTTCCAGTAGCTTCTTTACCTCTACAAGGAGTGCCTTTCTTGTATAACCCCCATCCGTCGTAGCTTTTGCACCACTGGTTTTACCCCTTCATTTAGCTTAATATGATGCTCCACTACTGTAATACCTATGATTCTTTCATAGTTGTCAATGAAAAGGTCAATAAATACCATCAACATTTGCAAAAATTTATCTTTCTCTTCAATTGTTAACTTCATAGACAGCATACTCTTCAACCTACTTTCTCCTAGGCCAAGTGATTTCATTAGCAAGATAAGAGGGCCTCTTTATTTGGCAGTTTAAGGAGGTCAAACCTTTAGTATCAAGAAAGTAATCCAAAAGACAACTTTTGAATTCAAACAGGCAAAACGGATAGTTTATTTGAACTCAAAGTTTCCCCCCAAAATGGAATTTAAAATCTAGCCGGTAAAACCATATCTCGTGTAGCATATCTATAGAAAGAGTTTGACACGTAGATTGTAGATCTATGATCTCCGCTCAAATCAGAGATCATATATGGGAGTTATGGATGGCCAAAAATCATAAAATTTTCCACCTCCTTTTTGGGTGGAAAAGTGCATTCTTTGAGTACTCTTACACATCTCTTACACACCCACCATTCTTGCACACATGGCGTGGACCTATTTATTAATTTGTTAATCACCTCCATAAGCTCATGGAAAATAAAGAGGCCCTCCTACACCCCATTCTCTTCCTAATGTACTTTCCTCTTTGTTGCTTTTCCCTTCTAGTGACGTGTCGCCAATTGTGCTTACTCTTTGTAGATTCTTCATGATGATGCCCATCACATTGATGGAACTGGTGCTTTCATCGGTGGAAGTGGTCTCGTCCTCAGAAGTGGAAGACTGACTAGTGGTCTCATCTGCTGATGTCTCTAGGTCTATCTATTTTTGCTTGCCGGTCCTCATGCCCTAGTGGATTGTTTTCCCTTTCTTACCATTCATGCATAGGAGACCATTGCCCAAATCCTACTTTGCCTTCATGGCCTTCCCAAGATCAATGGATAGACCTCCCCCTTAGTTGGAATAACAAAAACATCAACTTATACCTCAGTGTTATTAAAGAATTTTATCTTCATGGCACTTACCACACCTTCACATTTTACTTTTGCATTGTTCTCCATCTTTGCCTTGCATGGAGAAGGCTTATCAACCTTGATCCCTAGTCGAAGCATCATAGCTTCACTCATCACACAAATTTGTGCACCACCATCAATGTAGGAGTTTCCAACCCTCTTACCCTTTATGCTGACATCGACGATTGGAAGGAAGTCATCCATGTTGCAACCCAAATTCTTTCCGCCTACTTTTGCTTTGGAGTGCCTTGTACTTCCCATTTTAGACCATTGCTGCCTTACCATTGGCACGAGATGTAGCAGTGACGGGAGCAAAGCGAACCCCGAACCCCGACGGCCTCTAAAACACCGGGGACCAAATGGCACGCCTCGAGCCTGTCATGGTAAAGCAAACAGGGGGCACCACCTAGCTTCAGCGGCTAGGACGCAAACAACACACCACCATAACAAAGTTTTCATCCAAGAGAGATGGATGCTTGGGAGTAATGATGAAGAGGAAAGGGAATGAGATCAAGTGAGAGAGAGAGGGTGAGGGAGGGGTATAGCGGCTTAGTACTTATGCACCACAAAAGGATGGAGAATCCGCACACCCTTCACACATACACAAGCTCACTCCAAACACAAGACTAGGTGGCGATTCCGCACACCTCACACGGGCAAAACATTGCAAGAAAACATACTGACAAAACCTCAAGCTTTATTTAGAGAATAAGGCGATGAAATGGGGGAGCATAGGGTAGGGGAATGAGAAGGGAGAGCGTGGTAGAGCACATGGCGGATAGGTGGGAGTTGATGGTGAAGACTTGCACGAGGGTTATGGCCATCATCCTTCATTTAGTTTCCCTTCATCTTCCATAGCCCAAGGGTGTAGAGGTCATGCTCAAGACGAGCATGGTGATTGCGGTGATGGTGATGGTGTGGGTGTGTGTGTGTGCACTAGGCACACACAGTGCATAGTGTACTCTTTGGTCTTGGTGTGTGTCTTTTGTGTGATGGTGACCCCACTTTATATAGGGGAGGAGGGGGGGAGAAATTCTAGAATTTAGAAATGAAGAAATCATTATCTACATAGGCCATGTGACTGTGGGCCCCACTTGTCTGGCTGTGTGTATATGTGCCAGAACAGCAGTCTCATGAGAGAGAGACTAAAAGAGAGAGATGGGTTGATGAAAAAAAGCGAGAGGTGACATGGAGAATAAAGTAATTACAAGAGGGGAGAGAGGGGAGTGTGTTCAGAGGTGAATCTGTGTGCAGATGTGTGTGAACACAAGAAAAATCAGGTAACCATCGGGTGAGGATGGGTCTGTGGGCACCTTTTTCAGTGAAACTGAGTGTGTGTGGGTGTGGGGGAGGTTATTTAGCTACAAGACAAGAGACATGGCGCCCTTTAGAGAGAGAGGGGGGTATTTGGGTCATGGGATATGATAGGAGAGAGAAAGAGGGGGTGGGGTATATTATTTTGGAAGATAGGGTAAGTTGCATGTTAGTTAGGGTGCATTATTGGTGAGTTATAATGCATTATTGGTGAGAGGTGGGGTAGCTTGAGGGGAGAGAGAAAGAAGAAAGGACAAGGGGAAGAGAGAGGGGGTTGACCTTTTAAGTGGAGGAGAGGAAAAGGGACACCCGGCGGGGCAACAATGAAGAAAAAGGAGGCAAGGTGGGGATGGGCTACCCCGCAGGCATGAGGTGGCCTATTTTACCTTTCTTATACATTTACATAATCATACTTTATTTTTTTTCTTACTTTTTCCAATTCCTTTTATCACTCCCTCCCTAAGAGGGGGTTTTCATGGGGTGGGGACGAGAGAAGAGGGGTATGGGAGTTTGGCTTGTGAAAATCCCCCATCATTAGCCCTCCCCTTTTGGCTAGAGGCATTCATGTCTCTAGGTCATCTGTTTGATCATTATCGTCGGATGGTGTGACCTCATCTGGAATGTCAATTGGTGGAGCCTGGTCAAATCGAAGAAAGTAAGGTTTAAGTCGCTAACCGTTTACCCTGGTTTTATGAAGTTTTCCATGAGCCTCCATAAGCTGGTAGCTTCCATTGGCATACTTTTTCCTGATGATGAAAGGACCTTCCCATCGGAGTAGGAGTTTCTTATCCTTGCGCGTGTCGAAGCGATTGTCGTAGCGGAGCACCAACATTCCTTTCTTCAATTCTTTTTTCCGGAGATGCATCTTTAAAGCTAAGCCGTGTATGCTCTGCTTGTGCTGCATAATAATTTATTGCTTCTTCTCTGTCCAGCTGTAGTCTTTCCATGTTGATGATGTGATCTCTCAAATGCATGTTGGGCTGTTGAAGCTGGCTTGCCATTACTCTGAGACTTTGTAGTTGCACTTCAATGGGCAAGATTGCTTCCTTACCAAATACTAGATGATACGGTGTGAATCCCAAGGATGTACAAAATGAAGTTCTGTAGGCCCATAAAGCTGGTAGTAGATACTTATCCTAGTCTCCAGGATGATTGTTCACCTGCTTGGTAATAATTTTAGAAACCATTCCATTTACCTTTTCAACTAGGCCATTACATTGAGGGTAATATGGTGAAGAGTGCCTCCTTGTAATGCCCAGTTTCTGCATTAATTCTCCTACCAAGTCTGCTCTGAAACCTAGCCCTCTATCAGAGATGATCTCTAAAGGTGTGCCAAACCTACAACATATGTGCTCGTAGATAAATTTAGCTACATCTACCGCTGTGATTCTAGTGGTGGCTGTAGTCTATGCCCATCTAGTCATGTAGTCGACCCCCATGATAATGTAGAATTTTCCTGAGTTGGCCCTAGGTAATGGCCCAATGGCATCGATACCCCATTTTTCAAATGGGCCATATGAGAGAATAGGTGTCTGTGGTTCAAGCATAAGTGACCTAGTGCTGGCCTTTTGACACAACTTACACGTTTTGCACCAATGGTGTACATCACGGTTGAGGCTAGGCCATATGAAGCCTGCCTGCAAGATTTTCCTACTTGTTATGTCTAGGGCAAAGTGACCACCACAAACCCCATCGTGACAGCTAGGAATTACTCCCATGATTTCGTGAGAGAGAGGGACCTTCCTGAGTATTTGGTCCTTATCCTTACAATACAAACCATCATAGATGAGTCGATACCTTGTGGCCTTCCGCGTCAGCCATTACTTCTGTCCCTTTGTTAAATCTGATGGGCATTCCCTTGTTTCCAAAAAATGCATGATGTCAGGCAAGGCATCACTGCCTTGAAATAGAGGGAGCTTTAGTTTTATTGCTCCAACCACCACTTCCTGTAGTCTTTCACTTGCTAGGGCATCTGCTTCTTGGTTTTGAGCCCTTGGGATATGGTGTATTTGAACTTCTTCAAACTTACCCAACAAGGTTTTTACACCACTTAAGTGAGTCCTTAAACTAGGATTCTTGCATGTCCATGCTCCATTTACTTGCCTTACCAGAAGTAGAGCATCCCCAAATACATTAAGGCGTTGTACACCTTGTGAGACGCACCATTGTAGACCCTTGGTTAGTGTTGCATACTCAGCTTCATTGTTAGAATGTGAATCTAACAATTGGGCCAATGAAAATACCTTTGTCCCTTTGTCATCAAAGACCACTATGCCTGCAGCTGCTTTGTCGGACGCTCGCTTGTAGGCTCCATCAATGTAGAGAGAGTATGCTCCTTCTACCGTTGGTGGTACTAGAGGTAATCGGACTTCTCCTTCCTTAGATTGCTTCTCCTTCCTTTCAAAGACTTGGTAGGTCATGAGTCCCCCCAAACTTGCCCTTGTCGTGCTTTCTACCTGTACCGTGTAGTCAAACTCTTGCAGACAAACTAGCCATTTAGTAATTCTAGCAGACATATCCATGTGTTGTACAACATAGGGAAATATTTCATCCGTGGTTAGAATCACAAACTGCTTAGGCAACAAATATGACCTAAACTTTGTAGTTGCAAATCTAAGAGCTAGGACTAAGTGTTCCACATGGGTGAAACCTTTCTCTCATGTTGTCATCATTCGAATAGAGAAGTAGATTGGCCTCATGAAAGATGTCGTCGTATCCTTTTGGAGTAGCACAGCCCCCAATGAGTCATCACCAACACTTGAGGTGACATAGAATTTTTCATCCCACTTAGGTGGTGAGATAGTTGGCAGAGTGGCTAAGACCTCCTTTACCTTGTTGTAGTGATGTTCACTTTCCTCATCCCAAGTGAAAGTTGATCTTTGAGTGAGTTGTTGCAGTGGTAGAACAAGTTGTGATAGTAGATGTATGAATCTACTTAAGTACCTCACCTTCTGTAGAAAAGAGACTAGTTGACGTGCGGTCGTTGGTGAAGGTAGGGCTATGAGTGCGGACACCTTACTTGGGTCGGCGTTGATACCTCTTGCTGAAATTTCATGGCCTAGTAGAATGACTTTACTCTCCCCAATGTGACATTTATCCACATTTAATTGCCCGCCTAGGCTCTGCAACCTTGCCAAACCTTCTGTTACCTTTTATAAATGTGAAATACGGGAGCTATATATACAAAAATCATCAATGAACACTCTTATGGATGTTCCAAAGAACGGTTGAAAAACATATGTGACATATCTTTGGAATGTGGCAGGTGCATTTGTGAGACCAAATGGCATAACCCTATATGCAAAACAACCCCATGGCATGATAAAAGTGGTTTTTAGCTAATCTTCCAAGGCTATGCGTATTTGAAAGTATCCAGAATAACCATCACAGACGGTATAGCATTCAAAACCCGCTACTTCATTCAGAATTTCATCCAAGAAAGGGAGAGGAAAGTGGTCTCTCTTTGTAGCTGCATTTAGTGGTTTGTAGTCAACACAGACCCTCCACTTACCATTCTTTTTAGGCATCACCACTACGGGTGACACCCATTCTGAGTTTTCTACAGGATAGATGAATCCCTCCTCCAGCAGTTTCCTTACCTCGGCCAAGAGTGCCTTTTCTTGTATGACCCCCAATCGTCGTAGCTTTTGCACAACTTGTTTTACCCCTTCCTTCAGCTTAATATGATGTTCCACCACTGTAATTCCTGTGATTCTTTCATAGTTGTCAATGAACAGGTTAGGAAATCCCATCAACATTTGCAAAAAACTATCTTTCTCCTCAAGTGTTAATTCCGTAGACAACATACCCTTCAACCTACTTCCTCCTAGGCCAGGTGATTTTCTCTCCTCTTCATTTGGTTTCCCTTTTGGTGATGGATCACCAATTGTGCTTACCCTTTGTGGATCCTTCATAATGATACCCATCACATCAATGGAACTGTCACTTTCGTCGATGGATGTGGTCTCCTCCTCAGAATTGGAAGATTCGCTAGTGGTTTCATCTGTCGATGTTTCCAGATTCATTTGCTTCTGCTTGCCAATCCTCATGTCGTAGTAGATTGTCTCCCCTTTCTCACCGGTCATGCGTAGAAGGCCAGTACCCCAGTCCTGTTTTTCTTTCATGGCCATCAACCATGGCCTTCCCAAAATTAGTGGATAGCCCTCCCCTTTAGTAGGCATGACAAAAACATCTACCTCTACCTCAGTGTTGAAAGCGTTGATTTTCACGGCACTTACCACACCCACACACTTTACTTTTGCGTTGTTTGCCATCTTTGCCTTGCATGGAGAAGGCTTGTCAACCTCGAGCCCTAATTGAAGCATCATAGCTTTGCTCATTACACAGATTTGTGCACCTCCATCAATGTAGGTGTTTCCAACCCTCTTTCCTTTTATATTTACGTGGACAATTGGAAGGATGTCATCCATGTTGCATCCCGAAATTGCTCCGGCTACCTTTGTTTTGGAGCGTCTTGTACTTACCATTTTAGACCATTGTCGCCTTACTTTAGGTACAAGATGTAGCAGTTGTGGCCATGTAATCTTCGGTCCTTGCTCTGCCACATCCAATGTTAGATCATAGGGCTTTGAACTTTCCCCTAGCTGGAAGTCGGTGATGCCCAATTTCCGTCGTGGCCTGGATGGCCTCTTGCTAGTTTCTCCTCTCATGCTTCTCTCATCATCTGATTGTGTAGCTTTCCCCTCCTAGCTCTTTTCACAGTCATGGCTTCAAGTGGTTCTAAAAAGGTTACCTTCTCCTTACCCTTGTCCCTCTCCTTTGCTCTGGGTGGATCCACTACTACGGCTTTTCCTTTCTCTTCTAGCCTTATGATGTTTACAGGGCGATCAGGTGGTGGGGCTGGTGGAAGAGGTGGGATGGATGCTTGTAGTGGTGTCTGGGGTGGACGTAGAATTTTTGTTGGTGGGGGTGGTTCTCGGGGTGGGGGTGTTCTTTCTCTAGGGGGTGACAATTGGTTCCTCCTACCGCCTCTATTATAGTTTTGTCGTGGTTTGGGACAGTAGTACATACGGTGACCGTCTTCTCCGCAGTTGTAGCAATGATACTCCCTGTTTTGTCGTCGTGCACTTCCAGGGTCTTGATCTCTTTCTTGACTCCGCCCTTGCTGTATTAAGTGGACAAACAAATTCTGCAGTTGGTCAGTAATATGGGCCAACATATCTTGTTGGTCATCTCTTACCCCAAGAGCCGGTGGTGGTGGTATGGTGGTTGTCGTAGTTGCTGGTCGACGCGATGTTCCTGCTTCTGTTGACTCAGTTTCTTTGGCTTTCATTCGCAGATTCTTGTCCTTAAGGCGAGCAATCTCAACGGCTAACTCGTACGTAGCCGGGAATCTACCTTTCACCTTCTCCTTGAGAAGCGGCCATAAGCCATGCGTGAACCGATATTTTTTTAGGAAATCGGGTGCAGCTTTTCCCCTTGCCAATGACTCAACCCACCGTTCCCACAAATCCACAAATTTGGACTCATAGGTGGCATATTCTAAAAGACCCTCCTGCTTCAAGTCTCTCAACTTGTCCCACAACTTTTCTGAAGTGGTACCTCCCCCAAAGCGCCTCTTAAAAGAGGTTTTTAAGGGTTCCCAGTCATCCTTGGTTGCTTGTGAAAGTGCATTGTACCATGATCTAGCTTCTAGCTTCATGAGATGCTTAAAGATTCTAACCCGGGATTCATCCGTATCTTTGTTGCTCACTACACATGCTACTTCAAAGTCATCTAGGAAGTCTGTTACCAAATCCTCCCCCTTCTTTCCTTTAAATGTTGGAAATGCTACACTTGCCCTTATTACTGAGAGAGAGCTAGAAAGACACACTGCTTAACTTGAAAAAGTTTTTTTATTCTTTACAAGGAGGCGTGTATACCCTCTTATACTAGGACATACATTAAAACTTCAAATGGTACATTGCCTTGTACCAAAGGTAGGACAAATGGTTGATTTGATGCCAGAACCTCAAAAAAATCGCTCCCCACCCAGCATGGTGTCAATGACGTGCTGGTAGTGAGCCTTCAAATCCAGTATTACCTTGATTGAGCGTACACGTGTTGGTATGTGTGATCTGTCTTGAGGTAGGTTGTACTGATTCATGTGAAGCTTAGAGGTGCTTAGTCACTGTCCAAGCTTGTGGGAGAGGGTGGTGTTGTTTCTTGAAACAAACTCAGTAGATCCCTAGTTTCTCTAGTGAGAGTGTGAGCCAATGATTCCGTTATCTGTGCTGCAACATCAGGTGCGACTTGAAAACTGACTGTGATAATTACCTCGGTGACTTGAGTTACCCGATTCTCAAAGTAGAATAGTGTTGATTCTCAATTGTGCAGAGCTCCTTCCATTTTGATGTTGTGGGTTGGTTGTAGGTTGCGGACATGGTTTCGACCTTCTCCTTCTTCTTCTTGGCACTTGGCCTATGTATATCCACTGGGTTTGGCGTGCTGGTTGACTCTCCCACTGCAAATCGATTACCGTTACGCCTAGTACTCGAGCTTCGATGGAGATGCGGAGTTCGTCTAGTTGTGCTTGGAGATCTTCTTCTTCTATCATCCAATTAGAAAATCCTCCTAGACATTCATCCATTCACAATAGTTTAAAGGTTTCAGTCTTGTAAACTGAAGGGTTTCATGAAAAGATCCTCAGTGGGGGCACCAAATGACGGGAGCAAAGCAAACCCCAAACCCCGACGGCCTCTAAAATATCGGGGACCGAATGGCGCGCCTCGAGCCTGTCATGGTAAAGCAAACAAGGGGCACCACCTAACTTCAGCGGCTAGGATGCAAACAACACACCACCATAACAAAGTTTTCATCCAAGAGAGATGGATGCTTGGGAATGAGATCAAGTGAGAGAGAGAGGGTGAGGGAGGGGTATAGCGGCTTAGTACTTAGGCACCACAAAAGGATGGCGAATCCGCACACCCTTCACACATACACAAGCTCACTCCAAACACAAAACTAGGTGGCAATTCCGCGCACCTCACACGGGCAAAACATTGCAAGAAAACATACTGACAAAACCTCAAGCTCTATTTAGAGAATAAGGCGATGAAATGGGGAGCATAGGGTAGGGGAATGAGAAGGGAGAGCGTGGTAGAGCACATGGCGGATAGGTGGGAGTTGATGGCGAAGACTCGCACGAGGGTTATGTCCATCATCCTTCATTTAGTTTCCCTTCATCTTCCATAGCCCAAGGGTGTAGAGGTCATGCTCAAGACGAGCATGGTGATTGCGGTGATGGTGATGGTGTGGGTGTGTGTGTGTGCACTAGGCACACACAGTGCATAGTGTACTCTTTGGTGATGGTGTGTGTCTTTTGTGTGATGGTGACCCCTCTTTATATAGGGGAGGAGGGGGGGAGAAATTCTAGAATTTAGAAATGAAGAAATCATTATATACATAGGCCATGTGACTATGGGCCCCACTTGTCTGGCTGTGTGTATATGTGCCAGAACAGCAGTCTCATGAGAGAGAGACTAAAAGAGAGAGATGGGTTGATGAAAAAAAGTGAGAGGTGACATGGAGAATAAAGTAATTACAAGAGGGGAGAGAGGGGAGTGTGTTGAGAGGTGAATCTGTGTGCAGATGTGTGTGAACACAAGAAAAATCAGGTAACCATCGGGTGGGGATGGGTCTGTGGGCACCTTTTTCAGTGAAACTGAGTGTGTGTGAGTGTGGGGGAGGTTATTTAGCTACAAGACAAGAGACATGGCGTCCTTTAGAGAGAGAGGGGGGTATTTGGGTCATGGGATATGATAGGAGAGAGAAAGAGGGGGTGGGGTATACTATTTTGGAAGATAGGGTAAGTTGCATGTGAGTTAGGGTGCATTATTGGTGAGTTATAATGCATTATTGGTGAGAGGTGGGGTAGCTTGAGGGGAGAGAGAAAGGAGAAAGGACAAGGGGAAGAGAGAGGGGGTTGACCTTTTGAGTGGAGGAGAGGAAAAGGGACACCCGGCGGGGCAACAGTGAAGAAAAAGGAGGCAAGGTGGGGATGGGCTACCCCGCAAGCATGAGGTGGCCTATTTTACCTTTCTTATATATTTACATAATCATACTTTATTTTTTTTCTTACTTTTTCCAATGCCTTTTAGCACTCCCTCCCTAAGAGGGGGTTTTCATGGGGTGGGGACGAGAGAAGAGGGGTATGGGAGCTTGGCTTGTGAAAATCCCCCATCAGCAGCTGTGGCCATATAATCTTTGCTCCTTGCTCCGCTAGACCCAATGTTAGATCATAAGGCCTAAAACTCTCTCGTGACTGAAAATTGGTGATGCCTATTTTCCATCGTGGCCTTGACGGCCTCTTGCTAGTCTCTCCTTTCATGCTTCTCTCATCATCAGATTGTGTAGTTTTCTCCATTCTAGATCTATTTATAGTCATGGATTCAAATGGTTCTACAAAGGTTACCTTCTCCTTACACTTATCTCTTTCATTTACCCTCGGTGGATCCACTACTACGACCTTTCCTTTCTCTTATAACCTTATGATGTTTACAAGGCGATCAGGTGGTGGTGACGGTGGAAGAGGTGGAATGGGTGCTTGTGGTGGTGCTTGGGGTGGATGTAGAATTTGTGTTGGTGGGCCTTGTGCTTGGGGTGGAGGTGTTCTCTCTCTAGGGGGTGACAATTGGTTTCTTCTACGTCCTCTCAGTTATAGTTTTGTCACAGTTTGGGGTAGTAGTACACACCATGGCCATCTTCACCACAGTTGTAGCACTGATACTCCCTCTTTTGTCATCGTACTCTCACCGGGTCTTGATCTCTTTTCTGCTTCCTTCATTGTTGTATCAAGTGGACATATAAATTATGTAGCTAGTCAATAATGTGGTCCAACATATCGTGTTGGTCATTTCTTACCCTAGGAGCCGGTGGGGGTGGAGGAATGGTGTTTGTCATGGTTGTTGGTCAACGCAATGTTCCTGCTTCTCTTGACTTGATTTCTTTGGCTTTCATCCGCAACTTCTTGTCCTTAAGGCAAGTAATCTCCATGGCTAGCTCATACGTAGCCGAGAATCTACCCTTCACCTTCTCTTTGAGCAACGGCCACAAGCCATGCATGAAACGGTCCTTTTTGAGAAAATTGGGTGCAGCTTCCCCTCTTGCCAGTGACTCAAACCATCGTTCCCACAAATCCACAAACTTGGACTTATAGGTGGCATACTCTAAAAGACCCTCCTGCTTGAAGTCTCTCAACTTGTCCCACAACTTCTCTAAAGTGGTACCTCTCCCAAAGCGCCTCTTAAAAGCAGTTTTTAAGGGCTCCCAATCATCCTTAGTTGCTTGTGGAAGTGCATTGTACCATGACCTAGCTTCTAGCTTCATGAGATGCTTAAAGAGTCTAACCCGGGATTCATCTCTATCTTTGTTGCTTACTACACATGCTACTTCAAAGTCATCTAAGAAATCTGTCACCAAATACTATCCCTTCTTTCCTTTAAATGTTGGAAATGCTACAGTTTCCATGATTACTGAGAGAGAGAGAGAGAGCTAGAAAGATACATTGTTTAGTAAGAAGTCAAAAGATTTTTTGTTTCCTTTACAAGGAGGCATGTATACCTTTTTTATACTAGAACATAGATTAAAATCTCAAACGATACATTGCCTTGTATCAAAGGTAGGCCAAATGGCTGATCTGATGCAAGAACCTTAGAGAAGCGCTCCCCCCCCAGCATGGTGTCGATGACATGCTAGTAGTGAGCCTTCCAATCCAGTATTCCCTTGATTGAGCGTCCTCGTATCGGAATGTGTGATCTACCTTGAGGTAGGTTGTACTCATTCATGTGAAGTTTAGAGGTGCTCAGTCATTGTCCAACTTGTGGGAGAGGGTGGTGTCCTTTCCTGGAACAGGCTTAGTAGATCCCTAGTCTCTCTACTGAGAGCGTGAGCATGAGCTTCTGTTATATGTGTTGCAGCATCAGGTGCAACTTGGAAACTAATTGTGATAATGACCCTGGTGACTTGAGTTACGCGATTCTCAAAGAAGAATAGTGTTGACTCTCTACTGTGAGCTTCCTCCATCTTGTTGTTGCGGGTTGGTCGTAGGTTGCGGACATGTTCACAACTTCCTCCATCTTCTCCTTAGCACACGGCCTATGTATATCCACTGAGTTTGACGTGTTGGTTGACTTTTCCACTGCAAATCTATTACCATTACGCCTGGCACTCGAGCATCGATGGAGATGCAAAGTTCGTCTAGTTGTACTTGGGGCTCTTCTTCTTCTCTTGTCCTGTTAGCAAACCCTGCTAACCATTCATCCATCCACAAAATTTTAGGGTTTACAGTCTTGTAAACTGAAGGGTTACATGAAAGGATACTCTATGGGGGCGCCAAGAAAATGATAGCCGGAAATGACATGCCATATGGCGTGACCTCTACACCAGACATAGCCTAAATATCCCTAAGCATCATCTCAAGGTAGGAGTTAATCCTATAGCTATAGAGGGGCACCACCTAGCATAAGTGCCGCTAGGACACATACAAAGATGACCTAGGGTAGAAAAAGTGAGATGCCATCAAGGTAACCAACATGAAATGATGAAGTACCAAAGATCCGGATACAACAAAAAAAATCGTAGTCAATAGTCAGGAAAGTGTGTACAAGAGAGGTATGGGACAAGGTAGGAATGGCGCATGACTGATTGGTGATGACGCACGTGATGAAGGAAAGGAAAAGTGATATACAATAAATGAATCATCCCACGGATATGGGGAAAACAAAGCTAAGGAGAAGAGAATGGACTCAAAGATCATGACATCATTGCACACTTTTATTGATGATGATAATACTTAGAAACGGTGGTCTTGGCTGTTACCAACCTTGCTCTTGGCATCAGGGATACATGATGGAGTGCGAGCGCCATATGGTACATGGAGAACTTTGAAGTTAGCAGGGTTGGCACGTTAGCGGGAGCTTAGTTGAGGGAAACATCAAGATGATGCAACCATCGATGACATAAATCACCAGCATTGAGAGTGGCCTGTGGTAGCATGGTGTCAGGGCATTCAATCCTAGCGTGCTCATGTTTCCTTGCGGGGTGATAGTGAGTACCTTATGTGCATGGGGTAGTCAAGACTAGTAATTCAACCACGGTGTAGGTGGAGATTGGTGATGATGGTGATGTTGCTAATGCTAAAATGCCCATGCTTGCAACAAAGAATGATACCATGAGCTCCCTAGCTTGGGAGGTGCATTATGTGCTTAGTGGTGCCTCTAGTGTGTTCTCTACTTGTGTCCCTCTCCCCTTTTGTGCTTAACGGAGGCCTCTTTATATAGGCTTGAGAGGTGGTCCTTACCTAATGGTCCTTGCAAATATCTGTTGGTCACTGTAGAGAGTCTAGATGCCTCTCTAGTGAGAAAGATAGAGAAGGAGAGAAGGTAGAGATAGAGAGAACGGAGGTAAGCGCGGGGTGGGAAGTTTTTTTACAATCCACTAGCCACGGGCGAGGCTATTAGATAAGATTGGAGATCGGGGTATTTACAATGGGTTTTGCTGATGGTTGAGGTCGCTAGTGAGGTTAATACTGCTAGAATTGGTCGTTTGTTGTGTGATGCCGAGCTGCTACGTGTCACTTCCTTTCGGGACTGGCTGGGGCATGCCTTCGGTGTCACTCCTTATTCCGATGTCGCCTTCTTGTGCTTTTGGTTGTCTTCCTCTTTTGTTGATGGCGTGGTGTGCATTGCTTTTGCTACTTTTTGTGTGTACATATATGTGTGTAGTGTACGTTTTGAATGGGTGTGTGCGAGTGTATATGGCATATAAGTGTGGGGGAATTTCAAACTCCGAACAAATTTTTTTGAGAAATCATAAAACCGAGCAGATCCAAACATGATTGATATTTTAAAAAATTATAAAAGGCATTTGCATAGCAAAAGGCATACAATAGTTTAGCTTTTAAAAACCAACAAGGAAGCTCAAGGCTATTGAATTTCCGTGCAGTGCACATCGGTTACTACCATTCATATCATTAGTAGGTGCTGTGTATGGTTGTCTTCGAGAGCTTTGCTTGCTGCCAATTCAAGGTTTTTTTTTTTAAATTTGGAGGTTGCCAACATGTTCTCTCTCTCTCTCTCTCTCTCTCTCTCTCTCTCTCTCTCTCTCTCTCTCTCTCTCTCTCTCTCTCTCTCTCTCTCTCTCTCTCTCTCTCTCTCTCTCTCTCTCTCTCTCGCTCCCCCTCCCAATTCAAGGTCGCTACCATACCAACACTCTCTATCTTTCTCTCTTTGAAAAAAGAATCTCTTGAGTAGTCTTATGTTTACAAGTGTTTACAAGTATGTTGGGAAATGTTTACAAGTATGGATGCACCAAGACAAATCTAGTACACAGACCAAGATGGGAGAGATACATATATTCAAATACTTATTTTGGTATGCTCATAACATCATCCGCATAAATATCTTCATCATCATATCCATTTGCAATTTTTGAATCGTGCACTGAAATGGTGAAACCCCTATTACAGGGCACAATGGAGTAGAGAGTGTATCCTCTCTCAATGTGGTGCTTGGGTGGTATACTTGTGTTTGTAGATAAGTATCTTCACCATCTTGTAGATACTCCATGCAGTGCCACAGAGAACAACGACGCCTGCCGTCTTTGCTTCCACTCCGTTTTTATTCCCATTCCCTCTTGGCCTAGTTGACTACATGCTCTTGGGTCTCTTTTATGCAGCAGACAGTATACAACCCCACAAGCACAAGTAGCAATCGACTGTAGTTGCAAGTTCCCCCCCCCATGCCCTCTCTCTCTCTCCAAAAAGTTTAAAAAGGAAAATTTACAAAACACCCCTCTTTTTTATGGAAATTCCCAAAATACCCTTGAAATTTTAAAAATACCCAAATTACCATTGTATCTATTTTGGTTCGATTGCTCAAGATTTTCTAATATTTATTTCTTTTCTAGAATCCAAATCCGTGTTGAATTTAATGAAGCAATTCATCTCCGAAGCCTACATAATCAACTCCAATTCCAGTTTTAACATCTTGTATTGATAGACAATCAGTCTGCTTTTGAAAAGCTACTAATTTTTATAGCTTTGGAGAAATTTAATATCACAACTCCCTGGTACTTTGGAAAATTTAGGGAATTTATGACAAAATGTTGGGAATATTTGGGGGATTTTTTGAAATTTGAAGGGTATTTTGGGAATTTCAACAAATTAAAGGGGTATTTTGGTAATTTCCGCATTTAGAAAAACCTCTATAAATAGTCTGCGCCGGCGCGGACTATTTCAAGAGGCTTTTTGTTTTTAAAAAATGGACATTTTTGGATTGCTCCAAGTTTGGTCTACAAATGTCATCTTTTGGTTTACTCCACCATGCACACGTGTCTAGTCTGCAAATGCTCTCTGTCGTTTGTGAGATTGGAGTTTTATCTCGCTCATTTGATGTTGGAAGCTATGTTAGAACCCTCTCTCTCAACTCTCTTTTTCTAGCAAAAACTTTTAAAAAAGCTGTTGGAAACAGTCGGCACCAGGCCATTTCCAACAGTTTTTTTAAAAGTTTTTACTAGAGAAAGAGACTTGAGAGAGAGGCGGGAGCACTTTCTCATATATATACACAATCGTGTACGCCGTTCCCTGTTTTTTTTTTAATCAGCAGGCTAATGCCACATCAGTGACCAGATTAACTCTTAGTTGAGATGACTTGGCGGCCAATCTCATTCTATGTTGCAACTGAGTTGATAAAATTTTTTAAAAACCTACTGCAACCAGTCCGCGCCGGCGTGGACTGGTTGCAGTAGGTTTTTGTTAAACTTTTTGGGGGGGATAGAGAGGCTGGAATAAGACAGAACGGAGGGGAAAGATGCTTGCATGGCAAGGCTTCATTGGGTCAAAGATCTCCTGATACCCCCTTGGAAGGCTCGACACATATGTGACTAGATAAACTCAACTAAGCGGCCAATCTCATTCTATGTTGCATCTGAGTTGAGAAAAGTAAAAAAAAAACCACTGCAACCAGTTCGCATCGGCGCGGACTAGTTGTAGTATATTTTAAAAAAAACTTTTTGGGGGGGATAGAGAGGCTGGAATTAGACAAAACGGAGGGGCGAGATTCTTTCATGGCATGGTTCATTGGGTCAAAGGTCTCCGGACCCGCCATGAGATTAGGTGACACCCTCAGAAGGCTCGAATTTGTCAGCATGAGCGCAAGCCGGGAGATTTGAGTAGATCTTCCATGCACGTTTTTTTTGCAGCTCTCGCTCACTACTGTTGGCTCATATGAACACGGAGGGTGGAAGATCCTTAGAGAGAGACGCGCTCCTATCTGAACCCAGCCACAGAGAGAGAGAGTGAGTGAGAGAGACGTTTCTCAACTCGGTTTCAACCAGTGTTCGGGAAAAATGATCTTTTCAAACATAAAAATTATTTTTCTTGAATTTGTTAAGAGGAAATTTTAGAAAATATGTCTTTTTTTTGGGTTTTTACACTATTTAGGGGTTCGATTCTCCTTTTTCCCTTGCCCTCAACCGGCATTTTTGAAATTGAAAACAACACGATATTAAGCTGAGACATAGTTTTTTGAACATGGATTCAATTACAAGAACCGCGTGGCCCAGGCAGGTGAGAGAGAGAGAGAGAGAGAGAGAGAGAGAAAGAGAGAGAGAGAGAGAGAGAGAGAGAGAGAGAGAGAGAGAGAGAGAGAGAGAGTACTATTTCTAACTTGAGACATCAATTTTCAGCAAAAAAAAAAGAGTACCTTTACAAACAAAGGTTTGAAAAACTGAACCTTTTTGGGAGCCATGAGATCTTCTCTAAAACATAGTCAAATTCCTTGTCTCTCGGAAAGGAAGAAAAGGTTGATTCACACTAGAGTTACTGTACTTTTGTACGGAAATCCATCACTTTAGGTGCTTTTAATATCACCAAAACCCTTTAACAAGAATATCCTTGATGCTGAAGTGTGTCATTTGAACTCCCTTAATCTACACAGATAGATAAGCACTCACTATCCATTATTAATCTAGATAGCACTAAGAAATTTTAGTGCAATTTTGTTTAGTTGTATGTATGTGCATGTGCTATGTGTGTGCCTGTGTGCATATCTACAGCAATGTACATGTGTGTGTGTGTGTGTATCATCAACAATGCAAGCTCACTAACTTCACGCTGGGTTTTTTGTTTTTGAAATATGAGGCACCTACAATCAAGTTTAGCTATTGGTAGATTCAAATACATAGTATTACCAAATGAACTTCGGTATAGCTGATGAGGAGGTGAGGAATATTTCACATAGGTTTTTGTCTGTGATAATTTGCATGTTCACATGCGCGCATGCACACACACACACACGTAGAGAGAGAGAGAGAGAGGAGAGAGAGAGAGAAGAAGAATAAGAAGAAGAAGACGAGATTTTTAACGTTGTAGGAAAATATCTCAAGCAACCTTAAAGATGGTGACTAGGAGAGTTTCTGAACTCAAGTCCTGTTATTCAAGAGGGAAAAGGTATAGCCAATATACCACACTTGGGTGATTAACGAGAGAGAGAGAGACAGAGAGAGAGAGAGACTGTTTTATGCGACAAAGAATACATTTTCATTAGTTGCCTTGGACCTCTACAACCCACACTTTAGTTGCCCATGTTTTTGCGTCTTGATTATCAAATTCATTGAGAGCTACTCATTCTTCTGGGAGACCATGGAGTGAACTTTTTGATCGATCCTATTTAGCAAAACTAGACTCACTAGTTGGGGAGGCAACTATCTATTTTGCACAAGATTTTGCTCGGTTTTTTGTTTGCTCGAGAATGGTCGCTCGCCGTTTGGAAAGACTCCTAAGTGTGTGTGCATCGGGCAAAAGAGAGAGATTTACTTACATAAAATGAGACTGCATACGTGAGTGTTTTGTAGGTGTGTGTGTGTATGTAGGTATGTTGATAAGTGTGTGTGCATGGGCACAAGAGAGAGGGAAAGATTATTATTATTTTATTTTATTTTATACTAGCTCGGGTTACATAGAAAATGCGGTGTGAGCGGGATGGAAACACACACAACGCCACTATAATGACCCGACACACACTCTTGGGATGATATATACACACACTATGGTGCACCACTCAGCTTATACAACCCACCTGGCTAAGACAGGGAACACACCGGTGGAGTGAGACACACGAGATATATCGCTTGATATTTTACATTGTGCACACAAGCCACCGAATTCTCCATTACCGTGCGTCTTTGTACACCACGGCCAGAGAGACTATCCACTTGCCCACTCCACACCAAGACACACACACACACACACCCAAAAAACGCAGCTCAAAAGAGGAGAATTTTTTATGTTTAGATACAATAGAGCTTGGGCCAACACCAATGGGCAAATAGCTCACACAAAATGGGTAAACTATGCGAGATACAATCACAAATAGGAGCAGAAGCTTCGCTCATAGGAGAAACTTACACAGCCAAGACAACAAAAAAAAAAAGTGAGTAATTTGGAAAAATAGACAGTGCCATCGCATCTGGAACGGCGCTAAACCCTAGTCTACAATGTCAAAGTGCTCAAATCCGACCTCCGATGAGTAAATTACGGCCAAAACAGGCTCCAAAATGAGCAAAAACACACTTGCAGCTATTCCTCCTCTTCTCTCCACTCTTTTTCTGGTCTTCTCTCTGTTTTTTCAATTCCCACACTTATCTTTATTACTTGGTCACCTTTGGCCTTTTAGCTGACCTCAAACGAACCCCGAACAGGCCAAAAACTGACCTCGCAGTGCATAGTTGTCACCTTTTTGCATCATCCGCACACCTGGCACTCAACTTTTTTCCAATAATGCATACCGCAACCACATGAAGTGGTCCGAAAATATGGTCCTCATGATGACCTTTTACATAATTCATCACAAGAAAACACCCCGTTGTGTCCGTACTTATCCACGTGCAAATATTGACCCCATTCGACCTACTGACTCCACTAGATTCCATCTGACGCACCTGCTTACCTCATGTCATTGGCCCGCAGATAGCTTCCTCGAGACGTTTTACGTGCTACCAAATCCTCATTATTGTAGGAAAAACACATTGGTACTGGTGATAGTGAAAATCGATGCCCTATGTACACCTTGTCCTACCTGTACACATGTGAGACCCACGTAACCACCTGGCTCTGGAAAATGGGCAATCCTTTATTTTATCAACCATACATGTGCATGTACATATGCGCAATCACTTGCTCAAAAAAACTCCTGACATAATTTGCCCATCCCCTAGACTGCTAGATCATTCATTATCAGTAGCAACAAAAAGAGGGAGGGATTATTCCTGCTTGTGTGTGTGAGTGTGTGTGTGTGTGTGTGTGTGTGTGTGTGTGTGTGTGTGTGTGAATAATGAAAGAGGGAGGGATTATTCCTGCTTGCGGCTGCCTACGAGCTCTTGGGTCGGTGCCGCCATCAGGATAGGAGAGAGAGCGTGTGGTCAACAAAGGGTTCAGGGAGAGGCTTAGGTGGAAGGTGTGTGTGTGTAAATAATGGTTAATTAGTGGTTAATCCCTCTCTAATCTTGTGTGATTTTCCTCTTTTGCTTGTGTGTGCATGTAGGTTTGATTGGAGTGTGGTGCTCGATAGATCTATGTGTGTGTGGTTGCAATTAGTGTGTTGCATGATAGGATTAGTGTTGTGTGCGTCTTGCAATCGTTAGTGTGTGTGATTGGGTTGATTGGAGGTGAAGGGAAGTGGATGTGGATATTGCCAATCGTTGTGGCTTTGCTCCTCCATAGGCGAAGAAGATCACCTCTTGAGTTAACCATTCATGTTTCCATGATTAGCTCACTAACAATGTGAGTGCTTCCATGCCCTAGCCGGGTAGATCATCCCTCCAAATTGATAATTTTGTTGGTCATTGGGGCTATGCAACGATGGGCCCCCCAAGAGTGGGGTGTAGTTACAGCTTTGAAAAGTGATAAGGAATATTTTATTGGAGCAAGTGTAATTGTCGAACCAGATTGCTTGCATCATCTTGGAGTGATCTCAAGCTATTCAAATCTTGATATTGTTGTATTGCATTGGGTTGCATACATCAAATCCTTGAATCCAGAATTCAAGCATATTGTAGGGAAAGACACTCCAATTGCAGATATGCTCTCTAGGGCAAGGTATGGAGATAAGGAAGATATGATGGATGAGTAGGGATAGATTTCTATACCATATCTCATTCTAAAGGGTGAAAGCATGTTAACATGACATGCTTTTTGCTATCCCGAAGAGTGCTAGTTAGCACAATTTTGACATATGCTAACTAGTACAATAACACGAGCTAGATCTCTAGGATCTATGACGTATGGTATATCAATAGAAACCTCATGAAATAAGGAATCCAAATTTAAAACTCCAACAAGTTTTGATATTATTTGTGAAAAGCTAATCATGTGACAACTCCAATCCAATTTACATGAAACAACCTCAAAAGGGATGGACTCAAAACAATTGCCTTCCCACAACCACTGCATAACTGTCACCAACCAAACCCATGTAATGGCTCTCCCTGATCTAGTATTGTTTCTCACTTTCTCCGGGTGTGTGTGTGTGCGTGCACACTTTGGTTGATTTCTATCAACCCACTCCCTCAACAACCACTAGTGCCCATATTTCTGAGGTTGTTGTCCCATTCTCACTCTCTCTCAAATATTTATCTGAGTCGACCTAAATCATCTAACTCTCTCTCATAGAATTACATCCAGCCACCAATCAATCTCGATCTATCTCTCATACTCGCTCTAAATCTTTCTCAAACTGTCTTTCATGCTTTGTCTCTGTATTTCTCTCTCCATCCTCCTCTCACTCTCTCTCCTCCTCATCTTTTGCATCTGACACCCACACAATAGTTGTTCCCCCCAACTACTTATAGAAGTGGACATTGACGAAGCTCTTCAGTGAGACTGATGCAATACTTTCTCCGACAAACGCCCATTATTGAGCATTCTCAAGCATTGACAATGATTGTGATGATTTTATTTTGACATTTTTAGTCTCTTAGTTTTAGTTTTTAGTCGTTTACTTTAATTCATTTTAATTTTGTACCCAAACACTGGATTAGATCCACAAGCATTGTATCACTTTTGTCTCATCGGTCATTTTGAACTTTTGAAGATGCTTAATATAACACTTATTTCAATTACTCTCTCTCTCAATGAAATTCTACTCGCCATCTCCCCACAAAAACTCACCGAGCGTTTCAACTTGCACCAATCAAATAGCTTTGTTTGGGTTACCTACAAGCATCGTCATCCCATGCACAAAAGTAAATGAAAAGGTGTTCCTCATTAATGCATATATTACAACCCTCTATTCATACTCACATGAAAGACCCGACCAAATGTAGGATTAATAAGATGATGCAACTTTTCATCACTCTCATGGACATCTGAAGAGGTCCACCTTGGAAGTATAGACAATGATCGACACGATGGTGGGACATAGTAGACATGAATCGGCATTTACGCCCGTGTCGTTAGCATTATTTTCTTTGTCTTAAACTATCCAATCTCGCATGAGCTCTTGATCTTAACATGGTCAATAATGATCCCGCTTATGCCTGAGATGCTAAACATAAAGAGAATAATTGGAATTCTCAAATCTAAATGTGATCAAAGTTATGGCAAGGATCTTATGGGTTGAACTAAATTGGAATGTCAAAATTTCTACACATGTTAGAGCTCCTATGTGTGCAGAGAGCATGACTCTCTGGTCCACACCTTGTTATGGAAACTTATGGTTATTAACACATGTATTAGAGTGCCTACACCTTGTGAGCCAAGACTCTCCACTTTGCAATAATGTTATGGAAATTTATGGATGTTTATACATGTGTACTAGAGTGCCTACGCCTGGTAAGACACGACTCTCCGTGGTTATATTATGTGTAAAATTGGCCCACCACATTTGGTATGGATTGATATGAAAGGACATGATGAACTGGTATGGAAAGATGGAAGGGTGACAGATGGTGGTCTACTTGGGCCAAGAAATCCCAAAATCCGAGCAAACAAAATCGAGCAAACCATAAACTGAGCAAAACCTGCGATGTTTTGTGACATCCTTGTGCAACAAATTTCTTATATACATATTTGAGTTTTTCTGGTTGGAAACAATCCCTTCATAGTTCCTTAACCTTAGAAATTTCTTTTTCAATTATTCAACCACTCACATCAACAATGAATTCGACAAAAAAGATGTATTGCACCTACAATTCAAAAAAGTGTACATTGTTCAATAATACTTCTGATCAAGAGTGCTTGGCACAAAATTTAACGCCCATAACCATATATCACAAAAACACTACTTCACCAAACCATTGCAAGGTACACAAGCCTTCAAGGCTGCATCTTCACCCGTGTACCTCCAAGTACTTGAACTAACTCTATTTTTGTTGGAGCAGTCTGATGCATGAACTCATGATCATGAGGGTCAAGGCCAAGGACTTGCAAAAATATGAAAAAAATGTGCTTACAGAAAATCCTCGCAAGTACATCTAGGAAAATATGACATTGTCACAAAGTATGTCACTCCCTTTGCACTTGACCTCGTCGTCTTAACATAGAAAATATGTATTTCATTGCAAACCACAATGACCTCTCGCATCAACTCTGGTGCCATGGTTCTACCCACTTCAATCTCGCCATGAAATTCCTTTGTTGATCATGATCTCCACTTCACAATCTTGCCATCTCTAAATTTGGGACGGATGCCGATAGCAACTCTTTGGTTCAATGGAATTGTTTCATGAATTCTTGTTGCAAAGTACTCCTCCTTGAAAAACAAAACCATTGGCTTGCAATTGAGCTACCTCTTGAGGTTCAAAAATTGTGCCCTTTGCGACCACCCAAACACCGAGAGTTGGACCTCGTGTCCCTTCAACTATGTTGTGAACCTTCCAAGTGTGCATGTTACTGAATTTACGAAACCAAATGAACGAGACCTCTTGGGTTTGAACCAAATTGTGGATATTTCCTGCGACCCCAGAAGCAAGGACCTAGCACCCCATTTTTGAAATCCATAGAACAATCATTAACAAACCTCCCACAACAATCTCCATCTTTTGACACCACACCAAAACAACTCATTTGTTCTTCTTATTGGCCAAATTGACTTTGCTGCAGTTACCTCTATATATGGGACATTCCTTGAAGGATCTTTTATGTGTTGGAGCCCACCAATTGAAGTTGTCACTGTAACATATTATGGTCGGTGGCTGTCCTCCTCCAAAAAAATATTTGCATCAACAAAAGTTGGCCTCTTTCTTCTAATGCTCTTTCCTTGGAGTATAGTTCTATTCATTTTACTATTGACACCCATTTCATGCATTGAAGAGTGTGCTAGTTTCTTTCCTAATAGTGTTGCACTAGATGAAGGTCGATTCATGAATCAATCTGCCAAGTCTTTAATGCTGGGACCGGTGGAGCTACCAATACCTTTTATAGTGGGCATTATATTTCACACTTTGAAACACAGATAAAGCCATATCTTCACATGCTGCTTTATACAAACTTATGTGGCCCTTGTAACCAACAGATACATGCATACTAGCATGTTTTGATTCAAACAAGTTTGTGTTAGGGACAAAGATACCATCAGCATCTTGCGATACAAATCTTTCCCCTCAATGAGGGACCCGTACATCCCACCAAGCCAACCATGTCTCCAATGAAGGAACGTGCCCTTCAATGGCCATTTCTATTTTCAAAAATCTCCTAAGCTCTCCCTTACAATTCTCAGCCACATTCTCTGTTGGTGTAGTTCTCCATTTGCATCACAAAATATTGTGCTCCTCTTGAAATGCTGGATGGATGCACTTGCTAGTATGGTGAACCATACTTTGCTCCCAATGGAGCAAACATGTTTTCTCTTCATTTGGAATATATTTCTTTTCTCCTCTAAAATAAACCATACACACAACAATCCAATCGGCACTTGCTTCATCTACCATGAATCCTCTCAACTCTGGTTTATCAAAACCTTGTTGCTTAATCACATTATTTAGCATCTTCCACAATTTAATATGAGCATATTTATTTTCCATAGTAAACTCAACAGTTGCAATGGTGAGAAGCTCTCGTACGTAAGGGTCATAGACATGTGCTGACATAGTCAGCCATCCTTGAACACAATGGACATAGTCAAAGTGCACCCACATTTTCTCTAAATTACCTCCAAGGTGCATCCAATTCACTAAATCAACTCCACTGCCAGGTCCTTTAATTGACATTTTAAATACATGGGGATGCACCTTATCAACCAACTGGCCTAGAAGAGGATACTATGGATAAAATGATATCTGCAAATTTTGCTTTTAAGGTCAAGTACTACCTCAAGGCCCTCTGTAGTGATATTCTTTGATCTTTTTTCACACTCCAAACTTCTCTCTACTCTCATTTTATTTGGAAGGGGAGTCATATTGTCCAGAAATTCAACAAACTCCAAATATTCAATTACACGTCTTGTCGTTGCACTTGCTCCAATAAGCTTTTCCATGATAATATCATGAGTAGTGGCTTGCTCCAACTGTTTGGCAGTCACAAAGGATCTCGAATTTCAAGATCAAGCAACATTTCATCATGATGTGACTCTCAACCATCCTACTCCTCCCCTCTGCAGATGGATGATTATGTTCTCCAAGATGCAAAGCACACCTAGTACAATGGTGCTTATCTCTTGGAAAACGATAGAAAATAATTGCAGGATATGTAGAGACAAATTTTGGCAGTTGTCCACAGTGAGTGCATGTCAGTGTGCCATACTGAGAGAAGACCAATCCTTTAGGGCATGATTTAACAAGCTGACCTCTCCACTGAGACTCATCAATTGGACATAATTGAATCAATGCAAATAAAATGGACAATCAATGTTAATGCACGCAAATGATCAAATTGGTGCAGGCATCGGCAAAGTTGCTCAAAACAAGAGAGACAACAATGGAGATCATTTAAATGATGATGACAATGTAGATCACTCAAAGATCAATGCAAGTGTGATTGCCATGATTAAGTGCATGCTACCGCAAAGCAATTTACATATTGCACTCCATCAAGCCAAGAAGGTGGTCCAGACTTAAGAGCTCCAAGCTAAATATGATGGCTATATTGCATATGAGTGGTATGAAGCAAAGACATGATAGCCACATGTGTACAGAGTACAACGCTTATAGTAGTGATAGTTTTAATGGTGTTCACTTTTAAAATCTACCTTGTAGAACTGGTGCAGCTCATGATCAAGCACAAAAGTTTTCGCACCATCATTTGATATTGTAGCCTCCAGTTTTATTTGTGGTCCAGATAATGTTAACAGTCAAAGATAGAAATTGGCATCACCATTCATCAAAATGCTCTTGCACAGAAGCAACTGCTAGTGAATAAAATCTACTTTCAAACATTAGCACTACCTTATGTCCACATCGTGGCCCAAAGACTATAACGCATCTCCCCATGGGTTAACAATGTGATAAGCAAAATTTTAGAAATATTGATACAAATGACAAGGAAGTAGTGGTAGTGTATAGATTGCTACAATAGATTGAATCAAAGTTTTAGATTTATTTTGATTTTTTAAACTTGAAATTATAGTCATACCTACAACCCGCCTGAGGAGATTCACATGTTCATGTACCTATACTTGCCAATCATGCCTTTTTTTTTAGAAGAATGATTCTCACTATATAATTTTGTTACAAAGTGAGATCAAATCTTTATAAAAAAAAATCTTGCTTTGTCCAAACAAAAACGTGCCCTGTCATTATTGTAAAATAATGGAAATTTTCACCTATCCTCCTGAAACCCAAACCCAATCATTTGCCCTGCATTTCTTCTGTGCAAATCTCCAGAAGAAACTTTTGATTCCCCCAATTCATTGAACATATTTCTTCTCAGGAAAAATTATTCTACTCATGCATCCTTCCTAGCCCTGTGTTTGTTCTTTGAGGATTGCATTGGTACAAGCCTTCTATTCTTGCCTTGTCTCAAACTCACAAGCTTCTACGGTTTGCAGTCCAGCAAGAGCTCGCATGTCTCTAACAGCATCATTTAAGGTTCTTCATGGGAAGGCCCCAGGAGTCATCATCTGCGCGGAGACCTCCTCCTAAATACTTTCTGTGGGACGGGTGTCTAACCTCACTCCTATCTTATTGCAGACGTAGCGAAAACCACGAATAAATTGTCAATTCATGGGATGAAGCTGAATCGACTAGTGTATAGAGGATACAAGAGGTTGTCAATATCTTGGAAAACAACAAACAACTCGCATCTGACTCAAGCTACACTCAAATGATTTGAATCACCAAAAGCTAGTCGCTCATCGACAAACAAATCACATCCGTTACAGCATCAAATGACATCCAAACGATAGGAAACTTCTAGGACAAGTATATAAGACCTAAGCACAAATGCTTATGGTCTCAAATCCCACTTTAGGTCAAGTGCAAAAATTGCGATTATTAATAGCAGTGGATTTTTTACCTAGTCGTTTTTGACCCAGAATGCATCTAAATGCTTAGCAATGATACTCCAATATCTACCTGTGCTTATTTACTCATTTTGAAGTCTAAACTCCTACTTATAATGAGATTAGGTAGGCCACGGGCCGCCGGTGATGCCAAAAGCTACGAAATACTGTGAATTGCTTACATCAAGGCGTAGAGCTCTTACCTGCGGTTGCAATGCAATAGACGTGACTGCAATGTGACAACCGGGGTGGGAATAGGAAGCAAGAGAAGGAGAGAAGTGAGTGTGGTTAGCTCACGTTGTGTATTTATTATCCAAAACTTAACAATAACTTACAAAAATTGACTTGTACACCCTACCCAAAGTTTTTGGTGGTTAAAACTAATAATTTGGAAGCTCTAACTAAAGACAAGTTGACAACAATCTGGAATCTTGTAGCCCTAGATCATCAATTACAAAGTATATCCGGAAAATAGGAGTTACAATATTCTCGATTCACCAAAATAATAAGTGTTTTTACAAAGAGAGCTCCAAAAAATGGTCATTGGGTTGGTTAGCTTGTTGCTAACATTCCCCCCCTCCTCGTCTGTGTCGTCCCTTGACACAGCTTTATGGGCTAAAATAATCTTTGGGTTGATGGCTGGCGAGGCGGTCTTTAAGTGCATGAAGTGACTTGTCATACCTGATCTTTCTTTCTTTGTCTGGCACCTGTAAAAATTGCATAGTTAATCTGTTCTTGAGCTCGA
The DNA here is from genome assembly GCF_014529385.1 of Adiantum capillus-veneris. Classification (NCBI taxonomy): domain Eukaryota; kingdom Viridiplantae; phylum Streptophyta; class Polypodiopsida; order Polypodiales; family Pteridaceae; genus Adiantum; species Adiantum capillus-veneris. Next base: position 88,369,750 of record NC_140944.1, read on the forward strand.
TGGCTGAGTTGCCTACGAATCTGACAATCAGGTTGTTGATCACTGGCCCAAAAATCTTCGTTCGCCAAGTGAAAAACCCTTTGTATAATGCTTTTTCAAACGCCAACATATTATGAGATGGAAAGAACATGCAGCGGGCATAGAAGACATAAAGGACTTCTTCGGAAGGTTGGCCGCTTAGGTCGTAGCATAGAACTTTATTTCCCACGAGGAATGACATCCAGGGGGCTCATGCTTTCTCTGGCTCATGGAAAGCTTCAATGCATGTGAGCAGCATTCGACAGATCTTGCATAGTATAGCACATGAGACATCCAGGAGACTTTTGAAGAAATACATGGCGCCCGTTAGGGTTTTCACCATGTATTCCTCCATCGGCGTTCACTTTTCTAGGGCTGTAAATCTTGGATAATTCAGCTATGTAGGCCAAGTCTTCTTTGTCATTGCCTCATGTGCTTGCCATGTCCTCACTCTTCGTGCAAGACAAAAAATTGGATCCTTTTGAAGGGCTGCAGGTGCTCTTGTGAACAGAATCAAGTATCTGGGATTCTTGTTCAACCAGCTCTTTCTCCACTTGGGGTGGACTTCATCTTCACCTTCTACTTGCATGCCTTTATAGAGTCGTTGTAAAAACTATACCTTGATAAGGGGATATGGGAGTGTTTGTTGATGCCATTGTGCATTGATCTGGTTGGGAGTGAGTTGAGTAACATTGACAGAATGAAGAACTCTCAGATCCCAATCCATCGATGCTTTCCACTGCTCATCTGTTTCTTGTGCTACCTGCTCTTTAAGTGCATCTTCCTCAGATTTTGAGAGCTGGACCATTGGCACTTGATCGGCATCTGTTATTGGTATCTGAAAATCTGCTTCTCCACCAAGCTCTTATGCCGACTGTGTTTTTATGTCAGCAAAGGAGACCGAGGGAATGCCAATGTGAGGTTGATCTGAAGTACATGCCTCCTCTGTTGTCTCTTGCTATGCGTATCGTAGTAATTGATTAACTGTCTTGAGCTCGACTATCTCCATGAGAAGATCTTCTTCTCTTTGGACCCACATTAATGGAAGGTCTCTGCGTTGTGATTGCTCTAGCTTTAGCTCGAGCTCCAGATCTTTATTTTTCTTTTCAAGTGCATTATACACTTCATCTGTACCTTTGATCGAGGCAACTACGGGATTTTCTCTAATCTATTGCAAAAAGGTTTCCTGATCGTTGATCCTTTGCTCTGAATATTGTAATGAGGCATTTTCTATGTCTAGCAGTACTACCTGGATATTTTTAACAGACAGAGTTGTAGTCAAGAGTTCGTTAGTAACCTCTGTCAGTTGTTCGCCTTTGGTTTTGCAGGCATTTGTTAACTTCGTGAGAAGTTCGCCTAGCTCTTCCATCTCTTTTTGCTGCTCATCCCTTGCTAGCTGGTGTTATTCAGCTTCAGCTTTCAGATCTTGGACTTGCTTTTACAGATTGGTGATGACATTTACTATGTATTCTAACTCTCCTTGGAGAGCGTCGATCACCATCTCCAACTCTTTAGCCTTTGTGCTGCGGCTAAGTGCTGCTGATCGCAGTTTTTTGGTCACGTCCTACATCAGCTTAGCATATTCATTAACTTGCAGGATCACCTCAGTTTTTTTCTGCCAATCTTCATTTCGGCAGTCTCTTGCGATTCTTTTGGTGGGAAGCCGGCGGTGTCAATAAGTGCACATTGCGACTAGGAAAGCGTCGGGCCTCTGACTGTGAGGATTCGTAGCAAAATCAAGCAAGGCGTAGATGGTTTGAAGCTAAAAACACACTAAAAAGGAACAAAATTCCAGCCATGAAAATTCCACTTTGAAAAAGAACCAATACTAACTCAAAAATCGTGTGTGTGTGAAGATTAGGTGTAGCCTCGCTCCCAATTGCACAGATGCAGTGCTCATTCGACCTGTTAAAAACCTTAAATTTACGCTTTGATTCTTCATTGTGACCATTTCATGGAAGCTTCAGTACTTCATTGGAGAAGCCCAAGTAGTTATTTGAGGAGGGGAAACCATAATTGGAGGCCTCACAACCTCAACCATGTAGTGGAAGAAGCACGGGACTCCACTAGCACCCTGTAAAGGAATGGTTGTATCTCCTTGCTCATATGCCCAAATGAGCTCATTATTGGCTCTAAAGCTTCCCACACAACTTGAGAAACAACTCCAGCATCATTGATGTGGAATTTGAAGCTATTTTTAGTCTATTTTTGACCATTTTAAGGCCATTTTTAGCCCAAAAATGTCACTTTTTGTCTGTAAAAAACCCAAACGGGGTGGGAAAAATCCCTAAAATTGTGAAAAAATACCATTGGGCTCAAATTTCATGTCGAACATCATTTTACCTCTTGGAAAGTACTTTGGACACGTCTTTTACACCAGCACACGAAACTTGCTATTTTTGGTCGAGATTGCCCGCATTGAACTTTCTAAGCAAAATGAGCGTGCCACTTCGATACACTTGACATTTGTACATTTCTAAAGAAAAATAGGCATATAATTTTGTAAATAAGCATTCCATAGTGCCACATTAGTGCATCATCTGCCCAATAAGGTATGTACACGGGTGTAGCCGTGGCATCTATTTTCGCATATATCACATTATGTACATTATAGCTTTTGGTCCCACACATCATAAACATTAAGAGTGAGGTAGATATTTTAATTTCACATTATGAACGTGCCATGGAACGACCTCCACCCCCTCTAAACCTGCATATCCTCCGGCATGTGCGACATATATCTTTTGCAGGTTCAGTCTTCATTTAAGTCCACATACATGTCGATTTCATCATTGCTTTCAACAAAATCTAACGCATCATCCTCTTGTTCTTCATCCACATCCATACCATTTTCATCAGAGCCTTCATGCTCACCTTCTTGTGAATCAAAGGGGTCTGTATCACCTCTTCTTTTGAATAACTTGATTCTTTTCCCTGCGATGGGAATCTTAATTTTTGTCCCATCTAATTCATGCAAGGTATAAGTTGCATTCTCATGTACATGCTAAACCACATAAGGACCAAACCATCTCTTTGAGAGCTTTCTTATTGTTGAATGTTTGTTGTCAAGACTGTTGTCATACACCAACACCCAATCACCTTCCTCAATAGCTTTAGGTCTGAGCGTATGCCTCTTATCAAATCTGTCCTTATTCTTTAACCTTGCATCTTTCAATCGTGCTACTGTAATCTCAATATCTTGGGGCCTTCTTTCTAATTGTTGTATGCGCAAAGCAAGAAGGTATTCCCTACTCATTCCATCTTCCCAAGGTAATATATTCCATGTGGGAATTACATCCTCAATTGGCATTAAAGGTTTCTGACCATACATCAACTCAAAAGGCATATAACCAGTAACTGAGCTATGAATTGTACGATCAGCCCATAAAAGTATAAGTCAATAACCTAGGCCACTCTCCCATTTTACCTTTGCAGGCCTTAGCCAAAGCTTTAATGATAGGAGGATGCCCACGCTTTGATTTACCATTTCCCTCAGGATTATATGAAATAGTGAGAGCAAGTTTAATGCCCCAGCTAGAGAAAAACTCCCTTGCTTGGTCAGCATCCAACTCACCCCTGCTAGCTGTTATTTTCCTAACACAGCCATAATGGCTAATTACATCATCCAAGAGGAACTTACATATCCCTTCTGTGATTTTCGTTCTTAGAGCATGACCTTCAACTTGGTTGGTTAAGTCTTCTGGTGAAAACACTATGTATCTCATTTTCCATAAGCCCAATGGCGTTGTAACCAGATCTACTACCCACTTGTAGTGCATGGCCAATGGGTAAATAGGGTACAACCCATCACGATGAAATACATTTGAATACATTTGAGAGGTCTCACAGGACTCCACAAAGTGATATACATCTTTATACATACCTTTCCACCAATACCTCTCTTTGATTTTAGTAAAGGTGGCTCATACTCCTCTATGTCCAGCATAAAGACTCTCGTGAAACTTATAAGCTTATTTTGAGCGTCCTTATCATTCATGACTCTCATCGGAATTCCATTTCTTTGTTTTGGACGCTTCCATAAGTACCCATATTTTAAAAAGTATCCATAGGACTTTCTCCGTATTATTTTGAACTCTTCATCAGTCCACCCTTCTGGCCTTGTCAAAGTGCTCAAATAGCGTCCAATGAGCAACCAGTCACCTTGATATAGGTCGTATGTAAATGACTCAAGTGCATTTGAGAGGCAAACATGATCACCCTTGGCATGAGAGATACTATAGAACTGTCTGCCTACATCATCACACTCGATAACCATGTCTTCTTCATTTTCATACCTTGGTCTTGAAAGCATATTGCAACTGGATTATCATTCCCTGCAATATGCTTAAATTTTGGATTTCAGGACTTTATGTAGGTAATCCATCTCAACATAGAAATGTCGAGAGTTGAGCAACTTGTGATCATTCCAAGAAGGGGTACACAATCAGTCTCCACTATTACATTTTCTCCTATCAAATACTCTTTGTCCCATTTCAAAGCTGTGACTACTCCCCATAACTCTCTTTTTACATGTGCATAGTTGCATTGACGAGCACTTCGGACTTTTGCTCTAAATCTCACTACATATCGCTTTCCATCATCATTATCTTGCCCGATCGCCCATCCAATTCCTATGGGGCTAGTATCCACTATCACAATTACATATCTTCCACATTCATAGTTTACTTTCCTCAAAGTTGGAGACATAAGCAACATCTTCTTTAATTTCCTCATGGAATATGTATTCATTTCTTCCCATTGAAACTTTTGGTTCTTTCTCAAAAGTTGATACAAAGGTTCTGCCACAGGTGCATAATGTGGAATCCAGATAACATAGAACACACATGCACCCAAGAACCTTCGAACCTCAGTTACATTAATAGATGTATCTGTCATTCTTTGAATTACATCAATCTTTGCAAGACAAGGTTTTCTACCATATGGCCCACAATAAGAACTTCGCTCACACCAAACATTGACTTTTGGCAAGACAAGGTAAGGTTCACCTCTTCTAATCTTAACAAGATCTCATCACAATCATGGATATGGTTTGCCACATACTTGCGACACCCCCTCGAGTCCAGAGACACATCTATATCGCTTACATCACATCCTTTGATTGGCACATCATCAAGGAAAGGCATTGTAGTTTGCGGTATGAAGTCACGTAGGACTTTGTTCATACCATTCATCATATGTGCAACTGAATTAGTTGCCCCATGAGGTAAGGTGCACATTCTTACTAAACCCAAGGGTGTCCTCATGGTAGTCAGGTCCCTGCTTTCCATTGCTAGTTGGAACTGATCATACTCTGAGTACAAATCTCCCCATAGAATATATTGCCCTTCCTGCAAATGGTCTCTGCAAACTCATCCAAAACAAGGCCCTATACCCACATTTCTGATTGTCACCTTATTTATAGGTGCATATCCTGAATAAAGCATAAGAACCATTTTCCTTTGGAGCTATGAACCACCTGTTTGAATATGGAGCAGAAGAAAGATCCAAGATACCCATCTTGATCTTTTCATTAAGCAAATCAATGAGTTTTGGAAAATGAGCCTTTGGAACAGGAATAGGCCTCAAGCTCCAAGGTACATGAGGGATAGTGAAGATCACCACAGGAGTAACAATGGATGGATCAACACAATCTATCTCATAAGGCTCAAATGAAAAATCTTTTTCGTGTTTGGCAAGCATGTCTTCAAAGCATATCTTTTCAGCTTTTGTCAAAATGTCCTCGCAACCAACCTTTAACTCCTTCAAAGAATCCTCTGTGAACTTGTGTCCAATCTTACTTGGGTTACATAGGTTGCAAAGCAGCTTGCTCCATCTTATTTGTGCAATCTTTTGGTAGATGTAATGACACTGGTTTCACTTTCTTTGCCATGGACTTATACTTAGTCTCCACTCGTACATCAACGCCTTGAGCATTTTTGAAATCCTCAATGACCTTGAACATTTCTATTGAGCATACGTTCACAACCTCACTTCCCATATGAAAATTGCAATCCATTAAAGAATCCAAATCTTGCATAGTGTCCACAAATGAACACTCATCAAACACACCTGCAATGCACTCATCATCTTCTAGCAAACCATTATCTTCAAACTCTTTTTTACACTATTTACATGTTGTCGTTCACCCCACTTTAAGTCCTCACACTCTGTAAAAGCAATAGATCCATACTTTGATAATCCTAGAAACCTGTAAGAAATGTTTCCTTTTCATATACATCATGTGAGAACCTTTCTCTTCTTGTACCACTACAATCCCTCTCTACAATGGTACATGGCCAAAACCCCTCATATCCCTGTAGTCCTTGAATTCTTTGTTTGTCTTTGGCAAGGGCTTCTTGTTAAGACTTTCATGGTTCCTTTCATGGTCCACACAAATAGTAAGAAATTGTAATGCACGCTTTCCATCCCTGCTCCTTATTCTTGCATAAGCTGACCCACCATCCATCACTTGGTTTCCATGCGAGTAGCTGTGATGTATGGTTGACAAACGATAAGAGGATATGTAGACATCTCCTGTACAAAGATATTTTGGTCATCTTTCACATCCCGAATAGTCACCTTTACATTTGGACAAGCTCCAAACAGCTCCCCTGATGAGTTGTTTGCTGCACGAATCATCCATCCATGATTTATATCAATTGGCCATTTTCCTTTTTGATATAGAATCTTTAACATGAGGTTAATTTCTCACCCATGATCTATCAACACAATGTATGGCTCTTCCAAGTCTCCCACTTTTACCAGGGTTGACTCAGTAGTTTCTCTTGCCCAGTGACTCTTCAAGTAGTAGCTCTTGTGAGTGGTCTCAACTTCATCTTCATCATCCAAGAACCGAACATGTTTTACTCCTCCCCTAGAATTGTAGCATCCAACAACAGTTTCTTCACCTTGCTCACCATAGACCTGTACACCCTGTGGATTTAAAGTCTCTTCTTCACACTATACGTGGATAGATTCAGTAAGAGACTGTCACTTCCTATTTATGATAGAAATTATTTATTCATGGAATTCTCGCTTTGCTATACCAAGGACATCACCCAAGGTAAATTCCACCTTCCTGTTTATAATCCTCTCTTCCAAAACCTTTTTGAGATCCGTTGTTGCCTCGTATTGGAGTTTGTAGGCCAGACCCTTTGCTTTGGATTCTTGTGCCTACGTTTCTCTTCAACAATGTCCTCATTTTCTAGACATTTGAAAATGCATCCATGCACTGAAAAAGAGTCCAAAGGGTCATTCCAACCTGTTTCAAGCCGAATGCAATCTCCAGCTTCATGTAAAACCTCTGTAGTCATTTTACCCTTCATAGAAGACTCTATAGTTCATGGCCATAGCTCTCCAATACCATTATATTCCTCTTCTCCAACTTTGACTAGTCCTTTTTCTTAATAGGATCCACCTCAACCCATAGGCGGTTGCCTCAACCATTGAGATGGCATGGCTAGTAGCCATGTCCTCAACTAGTTTCTTCATCCCGCCTTTGCCAAACTTTGTTCCCAAGAGCTTACCCGTTTCACTTAAGTGAATTTCTCCATTTTTAAAGAAAACAAGCTCCTTTGTCAAAGCGTCTTTAAAACTTTCATAATCCTCCTTCCATGATCGGTACTATCGCACCATATGCATCTATTTACAAAGCCTTCTCTATTTTGAGGTATTTTCCCTATAGATTGTCCTGATGGTTGTCCCTTTTCTTCTAGCCTTGTAAGCTTTAACTTGAGCTCTTGCATTCCTTTGACAATATCATCTAGTATGGATTTGTCACTCTTTGGAACCACAATCATAGGATTTATAGGACTCTCACGAACACTTGGGGATTGAGTAGGGTTGACTATCATCTTGTCTCTTCGTTGTTGTCGCTTAGTTAGTAGTGAAATTGAATCTTTGACCTCATTCAAATCGGTTTTCAAACCCTGTTCCGCATCCTTATCCTGAAGTAGTAGCTCTAACTGCTCTTAAATCTCTTTACTTGCGGCTTGCAAAAAGAGCTCTATCATCTCCGAGTTTAGGGTAGCCTTTTCAGTTATGAAAGTTGATCATAACGGGGTTCAAATTTCCTTAGCAGTTTGGTAGGCAAGAGCCCCTCTTTTGGCCGAACTACACACTCTAAGAAAGTCCTCTTTGTTACCCTGTCGGAGTCCTCCATGAAATACTCTTCCTTCAAGGCTAATTTGAATGCTTCCCAAGTTGCCCCATGCTCATTTCTAATTCCCCTTACATCCTCTCTTATCTCGGGAACTACAACAAGTTCAAAACTTTGCACCATCTCTGCTTCGGGCACTCAATGAATCTCCATCTCCTTTACATATCATTTGTTATATCTTTACCTTTAAATTGGTCCATTTTCTTCACCATAGATTGAATCACTTTGGTTGAGGAGAGATCCCTCCTTTCTACAGCTTGTTGCTACTGCATAAACACTTTAAAAGCTTGAAACATTTTCATTGTGACTGGATCAAACCGAACCCCCTGTTGCTCTTATTGCTCCATATCTTTAAAACTTTGTTTTGATACCTTTAATGAAGCTTTTGAACCCTCAACCTAGCCTAATTCGCATCGGGTTCACCAAAAATGTGTCAAGAAGTGCGCAATGCGACTAGGAAAGCAATGGGCCTCTGACTGTGAGGATTTTTAGCAAAATCAAGCAAGGCGTAGATGGTTTGAAGCTAAAAACACACTAAAAAGAACAAAACTCCATCCATGAAAGCTCCACTTTGAAAAAGAACCAATACTAACTCAAAACTCTTGTGTGTGTGTGAAGATTAGGTGTAGCCTTGCTCCCAATTGCACAGATGCAGTGCTCATTCGACCTGTTAAAAACCCTAAATTTACACTTTGATTCTTTGTTGTGACCATTTCATGGAAGATTTAGTACTTCATCGGAGAATCCCAAGTAGTTATTTGAGAAGGGGAAACCCTAATTGAAGGCCTTAGAATCTCAACCATGTAGTGGAAGCAGCAAGGACTCCACTAGCACCCTTTAAAGGAATGGTTGTATCTCCTTGCTCATATTCCCAAATGAGCTCATTCGTGGCTCTAAAACTTCCCACACAACTTGAGCAACAATTCTAGCATCGTTGATGTGGCATTTTGAGCTATTTTTGACCATTTTAAGGCCATTTTTAGCCCAAAAAGTCATGTTTTTGTACATAAAAATCCCAAACAGACTGGGAAAAATCCCATTGGGATTGAATTTCATGTTGAACCTCATTTTACCACTTGGTAAGCACTTTGGACACGTCTTTTATACCAGCACACGAAACCTACATTTTTTGGCCGAGATTGCCCGCATTGAACTTTCTAAGAAAAACGAGCGTGCCACTTCGATACACTTGACATTTGTACATTTCTAAAGAAAAATAGGCATGTATTTATGTAAATAAGCATGCCATAGTGTCATGTTAGTGCCTCGTCTGTCCGACAAGGTATGTACACGACTGCAGCCGTGGCATCTCTTTTCGCATATATCACACTATTTACATTATAGCATTTGGTCCCACACATCATAAACATTAAGAGTGAGGTAGATATTTTAATTTCACATTTTTAATGTGCCATTACATGACAACAGCTGTTTGTGGTAGCAGTCGGGTTTGTTCTTTCTCTAATGGGTGTGCTTAGGCCTCTTTTGCTTTGTCTGTTTGAGGCTTCATGGATGTCTCAACCGTTTCTTGCTCAGTGGCGGTAGAAGGGGTTTCCTATGTTTCGTGTTCTTTTATTTGCTCAAACTTTGTCGTGTCCTCTTCTGCAGGACTTGCTGCCCTTTGGGCTCTGGTTCTCTTGCTTTAACTTGCTCCAGAGTAGTTGTTGCCTGTTGTGCAGACTCTGCTACCTCTTGTGGTTCAAGCTCTTTTTCTTTAGTGGGGATCAACTTGTGTGGTTCTATCTGCTTGTGATGGTGGAGGGCTTGGCCTGGGGTGGTCATGTTGTTCCGTAGTAGGTGAAGAAGGTCGGGGAGACATGTCACCTTGTTCATGTTGGGCCTCTCCTTATGCAGTTGCTTCTTTTGCTCGTTTTTTTTGTTCCCCCGCATCTGCTCTAGCTTTTCTTTCTTCTTCTTGAGCTTCTTTCAACTTCAATGCCTCTACCACGTTATAGATTCTTTCAAATAGATCCTTTGGATCTTCTGTTTCTCTTTGTGCAGGGTGATTTGTTCTTGGTCCTTCTACTTCTATAGGTACCCACTTTGTAGGGTCCTTTCCTTGAGGTCGGTGGCTTCGTTCATAAGAGTGCTTCTCTCTCAAACCTTGCCTACTTCTGCTAAGTCTCCTCCTGATGTGCGGCCACTGATTTTCTTTTTATCTCTTTGATGTGGGCTCTTCTTTCCTCATTATCTGATCTTTCACTGCTATGCCTTTCTGGAGAGCTCTCGGTAGAATCTTCATCAGATTTGTACGTTCTTTTGGTGGACCTTGTGGAACGAGGGGATGGTTGTGCTGACACTATCCATGTGTTTTTGATCTGGGACAGGTGGCAAATTATCTGCCATGCCGATAGCGTGGTAGGCAATTCTTGTGAGTACCTCACGTGCTCCCACATATGTTATCTTACCCTCTTTCTTTGTACCCTTCAGTGTGGATAACACATACTGTGCATGGTCGATGGGTTGCTGGTTGTCGACTTTGACACTCGTGTAAATCTAGCCGCAGTTGCACTCAAAAACCTTTCTAAAGACTCCTCCATAATCATTAAACCGGCCGATAAAAACCTAGGCCTCACCATCCTCTCTAGAGAGTGGTATGACCAGGAGGCCCTTAGGCAACTCAATGACAAATCCACTTATCAGCCCGTTACCATACCACCACACAACTACATCGCCTCCTTACTCTACTCCATCACCATTAAATACACTCTCGTTACTCTAGAGGAATCAACCTTTATTCTTACACTGATTTCCAAACCCTTCAAACCTTGCCCTATCCAATTCCTTCCTAAGATTCATAAACCTTCCCTTGTAGCCCGCCCTATTTGCTCCTATCGAGGATACATGTTAGAAAATGCCTCCAAATGTCTACACTACCAACTTTACCCTATCCTCCTTACAGAAAAACAACACCTAAAAGACTCCCTATCCCTCATCATAGATCTCCAAAATAAACCCTTCCCTCCACACAGTCTCGTCTTCACTTTTGACGTGACCTCTCTCTACCCTAGCATCCCCATATCCCAAGGACTTCTAGATCTTAGAAGTTCTATCACTAACCATTTTGATAATCCAAAAACGGAATTCATCATCTCACTTGCCACCCTAATCCTCTCACACCATTATCTTTGCTTCAAAGATAAAGTGTGGAAACAAATAAAAGGCACGGCTATGGGGTCAAACTTTGCAGTGGTTTATGCTTGCCTATTTCTTTGTCACTTAGAAGACCACTCCCCTCTTATCCACAAGCCCAACCTGGCGTATTATAAAAGATTCATAGATGATGCGTTTGGAATCTGGACAAGCACACTTAGCACACTCTCCAAAACACTAGACTCCTATGCCACCCCTCTACAAATGCATATAGTGATCACCCATGTCATCCCCACCTTCGAAGCCACTATCCTGAATGTCTATTTTCATAAAGGACATCGATTTAGCCAATGTGGCATTCTAGACTCTAACTGCCACCAAAAGACACTAAACTCTTACCAATACATACCTTGGATCTCTTGGCACCCTCTCCACCAAAAGTTGGCTGTTATAAAAGCAGAACTCAAACGATATATCATTAGAGAGAGCACCTCAAAGGGCTTCTCAAGCCTAAGAAAACTCTTCTTCCAAAGGCTCCTTTGCAGGGGATATCTTAGAGGGTTTTTAATTAAAGTCTTTTGCTCAATCTCTTACTAGGAGAGACCTTCTCTTTTAAGCAAAATTCCAAAAATAAAAAAAGTTCTCCCCATTATCTTTAAACTTCCTTTCTCACCAAAAACTCGGAAACTCAATCCTACCCGAACCATTGGAAAACCTCTCCAGCTAGCATGTAGCCTTTTCCCATCCCTTGCACATCTCGACAAACCCACCCTTTGTTGGACTAATGGCCCTAATTTAAGCTCTATCCTAACTAGAGACTTAAAACCGCATTGAAGAGCATCTCTTTCCCTTTATATTTTACCCTAACCTAACACCCATTTTTGTGTTTTGCAAGAATACGCCCAAAGATTTCACATACTTGGGAAACCCCTTCTTGGCCTTTTCCTCTCCCCCTTTCTCCTAGTCTTTTTTGAGCCTCCCTCGGCAAGGAACCTCGACATACCTCGGGTCATTGTACGCGTTGATCTCATGATGTAAAGAAAACCCCCATACCACCAACTACCCTCTACCCTTTACCATTAAAAGTTTTTTGCTATAACCTGTTGATGTAAGATAACCCCTTACCACCTACCTACATTGCACTATAAGTGTTTTTTGCCCAAACATTGTGATATTGTAATATTGTCCTACCTCTCTCTCTCTCTCTCTCTCTCTCTCTCTCTCGCAAACCCTCCATCCACCCCCATCTCTCTATATTACACACGCTAACCCACACCCTCGTAGTCTCCCATCACTCTCCTTTGCTCTACCTGCAATACACTTGAACCCTTGCAATACACTTGAACCCTTGAAAAACCACACTGCCTTTAAATTAACGGTCTCCCCCTCTTTCACTTTCTCACTTGCAATACAAGATTAACGGTAATAAATTTTTCCCACTCCACCGCAGCCTCCCCTCACTCCCCTTCACTCTAGTTGCAATACACTAGAACCCTTGAAAAACCACACTGCATTTCACTTAACGGTCTCCCCCTCTCTCACTTGCTCACTTGCAATACAATCAAACCAAGGTACCTTCAACATCAACGGTAATAAATTTTACCCTCAAAAAATAAAAATAAATTTTTCCCACATATTTTTTCTCGATTCCCCCTCCCCGGTTTTCCCTTCTTTTGTTGGGGGGAGGCGTCTCCCTTAATACTAGCCTATGCCCTCACCCCCTTCCCCTTAACCTCTCTACAAATGTTCTAAATTACAAAACACTTTTGACACTATTTCCCAAACAAACTTCCCCCCCCCCCCCCCACCTTGGCAACCCCAACCCACCTCCTATATAAACTCCCCCTCCCTCTTTTGAACTCTCTTTTAAACCTACTACCACCTCCTACCAATGATGAGCTCCTCACGGAGCGAAATGCGTTTGGTCAACCTCTCTCAACCCTTAACCTAACCCCAGCCTTAAAGCCTTAAACCCTTTTTCCCTTATGCTTAAATTCAAGTGCTACGCACGCTTGGCATAATTTTACAAGTGTTGATGATATAGTCTTGCAGGTTCTTCCACTTGTTTTTGGATGAGAGCAGCAAATAAAGCAGCAGTAGTATCTTTGGTGTAAGTGCCTGCTGGTTTTTTGTCTCTTTCTCTCATGGTCATCCCCTCTGTGAGCAATTTAAGGGCTTTGGCCATGATCTCCTTGGTAACTACCACTTCTACCATGTGCTGGTCAGAAATCTGGGCTGTTCCATCTTCCTTGATCGTAGATAAGAGCTCATAATCTTTCTGACAGTCTACACCACATGGCTCTTAGTCGTAGAATGCTCTAAGTGCAAGCATTCTGTTAGTTTCTTTTGTTTCAGGCTTTGATGCAACATCGTATACCTCTTTTGCCAAAAGTTGTAGTTCTACTTGATTTCCTTCTTCACTATTGAAGCTGAGTCCAATTAGTATGCTGGCATCTCTTGCAGCTTTTCCTTGTTGGTCACCCGTCTCTTGGCCTTCTCCCCAACTTGCATGGCTCATGTTAGGTGAATAAATTGTCAAAGCTAGAAGATTTCTGCAATTTCCACTCTGAAATGTCCTTCTGTCTAAATTGCAAACAAATTGAGTCCAATTTGCTTCAAATCAATTTTTGAACATGCATAGATGCATAAAAACATGTAAATATTAAAATCATGAAGTCCAAGCAAAGATTCGCCACAAAACTAAATAATTAGGATTATTGACAACTGAGAAAGTTTTTCAACTTCTTGCAATTTTGGCACTATAGGCTTGAAAATATAACAAATAGATACTTTGAGTGAAGTGTGGGCTCATTTGAGTGCACATGATGAAAATGGTGCTAGACTATAACAGGACTTGATTTTGAAGTGTTTTAGCAATTAATTTTAGTTTTCTAGAAAGTTTTGGTCGTTTTAAAGTTGGTCCACTGTGTAGAAGGATGTTTGGATTGTTTTCGTCCAATAAATTTTTGTGATCCGGAAGGCACTTTCTGGGTCATTTTTGAAGGTGTTAACGTGAGATTTTGGAAAAGTGATGTATGAAGCGATTGAAGCCTGTGTTATAAGGAACAACTTTGGTTGTATGAGTCTGTAGAGATTTTGATGTTTTGATGCTCATTGAGGGCCAAAGATTAAGGAAAAAGTGAGATTTTCTGTTTTTGCATCGTTTTTGTAGAAAATGCTGTTTTGCAGGTTGATTTTTAGCAAATCAGAGCAGGCTATGGAAATTTTCCATCACATAGCCGTCGAAGAGCGCAACGAGGGCAGCAAGATTGTGTGAGACAGACTTGGGCTGTTTTGGCTCCATTTATGAGTTATATTCAGTTGAAGACAACTGAAAATTTTATGACGAAAATTCAGTCTAACCTTTACGGATCGCTTCGTGATCACGTTCTTATCTTATTCTCGGAGGTATACTTGGTGTGAAAGTAGAGTCGATCGAACGCCAGAAATAGAAAAGCGGCTATTTTGAGAGGTCGCATACTTTTCGAGGAAAAGAAGGAAAAGAAAGACTGGTGATGCGTTCTTGGGGATCATTCACAGATCTCTTCGGTGAGTGCGAGTGCGAGTACGATTGCGATTGCAAGTGTGAGTGCGAGTGCAAAGTGCGCCCATATATTTTATTGCTCCTCTATTGTATCAAAACTCTGCAAACATCCATCAATACACAGATCTCTTTCTCTATCTTTTGCTGTCTATCTCTATTATTTTGTTCCTGTGACATAGATTTAAGCTTTCCGTCTCTGAAACAGTAGATATAGAGGAATTTTAAGATTTTGGGAGCCAAATTACCTCAAACTTGATTAGGGGGCTTAGGACATCACGATCATGTACTTTGGTCCCATGAGGTCAAAGTAGCAATGTCTCCCTATCTTGGTCAAAAAGTAAATAATTGCGATTATTAATTTTTTACCCAAATGGACATTTTTTGAAGCAACTTCGTTCTAGGAATGATGTAGACTCTGTGTATGAAGTATGAGGTGATTTGAATCAAATCATGTGATAGATAACTCAGAAATTGGTTTCAAAGGACTTCTTTGCGTTTTTTGGCAGTTTTTCAATTTATCTTTGATCAATTTGGCTCAAACTTGAAATGTGGCATGTAATAGGTGTGTACAAGTGATGGGTGATGTGAACGTACCATTTTCAAGCCAAAATATTACAAAAGTAAATAATCGCAATTATTTACAACAGTCAACGTTTTCTTGCAAAACTTGAAAATTTTGAGCTAAACATATTCAATACACCTAAAACAAGTCCTAAATTGAATTTGGTAAAGGTTTGTCCTGTTGGTATCACTTTGGGCTTTGTCAACTCTGAGATCACCAATTTTTGTGACTACATGGCCTGTGGAGTGAGTTAGTCACTTTCGAGGCTTTGGAGTTATCCGCTACATAGTCCTCAAGCAACTTATCGGATTTTGGCCCATTCCGAGTCAGTTTGACTTCATATATCAATTTTGACGCTTTGTAGCCTTCGAGCCATTTTATGCTGTTTGAGGGCTTGCCTTGATTGATTTTATGAAACCAACCATATATGTCGTATATAGACCCCATCTAGAAGCTATTTGTGGAGTCCAAATCGAATTCTGGCATGTGCCAAAAACCTAGCTTTTCTACTTGGGACCCCCCTCGACCTTTGCAAAATGGTCAACTGTTGATATATAAGTGTTCTATTGTGTTGGAGAATGCTACAATTCAAGTCTCATCAAATTTGGTTGAGCGAACAAGCCGCTATGGTCACTTTTTGATAGTAGGTCTTCGTGCATTGCTCAGGTTTTAGGGTTTTTTCTGGGGGTTTAGACTAGCTACCGGCCATAGAGAATGGATCATTGATAAGTATAGAACTTACCCTCATGTCTCGTGTGAGAGGGCGTTGTAAACAGGTGACTATGGACTCCGGAAGTATCGCGCGAAAGAGGTCGAAAAGCTCTCTCTCCAAAAGCGAGAGGTGGAGATGAGGAGATTTTAGCCTACCTTGGGCATCTATTCTTGTACTTTTTGAACCCTTTTTCCCCAAATTCTCCTTTTAGTCCTACTAGGATGTGAAATCTATGTTAGACTCAAAAAATTCCCCAATCGGACTCCTGTAGCCATTCTGTAAGAATTCTGGCAAAGTCGGTCTGGCCACCTAATTTAGGCTTCCTTCTTTCATCCATCGATTTGATTAAATTTTTTGTGCATGTCCGCCTTGTCCTTTTGATCATCAGCATATCTATATGTTTTTGAAATGAGCTCATCTGCTATTTATTACTAATTTTTGACCTGTTTGTTGAAAAAATCAAAGAAAATGACAAAATGCTTTAGAAAAGCAAAGTAAAAATCCAATAATTAAGAAAATCCATTGAAAAACAGAGGTTTATTTTTTTTTTGTGGATTTCGCCATTTTTAAGTCTCAATATTAAGAAAAAATGATGAAAATGACAAAAGAGACCATTTTTTGATGATTTTTTGATAGTATATATAGTATTCACACTCATCAAGGAGATGTTATCAGTTAAAATTTACCTGTTGACGACTTGTTACGAGCATTATTAGATAATTTTGCAAAAATTCACACATTAACATCAACTTTTTTCTCTCTCTGCAAATATTGCCCTTAATTACTTAGTTCTCGTACTCCGAGACGATTGTGTGTATGGGTTAAACACTGATGTCTAAGCATAGCTGTTAGAAACAAACTAACTCGGATACCATTTTTTGGAGCTAATCTCTTCATAAGTAGAAATTTAGACTTCAAAATATAAAACTAAGCATAGGCGGGTTTTAGGACATCATTGCTAAGCATTTAGATGAATTCTGGGTCAAAAACGACTAGGTCAAAATTCCACCCCTGTTAATAATCGCGATTATTGCACTTCACCTAAAGTGGAATTTGAGACCATAAGCATGTGTACTGATGAGCGACTAGCTTTTGGTGATTTCGGTCATTTGATTGTAGCTTGAGCTAGATGCGAGTTATTTGTTGTTTCCAAGAGAATGACAACCTCTTGTGGCCTCTATGCACTAGTTGAGTCAACTTCGTCCCATGGATCGACCATTTATTCATGGTTCTCGCTATGTCTGCTAAGATAAGAGTGAGGTTAGACACCTGTCCCACATTTGACGCCGCTGTCGGAGATTGAAGAGACCTAAACTAGGAAAAAACAGGAGCATCTTGTGAAGCTATCCTTTAACTTCCTCTAGGATCTCCTAGAGTCAAAACTTTCTTTTGAAAACTGCATAGCTTAAGATTGTCGTCTTTTGATGTGTAGAGGTAGCTTGGAAGTAATTGTACTTGGGCTGAGTGCCTTTAGGATTGTAGATTAGATTAGGATTTGAAGAATGATTGAAAGGCGAGACAAATCTTAAGATCAAGACTCTGAAAATTGTAAAAAACAAAAAAACGAGTGTTTGTGGACACTTTCCACAACCCCAATGCAGTAGACCCTAGAAGTAGGGTAAGTAGAATCCGGGGTGGATTTCAAGACATTGCTCTCTCCAAAAGAATCAATTGTGAGTTGCTATATGAAGTTGCAGAATTTCAAGTCTACGGTTAGAAATAACACCAGAAGGCTGTCAACCTCTCAATCCGACTGGAGTGTACACTTTAAAAGCCGTATGAACTAGGGGGTAAGCTCAAGGACACATTGAGGTAAAAATTTCAAGAGTTTACAAAAACTCAGAATATTTGCTTTCTCTTGACATTTTAGGCCAAATTAAGTTTTGACTTGATTCATAGGCTTAAAATAGCTCATGAAAAGACTGTCCATTGAAAAAGTGCAAAAACGTGTTCATTTTGGGCCTAAAGTAAATAATCATGATTATTTACTTTCAGCTCAAAACTAACAAAGGTTGATACCAGTGACTCATTGCATATGTACAAACAACTTTTGTAAAGGACCAGAAAATTTGGATCACCAAACTGACAAAAAACTGGGTAAAAACTAAATTCTGTATTGACTTTCGGGAACTTGAGGGTAAATTGGAAACGATTTTTCTCAAACTCAATGAAACTTGATTCATAGGCTTATATTAATGTGATAGACATGTGTACATACTCAGCTCATAAAAAAGACGCAAAAAGTTACCAGAAGTAAATAATCACGATTATTTACATCTGTCCCATTTCTCAACTGTACCACTTGGAAACTCATTCTGGAATCGGAACGACAATGCGGTACAAGCACATATTCACATTCTATAAGACTAATAAACATGGAGCTCAGGTTTACCTAGATCCTAATGAAGAGTATGCTATCCACATTGATGACCACGAAATAGAGTTTGAAGAGGAAATATGAGCAAATAACCAAGGAAAAATGTACATGGACAGAAAAAAAACTCAGTACTTAAAAGTTGGAAACCTTGATGTGATCGATAAATGGGAATTAGAGGTGAAGACACTCATTCCGAATATGGCAGCAAAAGAAGGAGCACCGACATTAGAATTCCAGGGATACGATCAAGTTGATTTGAAGCCTTTAAAATGGCTTACCACGGATAATCCTAGGATCGGACTCTATTATTGGGAGGATAGAAACTTCAAAGATCTTCTCTGGACTTTTGATGCCAAATCAGGACAGTTGAATCCCATGAAGATCATCTATATCTTGAAAATCAAAGACAAGGGTCCAACAGATCTACCAGCCTACCTATTTAGGGATTTTTATAGAAATAACTTTGTTGTGATGACTCCTGAAGAGGTGGAAAAAACCAAATACCAAGGGTACTCCATAAGGGATTGGATATTGGCCCAAGGACCAAAAACTATTCCACGAGAAGAACTCCGTGAGAGATCTTCCGAGAGTAATGTTAAGAAACCAAAAACCACCTCATCACGAAGAAAACTGGGTGACACTAAAGCTAGTCCAAGGCTACATGAGTCACTTTTTCCAACATACTGGTTTGAAGGATTCAGAACAGGACCAACTACCAGGAGACCGGGAGTTGAACCAAATAGACGTGTCAGACCAGCTGATTTTCAGAAATGGGTCAGAAAATACAGTGGATCTACGGATCTATATGACCATTTAGCAAGATTTAAGCAAGTGCTAAGAGTAGAACTCATATTTGATTTCCATACTCAAGTGCTAAGTGCAAACAAATTCGTGTTCTTTGTGGACCACCAAGCTTTATTGTACTTGGTCAACAAGCCTTGTGCAACACAGGAAGAATAGTGAGATGGTTCATCATTCTTTTGGGATTTGATTTCAGTGTAGTTGTGAAAAAGGGAGCCACTCATCAAAGAGCTAATCATTTCTCAAGGATTGTTTCAGGAGAACCACCTAAGGGAGTAGACGATGATCTACTAGATGCATATATGTTCTCCATTGAAATGATACCTAGATGGTCGAAAAACATGGTATCCCTGGTGATCATACCTCAAGTGGATTCACAAATACCACTTTCTATCACAATTGGATTAGTTGAGCAATTGGCTATGTATCAATTACTTGCTGGAAGGTTGTACAAAAGAAATCGGGATGGAATATTTCTTTTATGTATTAATCCCCAAGGAAAAAAACCAATACTTGAGTCAAGCACATATAACCATAGTAGGACTTCACTTTGCGGAAGACCAAACTATGTGACGAATCTTGAGACTTGGAGTATTTTGGCCAACTATGAGGAGCGATGTTCATTAGTTTGTGAAACATTGTCCTCAATGTTAAAAACAAACACTCATACCTCATGTGACACTGTTCCAAATGTTGCATGTTCCTAAGTGGAGTAACTATCTAGTTATTCACTTGTCAAGCCAGACATTTCCTGAGGATATGAGTAAACACTGTCAAAGATCAATTGAAACAGAAGCAAGAGCCTATGCTCTTATTGGAAATCAATTGTATAGAAGAGGTAAAGTTCAACATCTACATCTTTGTGCAAATGAAGACGAATATACTCCTATTTTAGATCAAGCACATGTTGGATTAGCCGGAGGTCACTTCTCAATTGAGACCACCACAAGAGCAATCTTAATGGCAGGCATATGGTGGCCAACACTTTTTGCAGATGCCAAGGAATATGTTCGAAAGTATGATGCATGCCAACGACCTAAAATGCCAACACGTGTAGATAGCATGTTCTTAGGACCAATGATGGGGAATAGAGCTTTCTCAAAATGGGATATAGACTTTGTTGGGCCAATATAGCCACCGGATTATAGGACCCAAGGTCAATATATCATTGTAGCAATGGACTATTTGACTAAGTGGGCCAAGGCTAAAGCAACTCAAAAGGATGATGCCAGAACCAGAGCCGCATTCTCATATGAGTATGTATTCACAAGATATGGACTACCAATAGAAATTGTGAGTGATAAAGGAACTCATTTCCTCAATGATGTAATTGACTATTTACTTAATGAATTTATGGTCATCCATAACAAATCAGCTCCCTATCACCCACAAGCAAATGGACACAAGCGGAGCATACAACCAAAATTCTTAGCTCAGTATTGAATAAAGTGGCTAGTTCAAGAAGAACAGATTGGGAAACAAATCTCCATGCAGCTCTATGGCTTACTGAGTTTCATTCAAAACAGCTTTAAATGCTATACCCTTTAACCTTTTTTATGGTCTCGATGCCATATTGCCAAAAGAATTTCTATTGCCGACACTAAGGGTAGCAAAGGATTTTGAGTGGATAGGACATGAACTGTCAAACAAACTTGAAGATTTAGAAAAACTAGATGAGCAAAGTCTAACAGCTGTAGCTCACATCTACGCACAAAATCAAAATCAAAAACAATTTTTTGATTTCCATCTTGTTACAAAAATCTTCAAGAAAGGGGGCTTAGTTTTAGTCTATTCTCTTAAGAAACACATTTCCAAGTTTAAGAAAAAGGGTAACGAACCATTTGTAATTGAAGATGTATCTCCGAGTGGAGCAGTGAAGTTCTCCACCCTAGATGGTGAACCAATGTCTAATTGGATTAGTGGATGTTGTTTAAAAAAGTATAAAATACCACTAACCAATGAATTGCTAGAAAGAATGCATATAGCCAAGCAACGAAAGATAAAACGACAACAGATTATTGATGAAGCCCAAGAAGAAGCTTGGCTTTGAGTACTCAAAATAAAAGCTGCTCTCAAGAATCAACAAATACCTATTCCCATCAACACTGTGGAGATAGTTGACCGACAATGAGAATTACCAAAGGATGTAGTGTCAACAGATGAAGAATGGTTAGATGTAATGGACCTTTGCATCAAAGTACAACTGAACGGCCATAACACGAATGCATTGGTCCACAGAGGAGGACGAGTAAATGTAGTTAGTTATTCCACGTACAAGAAATCCACAAACCAATCTTTGACAAAAGGAATAGCGACTATTAAAGGATGCAATAAGAACCCAACACCAACACTAGGAGTAGTCAACCTGAACGTGATAGTACATGGATGTTCATGCACTCAACAGTTTGTATGATTACGGGATGAACACATGAATGAGACAATGATTCTAGGGATCTCATGGATGCGAATATACAAGGAAGTGCCAGATTGGGAGACCAACCAGCTAAAGCTATCACCTAAAGGCGGACAACTATTTGTTCCAATTGCACCAAGCAAGGAGGAATGGAAAAGAAGTGCCCAACATAAAAAACCATAAGCAATAAATCTTCTCCATCCTATTGACAAGCAAATGCTACAAGTAGCATGCAAGGAATAAGGAAAATTTCGGTACCAAAGGCACAGCTTAAAGACAAGCCGATTCAAATTTGGGTGCCCAAAACATCGTCTACAATACCAAAGCAAGTTCCAATGTTCAAAACCCAAAAGGGAGCATCTCCTAGCAAGGAACCTAAGACAAAATGGATTTGGAAGAAAAAGGAGCACTTACCTTCCCCACAAACGGTAAAGCGGACGAAGCAGTGGCGAGTTAAGTCTCCAAAAGTTCAACCACAATAGTCTAACTAGGACAAACAAAGATATCAGTGGCGGGTAAAATCTTGACAGCTTTTACTAGTACCAATAGCTCATAAAATCAGAGTGCCAAAGTATCCTCAAGGTACAATCAAGCAAAGATCACACAAGCTACAACAATTGCTCTTTGGAAGACTACAACAAGAAACCTCAACATCAGAAACCCTTGAGTTAATTACTCAAGACCTACCTCTTGCACAACATAATGGTTGTAACTACATTGATCTTCAAAGCATGGTAGAGCCATCCAAGGCTATGCATAGACACCAGTGTTCAACCCGTGCACACAGTCGTCTCGGAGTACGCCATCTAGGAGGTGTGGAAGGACACTAAGTAATTAAGAGAAATGTTTGAAGAGGGAGAAAAAAGTTTGATGTTAATGTGTGATTTTTTACAAAATTACCTAATAATACCCTTAACTAGTCATCAACAGGGGAAATCTAACTGATAACATCTCCCTGATGAGTGTAAATATTGTATATACTATCAAAAAATCATCAAAAAACAGTCTTTTTTGTTGATTTTCATCATTTTTTCTTGATATTGAGACTTAAAAATGGAGAAATCCACCAAAAAACAATAAAGATGTGTTTTTCAATGGATTTTCTTAATTATTGGATTTTTTCTTTGCATTTAGCGCATTTTGTTAGTTTTTTTTTTTTAATAAACAGGTCAAAAATTATAATAAATAGCAAATGAGCTCAAATGGAAAAATTCAAGATACGCTGATGATCAAAAGGACAAGACGGACACGCACAAAAAATATCAATCAAATTGGCAGATAGAAGCGGGAAGTCTAAATTAGGCGGCTAGACCGACATTGGCAGAATTCTTGCAAAATTAGCTACAGGAGTCCGATTAGGAATTTTTGAGTCTAACAAAAATTTCACGGCGTAGTAGGACTAACATGGGAATTTGGGGAAAAAGGGTTAGGAAAGTCCAAGTATAGATACCCAAGGTAGGATAAAATCTCCTCATTTCTACTTGTCGCTTTTCGAGAGAGAGCTTTTCGACCTCTTTTGCGCGCGATTTCCAGAGTCCACAGTCACTTGTTTATAGCGCCGTCTCACACGCGACATGAGGTGTAAGTTCTATACTTATCAATAATCCATTTTGTGCGGCGGATAGCTAGTCTAAACCCTTGGAAAAAACCATAGAATCTGAGCAGTGCACGGAGACCTACGACCAAAAAGTGATCATAACGGCTTGTCAGCTCAACCAAATCAGATGAGACTTGAACTGTAGCATGTTCCAACATAATAGAACACTTCCATATCAACAGTTGACCATTCCGCAAGGGTCAAGTAGAAAAGCTAGGTTTTTCACAAATGCCATAATTGGATTCTGACTCCACAGACAGCTTACATACGAGGTCTATACACAATGTATATGGTTGGTTTCACAAAATCAATCAAACCAAGCCCTCGAAAAGCAGAAAACGGCTCGAAGGCTACAAAGCGTCAAAATTGACATACGAAGTCAAACTGACTCCAAATGGGCCAAAATTGGATGAGCTGCTTGAGAACTATGTAGCGAACAAGTCTATAGCCTCACAAGTGACTAACCAACTCTACAGGCCATGTAGTCACAAAAATCCGTGATTTCGGAGTCGACAAAGCACGAAGTGATGCGGACAAGAGAAAACTTTACCAAGTTCATGTCATGCCAAGGGTAGGACTAGACGGGCATAGCCCGGGCAATGTGCCATACACACATGCAGTAAATGGGTCTATATATGGAAGAGGGCTAGGGGCCTATATATAGGATGGTTGGGAGGTTATTCGCATGTCTGTCTACCCGCCGGCCTCACAGACACACATGCAGTAAAGGGGTCTATATATGGAAGCGGGCCAGGGGCCTATATATAGGATGGTTGGGAGGTTATTCACATGTCTATCTACCCGCTGATAGGAGCAAAGCGAACCCCAAACCCCGACGGCCTCTAAAACACCGAGGACCGAATGGCGCGCCTCGAGCCTATCATGGTAAAGCAAACAGGGGGCACCACCTAGCTTCAGCGGCTAGGACGCAAACAACACACCACCATAACAAAGTTTTCATCCAAGAGAGATGGATGCTTGGGAGTAATGATGAAAAGGAAAGGGAATGAGATCAAGTGAGAGAGAGAGAGAGAGAGAGAGAGAGAGAGAGAGAGAGAGTGAGGGAGGGGTATAACGGCTTAGTACTTAGGCATCACAAAAGGATGGCGAATCCGCACACCCTTCACACATACACAATCTCACTCCAAAACACAAGACTAGGTGGCGATTCCGCACACCTCACATGGGCAAAACATTGCAAGAAAACATACTCACAAAACCTCAAGCTTTATTTAGAGAATTAGGCGATGAAATGGGGAGCATAGGGTAGGGGAATGAGAAGGGGGAGAGTGGTAGAGCACATGGTGGATAGGTGGGAGTTGATGGCGAAGACTCGCACGAGGATTATGGCCATCATCCTTCATTTAGTTGCCCTTCATCTTCCATAGCCAAGGGTGTAGAGGTCATGCACAAGACAAGCATGGTGATTGCGGTGATGGTGATGGTGTGGGTGTGTGTGTGTGCACTAGGCACACACAATGCATAGTGTGTTCTTTGGTGATGTTGTGTGTTCTAGAATTTAGAAATGAAGAAATCATTATCTACATAGGCCATGTGACTATGGGCCCCACTTGTCTGGCTGTGTGTATATGTGCCAGAACAGCAGTCTCATGAGAGAGAGACTAAGAGAGAGAGATGGGTTGATGAAAAAAAAGTGAGAGGTGACATGGAGAATAAATTAATTACAAGAGGGGAGAGAGGGGAGTGTGCTCAGAGGTGAATCTGTGTGCAGATGTGTGTGAACACAAGAAAAATCAGGTAACCATCGGGTGGGGATGGGTCTGTGGGCACCTTTTTCAGTGAAACTGAGTGTGTGAGTGTGGGGGAGGTTATTTAGCTACAAGACAAGAGACATGGCACCCTTTAGAGAGAGGGGGGGGTATATTGGTCATGGGATATGATAGGAGAGAGAAAGGGGGGGTGGGGTATACTATTTTGGAAGATATGGTAAGTTGCATGTGAGTTAGGGTGCATTATTGGTGAGTTAGAATGCATTATTGGTGAGAGGTGGGGTAGCTTGAGGGGAGAGAGAAAGGAGAAAGGACAAGGGGAAGAGAGAGGGGGTTGACCTTTTGAGTGGAGGAGAGGAAAAGGGACACACGGCAGGGCAACAATGAAGAAAAAGGAGGCAAGGTGGGGATGGGCTGCCCCGCAGGCATGAGGTGGCCTATTTTACCTTTCTCATATATTTACATAATCATACTTTATTTTTTTCTTACTTTTTCCAATGTCTTTTATCACTCCCTCCCTAAGAGGGGGTTTTCATGGGGTGGGGACGAGAGAAGAGGGGTATGGGAGCTTGGCTTGTGAAAAGCCCCCATCATTAGCCCTCCTTTTTTGGCTAGAGGCATTCATGTCTCTAGCTCATCTGTTTGATCATTATCGTAGGAGGTGGCGGCTGATGGTGTGTCCTCATCTGGAATGTCAATAGGTGGAGCCTCGTCAAATCGAAGAAAATAAGGTTTAAGTCGCCAAACATTTACCCTGGTTTTATGAAGTTTTCCATCATCCTCCATAAGCTAGTAGCTTCCATTGGCATACTTTTTCCTGACGATGAAAGGACCTTCCCATCGGAGTAGGAGTTTCTTATCCTTGCGCGTGTCGAAGCGATTGTCATAGCGGAGCACCAACATTCCTTTCTTCAATTCTTTTTTCCGGAGATGCTCGTTAAAGCTAAGCCGTCTATGCTCTGCTTGTGCTGCATAATAATTTATTGCTTCTTCTCTGTCCAGCTGCAGTCTTTCCAAGTTGATGATGTGATCTCTCAAATGCATGTTGGGCTGTTGAAGCTGGCTTTCCATTACTCTGAGACTTTGTAGTTGCACTTCAATGGGCAAGATTGCTTCCTTACCAAATACTAGATGATACGGTGTGAATCCCAAGGATGTACGAAATGAAGTTCTGTAGGCCCATAAAGCTGGTAGTAGATACTTATCCCAGTCTCCAGGATGATTGTTTACCTGCTTGGTAATAATTTTAGAAACCATTCCATTTACCTTTTCAACTAGGCCATTACATTGAGGGTAATATGGTGAAGAGTGCCTCCTTGTAATGCCCAGTTTCTGCATTAATTCTCCTACCAAGTCTGCTCTGAAACCTGGCCCTCTATCAGAGATGATCTCTAAAGGTGTTCCAAACCTACATCATATGTGCTCGTAGATAAATTTAGCTACCTCTACCGCTGTGATTCTAGTGGTGGCTGTAGTCTCTGCCCATCTAGTCATGTAGTCGACCCCCATGATAATGTAGAATTTTCCTGAGTTGGCCCTAGGTAATGGCCCAATGGCATCGATACCCCGTTTTTCAAATGGGCCATATGAGAGAATAGGTGTCTGTGGTTCAGGCATAAGTGACCTAGTGCCGGACTTTTAACACAACTTACATGTTTTGCACCAGTGGTGTACATCACGGTTGAGGCTAGGCCATATGAAGCCTGCCTGCAAGATTTTCCTACTTGCTATGTCTAGGGCAAAGTGACCACAACAAAACCCGTCGTGACAGCTAGAAATTACTCCCGTGATTTCCTGAGAGAGAGGGACCTTCCTGAGTATTTGGTCCTTACCCTTACAGTACAAACCGTCATTGATGAGTCGATACCTTGTGGCCTTCCGCGTCAGCCATTTCTTCTGTCCCTTTTTTAAATCTGATGGGCATTCCCCTGTTTCCAAAAAATGCATGATGTTAGGCAAGGCATCACTTCCTTGAAATAGAGGGAGCTTTAGTTTTATTGCTCCAACCACCACTTCCTGTAGTCTTTCACTTGCTAGGGCATCTGCTTCTTGGTTTTGAGCCCTTGGGATATGGTGTATTTGAACTTCTTCAAACTTACCCAACAAGGTTTTTACACCACTTAAGTGAGTCCTTAAACTAGGATTCTTGCATGTCCATGCTCCATTTACTTGCCTTACCAGAAGTAGAGCATCCCCAAATACATTAAGGCGTTGTACACCTTGCGAGACGCACCATTGTAGACCCTTGGTTAGTGCTGCATACTCAGCTTCATTGTTAGAATGTGAATCTAACAATTGGCCCAACGAAAATACCTTTGTCCCTTTGTCATCAAAGACCACTATGCCTGCAGCTGCTTTATCGGACGCTCACTTGTAGGCTCCATCAAAGTAGAGAGAGTATGCTCCTTCTACCATAGGTGGTACTGGAGGTAATCGGACTTCTCCTTCCTTAGATTGCTTCTCCTTCCTTTCAAAGATTTGGTAGGTCATGAGTCCCCCCAAACATGCCCTTATCGTGCTTTCTAGCTGTACCGTGTAGTCAAACTCTTGCAGACGAACTAGCCATTTAGTAATTCTAGCAGACACATCCATGTGTTGTACAACATAGGGAAATATTTCATCCGTGGTTAGAATCACAAATTGCTTAGGCAGCAAATATGACCTAAACTTTGTAGTTGCAAATCTAAGAGCTAGGACTAAGTGTTCCACATGGGTGAAACCTTTCACTCCTGCTGTCATCATTCGACTAGAGAAGTAGATTGGCCTCATGAAAGATGTCGTCGTATACTTTTGGAGTAGCACAGCTCCCAATGAGTCATCACCAACACTTGAGGTGACATAGAATTTTTCATCCCACTTAGGTGGTGAGATAGTTGGCAGAGTGGCTAAGACCTTCTTTACCTTGTTGTAGTGATGTTCGCTTTCCTCGTCCCAAGTGAAAGTTGATCTTTGAGTGAGTTGTTGTAGTGGTAGAACAAGTTGTGATAGTAGATGTATGAATCTACTTAAGTACCTCACCTTCTGTAGAAAAGAGACCAGTTGACGTGCGGTCGTTGGTGAAGGTAGGGCTATGAGTGCGGACACCTTACTTGGGTCGGCGTTGATACCTTTTGCTGAAATTTCATGGCCTAGTAGAATGACTTTACTCTCCCCAATGTGGCATTTGTCCACATTTAGTTGCCCACCTAGGCTCTGCAACCTGGCCAAACCTTCAGTTACCTTTTCTAAATGTGAAATACGGGAGCTATATATACAAAAATCATCAATGAACACTCTTATGGATGTTCCAAAGAACGGTTGAAAAACATATGTGACATATCTTTGGAATGTGGCAGGTGCATTTGTGAGACCAAATGGCATAACCCTGTATGCAAAACAACCCCATGGCGTGATAAAAGTGGTTTTTAGCTGATCTTCCAAGGCTATGCGTATTTGAAAGTATCCAGAATAACCATCATAGACGGTATAGCATTCAAAACCCGCTACTTCATTCAGAATTTCATCCAAGAAAGGGAGAGGAAAGTGGTCTCTCTTTGTAGCTGCATTTAGCGGTTTGTAGTCAACACAGACCCTCCACTTACCATTCTTTTTAGGCGTCACCACTACGGGTGACACCCATTCTGAGTTTTCTACAGGATAGATGAATCCCGCCTCGAGCAGTTTCCTTACCTCGGCCAAGAGTGCCTTTTCTTGTATGACCCCCAGCCGTCGTAGCTTTTGCACAACTGGTTTTACCCCTTCCTTCAGCTTAATATGATGTTCCACCACTGTAATGCCTGTGATTCTTTCATAGTTGTCAATGAACAGGTTAGGAAATCCCATCAACATTTGCAAAAAACTATCTTTCTCCTCAAGTGTTAATTCCGTAGACAACATACCCTTCAACCTACTTCCTCCTAGACCAGGTGATTTTCTCTCCTCTTCATTGGGTTTCCCTTTTGGTGATGGATCACCAATTGTGCTTACTCTTTGTGGATCCTTCATAATGATACCTATCACATCAATGGAACTGTCACTTTCGTTGGTGGATGTGGTCTCCTCCTCAGAACTGGAAGATTCTCTAGTGGTTTCATCTGCTGATGTTTCCAGATTCATTTCCTTCTGCTTGCAAATCCTCATGTCGTAGTAGATTGTCTCCCCTTTCTTACCGGTCATGCGTAGAAGGCCAGTACCCCAGTCCTGTTTTGCCTTCATGGCTATCAACCATGGCCTTCCCAAAATTAGTGGATAGCCCTCCCCCTTAGTAGGCATTACAAAAACATCTACCTCTACCTCAGTGTTGAAAGCTTTGATTTTCACGGCACTTACCACACCCACACACTTTACTTTTGCGTTGTTTGCCATCTTTGCCTTGCATGGAGAAGGCCTGTCAACCTCGAGCCCTAATCGAAGCATCATAGCTTCACTCATTACACATATTTGTGCACCTCCATCAATGTAGGTGTTTCCAACCCTCTTTCCTTTTATGTTTACGTCGACAATTGGAAGGATGTCATCCATGTTGCATCCCGAAATTGCTCCGGCTACCTTTGTTTTGGAGCGTCTTCTACTTACCATTTTAGACCATTGTTGCTTACTTTTGGTGCAAGATGTAGCAGCTGTGGCCATGTAATCTTCGGTCCTTGCTCTGCCACATCCAATGTTAGATCATAGGGCTTAGAACTTTCCCCTAGCTGGAAGTCGGTGATGCCCAATTTCCGTCGTGGCCTGGATGGCCTCTTGCTAGTTTCTCCTCTCATGCTTCTCTCATCATCTGATTGTGTAGCTTTCTCCCTCCTAGCTCTTTTCACAGTCATGGCTTCAAGTGGTTCTAAAAAGGTTACCTTCTCCTTACCCTTGTCCCTCTCCTTTGCTCTGGGTGGATCCACTACTATGGCTTTTTCTTTCTCTTCTAGCCTTATGATGTTTACAGGGCGATCAGGTGGTGGGGCTAGTGGAAGAGGTGGGATGGATGCTTGTAGTGGTGTCTGGGGTGGACGTAGAATTTGTGTTGGTGGGGGTGGTGCTCGGGGTGGGGGTGTTCTTTCTCTAGGGGGTGACAATTGGTTCCTCCTACCTCCTCTATTATAGTTTTGTCGTGGTTTGGGACAACAGTACATACCGTGACCATCTTCTCCGCAGTTGTAGCAATGATACTCCTTGTTTTGTCATCGTGCTCTTCCAGGGTCTTGATCTCTTTCTTGAATCCTCCCTTGTTGTATTAAGTGGACAGACAAATTTTGCAGTTGGTCAGTAATATGGGCCAACATATCTTGTTGGTCATCTCTTACCCCAAGAGCCAGTGGTGGTGGTGGAATGGTGGTTGTCGTAGTTGCTGGTCGACGCGATGTTAGTGATTCTGTTGATTGGTTTCTTTGGATCTCATTCGCAGCTTCTTGTCTTTAAGGCGAGCAATCTCAACGGCTAACTCGTACGTAGCTGGGAATCTACCTTTCACCTTCTCCTTGAGAAGCGGCCATAAGCCATGCGTGAACCGATCTTTTTTTAGGAAATCGGGTGCAGCTTCCCCCCTTGCCAATGACTCAACCCACCATTCCCACAAATCCACAAATTTGGACTCATAGGTGGCATATTCTAAAAGACCCTTCTGCTTCAAGTCTCTCAACTTGTCCCACAACTTTTCTGAAGTGGTACCCCCCCCAAAGTGCCTCTTAAAAGTGGTTTTTAAGGGTTCCCAGTCATCCTTGGTTGCTTGTGGAAGTGCATTTTACCATGATCTAGCTTCTAGCTTCATGAGATGCTTAAAGATTCTAACCCGGGATTCATCCGTATCTTTGTTGCTCACTACACATGCTACGTCAAAGTCATCTAGGAAGTCTGTTACCAAATCCTCCCCCTTCTTTCCTTTAAATGTTGGAAATGCTACACGTGCCATGATTACTGAGAGAGAGCTAGAAAGACACACTGCTTAACTTGCAAAAGTTTTTCTCTTCTTTACAAGGAGGCGTGTATACCCTCTTATACTAGGACATAGATTAAAACTTCAAACGGTACATTGCCTTGTACCAAAGGAAAGACAAATGGTTGATCTGATGCCAGAACCTCCAAAAACCGCTCCCCACCCGGCATGGTGTCAATGACGTGCTGGTAGTGAGCCTTCAAATCCAGTATTACCTTGATTGAGCGTACACGTGTTGGTATGTGTGATCTGTCTTGAGGTAGGTTGTACTGATTCATGTGAAACTTAGAGGTGCTTAGTCACTGTCCAAGATTGTGGGAGAGGGTGGTGTTCTTTTCAGTAGATCCCTAGTTTCTCTAGTGAGAGTGTGAGACAATGCTTCCGTTATCTGTGATGCAGCATCAAGTGCGACTTGAAAACTGACTGTGATAATTACCTCGGTGACTTGAGTTACCCGATTCTCAAAGTAGAATAGTGTTGATTCTCTATTGTGTAGAGCTCTTTCCATTTTGTTGTTGTGGGTTGGTTGTAGGTTGCGGACATGGTTTCGACCTTCTCCTTCTTCTTCTTGGCACTTGGCCTATGTATATCCACTGGGTTTGGCATGTTGGTTGACTCTCCCAGTGCAAATCGATTACCATTATGCCTGGCACTCGAGCTTCGATGGAGATGCGGAGTTCATCTAGTTGTGCTTGGAGCTCTTCTTCTTCTGTCGTCCAATTAGCAAATCCTGCTAGCCATTCATCCATTCACAATAGTTTAAGGGTTTTAGTCTTGTAAACTGAAGGGTTTCATGAAAAGATCCTCAGTGGGGGCACCAAATGACAGGAGCAAAGCGAACCCCGAACCCCGACGGCCTCTAAAACACCGGGGACCGAATGGCGCGCCTCGAGCCTGTCATGGTAAAGCAAACAGGGGGCACCACCATAACAAAGTTTTCATCCAAGAGATATGGATGCTTTGGAGTAATGTTGAAAAGGAAAGGGAATGAGATCAAGTGAGAGAGAGAGAGAGAGAGAGAGAGAGAGAGTGAAGGAGGGGGTATAGTGGCTTAGTACTTAGGCATCACAAAAGGATGACGAATCCGCACACCCTTCACACATACACAAGCTCACTCCAAAACACAAGACTAGGTGGCGATTCCGCACACCTCACATGGGCAAAACATTGCAAGAAAACATACTCACAAAACCTCAAGATTTATTTAGATAATTAGGCGATGAAATGGGGAGCATAGGGTAGGGGAATGAGAAGCGAGAGAGTGGTAGAGCACATGGCGGATAGGTGGGAGTTGATGGCGAAGACTCGCATGAGGATTATGGCCATCATCCTTCATTTAGTTGCCCTCCATCTTCCATAGCCAAGGGTGTAGAGGTCATGCTCAAGACAAGCATGGTGATTGCGGTGATGGCGATGGTGTGGGTGTGTGTGTGTGCACTAGGCACACACAGTGCATAGTGTGTTCTTTGGTGATGTTGTGTGTTTTTGTGTGATGGTGACCCCTCTTTATATAGGGGAGGAGGGGGGGGGGAGAAATTCTAGAATTTAGAAATGAAGAAATCATTATCTACATAGGCCATGTGACTGTGGGCCCCACTTGTCTGGCTGTGTGTATATGTGCCAGAACAGCAGTCTCATGAGAGAGAGACTAAGAGAGAGAGATGGGTTGATGAAAAAAAAGTGAGAGGTGACATGGAGAATAAAGTAATTACAAGAGGGGAGAGAGGGGAGTGTGCTCAGAGGTGAATCTGTGTGCAGATGTGTGTGAACACAAGAAAAATCAGGTAGCCACAGGGTGGGGATGGGTCTGTGCGCACCTTTTTCAGTGAAACTGAGTGTGTGTGAGTGTGGGGGAGGTTATTTAGCTACAAGACAAAAGACATGGCGCCCTTTAGAGAGAGGGGGGGGTATTTGGGTCATGGGATATGATAGGAGAGAGAAAGGGGGGGTGGGGTATACTATTTTGGAAGATAGGGTAAGTTGCATGTGAGTTAGGGTGCATTATTGGTGAGTTAGAATGCATTATTGGTGAGAGGTGGGGTAGCTTGAGGGGAGAGAGAAAGGAGAAAGGACAAGGGGAAGAGAGAGGGGGTTGACCTTTTGAGTGGAGGAGAGGAAAAGGGACACACGGCGGGGCAACAATGAAGAAAAAGGAGGCAAGGTGGGGATGGGCTGCCCCGCAGGCATGAGGTGGCCTATTTTATCTTTCTCATATATTTACATAATCATAATTTATTTTTTTCTTACTTTTTCCAATGTCTTTTATCACTCCCTCCCTAAGAGCGGGTTTTCATGGGGTGGGGACAAGAGAAGAGGGGTATGGGAGCTTGGCTTGTGAAAAGCCCCCATCACCGCCAGCCTCACAGTTCAATTTAAGACTTGTTTTAGGTGTATAGAAAATGATACCACCACATCACCCATCACTTGTGCACACCTGTTACATGCCACATTTCAAGTTTGAGTCAAATTGATCAAAGATAAGTTGGAAAACTATCAAAAAACACAAAGAAGTCCTTTGAAACCAATTTCTAAGTTATCTACCACATTTTTTGATCCAAATCACCTCATACTCCATACACAAAGTCTACATCAAGCCGAGGACCAAGTTGCTTCAAAAAATGTCTATTTTGGTAAAAAAGTTGATAATCGTGATTATTTACCTTTTGGCCAAGATGATGAGAAATTGCAATTGTAACCTCATGGGGCCAAAGCACGTGATGTTCTCAGCCCACTAACCAAGTTTCATCAAATTTGGAGCCCAAAATATCAAAATTCTTTTATATCTACTATTTCAGAGACCTAAAGCCTAAATCTGGCACCATTCTCACCCTGTGAACCCAAATGAACCCATATTTCACTTAGAGTATCTAATTGATATATATTGCAAGCTTATAATCCCAAATTTACAAAAAGTTGAAAAAATTACTCAGTTGTAAATAATCGCGATTATTTACTTTTGTTGCAAATTTTTACTTGGACTTCATGATTTTGATGTTTATATGTTTTTATGCATCTATGCATGTTCAAATTTTGATTTGAAGCAAATTGGACTCAATTTGTGAGAAATTCAGACTAAGGGACATTTCAGAGTGGAATCCGTCAAAATTTCTAACCTGGGCACTCTATTCACCTAGCAGTAGCAATCCAAGCTGCGGAGAAGGCCAAGAGGAGGATGACCAGCAAAGAAAAACTGCAAGAGATGGCAGCTTACCAATTGGACCGAACTTCAATAAGGAATGCCAAGGCAATGTACTTGTCGAAAGAAGAGTTGGAGGAGAACAACACCACAGTATTCATAGGTAGATTCAAAAGCGAAGAAGGACATCAGGTAGAACTACAACTTCTACCAAAAGAGGTCTATGATGTCGAAGCAAAACCCGAGACAAAAGAAGCTAACAGAAGGCTTGGACTCAGAGAGTTCTACGAACAAGAGCCATGTTGAGTGGATTTCCAGAAAGCTTATGAGATCTTGTCCACAATCAAGGAAGATGGAATAGCCCAGATCTCTGACCAACAAGGGAACAAAGTTGAAGTAGTAATTATGAAAGAGATTGTGGCCAAAGCTCTCAAATTTCCAAAAGAGGGCATGACCATGAGAGCTAGAGACAAGAAGACATCAAGTACTTTCACTAAAGAAACTGTTGCGGCTACATTTGCTGACCTAATCCAGAAACAGGTGGAGGAACTAGCAAGGCTATATCACCAACATTTCCACTTCCTGGCAAAGAGACCGCCAAGGTACACCACACCCAATCATGTAGTTGCACCCACAATTACACAAGTGTTAAATTCGACAACCAGGCAACTGATCAACCACGTGCAATACGTGTTGTTCACATTGAAGGGGAGAAAGAAAGAGGGTAAGATAACATATGTGGAAGCACCTGAGGTACTTACAAGAATTGCCTACCATGCTATTGGCATGGCATATAATTTGTCACCTGCCCCAGATTAGATCACATAGATCGTGTCTACACAACCATACCCTTGAGCCACAAGATCTATCAAAAGAACCTATAAATCTGATGAAGATTTTGCCGAGAGCTCTCCAGAAAGGCAGAGTAGCGAAAGCTCCCACAATGAGGAAAGGAGAGCACGCATTGAAGACATGAAACAAAAAGTAGTGGCAGCACATCAAGAGGAGCCGCAACACAAACAAGCAAGGTTTGAGAGGGAAAAGCACTCCTATGAATGCAACCGACAAGCTGTAGGTGAGGAACCAAAGAAGTGGGTGCCGAAAGAGATAAAAGGACCAAGAACAAAGCACCCTGCATAGAGAGAAGCAGAAGATCCAAAGGATCTATTGGAAAGAATGTAACAAGAGGTAGAGGCATTGAAGTAGAAATAAGCTCAAGAAGCAGAAAGAAAAGCTAGAGCAGATGAGGACGAACAAGAAAAACAAGCACAAGAAGCAACCGCACAAGGAGAGACTCAACATGAACAAGGTGACATGTCTCCCCGACCTTCTTCACCTGCTACAGAATAGCATGAACCCCCCATGCCAAGCCCTCCACCATCATCAGCAGATAGAACCACACAAACTGAGCCCATTAAGGAGAAATAGCTTGAACAGAAAGAAGCAGCAAAATCTGCACAACAGGCATCCACTACTCAGGAGCAAGCCAAATCACAAGAACTAGAGCCGACAGAGGCAGCAAGTCCTTTACTAGAGGAGACAACAAAGTTTGAGCAAACAAAAAAAACAAGAAACATAGGATACCCCTTCTACCTCCACACAATACAAAACGGTCGAGGTATCCACGAAGCCTCAAGATGACAAAGCAGAAGAGGGAAAACCACAGCCTCAAGGGCAAGAACAACCAACCCCCACGACGCCGCTGAGAGAGTCACAAGAGACTGCCGAAATGTCTAGGAAGCTCATAAGAAATGAAGATTGGCAGACCAATGATCAGGTTATCTTTCAAGTCAATGAATATGCAAAGCAAATGTAGGATATGACGGAAAAACTCCGATCAACAACACTTAGCCGTAGCACAAAGGCTAAAGATTCGGAGATGGTGATTGATGCTCTCCAAAGAGAGTTAGAAGATAGATTAAATGTCATTACTGATCTGCAATCACAAGTCCATGTGTTGAAAGCTGAAGCTGAACAACACCAACTAGCACAAGACAAACAGCAAAAGGAAATGGAGGAGTTAGGTGAACTTCTCATGAAGTTGAAGGATGCTTGCAAAACAAAAGACAAACAGCTGACAGAGGTTACTAACAAACTTCTAACTACAACTCTGCCAATTCAAAAGATTTAAGTGTAGCTAGATGTCGTAAATGCCTCCTTGGAATATCCATAGTAGAGGATCAATGATCAAGTAGCTTTTTGGCGACAAATACGTGAAAATCCCACAGTTGCCTCAATCAAAGGAACAGACAAAGTGTACAAAGCACTAGAGAAAAAAAACAAAGACCTCGAGCTAGAGCTAAAGCTAGAGCAGTCTCAATGCAAAGACCTAGTATTAATGCGGGTACAACGAGAAGAAGATCTGCTAAAGGAAATAACCGAGCTGAAAAGAGTCAACCAAATGCTGATCGACAGACGAAAAGAAACACATGGAGAAGCAAGAAATTTAGAACAACCACTTATAGATATCCCCTCAGTCTCTTTCGCTAAGATGAAAACATAGCCAACTGAAGGGCTAGGTGGAAAAGAAGATTTTCGAGTACCGTTAAGAGAAGCATATGAAGTGCCAATGGTACAGCTGTCAAAAGCTGAGGAAGATGCACTTAAAGAAAAGATTACACAAGAGACGGATCAGTAGTGGAAAGCAGCAATGGATTGAGAGTTGATAGTTCTTCACTCTGTCAATGTTACTCAACTCACTCCCAATCAAATCAATGCACAATGGCATGAGCAATCACTGCCATATCCCTTGATAAAGGTGGAGTTGCTCCACGTCAAGGAAAGAATTTATAAAGACATGCAAGTAGAAGGCGCAAATGAAGACCACCCTAAGTGGAGGAAGAAATGGTTGAACAAGAATACAAGATACCTGATTCTGTCCACAAGAGCACCTGAAGCACTTCAAAAGGATCCAACTTCTTATCATGTACCAAGAGTAAGGACATGGCAAGAACATGAGGCAATAACAAAGAAGCGGCCAACCTGGCTGAATTATCCAAGACTACCAGCTCCAAAAAAGGGAACGCCGACGGAGGAATACATGGTGAAAAGCCTAACGGGCACCATGTCATCTTCAAAAGTCTACATGATCTTTCATATGCTATGCTTTACAAGATTTTCCAAATGCTTCTCACCTGCATTGAAGTATTTCATGAGCTACAGCAAGCAGGAGCCCCGTATATGTCTTTCCTCGAGGGCAATAAAGGTTTATGCTACGATCTTAGTGGTCAACCTTCCAAAGAAGTCCTCTATGGTTTCTATGCCCGATGCATGTTCTTACCTTCTTATAATATGTTGGTGTTTGAGGAAGCATTCTACACAGGGTTCTTCACTTGACAAACGAAGATTTTTGGGCCAGTGATCAACAACCTGACTTCAAGATTTTTAGGCTACTCCATAGTCCAGCTTAAAAACAGAGTCACTATGCATTTTTTGCAAGTGCCAGATAAAGAGAGAAAGATCAGATACAGAAAGGCTCTACATGCACTTAAATACTACCTCGCCATCCATCAACTTGAAGACTATTTCAGCCCATAAGCTATGTCAAGGGATGACACACGGGAGGAAGGGGGGATGTTAGCAGCAAGCTAACTCGGATACCATTTTTCAGAGCTCTCGTTGCAAAAATACTTATTGTTTTGATAAATCGAGAATATTGTAATTCTTATTTTTTGGATAAACTTTGTAATTGATGAGTCGGGGCTAGAAGCTTCCAGATTGTATCAACCTATCTTTAGTTAGAGCTCCCAGAGTATTAGTTTTGACCACCAAAAACCTTGGCTAGAGTATAAAAGCCAACTTTTGTAAGTTATTTTCAAGTTTTGGATAATGAAATATACAGTGTGAGCTAATGGCGCTCACTTCTCTCCTTCTCTCGTTTCCTAATCTCTTTCCGCTTGTCACATTGCAGTCGCGTCTATTGCATTGCAACCACATGTAAGAGCTCTATGCATTCACATAAACATTTCACAGTATTTTATAGCTTTTGGCATCACCAAACATAAGTAGGAATTTAGACTTCAAAATAAAAAACTAAGCATAGGCGGGGTATTGGGGCATCATTGCTAAGCATTTAGATGCATTCTGGGTTGAAAACGACTAGGTCAAAAATACACTGCTGTTAATAATCATGAATTTTTTACTCGACCTAAAGTGGGAGTTGAGACCATAAGCATGTGTGCTTAGGTCTTATAGACTTGTCCTAGAAGTTTCATATTGTTTGGATGTCGTTTGATGCTAAACGGATGTGATTGTTTGCCAATGAGCGACTAGCTTTTGGTGATTTTGGTCATTTGAGTGTAGCTTGAGTTAGATGCGAGTTGTTTTTTGTTTCCAAGAGATTGACAATGTCTTGTAGCCTCTATGCACTAGTTGAGTCAGCTTCGTCCCATGGATTGACAATTTATTCGTGGTTCAATAAGATAGGAGTGAGGTTAGACACCCGTCCCACAATAGTCTTGGTTGTCTCTACCATGCTTTGAAGATCAATGTATCTACAACCATTATGTTCTGCAAAGAGGTGGATCTTGAGAAATTAACTCAATGGTTTTCGATGTTGAGTTTTCCTATTGTAATCTTTCAAAGAGCAATTGTTGCAACTTGTGTGCTCTTTGCTTGATTGTACCTTGAGGATACTTTGGCACTCTGATTTGATGAGTTATTGATACCAATATAGGTTGTTGTCGATCTTTTACCCGCCATTGATATCCTCATTTGTCCTGGTTAGACTATTGTGGTTGAACTTTTGGAGACTTAACTCGTCACTGCTTCATCAGCTTTACAGTTTGTGGGGAAGGTAAGTAATCCTTTTTCTTCCAAATCCATTTTGTCTTAGGTTCCTTGCTCGGATATGCTCCCTTTTGGGTTTTGAACCTTGGAACTTGCTTTGGTACTGTAGATGATGTTTTGGGCACCCAAATTTTAATCGGCTTGTCTTTAAGTTGTGCCTTTGGTACCCAAATATACATGACTCCTTGTATGCTACTTGTAGCATTTGCTTGTCGATAGCATGGAGAAGATTTCTTGCTTCAAGGTTTGTTCTGTTGGGAACTTCTTTTCCATTCCTCCTTGCTTGGTGAAATTGAAACAAATAGTTGTCCACCTTTAGGTGATAGATTTAGCTGGTTGGTATCCCAATCTGGCACTGCCTTGTCAATGAGATCCCCAGAATCATTGTCTTATTCATGTGTTCATTTGGTAAGCATACAAACTGATGAGAACATGAACATCCATGTACTATCATGTCTAGGTTTACTACTCCTAGTGTCGGTGTTGGGTTATTATTGCATCCTTTGATAGTTGCTATTCCTTTTGTCAAAGCCTGATTTGTGGCTTTCTTGTACGTGGAATAACTGACTGCATTTACTTGAGCCCATGTGTCGACCAATGCATTCTTGCTATGATCGTTTAGTTGTACTTTGATGCGAAGGTCCTTTCCATCTAGCCATTCTTCATCTGTAGACACTGCATCTTTTAGTAATTCCCATTGTCGATCACTCACTCTAAAGTGTTGATGGAAATAGGTATTTGTTGATTCTTGAGAGCAACTTTTCTTTTGAGTACTTGAAGACAAGCTTCTTCTTGGGATTCCTCAACAATCTGTTGTTGTTTCACTTTTTGTTGCTTGGCTGCATGCATTCTTTCTAGCAATTCATTGGTTAGTGGAAAATTGTACTTTTTCAAATGACATCCACTAATCCAATTAGCCATTGGTTCACCATCTAGGGTGGACAACTTCACTGCTCCACTTGGAGATACATCTTCAATTACAAACGGTCCGTTTTCCTTTTTCTTAAACTTGAAAATGTGTTGCTTAAGAGAATAGACTAAAACTAAGGCCCCTTTCTTGAAGATTTTTGTAGCAATATGGGAATCTAATTTTTTTTTTTGTTTTCTCTTTTGTGAGTAGATGTGAGCTATAGTTGTTAGCCTTTGCTCATCCAGTTTTTCTAAATCTTCAAGTTTGTTTGACAGTTCATGTCCAGTCCACTCAAGATTCTTTGCTACCCTTAATGTCGGCAATAGAAATTTTATTGGCAATATGGCATCGAGACCATAAACAAGGTTAAAGGGTGTAGCATTCAAAGCTATTTTGAATGAAACTCGATAAGCCCATAGAGCTGCGTGGAGTCTCATTTCCCAATCTGCCCTTCCTGAACTAACCACTTTAGTCAATACTGAGCTAAGAATTTTATTGGTGTGCTTAGCTTGTCCATTTGTTTGTGGGTGATAGGGAGATGATTTATTATGATGAACATAAATTCATTAAGAAAATACTCAATTACCTCATTGAGGAAATGAGTTCCCTTATCACTGAAAATTTCTATTGGCAGTCCATATCTTGTGAGCATGTCCACATATAAGAATGCGGCTGTGGTTCTGGCATCATTCTTAGGATTTTCTTTAGCCTTTGTCCACTTAATCAAATAGTCTGTTGCTACATTGATATATTGATCTTGGGTCCTATGAGCCGGTGGTTGTATTGGCCCAACAAAGTCTATACCCCATTTTGCGAAATCTCTAGCCCCCATCATTGGTTTTAAGGGCATGCTATCTATACGTGTTGGCATTTTATCTCATTGGCATGCATCACACCTTCGAATATATTCCTTGGAATCTACAAAAAGTGTTGGCCACCATATGCCTACCATTAAGATTGCTCTTGCGGTGGTCTCACTGGAGAAGTGACCTTCGCCTAATACAGCATGTGCTTGATCTAAAATAGGAATATATGCGTCTTCATTTGCACAAAGATGAAAATTTTGATCTTTACCTCTTTGATACAATTGATTTCCAAGAAGATCATAGTCTCTTACTTTTGTTTCAATTGCTCTTTGACGGCGTTTATTCATATCCTCACAAAATGTGTGCCTTGAGAGGTAAATAACTAGATAGTTACTCCACTTAGGAACATGCGACATTTGGAATAGTGTCACATGAGGTATGGGTGTTTATTTTTCACATTGAGGATAATTTTTTACAAAAGAATGAATATCACTCCTCATAGTTGGCCAAAATACTCCAAATCTCAAGATTCGTCACATAGTTTGGTCTTCCACAAAGTGAAGTCCTACTATGGTAATATGTTCTTGTCTCAAGTATTGGTTTTTTCCCTCAATATTAATGCACAAAAGCAATATTCCATCCCGATTTCTTTTGTACAACATTCCAGCTAGTAATTGATACATAGTCGATTGCTAAATTAATCCGATTGTGATAGGAAGTGGTATTTGTGAATCCACTTGAGCTATGGTCATCATGGATACCATGTTTCGTGACCATCTAGGTATCATTTCAATGAAGAACAAATATGCATCTGGTAGATCATGGTCTACTCCGTTAGGTGGTTCTCCTGAAACAATCCTTGACAAATGATCTGCTCTTTGATGACTGGTGTTGTTTTTCACAACTACAGTGAAATCAAATTCCAAAAGAATGATGAACCATCTCACTTTTCTTCCTGTGTTGCATGGCTTGTTGACCAAGTACAACAAAGCTTGGTCGTCCACAAATAACATGAATTTGTTTGCTAATAGGTAATGTCTATAGTTTTTTATGACATAGATCATTCCTAATCCTTCCCTTACAGTGATGGTATAGTTTTTATTTGCCATGTTCAAGGAAAATCAATCTTCTCGTCTCCTGGTTGAGCTAGGATACAACCAATGGAAAAATTCGTAGCATCTACAGGTATGTGGAATATCTTATTCCAATCTGGCGCTTTCAATATTGGAGCTGAAGTGAGAGCTTGCTTAAGATTCATGAAGGATTCTTCACACTCATCATTCCATTCAAAATGTGTAATCAAGCTATACATGGGTTTTGCAATTATAGCCTACATGTAGATGAACCTTCTGTAATATCCACAATGTCCCATGAAGGCTTGAACCCCTTTGATTGTTGTCGGTATAGGAAAATCAGCAATAACATGAATTTTTTCCATATCAGTAGCTATGCCATTTTTAGACACTATATATCCAAAAAATAATTTTTGTCTACCCATGAATGTGCACTTCTCAGGATTTAA
Organism: Adiantum capillus-veneris; assembly: GCF_014529385.1. Classification (NCBI taxonomy): domain Eukaryota; kingdom Viridiplantae; phylum Streptophyta; class Polypodiopsida; order Polypodiales; family Pteridaceae; genus Adiantum; species Adiantum capillus-veneris. The sequence continues at coordinate 88,411,816 of NC_140944.1, forward strand.
GCAAATCCTATAAACTCTACATTTTTTGAATACCTTCTTGAGTTGTTCGAAGTGATCAGCCCGGATTGATGAATGTACACATAAATCATCCATATATACTTCCAAGAAATTCCAAAGATATTCTTTAAAAGCATGGCTCGTTAGACTTTGAAAGGTGGTAGGAGCATTAGGTAACCCAAAAGGCATAACCCGATAGACAAAAATATCCCATTCAGTTGCAAAAGTCATTTTATGGTGATCCTTGGGATCAACCAAAAGCTGATTGTATCCCAAAAGGCCATCTAAAAAGCTATAAGCTTCGTTTCCTGCAACTTGTTCTAACACATGCTCAGTGATTGAAAGAGGAAAGTTGTCTCTAATTGTAGCTGCATTCACTTTCTTGAGATTGACGGACACTCGTAATTTTCCATTTCTCTTGGGTACTACCACTGGAGACACCCAATCTGTGCGTTCAATTTCATAAATGAATTTTCCTTCCTTTAGGTTTTCCATCTCTTCTTTGATCTTCTTTGTCTGCTTGGTTTTGCATCGTCGCTCATTGGCATGGTGTGTTGATAGATTTCTGGATCAAGACCCTTGAGATCCTTATAAGACCAATCAAAGATATCTCAGTATTCGTTCAATAAGCTTAACAAAATATCTTCTTCGTCTTTAGTCAGGTTGTTTGCAATGTAAGCAAGTTTAGGCTCTTCTCCTGGTGTGTTGGCTAGATCTATCTTTTTTCCATTTTCAGGTCCTTCATAGGACTCGCCCTGTTTTCGTAGTTCCCTGACAGGTTGTTCAACTATAATTTTTAGATCTTGGAGAGTATATTTCTTGTAATGGGATGGAACACTCATTACATCTTTACTATCCTCCTCAGTGGTTTCCATTTCGGTTGTATATATCTCCTTTATAGATTTTGTCAACTCTTGATATTTCTTTCTTCTTTCAACTTGTGTCATGGTTGAATCCTTATCCTAGTATTTAGGTTTTGCTTGAGTTTCCTTTCTCATTTTTCTTGAGTTTTTTGATATTTCCTGTTTCTCTTTTGAAGGATATCAACCAGTGATTTTGTCCTTGATACAATCATGTGCATCTATCTGCATCAGGAACTGTGTTGTACTAGAGACTAATAGCATAGGTCTGTCTTTTAAGTTTCTGGTGTCTCTTTTTATTCTATACCATTTCTATCATCTTGGTTTTTGGTTTGGAAAGTCAAAAAAAATTTCCTCCTCTCCTTTCATGAGTAGTTTAACTCTTACATGTTCTTTTTCTGACCCCGAATCATCTGAGGTACCAGAATGTTCTTCTAGCTCATCCGTCGCATCATAGTAGAGGTCTAAAAAGACTTGTTGAGCTTTCATCAGGTCCTTGAGTTCTTGATTTTCATCTTCAATGTGAAGGGTTAAGATCATTTGTATGGGAATTATGCCATAGCCATCCTCATTGCAAAATTCAATAAGCATCGACGTGTTCACACATACATCCATTGTTGCTAAAATTTAAGTCCACTCAAATGGCTCAAACAAATGTTCTGGAAAGGGTTCAGGAACATAGGCTTCGTCTGTGCAATCCCTTTCTAAGATACATTTTTTCCATTTTAAGGTTCCGTTTTCTGAGGCTCGGCACATCTAAATAGGCTCGGCACATTCAAATAGGTGTATCCTTGTTCAACCAAGATGGAATCTTAGTTTCAGCCGAAGAGATTGAATCGAATTCTTGAATGGGTGTTCTCATGATGTCTCTATAAGTGTAATCTTTTAGATAACCCTTGTTATAGATCCCACTTGATTCGAGTACAGATAATTGTTTCCTCAATTTTGGATGAGTTGTACTTATTGCACAAAAGATCTTCCCAATATGACTTCGTAGTTGAGTTTCTTTCCAAAGTCCACTATGGCAAAAGTGTGTTGATATTCAATCCTGCAGGAATTAACTATCACCATTTCAAGCAGTCCTAAGGGTCTTTCGATATGTCCATCAACCAATTTCAATTTCATTTGATTTTGTCTAATGGTTGGTTTGTCCCCATGATTCCCATGCTGCTTTCATGGATATGGCTATGCCTGCCCTACTATCCAGTATTGCCATGGTTCCGATATCATTGTATCTCACTGGAAGGATTTGATTTTCCTCTTACCCTTCGTGGTATTCTCCGACTTTGTTCATTGGAACAGATCGAATCTCTTTGCTATTCAATTCATGCTTCAATTTTTCTAGTTTTTTTGCAATTAGCCCTGTTATTCCCACCTTCTCTAGAGTTTTATATAGATCATTCCATAAATATGGTCTCATTTTCGACAGTTCTCCTAAATTAAGAGTGCATTGAATGGGTGTAGACATGATTGAATGAATGTTGTCTACTTCTCGGGTCTGTTCATCTCTCTTTACCTAAGTGGTTCTACACACTATGGATTCATCTTCGTTATCTCCCAAGTAAGAGGGTAGTGTTTTCAAGGTCAATGGTTTTGACATTCCTGAAGCTTTAGAACTACAATCCCCGTACAAGGATTATACATCCATGTTCATATTAGGAGGTAGATTGTCTAACCAAACTTCCTCTATAGGAGCTGACTTTAGAGTTAGGCTCCCATCATTAATCTCTCTAACTTTTTCCCATAAGTGTCATGGCCAGTCTTCTTCTACGAATATATAATTTTGTCTAAGGCATCTTCGTTGTTCGGAACTATAAGTTCTGGCTCTTTAGTTTCAAGGTGGGGCTCAACCACCACTCTTGATTTCTCTTTACCTGCTCTTACCACAAGCTCCTCAGGTTTTTCCATACTCTCGAGCTTGGGTTTCTATTTTTTCAGCATCTCTTAAGTAATTCTTACCAAATTTTAATAAGCTTCAAGATTAGCTGCTTCCATGTCGAGAGAAGGATAGTTTTCCATTTTTTTTCCATATTCTGGCTTGCTTTAAGTCCCACCTGGTAAGCTTCCAAGGCTGCATTAATAGGCTCAAAAATTTGTCTACCAAAATTGATCCTCCAGATTTCACGGTGGTTTCCTTGATTTCGCTTCCAATTTCTTTCACCTTTTCCTGGAATAATTTCTTTGCTTTCTCCTCGATTTCAGCCCTTTGTTTTTGTTTCCTCATCTCATACCTTTTGCTTCTGCTTCTAAATTTGGTCTTTTGAGAGGAATTTTTTTAATTCTCCGAATCATAACAGGAGTTATGTTTCTTTTTCTTGGCTTGGGCTCTAGTGATTACCTTGATTGGAACAATCGATTCACTCTCAAAAGAGCTACTAGGTATCACTCGGACTACGTTCAATACTGTTTTACCCTTGTTTAAAGGATTTTTTAGACATTCTTCGGGGAAGTGTCCTCCCTTTTTGCAACATTGCATACAAAAAGCTTCAACTGGCTTAATGTTTGTATCAAATTTTGGGCACTCGTTTTTCCAATGATCATGTGCACCACAATTATGACAGTTTCCCGTTCTAGGTGGTTTAATCATGGGTCTTACCATAGGAGTTCTAACACCGTGATTAGATACATAGTACATTGGTGCAAGTTCTGGTGTAGCGTAAGCTACAAGTTATTCCATTGGAGGTGGATGTGAGTTATACCAATCTCCTTCTACCATTACTGTAGATGGGCTAGGCTCGGCATAGGGTGTAACAGGCACTAGTGCTTGTTCCTTTATAAATTCCCCTGAATGCATATACTTTACAGGAACTGCATTATGTCCAAGGTATGGAGGCTGTTGACCCAACATGGGTTGAGGTTTTTCCATACCCATTGATGGTCTTTGAGCTGGGTCCATATTATGCTGATATCTGTGCATGGATTGTCCTTGTGGCCTCATAGGCACGTATTCAACATTCCCATTATACTTTGGTCGGTAATAGCACTCATTGGTCTCATGGTTGGTCCATTTACCCTTAATTGCACACCACTTATGTGGCCTAATTGGTTGTCCCTGATGTGGTATTCCTTGCCCTTGTCCCTTCATAGGTTCTTTTTGAAAGTTTTTCATCATGTCATTCATCCTTTTGAGCATGTCTTCTATGGCTAAAAATGGTGTTGCAGCAACCGTTCCCACTTCTGCTGGTTTGGTGGATGTTGTTTTCTTGATTTGGTTATCCTTAGGGACATCTTCTTTGCTGAAAATATCACAATTGTCTCCTAAGTCAATAGCATCGGACACACACTCTTCTAGAATCATATGCTTCTTTCTATACATTATAGCATGAAGTTCTTTGTTTAACAGTCCCTCTAGAAACAATGCTACTAGTCTTTCTTTTGCAGGTATCTCTAGCTCTGGGCATCTTGCAATATATTGCTTCATCCTAGTTGGACAGTCCCTAATAGACTCACCCTGTTTCTGTTTGAAGCTGTAAATTTGAGCTACCGTATTGTGTCTGATCCCTGTTTTGGAACATGTAGCTACAAATCCTTGAGCTCATGTGTTTAAGTCCATGATTGACCTTGGTTCTGCTCTTAGCACTTTCTTAAATCTCTCTAAATGGTCATATAGATCCCCAGATTCACTATATTTTCTGACCCATTTTTTTAAATCAGCTGGTCTGACACGTCTATTTGGTTCAACTCCCGGTCTCCTAGCAGTTGGATCTATTATGAGTCCTTCAAACCAGTCTGTTGGAAATAGTGACTTATGTAGCCTTGGACTGGCTTTAGTGTCACCCGATTTTTGTTGTGATGAGGTGGTTTCTGGTTTCTTAACATTACTCTCAGAAGATCTCTCACGGAGTTCTTCTTGTGGAATAGTTTCTGGTCCTTGGGCCAATATCCAATCCCTTATGAAGTACCCTTGGTATTTATGTTGTTCCACGTTTTCAGGAATCATCACAACAAAGTTATTGTTATAACAATCCCTAAATAGGTAGGTTGGTAGATCTGTTGGACCCTTGTGTATGATTTTGAAGATATAGATGATCTTCATTGGGTTTGGTATGAGAAGTCCAGAGAAGATCTTTGACGTTTTTATCCTCCAAACAATAGACTGTGATCCTAGGACTATCTTTGGTAAGCCATTTTAAAGGCTTCAAATCAACTTGATCGTATCCCTCCGATTATAAATTCGGTGGAACTTCATTTGCTGCCATATCCGGAATGAGTGTATTGACCTCTAATCCCCATTTGTCGATCACATCAAGGTTTCCAACTTTTAAGTACTAAGTTCTATTTCTATCCATGTACAATTTTCCTTGGTTATTTGCTCACATTTCCTTTTCAAACTCTATTTCGTGGTCATCAATGCAAATAGCATACTCTTCATTAGGATTCAAGTAAACCTGAGCTCCATGTTTATTAGTCTTATAGAATGTGAGTATATGCTTATACCGCTATGAGTGGGAAAGAAACACACACAACGCCTCTATAATAATCTGATACACACTCTACGGATGATTCACACACACACTATGGGGAACCACTCGGCATACATAACCCACTTGGCCGAGACAGTGAACACACCAATGGAGTGAGAGGAGAGAGACTACCCATTTGCCCACTCAACACAGAGAGACACACATACACACCCAAAAAAATCATCTTAAAAGAGGATAATTTTTTATGTTTATATAAAATTGATATTGGGCCAACACCAATGGGGCAAATAGCTCACACAATATGGGTAAAATATGACAAATACAATCACAAATTGGAGTAGAGACTTCGCTCATAGAAGAAACTTACACAACCAAAAAAACAAAAAAATAGTGAGTAATTTGGCAAAATGGACAGCACCATTGCGTCTTGAATGGCCCAAAACCCGAGTCTACAATGTCAAAGTGCTCAAATCCGACCTCGGATGAGCAGTTTATGACCAAAATAGGCTCCAAAAATAGCAAAAACTCCGTTCCGGCTATTCCTTCTCTTCTCTCCATTATTTTTTTAGTCTTCTCTCAGGTTTCTCAGTTCCCACACTTAGCTTCATTACTTGGGAACATTTGGCCTTTTAGTTGACCTCAAACGGATCCCCAACAGGCCAAAAAGTGGCCTCATAGTGCATAGTTGTCACCCTGCTGCATCCATCCGCACACATGGCCCTCAACTTTCTCCAATAATGCATCCTGCCACCACATGAAGTGGCCCAAAAAGATGGTCCTTATGATGACATTTTGCATAATTCACCACAAAAAACCACCCACGTTGTGTCCGTACTTATCCATGTGCAAGTCTTGACCCCATTCGACCTGCACGCCACTAGATGCCATCTGACGCACGTGCTTACCTCATGTTGTCTAGCTTCCTTGAGAAGTTTAGTGTGCTATCAACTACTTGTTATTATAGAAAAAACACAATGGTAGTGATGATAGTGAAAATCGATGCACTATGTACACCCTGTCCTACCTGTACACATGTGGGCCCCACGTAACCACCTGGCTCTGGAAAATGGGCATACCTTTATTTGATGCACCATGCATGTGTATGTACATATGCACAAGCACGTCTTTCAAAAAACTCCTAAAATAATTTTCCCATTCCCTAGCCTACTATATCAGCAGCAACAAAAAGAGACAGTTCATCTTGCTCCACCATCGTTAGCCTGGCATGATATAATTTAAGATGCAATCCATTTACCCTTGACTTATGTAGGATTCTATCCAGGTTAGCCAACTGATATGTACCATTTGGGAAACACTCGACCACCTTAAATCTTTGAGAAGGTGTTCTCCACCTTACTGTTGTAGCGCAAAACCAAGTCTTGCTTCTTGATACCCTTACTTTTGATCTTTTCATTTATCTTTGCCAAAGCCTTATCCTGCATCTGCCCATAATGTTCCAATGCGCTCATCCTATCCATCTGAACCTCTTGTAATTGTATTTAATATTACACAAAGAATAGATTTTGATATCTCTATATGTTTGAAATATGTGTATTTGCGTAATAACAATACTAAACACTAAAACCTAAAAACATAAATTATGTCTCTTTGAAAAAAAGAATGACAGAGAATTGATGAGAAAGAGTGAGAGAGAGGGAGAGAGACAGATGTACCTATTCTGCTGTGTCGACCTCTTTTGCTGTGTCAAAGTGTTCCACAATAGCGACCTGCTCTACAATAAAGACCTGCTTTGCAATAGAGCTGTTATGTGATAGTGCAACCTGCTCTGTGATGGCGACCTACTCGACGATGGCAATAGCAACATGATTTTCTCAAATGGTGATGGCAAACTATTCTGTGGTGTTGAGATGTTCTATCATGGCGATACCACCTACAATAGCAACATGGTTTGCAATAGTGACCTGCTCTACAATGGAGATCTCTTTGGTGATAACAATAACGACCGATTCCTCTGATGACGACCTCTACAACAATACCTATTTCATGTTGTGCGTGAAAGAGACCCTAGGTTTGTGTTTTTTGTGTGCGAATGCCATGTAAGTAGCGAACATGGCCTTTAAGATTAGAAGGATAATGACCTAAATCGTGGTTTGTGCCTCATGGCACATATGTGACCTAAACTTCAAATATAGCTTGTTCTGAGTTTTATTATCTTGTTTCAAGTCCAAGTTGCATGTTCTGTCATAACTTTTGACTGAGAACTTAGAATATAGCAACCAAGGGCTAGGATGAAAGCTTGTGAGATAATGTACACACCCCAAGGGCTAGGTTCTGGTTTTAACACTAGTTCTGTAATTGGACACTTAAGTGTCCTGAGACACTAATGTGTCTTGTTTTTCTACCATGTTTTGGCAGTTTTTTTGTCAAGCTAGAAAGAAGTTTTTTACACCTTGCTTCTACCATAAATTGGTTATGAGGGAAAGAAAACACTGGATTTTTCTCCATATCAAAATACAATCTATATGGAGAGAATTCTATTAAGTCCTAAGACATAAATTTTAGTAAAATTTCAAGCTGTTTTGCCAAAAAAATCATAAAATCATTATATCTTTTTGTAGAGATGGCCTTTTTATGTTTATAAAAGCCAAGTGTTAGCATTTAGTGTTACAAAACAATGGAATGCACTTCAAAGATAAGTTTTCAAGTCACATATAAGCTGTTGATATAATTTCATACTTGAGCACATGCTAAATAAGAGCATAATTTTGGCGTTCCAAAGGTCCCCTCATGAATTTGATACTATTCTAGTGAAATTTGACAACTATAAATGACTTTATACGGTTAAACCAAGAAACCACGTATTTTTTGGGCTCCCTTACTCAAGTAAATCTTGTTGCTTCAACCTATCTTGAATTCTATATCGTGCAAAAACTCTTCAAAATCTTGAGTTCTCCATAATAACATTGAAACCAAGGTTTTAGGCACCCCAACTGTGTATGTACCACATACTTTGATACACTTAGTTAATCTACGTGGAACTTTTGATATCATTTGAGGTTTTGAATGCTTATGTCTCAAGAGTGAAAATATGAAAGTTTTCTCTTATGCAGTTTTGAATATTTAAAATGATCCAATACTTGTTGCATACCAAAGCCCTTCTACTTGCCACCTTGAGTGCTCAATGGAAAGGGCAAGCAATGTATCGCTTTCTAAAACTCACAAATACATCAGAAACATATTTTTTTTGTATACAATAATATGCTTGAAATCACCATATCAAACACATGGAACTTTCCATTATTTTATATACTCCAAAGTAAATTTTATTGCACATGAGAATTTCACTTATCTATAGAAAAATTGTGGAAGCATATTTAAGCATATCAAGAGGCTTTTCTTAAATAAACCTTGCAATGCAAGTAGCAGTTAATTTAAATTTGTTAAAAAAGGACACTTAAAGTGTCCTATTTTGGCACCAAACTAGTGTTAAAGGCGTTTCTTTATACCTTTTCCAAGTTAGAACTTTTGGGGTACCCAACTTAAGCATCCTTACCCTAAAAAGTATAGGGAGACACAAGTTTCATATCAGTTTCAAAGGCCACCTGAAATTGTTCATATTTTCGAAAGCTATCACATGGGTTCACTTGAAAACCAATCTAGTAACGATGTGATGAAAGGACAAATGGTCAGGGAATTGGTGGAAGCAGCACCGCTGTTAGACATTCCTATAGCATATAACTTCTTGGAAAAAAGGGTAATCAAAATAGAGACAAGTCACATTATTAAACCGGTCTTAGAATTTTCCATGACTGCTTTTATTTCTTTCCGAGCCATTAACATCGAGAAGCAAGATCTTAGCCCAAACCTACACGACTCATTTGTTCAACATGTAGAATAACATAGTAGGCCTAGTCCACTATCTGCCACCGGGACCCATCGTCGATTGTCCAACCAGTTTGTTATTGCATTAGTAATTTACCTTTAGCAATGGCCATTAAAACTAAGTCCACCACTTGTCCAAGATATACTATGGAAACACCCTATCCATTGCCACCACTTCTTTCCCGGCCAACCACTCTGTTTTTGCATTAGTAGTTCATCTTAGTCATGGACCATTAAAACTAGGTCCACCACTTGTCCAAGTTGTACTACTCTAGCTTAGCAGTAATTGTCCAACCATTTTGTTCTTGTATTAATATTTCACCTTCGACATTGGCCATCATAATCTGGTCCACCACTTGTCCAAGATATACTTCTAGTAGGCCTCGTCCACTTCCACCACTAGTTCTGCTCACCAACCACTTTGTTCTTGCATTAGTAATTCACCTTAGTCAAGCCAATTAAAACTAGGTGCGTCACTTGTCCAAGTTGTATTACTCTAAAACAACACTATCTGCAATTGGGTTCACCCCGCCAATTGTGCAACCACTTTGTTTTTGCATTAATATTTCACCTTTGGAATTGTCCATTAAAACTAGATAGTAAAATTGGTCCACTATGCACCACTTGGTCCACCAACCAACTCCTTCTTGCATTTTTTGTTCACCGTTGGCATTGGCCATTAAAACTAGTCCACCACTAGACCAGGCTATACTCTTCGTAGGTCTCATCCACTTTCCACCACTTGGTCAACCATTTTGTGCTTGCATTAATATTTCACCTTAGTCATTGGCCATTGAAGCTAGGTCCAACACTTGTCCAAGCTATGCTTTAACCCTAGTCCACTATCCACCACCAACCACTTTGTTCTTTCATTATTAGTTCAGCTTCAACAAGGGCTACTTAGAGATTGGAAATTGAAATTGGTCATTAAAAGTAGGTCCACCACTTGTCCAACCTTTCTTACATTTTCAGAAGCAATGACTACTTGGACACTAGGAAGCAGGTCCTTGCACTAGTTCACCTTGGATAATGAGCTTTAAAACTAGCTCCACCACTTGTCCAAGCTATGTCACTAAAATAGGAAGGGGTTCTTGAGACAATATCCACCACTTCTCAAACCTTGCTTCCATTGAAAGAACTAAGGCCTACTTGGACATTGAGATGCATGTTCTATAGTAGTTTAGTGATTACATTGGAACTAGGTCCAACCTACTACTCGTTATCTTATGGAGGCTTTAGCCCTAGGTGGTTTTAAGGTCCACCACCTTTCCAAGCTAGCTCTGTTGAAAGAAGCTATCTCTATTGTTTCAAGGTCAATGTATCAATAGAGTGTAGCTACTATGTTTACTACCATGGATGGTTTGGGGCAGAGGTCCACCACTTGTCCAACCTACTATCCATTGTGTCATGGAGGCTTTAGCACAAGGTGGTTTGAAGTTCCAACACTTGTCCAAGCTAGCTCTACCGAAACAAGCTATCTCTATTGTTTCAAGGTCAATCTGTGAATGGAGTGTACCTACTATTTTTACTACCATGGATGGTTTGAAGGAGAGGTCCACCACTTGTCCAACCCACTATCCATTTTTTCAAGGATGCTTTAGCCCAAGATGGCTTGAAGGTCCACCACTTGTCCAATCTAGCTGTACTGAAACAAGATATCTCTATTGTTTCAAGGTCAATGTGTAAATGGAGTGTAGCTACCATGTTTATTAACATGGAAGGTTTCAAGCAAAGGTCCACCACTTCTCCAACATACTATCCATTGTGTTATGGAGTTTTCAACCCAAGGTGGTTTATTGAAGGTCCACCACATGTCCAAGCTAGATATATTGAAAGATGTTATTTCTATTATTTCAAGGTCTGTGAAATAATGGAGTGGAGCTACTATGTTTAATACCATGGATGGTTTGGAGCAGAGGTCCAACACTTGTCCAAACTACTAAACATTGTGTTATGGAGATTTGGAGCAGAGGTCCACCACTTGTCCAAGCTATCTCTATTGAAAGAAGCTATCTCTATTGTTTCAAGGTCAATGTGTGAAAGGAGTGTAGCTACTATGTTTACTACCATGGATGGTTGGGGCAATGACTACTTGGACACTAGGAAGCAAAGTCATGAACTAGTTCACCTTGGACATTGAGCTTTAAAACTAGGTCCACCACTTGTCCAAGCTATGCCACTTAAACAGGGAGGGGGTTCTTGAGCCAATATGCATCACTTCTCAAATGTTGCTTCCATTGAAATAATTAAGTATTACTTGGACATTGAAATGAAAGATCTATAGTTGTTTAGTGATGACATTAGAACTAGGTCCACCACTTGTCCAAGCTATGTTGTAATATAGTAAGTGGGTTAATTGCTAATTGTTCACATAACCTAGAGAGGATAGATAAGCATCCTCTTGGTGATCTAGCAACCAACGGACTACCAAGGAGCTCTATCTCACTACTAAATTCTTTGAACTCAAGGGATGCTTTAAACTACCACAACATGAGTGACGGAAAAGAGCTCATTGTGCAGACATCAAAATCTACAAAAGAGGAATTGGGGTCATCATTTTGCAAGTTACCGGAGAACTCGTTAATACAATTAGATAATTTTGCAGGGGAGAACAAAAATCTATACTTAATTTCCTATTTGTCCATGCTTGTTGCAAGGGGAATTTTCAAAACCATTCAGCTAGGATTTTTGATGGTTGGGCATACACATGAGGACATAGATGAAATGTTCAGTAAGTTTTCAGAGAAGTTGACAGCTACACAAACTTATACTTTGCCTCATTTTATGGATACACTAAGGAATAACTCATCTTCATCTCCAGCCATTTATGCTCACGAAGGTCCCCCTGATTTCAAGCAATATTGTGATGGCTACCTTTGTGATGGACAAGACATACTTGTTGGCCATTCCAAACCTCTACAATTTAGGTTTTTTATGCAAGATGAGACACCCATGGTGCAATATAAGGCACATGTAGGTGTATCAAATTTAAGTGAAAGTATTCACCTTTGGAAAACTGACATAGAAGGAAATCAAATGTTACCACATGGAGATCCATCTTTGGTACCAAGGCAGAGTATGTCAAGCCTTGAAGAAGTGATTTTAGGGTTGAAGAATTATATTAAGTTTTGGCAGAATTTAGGAAATGGTTCAAGTGTGCCACGATATTATAAGCCCAGTGATATATTACTGGACTAAGGTAATTGACAATCTTGGAAGAGAAATCATATCAGAGGGAGTCTTGTATGAACAATTTTGGCCAAAAACGCAAGAATATCCTCACGAACAATGCAATACAATGAGCTTACAACAAGGAGTCAAAAGATTCCTAGGTCTTGAAGATCTAAATGATCATTTCTATGGTCCTCAACGAGATAGACTAAGGGAAAAATTTGACCCTCTATCTGATGTGCACCAAGGTGACTTTGTTATGCTACTTCAGAGTGACATGGATATCTATCCAGTTTGGCTTGCAATGGCTTTATCAAACATTGACAACGAGCCTACATCACCAAACTACGGAAAAGTTTTGATTCAATATTGGGAACCTTGTGCAAGAAAGAGTGGGATGACAGATCCTCAAGCTTACACTAATTGTTAGAAGGGTTTTTGGGCTGTCAACTATAAGGACCCACAAGTGTGGGAATCTGTAGATGCGACTGTTTGGTCTTGGAGACCCAACAAAGAAGGTCCATTTTCAAGGATTAAGATTCCAAAAAGGCATGCTCTAAACGCTAAAACTGGCCTTGCTCGTGCACATCATCAACCACACTTGGACCAAAGTTTGGACATGGCATCCAATTTGGAGTCAATTATATAGAGCTTCTATTGTTACTATAATGGTTGTAAACAAGACCTTTGATTGTAATGACCTTTCTTTCTTTTCTTTCATTACTAGTATTTATTCGAGTTCATGCTTTGTGCGTCCTCAAACTCTGGTGTTTATCAACACCACAATTCTTTAAGATTTCACTCTACCCCATCAGCAAGTATATTAACATTTTTCCCACTTTACATGGAAAATTCCCAAATTACATGAATTTAGTCAGTTTGGAGATTCCCATAATAAGGGACGTTTACCATAATACCTAATATGGTCTTTGGTGTCGGAGCTATTTAGGAAAAGGGGAAAAGCGGGTTGCATGTGCATGAGACGTGTTGCTTCTCTCCCACAATTTGTAGACAGTAATGGCTTCACTGTGCAGCAAAAGAAGTTAGGCACAGTTTTCTGTGTGCAGCGTACAAGGACAGACAGCGACAACCTGCCTCTACCACCCCACCTACACCCTCCAAAGTGAGTGACCAAGGCAAACTCAACCAGCAACTCTACGACACCGAGCTCCCTTGTCTGCACGCATAGGAATGCCCCCTAAAACCATGCACAAAGGAGGGTTGTACCCACCCCATGAGGGTGAGAGGCCAACACTTTACCATCAAGCTATTGAGCCTTGTTATGTATAACAACAAAAAATAGCATACTTGTGTTGACAAGAAAGTTAGAAGGAAAGGGAAAGCTTCAAACTTCAAGGAAGTAGTTTCACCCTTCCTTTTCATTTCTTAGTGGAAGGTAAGTTTTGCCCCAAAATTCATTTTTCCTCAAGGAGGAAGCCTCACATGTGAAGAAAAGCCTTCACAAAAATGACGAGTTTTTTGTGAAGAATCAACAGAGGTATTCTTACAAAACGAACGTGATGTTTGCATGCAACACAAAAGTCACCGAGCATAACACAAACCAAGACTTCAAGGTTTACAAGGCAAAAGTTAATGTTTTGTTTCTCTCTTTACATTAGTGTATGTTTAATATGGCTAGTAAGGATATTCCACCTATGCACACTTTTGATTTTGAGCACGTACATCAAAATCAAGGCACCACGGGTGCTGCTGACACTAATATGCATGATGATGATAATCTAGGAGATCATGGACTTGTAGACATGGCCGCTTTCAAGACTTTGGAAAGTTACCAAAGCGTAATTGAATGCAACTTCTCTGCACTCAATGAAAATGTTTCAAATCTTACTGAGCTACTTGTGAAATTTATGAATTCATAGACAGCTCAAGGAGCCACAACTAGCACGGTTCAAGGAAACCAAGCTCGCATGACTCAAGGAGTCCAAGAGACAAGTTCTTTAGAAGATGTAGAAGGTAGAAATGCATCGCTTAAGAATATTACCATTCCTGAGTTTGACGAGGAAGAGAGTGATCGCAACAAGGATGCAGTCAATACATTCTTACACAAATGGAGTGACATTCATAGGTTGAGACACACCCCGGATATAAAGACGGTTGCGGCGGAAACAAGTCTATCTCTTAAAACTTTGGCCCCCATGAGTTGATTCACATGCATGGCACTATTAACAGACAATGAGTTCGTATTTTAGTCCATAATGGTGCAACTCATAACTTCCTGAATTATAAACTAGTCAAGAAATTAAAGCTTTCACAGACTCCCTACTCTCACAAGTATGTCGTAGAGCAGATGTTCGGTAATGATAAAGAAGTATGGGACACAGTAGTTCAAGGGGTTGAGCTTATTGTTCACGATCATACAATGACCCTTGACTTTCAAGTTATGAACATGGACCATGCTGATGTAGTTCTAGGACGAGAGTGGCTACATGGTTTAGGAAACATATTGCACGCTAGTTATAAACACAATTTCTTATCCTTTATGGACAATGGTAAACATGTGCTTTTTCTTGGTGAGAAAAATATACCATTTGCACCTCTTATATGTACAGCCGAGCTTTCTATTTTACAGAAAGCAGATTTAATAGATGAAGTCTTTTTGTGTTACTACTTGTCTCCAAGTCTGTGAATTCTCAAGAGCAAAGTGCTATGAATTTTAGTTATGGTATGCAAAGTGCAATGAATTTTAATGATAAGAAAAGTGTTAACAAGTCTAAAGAGAAAAGTTCTCTCAATTTTAATTCTATTGAGCAACATGCAATTGTTGTAAAACAAACAATACAAGAATTACAAGATTCTCCATCCCAGTATAACTCTAGTTTACTTTCTCCTTTTGCACGATAAAAATTGTCTCACTTACTCACAGAGTATAGTGATGTATTCTCAAGTGATTTATCACCGTGTTTACCCCCTACACGTGATGTGCAACATGGCATAGATATCTTGACAGTCACTAAACCGGTGAGTAAGCCGCCTTATCGTATGAGTGCTATAGAAGACAAGGAGGTTGAGAGTTAGTTGACCGACTACCTCGACTGTGGTTTCATTAGACCTAGCACTTCGCCATGGGTATCACCAATTCTATTGGTAAAAAAGAAAGATAGTACCATGCGCATGTGTGTAGATTATCACAGATTAAATGCCATAACCATTAAGAACTAGTATCCTCTACCTCAAGTGGATGAGTTGTTTGATCAACTCCATGGAACAATATACTATACAAAGATAGATCTTCGTTCAAGAAACCACCAGGTGTGTATCCTTTTACAAGATATCTCCAAAACTACCTTTAGAACAAGGTTGAGGCCTTTTGAATTTTTGGTTAGGCCTTTTGGTTTAACCAATGCTCCAACCACATTTATGAAACTCATGAATAGTGTCTTACATCTCTATCTTGGAAAATTTGTTGTGGTTTTCCTTGATAACATTCTCATTTATGGTAAGTTTAAAGATGAGCACATCGAACACTTACAATTAGTGTTTGAAGAGTTATAAACTCATGCTCTATATGCTAAGCAAAGCAAGTGTGATTTATTTAAGAAAGAGATACATTACATTGGTCATGTGATCTCTTATTCTGGCATCAAGATAGACACTTATAAGGTCGCTACCATTCTTCAATGGCCACATCCCAACACGGTTGAGGAGCTTCAGATGTTCTTAGGCATGGCTAGATTTTGTTGACAGTATATCCGTGATTATGCCAAAATTGTTGTTCCTATGACGGATCATCTTAAAGAACAAGGTAAGATATTATCTTGGGAAGAAGCCCAAAAATGCAATTTTGAACAACTCAAGGTAGCTATAGCAACTGCTCTCATCGTAGCAATCGTTGACCCACTTAAGCCATTTGTGGTAGAGGTTGATGCTAGTGATAAATCAATTGGTGAGGTAGTTCTCAAGGAGAAAAGACCTATAGCCATTGAAAGTAAAAAGTTAGATAGATCTCAATAGAATTATTATGTCTATGAGAGAAAGCTCTATGCCATAATTCACTCTTTATGAAAGTGGCGACACTACTTATATGGTGCCGAGTTTGAAGTAGTTTTTGACCATGAGAGCATAAAATGGCTTAGTACTCAAACATACTTGAAGGGTCGTAAGGATAAATGGGCAAAGATCCCTTAAGATTATGATTGTAAGCTACGATGTTGCAAAGTGCAATATAATGTAGTAGTGGATGCACTCAGTCGGGTGCCTCAAATTAATTCACTTTCTTTCACAGAATTAAAGAGTGGATTTTTGGAGTCATTACGTGGCAAGTGTGTACAGGATCAATCAGATGCTAAAGTGTGGAGTGCAGTTTCAAAAAGGGATCCCTCCACTCACATGTCTCTGCACGCGCAGATAAAAACTCCAACACACAGAGCTCCACCCCTACTCATGAAGAGCTTAAGTGATGGAAGAATTTTTTCATTGATGATGGCTACTTACTCCACAATGGAAGATTATGTGTACCAAAGGACTCATACACTAGGTGCCAAATATTATTAGCATGTCACAATAGTCCAAGTACTGGTCATCCAGGTATTTATAAGATGTATGCCTTAGTTCAACAGAAATTTTATTAGCGAGGCTTACACCATGATGTTCAAGAGTATGTACTAAACTTCCAGCAGTGACAATGTTAATAAGGCAGAGCCCCTCAAGGTAGGTGGCCTTTTACATCCTTTAGAGATTCCACATGGTAAGTAGGAGAGTATCTCTATGGATTTTGTAGTAGGACTACCTACTATATATAAATCGTGGCGATGATTCCATATGGGTAATTGTAGACCGTCTAGCAAAGATGGGTCAATTCATTCCCACTAAGACTATGGTTAAGACATGAAATTAGCAAGGCTATTTGTAGAGCATATATATAGACTGTATGGTCTTCTAGCTAGTATCATTAGTGACATATACTAGAAGTTCGATAATCACTTCTAGAGAGCTGTGTTTTAAACATTGGAAACTAAACTACATCTCAGTACAGCTGATCATCCAGAAACAGATGGTCAAACCGAAAGAGTTAATCAAGTGCTAGAGGATATGCTACAAGCGTACATTAGCAAGAAGCAAACTAATGGAGAAGACGACTTACCTATATTGGAATTTGCTTATAATAATTCCAAGCATGTGACTACAGGGTCTAGTCCATTTATGCTTTTATATGGTTTTCAACCTAGATCACCCGTTACGGTGGGGTTGGCTAAGGAGAAAATATAACAATTGAAGGATTTTCTCCAAGACCATTTTGACATGCTTCAAGTTGCTCAATAGAATGTTAAGCAAGCTCAAGATCTGTACAAGAAGTACGCAGATGAACATCATCGTCTTGCTACTTTCAAAGAAGGAGACATGGTTTTCCTCAAGGTTTCCGAGCATTGAGAAAGTTTGAAAATAGGAAAATTTGCTAAACGTTCACCATGCTATTGTGGACCGTTTGTTGGAGCTATATATGGCTCACTCTACTCAACTTGGTCTCACCTATATATTTGTATCATGTCCTCAATATGAATCAGTCTTTGGGAGCGTATATGGTGTGTCTCTTGTCTTCAATATGAATCAGTCTTTGGGAGCGTATATGGTGTGTCTCTTGTCCTCAATATGAATCAGTCTTTGGGAGCGTATATGGTGTGTCTCTTGTCCTCAATATGAATCAGTCTTTGGGAGCGTATATGGTGTGACAAAACAGTATGTGTATGCGATTCGCATGTAAGATTCAAAATTGCTACAAATTTTATTCTTGAGCGTTGAGTCTTGTTAATTGTGGTTGTTTTGTGTTAAGAAAAATATGATTAGTGTTTTGTGTGGTGTTTACTGCTAATCAATCTAATCGTTGATTACGTTTTCTTGTTGATGACACCCTGAACTTCATCTCAATTTTTGGGGGTGTTCTGCTCAAAATTTGGAGAAACGGGAAAAGCGCGATGGAGCGTAGCGCAATGGCACTTTTCGACCAAAACTTGTTTGTTTCCTCGAGCTCTTCGATTTGAGTTCTAGGTTTGCGTCAATCAGAGTTCGCAGCAGAAAGTTATGCTGTTTTTACTGCAATTGAGCTTGACGCAGCTTTCTTTGTCCTACTTCTTCGTGAAGCGTCCGCGATCGTTTTTCTTATTTTGGTGTTAACTTTTCCAAGAAGATTTAGCTTTTTGCTATTCGTATTGTGGCCGTCAATCTTGCGTCTCATGCCACTCTATTTTGAGGACTCTTTTATTATTAACGTCTCCTTTACCCAGCCTTTTTTGGGTGACATCTCTCACATCTTTGGATGTTCCTTGAGCATCCTTCTTGCGTTTATCGTTGATAGAACACAGTCCTCATATTTCTTTCATTCTCAATTGCGGCCTTCACCATATACGGTGTGCAGATTCTGTGATCTTATCTTATACGTCTTCTCGCAACAAGATATGGCTATGAATATTCTCATCAACGGCTTTCCTTCTGGTGCTACAGGAAATATGACATATCAGTCTAAGTGGCTCCATAACTATCATCCCCTACCAGTTCAACCTGTTGTTTATCTTGCTGATGATACTACTTGTCAAGAAAAGGGTAATGGAGACTTACATCTTGGTACCTTATCTTCTTCCACTCGAATTTTGCGAGGAGTATTACATGTACCAGATCTTCAACGTAATCTTCTTTCAGTTGCTAGAATTGTTGATCTTGGTCTGTTTGTTGGATTTGATCATACCAAATGCTGAATTGAGAAATATGGACAGACTAAAGCCACTACTCCTCGAAACGGTAATTTGTTTGAACTCTCTCTCGACGATGCTGTAGCAAATGTTGTCACTGCTCCAGGTGATCATGATTGCAAAGTATGGCATCATCGTTTTGTTCATGCTAATTTCTCAAAACTCCTTGATCTTCAACTTCGTGATCTTGTTCACGGCATGGATCTTAAAGCCCATCCTTATATGGGAATTTGTGAATTTTGTGCTCTTGGGAAACACAATCGCGAACCCTTTCCTCTTCCAAATACAACTCATTCTCATGACATATTGGATTTTGTTCATACTGATATATGTGGACCTCTACCTTCTTCAAGATCACAATATCGCTACTTCATTACTTTCATTGATGATTTCTCAAGGTATACGACTGTATTTCTACTTAGACAAAAATCTGAAGCCTTATCTGTTTTCAAACAATTCCACAAGGCTGCGAAACTTCAAACTAGTCGTCGCCTTAAGAAGCTTCGTAGTGACAATGGAGGCAAATATGTTTCTTGAGAGTTTGTGAGTTACTATGCTAACTGTGGAATTCATCATGAACACACTATTCCATATTCGCCTCAACAGAACGACATTGCTGAACGAAAGAATCGCACTATTCTATGACCCTTCCTCCAAGAAAGTAATTGTGAATCCTGATGCTACTTTTAACGAACAGCTTATGGGAGGCTCATGGTCCATGGATGATTCTGATGATACTAAATCATTGCTTCAGGGTTTTCCATTTCTTTCAGAATATGAAACTCTTCCTATAGAGAAACTTTCCTCTTCACAACCATCCATTCCGAATGTTTCCAATGATGATATTGATATTTTTGTTGATCTGCCTATTGATTTTGAACATGGCTCATGTCATGTTTATGATGACGATATTGCTGATAATGCTTTTTCTACTTCTGAAGATCCTGTTACTTATGATGAATCTATCTCTTCACCACAAAAGGATCAATGGCAAGAGTCTATGGAAGCAGAGTACGATTCTCTTATCTCTAAAGGTACATGGATACTAACTGAATTACCTCCTGGTCGTACAACTATTAAATGTAAGTGGGTGTATAAGAAAAAAGTAAAAGCAGATGGATCTTTTGACAAGTTCAAGGCCTGTTTAGTTGCAAAAGTTTACTCCCAAGTAGCTGGTGTTGATTATCAAGAGAATTTTTCACCAGTTGTTCGCATTACAAGTGTTCAAGTTTTATTGGCATTTGCTGTTCAATTTGATTTAGAAGCTCATCAAATGGATGTGCGAACTGCTTTTCTTAATGGTGACTTGGAAGAGGAAATTTATATGGAACAACCAGAAGGGTTTGTTATTCCAGGTAAAGAAGACCTTGTTGCTCAACTCCATAAGGCACTATATGGTCTCAAACAAGCTTCGCGAGCCTGGTATACAAAATTTGATCTTTTTCTCACCTCTAAAGGATTCATCTCTTGCTCTTCAGACCCCAACTTATACATAAAACACCAAGGTAGCAGTTTTGTGATTCTTGCTCTTTATGTGGATGATACCATCCTTGTTTCCAATGATTTGGAATTTCTTCAGCAAGTGAAAAAGTTATTGTCTTCTGCATTTGATATGGTGGATCTTGGAGAGATTCACTCGTGTCTTGGCATTCAAATCCAACAGAACCGTACAAAAGGTATTTTATTCCTTCGACAGTCAAAGTTTATTGCAGATACTATTCAAAAATTTGGTATGGAATCTGCACATTCAGCCAACACACCTTGTCTTGCGAGCTCTACGAAGAACACTTCTGACAATGGTGGTCAACTTGTCACAAATCAACCTTATGCTAACATGATTGGATGTCTTCAATTTGTTGGCATGAACACTTGTCCTGATATTCTGTTTGCTGTTAATTATTTTGGACAACATCTTGCATGTACTTCTCTTAAGCATTGGTCTGCTACAAAGCGTGTATTGAAATACTTGAAAGGCACTACGGATTTTGGTTTAGTTTATTGACGACAACTCACATTGGATTCTATGCAATCTCTTTCTCTGTTGGGTTACATAGATGCAGACTGGGAAAGCTCACATTTATCTATGCAATCTACTAGTGGAAATTGCTTCTTTATAAATGGTTGTCTTGTTTCTTGGACCAGCAAGAAACAACGTTGTGTTGCAGTTTCTACGATTGAGTTAGAATATATTGCGGCATCACTTGCAGCTCGTGAGTTGATTTGCTTCGACAAATGCTGGTTGATAGTGGTCACTCTTCTCTTTCTAGCACACCCTTGTGGTGTGACAACCAAAGTTCTATTAGTCTTGCAAAAGACTATGTTCAACATAATAAGTCAAAGCACATTGCTGTCCATTATCATTATCTCAGGTATGAAGTACGCAAAGGAACCATTATGGTTGAACACAGTCCAAGTGACCAGATGATTGCAGAAATTTTGACCAAAGGCCTCAACGAGTCACGTTTCATCCTCTTGCGCTCAGAGCTTGGAGTTGCTTCGGCCTCACTCTTTCTAGATTAGCTTCTTTGCTATTGTAATAGCTCTGTACATATGACATTGTAATCTTTTAGGTACCATGCACTATGCACACTCCACATTTGCACATTGTGATCTCTGAGTCACTTGAATATTTGTACATAGATGCACAATTCACTTTCACATCATCATCCCTGGTTCGTATTTTCACATTGTAAAGGGGCTTGGGTTTTTCCCTTGAACTCCCCAAGGGTTTTTTCATCCAAAGCTAGAGACCTTTGTTTGAGTGGGGGTGTTGGAGCTATATATGGATCACTCTACTCAACTTGGTCTCACCTATATATTTGTACCTTGTCCTCAATATGAATCAGTCTTTGGGAGCGTATATGGTGTGTCTCTTGTCTCGTCTCCCTCTCTTTCTCTCTACATCTCAACACCGTTTACCATCTATAACCTCCAAGTAGGTTTTTACTTACTGGTTTACTATCCTAATACAAATACTTTTCGTGAAGGCACAAGGGCTTTCTCTCTGCAACCATGCATAGCCTCACTATCACGTAATGGAGTCGGTACACTCAGGGCGATTCTGCTCATGACTACGATCTGGCAGGCCGCCTCCCTCCTTCCTCTATATAAAGAGGTGAGGGCACTTCTCTGGCCCTCACTTAGCTTTTTGGTTGCTTCCTTGCCCATAAAAATCTATGTTTTGTTTTGACATTGAAGCATGGAGTTCACTACTACTAGCACAGAGGTCTGCTTCCTTGGCGATATGTTTTTCGTTGCAAGTTTTTTCTTAAAAAATGAAAAGGGGAGCATTGTTTTGAAGTAACTATTGTTGAGGGTGTTCTTTTACTAAGCATGTTTCTCTTGATCTAACACCTGGTTCTGATACTCCTTGATAAGAAGCATATATTGCTAATAATGCCATGTCATGGTGACTATGGTAAGTTGCAGGCATTGTTAATGATAAATGTGTTTACTACTTGCTTAACGCATGAGGTTTTTCCGCCTTTTTTCTCTCGCTCTGTTAAACCTGAATCTATTTCATTTGAGGGGTACTGAGCATACCATGATGGCCTAAAAAGGAGTCAGCATACTACATGGATTAATAAAAACTATCGCTATTTTTTGCTACTGGTTGTAAAAATTGTCTTTCTCTGACAACTGGGTATGTTTTCCAACTACTAGGCTGCTTCGGTTGAATTCTGTCATCAAATATGATTGAGTATGGGACTACTCTATGTAGCAATGTTGTCCTCTTGGGATTGCCGCTACGTTTCCGTTGCTTGACTGAAAATTCACGGAGAAAATTGATACGAAAAAGAGCCTACCGAATACCTGTTGGTTCATAGTTTGGTTAACTTGCTTGACATATTTAACTACTTAAGTGGTCGGAGTTCTTTATCCTCCTTTTCTCTAGATCCTGGAATATTTTGAGTTCGGTTGCACCATCTGGTTATTTTTTTACCTAATGGACTTGGTTAAGCTATTCACTACATTGCCTAACATACATAGACTAGTGGCTAGCCGTGATTGTTTCTCTATCCAGTTGCGCTGTAGTTCGTTTTTGTAAAAAAATGTAATTGGGCCCTTTTACCTTGGCCTCACTAAGGACTATACTGAATTCAATTTGGATATATATACTTAGGTTAATGTTGCTCATCTCATAAACTTTAAGTACCAAGGTAAGTATAGACATTGTGAACTACATGACATATGGGGTATACTTTTCAGATGAATGAGAAAAGATGGTGATATGGTTATGGTTTTCTTAGAGATCATTCTACCATAATGGCTGGTGACCAATTTATTCACTACTAAAGTTTGAGAACTTGGATTAAATTTGCGAAAAAATTCTCATTTATATTACACTTGATTAGGTTTTTAGGAATATATTACTTCAATATGATGGTGAATTTAGACACTTGCAGGGGTGATTGCCTTCTAATCAAAATGATATTTTTTATAAAAATAACTCTGTTTTTTTTTATAAATGGGGATAGAAATTTACTTTTTTGGACGTAGCTTGGTAAGGTTTTAAAAAAAACTTGTAATATGGACATGGATAACAACTGGTATGGTCCATTGATACCTGTAATACGCATCCAAGGCTAACTGAATTGTTGTTTGTTTGGATGGATGTAGGTAAGGACTCTATCTTATCTTGGAAGGTTTTCTTAGCTTTGGCAAGTTGTCCTACACTGGATTACACTTTCACTTACTGCTTGGGAAGTTCTTATGTCACTTTGTATAACTAGAACGAGGCTTCATTCTTACAAACATTGTACAAAATAATTATAAGATTGAATTGTTTTTGTACTTATCATTCCATTTCTTCCAAAGCCAGCTGTCTTTTGAATTTAAAAGTTCAAT
Source organism: Adiantum capillus-veneris (assembly GCF_014529385.1). NCBI lineage: Eukaryota > Viridiplantae > Streptophyta > Polypodiopsida > Polypodiales > Pteridaceae > Adiantum > Adiantum capillus-veneris. Next base: position 88,435,660 of record NC_140944.1, read on the forward strand.
TATGTCATATTATTTATGGTAAAATAGCTACACACACATCCTATACATAAGGTTCTTTTCTCTGGAAAAAACGGCATGCTGGCTCTGGAAACTATTTTGGAAACTTAGTTCTAGGTTTGACCCCAGTCTATAATCCCTTGGCTGGTTGACTAGTGTTAGGTGATCCCTCTTAGACTATTTTTTTGGTCCCTGCTCACGGCTATTATAGTCCTTGACTTTGCCGGTTTAAGGTTTGTAGGCCCAACTTACTAAATCTGATCCTATTCATGTTGCTATATTTCCTTTCAGTTTTTCTATTCGCTCGATAAAGTCTACTCGGTTTATGGTAAGACTCCAATTTGGTTATATCTTTATTTCAATTGTAAGATGAAATTGTCTCACTACCTCTGTCCCTTTGTTAGCTAGAACTGTGATTACTGTATATTATGAACAACATATGCAGAGTTTGATGTATAATCTCTCTGTCTCTCTCTCTCTCTCTCTCTCTCACACACACACACACACACACACACATGCATGTCCATGGCACCATATTGAGAAGTACAAAGAATCATATTAATGTAGATAGTTAGCATTTCAGAGAGTATTTGTAAGTACAAGTTCTGAAACAATCAGTGGGTTGAAATACATATTATGGAGACAAGGGATCAGAATGTCTTATAGATAAAATTCATGCTCATGAACTTCAAACGAGGGTGGGGTGAGAGTGGTTCTCAGTGGATTTAGAAAGCCCTTATGGGGTGTTTCATCTATCAACAAAGTGTTGATATCATCATATGGGACATAAATTTGAAAAAAAAGATTTATAGTATAGGAATACATTTGGTTTGGTAGGGTGGTAAGCCATCAATGTAAACACACTCCTTTAATAAATACAAAAAATAAAATTGCAAAAGTTCAATTCCCAATACATTTTCAACCATATTTACAAGGGTATTGAGGTTTCTCTCCAGCATAGAGCACCATATCACAACCCGGAACCTTAGAAGTAGAAATTGTATAATTTCCTTGGTTCTTGGATGCACAATGGCTCTGAAATCACCTATCCTGAGGGTGTGCAGGTTGATAATTTCTAGGTGGGAATCATACGGCTCTCGAAACAACAACAATGCACCGCTGATGTCCAAAATAATTAGTCTCTACAAACATTTTGTAAACAAATAAGTAGCTAGACAATATGTTGACTTTCATATTCTTTGATATTGATTATTACCAAAACAATCATGTCAATGTCAAGAAAAGGTCCATATTGGGTTTGCCTGCTATTGAGGTTGTCTTGTCAAGTGGTTACATCCTCAAGCTTCTTCTCTTGTTCTTCTGCTGCTCGAGACTCTTGTGTCTCCAGTGTTCAGGGCTCCATTGCATCTGAATTAGCTTCTAATGTGCTATGATCTATTTGTGTGTAAGGCATAAATGAATCTTGATTTTCAAGCTCAATAGGTGGAATTGTGGCAGAGGTATGCTCAACTTGAGGGTTAGAGTGTTCTTTGTCAGCCCCTCCCTCTGCATAAACTTCTTCCTTCTGAAACCCTCCAAGCACATTGGGAGTTTCAACATTTATTTCTTTGTTAGCCCCTCAATTTGTGTGATATTGCTCCTATGTGGGCTTCCCCTCTTTTGATTTTTTTTTTTTTGTCAAACTCTCCCTCTGCATCATTTCTCTTCTCATGAGTTCCTCCCTACTCTTGCTCTTGTCCTTTCTTAGTTGTCCTTATGAAATTTGTTTGTTGTTGTCCCTCATTAGTCATCATTAACTCTACAATGTGGTCATCCAATAGGTTTTGTTTTGCATCCATGCTCATGGGATGTGAAATGGCAGCAGATGCTTGATTAGGGTGGCACGGTATCGGTGCAAATACTCTACAGTGTATTTCTCCAATGCACTCTACAAAAGACAAAACAAAAACAAAAAGGAATTGAGACACATTTTTGTCCAAACTGTCACAATGTTATAAGTAGTATTGTGCAAAATGCATACCTTTGACATGAATGTCTTTAGTGCAAAAAAAGATCTGTAGTATATACATTGCTCTACAGTAATGGATGAGGAGGATCTAGCACCCAATGAACAAGTTGATGAGGACATGAAGTCCAATGAGGTTCCCAAGATTGAGGAGGATATTAATCTTGATGTAGAGGCTAAAGAGGTGCAACAAAGAAAAATACTTACAATTAAAAAATTTGACATCAAACTACCTTTAGTTGTGTCTGGCTTTAATGAGAAGCAAGCCACGTTGATGCTTCCGGACTTGCCAGAGTTCAAATTTGGTGAGATCATAGATTTTCTCCATGACATTCAGATATTTTATTCAATGGAGAACTTTTCACTTGCCACCATCTCCAAGTTTCAAGAGGGGAGGATGGATTTGTATTGATAGTAGACGATGAGGCAATGGAAACCTCCAGTAACCTAATGGAGTGACTCAAACTGTGTTTTGACAGTGCAAAAAAGTATAGAGAGACACTCCCAGATGAGTCTACCTTCTAAGCTATCAGAAACAACTTTAGGCCATCAACCAATACTCAGGAAGTAGGTCTCATTTATGCATCTCGCACAAGGGTCCACGAGGTCATTGGACCTATGGAAGGATGGCTTATATATGCAAGATGAGAGCTACATGGTACCCCCCCCCCCCCCCCCCCCCCCCCCCCCCCCCCCCCCCCAATTTCTAGTTGTCATTGTCTTTCTCTAACTCATCCTTTTGTGTAAAATCATGGATTATTGAAAAAGATGACTTCCTTCACCGTCATACAAGAGAGTATCGTGGAAGGGATAGAGCACTAGGACAATACCTTGAGGCACCCATACTAGTCTTTCACAATGGAATGTCCAAGAGGAAAGTATTGCAACATTTGCCCTCATGATGCTCTCACGCTTCCTAGGTGGACCAAATGCCATCTCTAAATCATCCTTTTGTGTACAGTTATGGATTACTGAAAAGGATGACTTCCATCACCATCGGACAAGAGAATATTGTGGAAGGGATGCAGCACTAGGAAACTACCTTGCCAGACTCTGTGAGGCACCCATACTAGTCTTTTACAATGGAATATCCCAATAGGAAAGTACTGCAACATTCACCCTCAAGATGCTCTCATGCTTCCTAGGTAGACCAATGCTACCACAAAATGAAGATAGAGTTATTCTCATTGAAGACAAAGTTTTTGCTACAGAATGTTTTGGATACTGCCCAGGGTACATTGATGGTCGTGCAACTTCTTATTACACATACATAGCAATAGCACTCACTTTTGGGAAACAAAACCCAAATGAACACTTAGATATGGAAAATATTTATTGATCCAATACAAGGGTAATAAGACAAAAGATATCCACTATCTGTCATCAAGTCGAGAGACTTGTTACTTGTAGTGTATCTATTATATCATTAGGTATATCTTGTACATGTTGTAACCTAAAATCAAAATCTTTTGATTCACCTATTGTTAACATATTCCATTGTCTCTCCCCACTTTCTTTGGCCTTCACAAGAATTGGAGTTTTTGAATGCCTCTACTTGTTTTCTTTTCCTTTGTTGCAATTTGCAAATTCCTAATTGCTCGTGTTGTTGCCGAACAGTCCAATACATGGTTTTGTTGCAGCTGATGAAGTATAATGCGATAAAACCACTCAAAAAACTCTTTCAAATTGTTTGCCTTATCTCAAGAGCCATGTAGTGTGTGCCTGAAATATGCATTCCTAGCCATGTAATGATACCTTTCCAAGACTTGAGTGTTCCATATGCCTAGGTTTTCATACGTTTGAATGGAGTATGGTAAGTGATTTAAAATGATGTGCTGCAAATAAAACAAGTTTTCAGGAATTTTAAACAACTTTTTAGCCCTTATCATTTAGAAGGGTGCTTTAACAATACCATGTACTGAGTAATTTGAGTTTTAGTCCATGCTATCCTAAATGCTTTCTTTAGTAGTTGAAGGTTCTTCTTAAACTTGTTTAGATTATTTTGTGTCCACTCATCTTTGTCACACATCTGACATAGCACATCGATGGAATGCCACACTTCACCCTTGGCATTGCAAGTTGTGGGTTCATGGTCTTGCACTGCCATATGGAGATTTTCCATTGTTAAAAATCAATTTTGCTACCATAACTAGACTGATATATCCTTCCATGTTTGGTTATTTTCTTATATTTCACGCCTGTTGGTTTTGATAAAAATTGACGTGCCTTGACTCCACCAATAAATGGTTTCAAGGCCCACATCTTTATCATTGGTTGACCTTTTCTTGTCCCGTTGGATTTTCACATTGCCCCCATGGAGACCCATGTCTGAAAAAACTAGTTCAAGCGCCTCTTTTGCAACCTTCTGTTATTTTGAGTTCTTAATTTTCCAAGTAAACCCAATGCATAGATACACCAACTTATCCACAATTCTGCAAAGAGCATGCGTTGTACAAATGTGGACATTGAAAAATGGAATATTTAGAACTGGGTGGAAATCAGGATCCTCATTGTGGTGAGTAGGAGCCTTTCTCCACCATTTTGGTTCCATCATCTTTGCAGGTTCCATGCAATACAAGCATGGAGCCTTTATCGTAGTGACCCATTCCAAAATTATACATGCACTTCAGTGTTTTAAGGTTAGCTGCAAGATTCCATTGTACTTGAAAGTCTCTCCTCCCATTTACAACCAACACCTTTCCTTGATTCATTTGTTTATCAATGATATCAAGGATAGGGGTTTGATGGAACACCCAATATAAATGTCGTGGTCTTCTTTCTTTATATAGAAAATATAACAAACATAAAAAAATACAATGTATAGGTGAAATAAACTAAAAGATTCACGAAAGATTCACAATCCTGACCTCAATGCTTGGATTGTTTTCTTGAGACCTCAAGAGCCAACCTTCATGGTTTCAAGATTCCTTAGTCTCTTCTTTTGCAGACAAGCACCTATGCTTGTATCTTTCCTTTGTAAGTTCACACTTTTTTTTGCAATGCATATATCTCTTGTGTACACTGCAAAAGGGTTTTTTGGTCCTCACAATGCAAATTAGAAATTTGTATAATCTCATTTGCTTGATGGTGAACCATGACTTTTTTGAATTTCTGATTTTCCAGTTAGAGCTTTGTAGTAGCCAAGTAAACCATTATGTTTGTCACCTGCAAAGGTCAATAAAGTAGTGGGATTTGTAAATGCAAGGGAGGCATTTGGCATAAGATTCAAAGGATAGAGTGAGCCATATGTCCATAAATCTATGTGTTTTGCACCCTCTACTCTGGGTCTTTCGTTCTCCGTGGGTGTTACTATTGTGGTTTTACTTTGCTTGCATAAAGGCTTGTATTCAGGATTCAAATCAACGTGTAGATGATATTTATGTTGTTTAGTGAGAAGGTTTGATGGGGTGGATGAAAAAGCCATTAATACGCAGTCAAGAAAATCAAAACAAAAAAGAGTATATCACCATTACTCCCTAGACTCCCTACTACATACACCGTATATAAAAGAAATTTTCTCCATATGACGAGGTGCGTTCAATATAACTCAAAAGACATTCCATCAATGATTACCGTCATTATGACTCTGTTCAAAGAATTCACTTCATAGTACACTCTTGAACGGTTGATGATGATACCTTTTCTTTCACCACACCAATTTTCAAGAGAGAGAAGGCAAAAAATTGTATTCTCTTAGAAGGCCCTCCAAATGACCTCCCAAATTCCCTAATAAATTATCATTAAAAAATTAAGGTGAGGTAGAAAAATGACTCTCAAAATAATTTATTAGATAAGGTAGATAATTTTACCTTATTTATTGTGGATGTATATGTACATTTATAGAGAATGTTCCCATGCATCTAAATACATGCATTGTGGTATTTCTCACCTGCTCCTATTATGGACGTCTATTGCACGACATCCACATCCTCTAAACCTGCACATGCTCTGTCAGTATGCCATACTTGAAGTTTGGTGGTTCAATCCTCATGAAGGTTCATTTTCTACTTCTTCTACATCTTCATCTTCTCTTTCTTTTGGTGATTTTGTGTTTTTATCTTCATCAAATGCTGCATTGTAATCCCTTATTTTGAATACTTTGATCCTATTTCTAGCAGCAAGAACCTTTATTTATGTCCCATCAAGCTCACTTAAGGTGTAAGCAGAGTTTTCATGCACATGGTTGACAAGATATGGGCCAAACCATATCTTAACAAACTTCTTCATGACAGTATGTTGATTTTCTAGACTGTTATCATACATTAGCACCCAATCACATTTTTCAATGAGTTTTGGTCGCAGCTTGTGTTTCTTGTCATTCTTTCTTTGTTCTTTAATCTTTCTTCCTTCAATCTTGGTAATTACGTTTCACTGTCCTCTGATCTTCTTTCAAGTCGGTGAGTTCGTAATGCAAGAAGATCTTCTATATTCACGTTTTCTTCCCAAGGTAACACATTCCATGTGGGAACCACATCCTCTTTAGGCATCATAGGTTTTTTGATCGTACATTGATTCAATAGGAATGTAACCTGTGGCTGAACTATGTGTTATATGATCGGCCACAAAGCATATGGTAATAGCCTCCGCCATCCATGAGCTCTACCTATGCAAGCCTTTGATAACACCTTGATGATTGGGGGATGGCCTCGTTCACTTTTTCCATTCCCTTTAAGGTTGTAAGAAGATGTGAGAGAAAGTCTAATGCCCAACCTTTTGAAGAATTTCCTTGCGTCATCATTATCTAGCTCACCTCTATCTGCAGTGATCTTCTCAACACATCTATATCTACAAATTAAATCTTCTAAGATGAACCTTCCTTCAAAATGATTAGACAAGTCCTCTTGTGCAAGAACCACGTATCTCATTTTCCAAATCCCCAAAGGCATTGTGACCAAATTCACCACCCACTTGTAATGCACGGCCAAGGATAAGTAGGATGCAATTCATCTCAATGACGTACATTTGAGTACATTTGGCATGTAGCACATGCTACAAATAGGAGCATGGACAAATCTAAAAAACACTACTACAAGCTATAAAACCTACAAATCTGCATACTTGGCATAGAGCATATTCAAGACTTCATGTGATCAAAGAGAGATAGAGAGAGGGAGAGAGAGAGAGAGAGAGCGGAGATAGATAGATAGATAGATAGATAGAGAGAGAGAGAGAGCACGTACATGTGTACCTCCTAGAGCGGAGTGCTACATTGGCATGGGGAGAGAGGAGAGAGAAGAGGAGAAAAGAAATACACAAGCACTAGATTCAATCCCTCCCCATGCAAGAGTGAACAATTTTCTCTTGCACATATTCTTCATAGCTTGTAATGAGCACTTGAGTAGTGGAGGGCTCTTGCTTTCTGCAGACATCTCTAAACTAATTCCATCATTTTTGAAAAATTTGCAACTACTAGATTTTATCAAACCCATTGGCACTAAAATCGTCAATAAACTGCTTCAATTGTTCTGGCATCTCCATCTTTACCTCCCACCCCGGCTCGTTTCACGTCGGATTCACCAAAGATTTCGGAGGATATGTGTTCGAAGCGTGAGCCGGGTAGGCACCGGGCCTCTGGCTGTGGGAGGTGTGAAAGAGAGAGAATAGCAGACATTGAAAGATCTGGTAGTCATCATAATCATTAATAAATTGAATAATATCTTGAGTACAACTTAATCCTTACCCAAGGTGGGATGCTACCAACATCCTCCCTTAGATCATCTGCTAATTAGGAGTTTAAGCTCCCGTTTACAGGATTAACCGGGATATTAACAACACTGGACTTCAAAAATATGCTATTTCAATCTCTGGCTGATAACGGTTATGAAAATTTCCTCATGTCGCTTTATCTACTTCAATACCTCGTGGATTTTTGCAGTTTAATCCTTCTCACTGTCTCAATCATCAAGCTTCAGTATTTATCTATTATCCTCCTTTGTTCGTTCTTCCTTAGAACTCCCTTCTTCGTCATAGCACTCTACACACCACTCCTCCTTACTTTGCTAGGCCGAGAACGAGTCGAGAGAGAGAGCTTTCCCTTGTTCGCTTTCCCCTCTTCTCTTCTCCACCTTGCCTTGCCCTTGTTCATTACCCTTCTTCTTCGATGCTTCTTGCTTGCCGAGAACTAGAGAGAGAGAGAGAGAGAGAGAGAGAGAGAGAGAGAGAGCGAGCTTTGCTTTTGCTCCTCACCGAGGATGAGAATGAGAGAGAGGGATCTTTGCTTGCTCCGAGCCCTCCTCCCCTCGTAACCCTTCCCTTGCCTATGTTCCCCTGCCTTGCCTCATTTGTCACCTGTTCGCCTTATGGTATTGTTACCCTATTACTCCTTTCGTTACCTCGCCCTAAAAAACCATGTCTCACTTACCCCAATCTTGCAACGATGGCGTCGTCGATGAAGTTGATCAGCACAAAATCTGCCCAAAATGCTACGGAACTGTAGCGCCAGGGCATGCTGCATCTTTTTTCTCTTCTAGTGCAAGCTCATCCGAGCTCCCCACAAGCTAGCGCGATCTCCCCCCACCTGCCTACGCCCTCGCTGCTCGCTACTTGTCCGCCATGAGTTTATTATTTCACGCACAAAAGAACTTATTAAAACACCTTTGGGTGGCCATTTAATTCATGTCGGTGGCCTTTAGATTATGGCCCTTGGTCACTATACTTGGGCACCACACATGGCATATATATCATCCAAGGCAATGCCTTGCATGACACCCTTTCTCTAGTAGCCATTGACTAACAATATCATCGTGAATTTGATGCCCATATCATCTTGCATGGTGACGCTTGCCTTGAAGATACAAGCGTACATAATTTCATTTGGAGAGTTGTCCCATCTTGCATTTGTCCAGCTTCCTGGCCCTGCCTCTGTTGGGTTTATCCTGCAAACATTGCATTCCAAGAGACGACATTTCGAACACGATACTCCTCAAGCACTTACTGCTCCCGCATTTCAAAACCTAGATGAAGCTAAAAAATCCCAGATAGCACTCTGATCGAGCCGACCGCGAACTGGTACAGAACTGACCTCCGGTGCATCTTTAACGGCCAATATCTTGGCGATCAGAACTCCAATCACTGATATGAAAAGGCGGACACGCTCCACAAAGTGAGCAGTTCAGGGCCATGCATTCATTTCATTTTTGTCACCTTAGCTGCAGTTGGCCAATCTGGTATGGATCTGAAATCAACTCAAACTTCAAACTGCCATAACTTCTTCTCCATAGCTCCAATCAACGAGCCATAAAAATAGGCCGATAGAGCACTTCAAGCACAGCAGTTCTAGATCATAATCTCTCATCTGTGATCACTTCAAACATACTCATTTTTTGAATCATTAAGGCATCAATTGGCCCTTTTAAGCCGCATCTGGCATACATTAATCATTAAACTTGGCCTGTTAACAAGCCCTTATCACTGCTCACTAAATGTACAGGCTTCAAATAAGCTTAGCTTACATTTCTTGGATCTTTTTCCCTTCATGGAAGCGGAACTCTACGACAACATCGTGTACATAATACATTAATTTCATTATCACAAATATCAATTTGTTTTTCTATGATAATGAGAAGCTATCACCGGGCTGATGCATGAAGTAAGCAAGTTGCTGAGTGGCATCCAGTGGCGTCAGGACGTCGAATGGGGTCAATACTTGCACGTGGTAAGTGAGGACACAACGGGAGTGTTTTCTTGTTATGCATTATGTAGAAAGGTCATCATGAGAGCTTTATTTGGGGGCCACTTCACATGATTGCGAGATGCATTAATGGAAAAAGTTGAGTGCAAGGTGTGCGGATGGATGTAGAAGGGTAACAAAAACACAGTATGTAACCATTTTTTCGCCTGTTCAGGGTCCATTTGAGGTCAATCAAAAGGTCAAAGGTACTCAAGGGATAAAGTGAAGTGTGGAAACTCAAAAACCTGAGAAAACACCAGAAACAAAGTGGAGAGAAGAGGAAGAACAACTGCAACTCGATTTTTGCTGTTTTTGGAGCCTGTTTTTGCCATAAACTGCCCATCTGAGGTCGGATTTGAGCACTTTGATATTGTAGATTGGGGTTTTGGGCCGTTCCGGACGCAATGGATCTGTCCATTCTTACAAATTTATCATTGTTTTTTTTTCTATTTTGGTTGTGTAAGTTTCTTCTATGAGCGAAGCCTCTAGTCAAATTTGTGATTGTATCTGGCATATTTCATCCATATTGTGTGAGCTATTTGCCCCATTGGTGTTGTCCCAAGCTCAATTGTATCTAAACATTGTAAATCTTCCTCTTTTGATCTGATTTTTGTTGGGCCGAAAATAAATAATTGCGATTATTTAATTTCAGCTCAAAACTAACCAAGGTTGATACGAGTGACTCATTGCATGTGTACAAACAACTTTTGTAAAGGACCATAGAATTTGGATCACCAAACTGACAAAATAGTGGGTAAAAACTAAATTCTATACTGACTTTTGGAAGCTTGAGTGTAAATCAGGAAAAGTTTTGCTCAAACTCAATGAAACTTGATTCATAGGCTCAAATCGATGTGATAGACATGTATACATGCTCACTTGACCAAAGGATGCTAAAATTTTCCAGAAGTAAATAATCATGATTATTTACATCTACCCAATTTCTTGACTTTTTTGACCAACTCAACATAACACTAGTTTTAGCATGTTATACTTAGCCCACAAATCAAATTTGGTACAATTTGGATCACTGGATTGAAAATTTGTGTCCAAATTTGCAAAGTCAATCTATGGACAGAAAACTAATGACCATTTGAACTTGATGAAACTTGGCTTGGGAGCTTAAGTTAAGTTGCTTAACAGATCTATGTCAAGATTGGGACACAAACTTGCAAAAGAATAGCTGAAGTAATAATCATGATTATTTACACCTGCTACAAAAATTGATATTCTTGCATATTTGAGTATACCAGAAGGTCAAACACATTAAGTAGACCTCAAGATTTGGATCACAAAAGTGAGACTTAATGTGAGGTCCCCAACCTCGAGGAGATTGGGGCGACTTTGATAGATGGCCTTCCTTTATTCTCCTTTTCCATTGACGACACGCTACTTTGTTTCCACAAAGTAAAGATACGAGTAACAGAAGAGAGGAAGTCCTCTATCCATAGTTCACGTGGTTATAAGAGTCATACGCCACAGGACAGGTCGATAATCTAGGATTCTAATGAAGCTGTTTTCTAACATAACGATGAGATCCCATTAACATATTTAGAATCCATGAACAACTCCTTTTTCCCCACCTTTAAGAGGAACGGCCGCCATCCACAATCCTTAAGTATGATATGAGACCTAGTTTAAACTAAATAGTAATCTGTGTCACATAGATTTGGGACGTCTTGACTGTTGGCATGATGAGTCTCTAATTTTGCTTCTCTTAATAAGAGGGAGTGGAGAGTTTCTCGACTAATCAAGACCACCCATCCTTGACTGGCAATCCAAGCCAGCCTCCACTTTCCACCCCAGACTCACACTTTTTGCCACACTGTTTAACATATATAAACAGTGTTCCTTAATTAATTCCAAACACATGTTTTTTTATACATCCCTTTAAACAATACCAAAACAATTCAAACAAGGCCTACGGAAGATAGCACTATTATTCAAAAAAAATAACTTTCCAATTTCTCATGAGTTTGTCGCTACCCGCGGACTTTCTCTGTCGAACCCATAGCTCCTTTGCAGAGGATTTTTTCGCTAACCGCGAACTATGCAACCTTCCTATCTCGCTAACTGCAAGGCATCTTGCTAACCGCCAAGCATCCCACTACCCGCGAGGCATCCCGCTAACCGCAAGGCATCTTGCTAACCGCCATGCATCCCACTACCCGCGAGGCATCCCGCTAACCGTGAGGAACAAAAGATATTCTTTCAACAATTCTTATCTTTAAATGATTCTTCCAACATGATCAACCAATTCATCATATCAATCAATACCCACTTATCAAACAATAACAATTTATTAAGCAATAACAATTCGACAAACAGTGACCATTTTATCGAATAGTTCTTTCACTAATCTATGAAAAAATATGCTTGTTTCTTGTGATAGAATCATATGTCTCGGACAGTTTAAGGGGTTCCCTATGCTTAGATTCTCAAGTCAAACATGAATAGCAATGCAGAATTATAAATTTGTCTTACCGGATTTGGAGCGTGTGTGGCTAACTCCTGTGCTGGAGGTTGGACGGCTTCAACTTCTTTTTCAGTTGATGCTTCCGCATGAGATACGTTCGGAGTAGACACCTTTCTTCCCACCTTCCTATGTAGAACCTATTTGTATTCTTTGAAACATAAAAAAATTCTTGTTTTTCAATTGCAAAGTCATCACTACGAGAAAGTGGGTCCACTATCTGTAGCCATGATTTGAAGGAAGGTTTTGAAGCACCCAAGGAGCCTCATCCAAGGCCTTGTTATATATATCAATCACCCTTGTCACCTTCCACTTCTTGTCAATAATATCAAAGAGTGCTTGTTTTGGACCTTGAAGGACTGCTTTTGAGGACAGTTGAAACAAAACATGGAGATTTTATGCCATCTTGGGCTCAGCACATGTGTCTTGTGGAGGACAAAGATGAAGTTTATTATGCAGTGCACCTAGACGCAGAAATGTTTTTGGATTTCTGTGGTGAATAATTTGAGCTGTGGATATGGAGTTGCTATAACCTAACAAGAGTGCAACACATCACACAAAAATGTATCCCAAAGCATTATAGCAAGGTGAAAATCTTTATGAGTAACAAGTGTTACCAAAATCCAAAAATCATGCTAGGATTTAGAAGGGTTTATCATAGAAACTTGACCGATATTTGGAAGATGTTTAGGACTTGGATGCAAAGAATACCTTGATTTTTTATGATAGTCCATATAGGATGATGTGGAGGTTGTAGAGAGACAAGGGTTATTCCTATGCCTCGGATGCCACACAAGAAAGATCTAGTGGTTGAAGAGGTGCTGATGGTTCCAAGCTAGGGAAACATCTTGGCAGATTCAGCTATGGATGGTCAAATCCCTGAGGGGTGTGCTCATGGCCGACAAGTGAGATTTATTGATACGGTTGAAGCAGTAGTGATGGACGAGATTCCATATTTTGAGACACGGGAAGAGCATGAGTAAAGTGGAAAAAGCTCTTTCGATGGAGGTAGAACATGGGAGACGGACTCCACTTCCTCAAGGTATGATATTTATGATATTATGCATGTAGATGAGGTGGTCACAGAGCAGTATGAGACAGGTATAGAGATGCCTTGTGTGGACCAAGGTGTTGGGCAACCCTCTCTTCTGCTTTGGGATGATAGGGTATCGAAGGTTTGTGCCATGTTGTTGATAGGTATACTTTTGAAGGTTGATTTACAATCAATGTGGGTGTATACTCTCATTTTGGGTATTAAGCATGCGTATGTAAACAGGTTATTGAAGAACCATGCTATGTGAGGCTACCAGAGAGGCTTGTTTACAGGTTTGTGGGTGCCGAGGATATATTGCTCCCACATGTTTTACAGACAAGTGTTTGTTCTCAATGCCATCAATTTGATCCTGGTGGAGCTGACGTCCCGCATGGGGCATCTCATGGCTTTCCGTTTGATCCGAGGGGATTCTACAGCTAATAAAATCTCTCTCTATCTATCTACTACTTATGTAAATACTAAGTATCAGTTTTCTAATATGCAATCATCTCTTATCTAATTAATTCTATGGTTGAGCATCAATGCTTACCGAGGGGGTGGGCAATGATGGTACAACTGAAGATGGTCGGCCTACGGAAGTGCAAGAAGCCCAGACATAGTAGTTTACAAGAAAATGACGGGGACCTTGAGCAAGTGTTTGATGCAGCTAGGAGACAGGTACAGAGAGATGGAGCACTCTCTAGTTGAAATTGCAAGTGTTTCTTGCTATCACAGGTGACATGAGCAAATGTTGATATCACACGGTTGGGAGCGGGACAAGGGTTGCTGGATACAAATGCTATGAGATTTATTAATGGGATTCTGATCGAGATGTCTACAGGACATGCAAGACACTCTACTGCTAGGATGTGTATGCCAAATGCGGCATTGTACAGGTCATTCGTGGTGCTAAGATAATGTGTCTGTCAGATGTGACACATAACAGGTCAAAGGTCTACATTGAGAGGGATTTAGCATATTCAAACCCTAAGTGGTGGTGCCATGGTGTATGGAGAACGGGTGCTAAAGCTAGGTGAGTTCAAAGATTTTTGCAAGCTTGAAGCTCGTTATTTGGGGACTCTCAGTAGGCAAGCAGTGCAAAAGTAAGTTGAACACCCTTTTTTTAATGTAATTGATTCAAATTGCGTATTGATGGCATGGGAAAGTATGCCACACGTGGATTTTTTCACTAAACTAAAACTTGGAGTTAGTATAGAAAAAAGTGTTGCATGAGAGATGACGCGACTGCAGGTGAAAGGAGAGGATTTTGTCAAGGTGGTGGCGCCATCAGGAGGTGCATGGCTGTAAGACAAGGGAAGCTAGATCCTGAGAGTCCACCACCCAACCACCCATTATATACGCAAGCCCCTAGCCCTTTGTCCTAGTTGGACTCCCTGTTCCACACCACCTACCCCGGCCCTGCCCTTGTCTAGTCCGGCCTTGCCAGTGTCATGACTTTACTCCCCCCTTAAGACGAGTTTTCGTCCTCGAAAACAAAAGTGGGGAACTTCTTCTTAAGAACTCTAATGTTTTTCCAAGTGGCACCTTCTTCAGGTTAGTCTTTCCACTTGATTAAGGCTTGTTGGCGTACATGATGACGTGTACGCAACTCATGATAATCAAGAACACGTTCAGGTTCATGTGGTACAGTAGGAGGTTCAATGAACTCAATCAAAACTTGTTGCTCAATGACAATTGTCGTCCCCATGTAACCACTTACATAAATGGCTTACATGAAACACCCGATGAATGCGAGAAATGTGAAGGTAGTAATAGTTTGTAGGCCCGATCACCTACTCGCTTGAGTAATTTGAAAGGCCGACAATATTGGGGAGATAATTTAGGCATTAGCCCAGTTTTCAGACTTTCTAAATGTTCTGCCACACATAAAAATACTTCCTCCCCTTCTTTGAAGGTAACTTGCCGACGTTTCTCATCAACATACTTCTTATACCGGTCCTATGCTTGCTGGACATTCTGATGAGCAAGTTTCAGCATATCCATGTGGTCTTGGAGAAAATCCTTAACTCGTTGGAGTTTTTTGGTTGCCAACCCCACCGTAACTGGTGACCTAGGTTGAAACCCGTACATAAGCATGAAAGGACTAAAACCTGTTGTGACATGCTTAGCACTGTTTTAGGGAAACTCGAGAATAGGTAAGTATTCTTCCCAGTCTGAGTGTTTCTTGCTGACGTATGCTCTCAGCATATCCTCTAGCACCTGATTAGCCCGTTCTGTTTGACCATTTGTTTCTAGATGATCAGCTGTACTGAGGTTTAGTTGTGTACCCAATCGTTTAAATACAGCTCTCCAAAAGTGGTTGTTAAACTTGGGATCACGGTCACTAACAATGTTACTTGGAAAACCATACAATTTGTATAGATTGTCCACAAATAACTTGGCTAGTTGTGGTGTCTTAACCGTTGATTTGGTCGGAACAAACTTACATAGTTTAGTCAACCTGCTTACGACCACTGATACTGAGTCATGACCTTGTATAGTGGTTGGTAAACCTACAAAAAATCCATAGAGATGCTTTCCCAGTTTCCATTGGGAATCTCCAAAGGATGTAAGAGTCCTCCTGCTTTCAGGCGCTCTACCTTGTTAACTTCACATTTTTGGCAGTGCAAGACATAAGCTTGAACAAAGCCATGTAGACCTGGCCAGTAAAACTATCGTCGTACGAGAGAATAAGTTTTTCTAATCCCCGGTGCCCTGCACTTGGATTATCATAACATTCATAACAATTTGGTGCCGAATGTCCATGTCCGTCGGTACACAAACTCTCCCCTTGTTGAGTAGGTACCCATTGTCAATGGTAAAATGCTTCCATCACTCTAGTTCATCACTTGATAAAGGAGAACTAAGTGTGGAGCTTAATTGTACAAAACCGTCATTGGAGTGAGAAGGATCCCTCTTTTGAACATGGCTCCACACTTTGGAATATGCTTCATCATGTTCATATTTGCCCTTAAGAGAATCTAAAAATTCACTACGAAGTTCCGTGGACAAGAGCGAATTGATCTTTGGTATTTGACTTAGAGCGTCTGCCACTACATTGTCTCGGCCCACCTGGCTTAATACATTGTTTAAACTTACAATGTCAAATTTAAGCTAGTTTGGCGTTAATTTATCATTGGGGGTCAAAAATTATGCTTTTCTATTTCTTTGAGCCATTTTTTGATACCATAGACTTTCTTTGGAGTTTTTCTTGGTTGTAGATACTATGTAGAAGCCCTCTTTGAAATCGGTTCTCTATTTGGAAATTTTGCAAACATCTGGATTATTTTGTAGCCACCCCTATGGACCCCCACCAGACAATCTTTTGAAACTATGCAAGTGTTCTATAAGTTTATGCTATGGTCTCCTTCAAGTTTAGTTTAGTAGGTTGGTTGCTACACTCTAGTTTGTGTCCTTCTACTCTAAGATGGCCTAGATGACTTAGAGTTTCTCAAAGCACTTGAAAGGTTTAAGGGGGATAACAAAGAGATGCATTCATGCTAATGACATGCTAATTACAATGATAATAGAGATTAGGTTAGAGTATGGACACAAGTACAGTAGATGGATTGATTGCTTGATGAGAGTGACCACACAATCTCCTTTTGTAGCATTCTAGCACACATCATGGATTATGTCATATGGATGCCAACTAGGCTGCACACTGGAATTCCACATAGGTGTAGTCATATGGATTTGTCCAAATAGGTAAAATGCCGTGGAAAGAGTGTTCCATATAATAGGTGAAAAAAAACTCACACCCTTACAACCCCATCCCCCCTTATAGATTTGTTGCACTCACATTCCTCCACTCAAATTTCACATTGGTGAGGCACAAG
This sequence comes from Adiantum capillus-veneris, assembly GCF_014529385.1. NCBI lineage: Eukaryota > Viridiplantae > Streptophyta > Polypodiopsida > Polypodiales > Pteridaceae > Adiantum > Adiantum capillus-veneris. The sequence goes on from NC_140944.1 coordinate 88,452,637, forward strand.
CCTTCCCTTGGAGCATGGATAGGTCCTAGGGGTACAAGACATAGATAGGTGGTAGGAGTACAAGACATAGAGTGTTTTTTGTTTGTTTTACAATAAATTGGTGTAGACTATACTCATGGAGTTGTTATCATCAAAATCATCTTCAGTGGCAACACGATTGATTTTACCTTTTCCTCTGTCTTTGTATTGCTCTTTATGATTGGTGGTTTGTTGTGGCTTATATTTGAATCTGCAATATTTTGTATCATGCTTATTCTTTCCATAGATTTTACATGGTTTTATCTTGTTGCAAATTGCAATTTTTGCAAAGATGGTTGGTGTAGCCACAATGTGTATATTTCTAGCTCTTTTTGGTGAAGCGATTGGAAGACACCACAAAAGCTCCACTGTTTCTTTCAAATTTCATTTGATTTTCTTCTCATTCTTTTGGAGAAAGTTGATAGGTTGCGAACAATCTCACTGTCTTTGAGTATAATGATAATTTGACTGTATTTCATATTTTGTATGGCTTTAAGTAGAATGTCTTCTTGGACTTCATTTTCCACCACGCACTTAATGTATGCCAATTGGGTGCAAATGCTCTTCATTCTATTTGCAAGAGAGGGAAGATATTCTCCTGGTTCCACATTGAGACATAGAGCTGCATTTTGAGAGAAATTTTGAAGTGTTTGGCTATGGCGCAAAGGTTTCTCTCTAGTGTGATCTATGCATCATAGGAAGTAGTGCACTCATCTAGATAGTGGATTTAGTTGTCCCCTACTACTATGAGAAGGATTCCTAATGCTTGTTCATCTTATGTTGTAGCCATCTAGCCTTGATCCTCTCCCCCCCCTCATGATGGCTTGAATGTGGACCATAATTTCTTGTTCATTCCGTTTTGATTATCTACATATGGAATCCTTTTCCATAAAAAATGGTCAATGCTTCTTTCCCCATGGTTAGCTAGAGTGCAATGTGGAGAAGGTCTTACCCATCTATTTGAGTAATGTCTAGTCTCTAATCGATGATTACAATTGTGGAAAAGGAATGCCCTTTGGCGCTTAGTGTACAAGCTATGGTGGGAGTCCCCTTTAAGCAAAAGGGTTTGAAACCTTTTGGCGGATGCAAATCCCTTTTAGGAAAAAGGGGTTAGACCTTTGGAGCATGTGAGTGGAAAATTAGAGTGCAAATGCAAGAGTCAAGGCTTGGATATGCAAGTACAAGGGAAATGGCTAGGTACGTGGGTGGAAGACTGGAATAGGGCCAAAGTTGTCCACCCAATTCATAAAAAAGGGAAGCCCGTCATGAGAAGGAGGCCCAATATGATAAAGGCTATAGGCTACAATTGAGCATGTTTCACAAGTCTATCCACTCTCTCTACACTAAAAATAGTGCACCACCACATGCCAAGCTTAGAGATCATGTGCTATTGCTAGCCCAAGAGACTTTTCTTGTGTCAATGACCCCAATAAAAGTAAATCAAAATTATCATAGGCAGTGTTGCACACATCTTGTTTTAGCAAGGGATCAAGGGATCAATTGAATGGGCTAATGGTTACCAAATCCAAAGCTTGGGGATCTATGGAGAGCTGGTGAAGAGAGTATTTGCCAAACATGACTAATGCAAGGAGATCAAGCTTGGAGAGTGAGAAATCAATAGATTGAGAATGCTCAATTAGTGATCTTATTTGGAGAGATAAACTACACTAATTGCTTACCTAATAAAGCTCATAATGGGAGTAGTGGCTAGATGGGCTAGTCCAATGAACATATCCCACAATTACAAGTTAATTAGGAAATAAGTTCGTGCTAATCTTAAAAAAATACAAATGCAAAGCAATTGATCAATTTTGTGAGCAAGAGAGGACCCATAACATCTAGTATAGAGGGTTATGACTAGGATCTTATGATAATTAAAAAATGCTAATCACCTCCATAAGCTTTAATACAAATTGAAAAGATTAAGGGAGATAATGGAGAGATGCATTTATGGTAATGACATGTTAATTACAATGATAATAGAGATTGGGAAAAAGTATAGACATAAGTAGACTAAATGGATTGATTGCTTGATTACAGTGAATACACAAGCTCCTTTTAAAGCCTGAGATTGGCATGATAGCACAAACCACTAATTATGTCATATGAATTGCCAACTAGGCTACACACCAGGATTCCACATAGGTGTAATCACATGGGTTTGTCCACATAGGTGTATTGATGTGGAGAGGGTGTTCCCCCATAATAGGTGCAACAAATCTCACAGCCTTACAATACTCTAACTAACATCACCATGATAAAACAAGCTCATTAATGAGTTAATAATTGACCATACATATTTGGTATAGAATGGTATATGGTGGTTCGCTAGAATTCTTCAAATGGACGTAGAAATAGGTCTTCGGGAGCTCTCTCCAAGTAGTGATATGTGAAAATGAAGCTAGTTTTGGCATACGTAGTTTATCTATAGCTAGACCCCATAGGAAAAACTCTCCCATACCCGTTGTCAGGAGTTTTTTGGAGCAAGGGATTGCGCATATGTACATATACATGCATGGTGCATCAAATAAAGGATTGCCCATTTTCCAGAGCCAGGTGGTTACGTGGGGCCCACATGTGTACAGGTAGGACACCATGTACATAGTGCATCGATTTTCATCGTTACTAGTACCATTGTGTTTTTCTACAATAAGGAGGAGTTGGTAGCGTGTAAAACTTCTCGAGGAAGCTATCCGTGGGCCGACGACGTGAGGTCAGCAAGTGCGTCAGATGGCATCTAGTGGCGTCAGGAGGGCGAACGAGGTCAATATTTGCACGCAGATGAGGACGGACACAACGTGGGTGTTTGCTTGTGAGAATTATGCAGAAAGGTCATCATGAGGACCTTTTTTTGGGGCCACTTCACGTGGTGGCGAGGTGCATTATTGGAAAAAAGCTGAGTGCCAGATGTGCGAATGATGCAAAAAGGTGACAACTATGCACTGCGAGGTCAGTTTTTGGCCTGTTCGGGGTCCGTTTGAGGTCATCTAAAAGGCCAAGGGTGCCCAACTAAAAAATCTAAGTGTGGGAACTGAAAAAACTAAGAGAAGACCAGAAAAAACGTGGAGAAGAGAGGAGGAACAGCCGCAGCTGTGTTTTTGCTCATTTTGAAGCTTGTTTTGGCCGTAAACTGCTCATCCGAGGTCGGATTTGAGCACTTTGACATTGTAGACTGGGGTTTTGGGCCATTCCGGACGCGATGGCGCTGTCCATTTTGCCAAATTCCTCACTCTTTTCCTATTGTTTTTTTGTGTAAGTTTCTCCTATGAGCGAAGTTTCTTCTCCAATTTGTGATTGTATCTGGCTTCTTTTACCCATATTGTGTGAGCTATTTGCCCCATTGGTGTTGGCCCAAGCTCAATTGTATCTAAACATCAGAAATTCTCCTCTTTTGAGCTGAGTTTTTTGGGTGTGTGTGTCTGTGTGAAGTGGAAAAGTGGATAGTTTCTCTCCTCTCACTCGAGAGGTGTGTTCCCTGTCTCGGCCAGGTGTGTTGTCTAAGCCGAGTGGTGCCCCATAGTGTGTGTGTGTATCTTTCCAAGAGTGTGTGTGAGGTCGTTATAGAGGCGCTGTGTGTGTTTTCATCCCGCTCACATTCTTTTGGTGCCCCCACGGAGGATCTTCTTCGAGTACCTTCTGCGTCGAGCTTCAAGCTTCGAGATTCGGGGTTACAGGTTGCAGGTTGCAGATTACACGTTACAGGTTACAGGTTACGGTCACAGGTGCAGGTACGGGTACAGGTGATTCACACAGGTACAGGTACGGGTACAGGTGATTCACACAGGTACAGGTAGCTGGAGTACAGCGATATACTAGCAGTGATGTCACTTGCAGTTGTTGTGGGAATGCATCACTTGGCGCCTATTTGAGCGCATTGTCTGTTGAATTGTACGTTACTTGTGGAAACTGCCATTGTACGCATTTGTGGAGCCATACTTGGTTGTATTTGGCAGTCCCAGCCATTTCTGAGACTTGGTCTGGAAGATAGTCATTTCTAAGACTTGACTATATGCGATTTGCATTAGCCTTCGTGTGAGGGTCGATAGCGTGAGGTTTTTATTGAGCTGGGGGATTCTCAAATGTGGAGATCCTTTCGGTGATACAGGTAGCTGGAGCACCCTTTTCGTGACCTCGCCATAGGCTATGTACTAGTGAGTCCTACTTGATGCTCGGGTTCTATTGTTGACAGTTTATGCATACATAGACAATCTATATTTTGGGTTCCTACTGCTCTACTTCTGGGGAAACTCTATCAAAATTTTCCCAAGATATGATGGCTGGATTTTTGGTATTTTGAGCCATTTATGCTGTTATGCTACTGAAATTTGGCAAAATCAGAGGTTGAGTCAGGTGTGCCTTCTTGGGAGCTTCATGGTTGGCTTTAATGGATGATCAAAATGGCCCTCAATTCACTCCATTTCATTTAACTCAAAGAATTCAGATTAATGTTCATGTGTCTAGGAAGATCTTTTTCCAGCAGCGCATAGTCTTTATGTTTGGGCCAAGAAGATTAAGAGAGATCCTCAAATGTCCTTTGCCTATTGTAATTCCAATGATCAACTATGAAAACTCATTTGATGTGCATGTGTTTGTCCTTATCCAAAGTTGAGCTCCATTGAGGTTTCTGGGGATTGAGTCAGTCAAAAGTTGTGGGTTCTTGCACGTGTGTTCAAAGGGGTTCTCAAAGCATTAAACTTGGGTAGCCATGGCTTTCTCTTATCCGGAGTTTCATGGAAGAAGTGATGAAGATGTGGAAGAATTTTTGGAAAATATGGAGGTTGCCTGCATTAGCAACCAGATTCATGACCCTACGCAAATGTTACGCCTTCTCCAAATTTGTTTGAAGAGTGATGCACGAGCTTGGTCCAAAGCATTTGCAGAGGAGTTGCGTATGGCTGATCTACCTATAAGATTGAGTTGGGACAATCTAAGGCATGGATTGGAAGTGGAATTTGTGAAGATAGAAGACCCTGACAAAGTGTGGCAAGAAGTACAAGGTTTGGTGCAGAAGGAAGGTGAGCCAGTAGATGCGTACATACGTAAGTTTTCACTGGCATGGGAGCGAATGTGCAAGGCTTTAGCACCACAGGTACCTCCGCCTGACATGATGAAGAAGGACAGGTTCTTGGCTGGTCTTTGAACTTCTCGAGGAAGCTATCCGCGGGCCGACGACCTGAGGTCAGCAGGTCCGTCAGATGGCATCTAGTGGCGTCAGGAGGGCGAACGAGGTCAATATTTGCACGCAGATGAGGACGGACACAACGTGGGTGTTTGCTTGTGAGAATTATGCAGAAAGTTCATCATGAGGAACTTTTTTTGGGGCCACTTCACGTGGTGGCGAGGTGCATTATTGGAAAAAAGCTGAGTGCCAGATGTGCGAATGATGCAAAAAGGTGACAACTATGCACTGCGAGGTCAGTTTTTGGCCTGTTCGGGGTCCGTTTGAGGTCATCTAAAAGGCCAAGGGTGCCCAACTAAAAAATCTAAGTGTGGGAACTGAAAAAACTGAGAGAAGACCAGAAAAAACGTGGCGAAGAGAGGAGGAACAGCCGCAGCTGTGTTTTTGCTCATTTTGGAGCCTGTTTTGGCCGTAAACTGCTCATCCGAGGTCGGATTTGAGCACTTTGACATTGTAGACTGGGGTTTTGGGCCGTTCCGGACGCGATGGCGCTGTCCATTTTTCCAAATTCCTCACTCTTTTCCTGCTATTTTTCTATGTAAGTTTCTCCTATGAGCGAAGTTTCTTCTCCAATTTGTGATTGTATCTGGCTTCTTTTACCCATATTGTGTGAGCTATTTGCCCCATTTGTGTTGGCCCAAGCTCAATTGTATCTAAATATCAGAAATTCTCCTCTTTTGAGCTGAGTTTTTTGGGTGTGTGTGTCTGTGTGAAGTGGACAAGTGGATAGTTTCTCTCCTCTCACTCCAGAGGTGTGTTCCCTGTCTCGGCCAGGTGTGTTGTCTAAGCCGAGTGGTGCCCCATAGTGTGTGTGTGTATCTTTCCAAGAGTGTGTGTCGGGTCGTTATAGAGGCGCTGTGTGTGTTTTCATCCCGCTCACACCGTGTAATCAAGCACCGTCAATTTAATTTGGTCTTTTTGTCTGTATCATCAAAATTAGACAAGATCTTCTTAATCACTAGAGTGTATCCAATTTCTCCAGCTAAGTCTAATTGCTATTTAATTCTATTTTTGGACAATTTTGTTGTAAAAATAGTAGAAAATAATAAAAATCCAACAAAAAATAGAAATTGAATCCACTAATTCATTAAATTACTAAAAATTCATCTATATGTTTGGTGGATCACTCCATTTAAGCTATCTTTATTACAAACGACCACAAAAATTGAGCAAAACTTTCAAAATTTTGGGATTTTTTAATGATATTTACATACATAGGGATCAAAATATCTTGTATGTAACCCCAATATCTGTGATATAGAAAGGCATAGTAAGTTGATTTTGTATAAAATCCACAAGTTAACATATAAACACTTTTGGTTAACACTTCAAATATTGACAAAAAATTAACATGGCATTCCCAATTAACATGGCATAATCATTTCACCCATAGTCCGATGGTCAAACTAAGAGTTACAATCACTTAGCCTTCGATGATGTCCTTAAGTCATATATGCATGATTTATAGAATAATTGGGAGCATACTTGTATGTAGTATATATGCTCTGCATCTCTGACAAGCCATCTCCGTCTATATACAAGAACAGGCTGACCATGCTCTTGCCTCACTGCCTCTCTCTCTCTCTCTCGTTGCCTCTACCTTTGTCTCTGCCTTTGTCGATTTGTCAAGGCTGGCTGATCACCATCAATAGTCCGTCCTCTAGGCTCAGTTGAGGAACCCCCCCCTGATACAACCGCCTGAAGGCAAAGTACAAGGCTGCCAAATGGCATAAAACGTGTAAGAGACTAATTAAGGCCCATAACTATAATAACTAGAGGCTAATGCCTGCAGGCTACAAAGATGAAAAAACAAGGGGGGAAGAACCTCTCCTAATGAGGGTAAAAAGTGCTCTTGGAACCAATGAAGAGCCAAGATGAGAGTGGTTCCACAGCAACCTCTGAAAAATAGGCACCTCAATACTATCAAAATAGGGATCCTCCAATAGATGGTAAGGGGGTAGCCAAGGCTACCTAAAACCGCAGATTGATAAGAAGAAACAGATCCCAAAAACAATAAGGATGGGTGATAAGCAGCCGATAAAGAACCGAGGAGAGTTGTGGCTACACCCGAAAAGGTAGCCAACAAGGGGAACAGAGGAGCCGCTTGGCCTGACGAAGCCTGCTGTAAACTCCATGAATCCGAATGAAGGCCGATACCACAATGTTGTGTGGGCCATCTCCGAGAAGTGCTCAACCAAGAAAATTGAAACCCTCACTCCCTCCCTCCTTGCACGGAAGAACAATTTCTTTATACTAAGTACATAAAGACTTCTAGAGATGCTCTTCGAGAGGTACAAATTGTGGATGATCAGTGGTAAGGTTGAATCTACATCAAGGTGGAAACTGAGAAGAATGATGAATAAACCATCGTGGAGAGGCATAATTCCACATGATAGTGTCGGTATCCATACTAAAGTGAACTTTAGTATGCACCCATGGTCGAAGAAATTAACATCTCCTTCTCTCTACTGCCCTAGAGAGACTTGTTGAAAAATCCCATTGGCTACACAAGGTATGCAAAAGCTTTGACCAAATTGCAGTCAAAGTAGTGGTAACATGAGAGGGAAGACCACCCAGAACCTGAGCACAGTGAGCCTTCCATATAATCCACAACACTAAGCTGCATATGGTAGAAAATACAATGTCATGAGGTTGTATGTCAAACTCATATACTAAAGCAGGTACCAAGTTCATAAGAAAACTGGAACACCTCTATAGCGATGTCACCCAAGAGCACTACAAGAACACCAAAATTTTTGGAAATCCCTTTGAAACACCACAAGTTCAACAAGGGTAGTCCCCTTGGGAATTTACTGGCTGTCCAAGAGACTATGTCACATAGGAGCAAAACCCTCTCAAAGCATGGATTTACAACACACGCCAACCAATGCATATGAAAAAAAGAGCCTCCCCTTTCACAATTGAACATCACAAACCCACAACTTCGACATCACTTCCACAATTCATACATACATGCCCTCCGAATCTTTCTGCACACAATTTGTCACTAGGATGCCATAGCCATAACCCTGTAGAGAACTAGTCATAACCTGAAGAGAACAACTCCAATTGGGACACTTTAAAGCTTGAGAGAAATCTTGAAAAATGAATGGCGAGAAAGCTGAAGATGAACAAATTTGAATCTACACGTAGAGGAGGCAAGATGAGGGCAAAAACCTGCAACAGAAACCATCAAGAAGGCACAACGAGCTCAAACCAGCAAAATTGTGGAGTTTGGCTGAACTTTTTTTAAGTTTTTACATGAGTTTAAGTTATATACTGAGGGATTCCGGGGTGGTCAACAAGAGAGGCGACCTCTAAACACCCCTCAAGGCTCCCGTGCTGCTCAATTGGGGCTGGGGCAGCCACAAGCACAAACACAACAACAAACCCATAGCCAAACCCAAACAAGATAGGGGCACCACCTAGTTATTGTATGAGAACTAGGACGTAAGAGATATTTTTTCACAACCAAGAAGATGCGCCACAAAACACACACAAGCAACCTCACGCCAAGACACACACAAAATGGAATAGAGAGAGCCAGAGAAAAGGGAAGAGAGAGAGAAATGGATCTTGTGTAATACCTTATTTGTGACTTGAAAATGGATATGGTTCGTTATGATGCTATCGTAGAGCTTGTAGAAAACTCACTCAAGGCTTAGTGAATCCTAAACCTTGCCAACACACACACACTATCTTAGGGTGTGGGAGACCTCTCACCACAATACCCTCTTACAATGTACACAAAATTGGCAATGAAAACATACTAAAACACTTTTAGAACAAGATCAACCGATAGAAACTCAAAATAGACAAGTCACCTTGAATTCACCAAACCGTATTGCATAAATGGAAGGACAAAGATTTGAATGTCGAATCACGCCTTTGATGCACCAAAACTCAATTTATTGATGATGGAGGAGCATATACAAAAGTGGTTTTGAAATTGAACTCATGCTCTGTCACTTGCAATGTGAAGCTCACAAAATGGTTGCTACACCTAAGTCTCTCCTCACGCATAGAGTGTTGGGGTGCTATGTGAGATATTGGAGGTTGTTTTACAAGAAGGAGAGAGACCTATTTATAGGTTGGAGACCCCTCATTAAGATTATTGGAAATCCTAATTTACAAGCTAACAAATCAGGATTTTCTTTTTTCAATAACAAAACATTGCGGGCCTTCTTTGTCTGCTTGAGTCATGGATGTGGACTCAAAAGAGAGCATTATTGATGGTAAATAAGGTGAAAATAGAGTTTTAGGGAGGAAAGAGAGAGAGAGAGAGAGAGAGAGAGAGAGAGAGAGAGAGAGAGAGAGAGAGAGAGAGAGAGAGAGTTACTATGCACATGTCTTGAGGTGAGGTGTCTTTTATGGTTAGGTCAATGGCTATTTTGTGTTAGTGGTTAGTGTTAGTAATCACTAGAAATTTAATTTTATATTTACAATGGGTAGAATGAGGTGGATGGTTGAATTAAGATGTTTGAATAAAGTGAGGAAATCCTTGTGATGGTGAAGCTTGAAGAAGTTTTGGACTTACTTGTGTAGGTTCTCAAAATGACTATCGATCCTCTTCTTCTTCTTCTCTTCTTTATGCCACCGTCGCCAAGGTTGATTATTGCAATGAAAATGACAATTTGGTTGATGAGATCTCCCAGTTTGCAGAGGTTAAGCATGGTTTACATACTGAATTTTATGTATATAGATAAGGGGTAAGATGGAATTATACTTTGGAGATAATAGAGGGAGACATAGAGATGGTGTATGTACATGTAGAGCTCATATGAGAGCTATGGATGTAAGAGGGGAGGTTAATGGTGAACAAGGTGAGAGAAACCATGGAAGGTACAACTTTAAGTGAGGGATTCAGAGGAATGAGTGTGTGTGTGTGTGGAAGTGGGAAAGCAGGTGAGAGAAGACTATGGGTTACTTTGTGAGAAAAGTGGGTAGAGAGGGGTCCACTCAAAAAATCCTATCTCACCGGTGGTAGCTCCAAAAATCATGAAAAAATTTGAGGTGATTATTCAGCTTATGGGCTACATTTTCTTTGTTGACCACATCTTTAAATTCTGAGCGGAGATAGGCGCCAAAAATCTCACCAAAAAACCTGTTTTTTATGCTGCGAAAGTCTTTTACTGGCCCCCTCCTTTGTTAAATTTGCACAATGCATCCAAGTTACCTTTACACATGCATGGAGGAGGATTATTGATGAAATAAGAAATATATACATGGTGGGACTAGTGTATGGACCATTCATGGATTTTACCTCAATGAGCACAGGGTGTTAGAATTATGAGTACATAATAAGAAAAAATTATGGATATGAAAAAAGATATTGGAATCATCTAATATGGTCCCTCTTTTGTCTTATTTTGGGTGAAAGAGGAAAAGGTATGCAAGTAAATGACAACAATATATATAAACGTGACTAAGAAAGTAGAAATCAATTTTTTTCTTTTCCCCGAGGGTGAGGGTGAAAATGTGGGGGTGATTTGTATATAAAAAAAAAAGAGGAGTTTTCGATCGAGATATTTTTCGATCAAAAACTTTTTCGAACGGAAAATATCGCGATCGAAAATGCCTATATATATACAACTATCGCCGTTTTCGATCGAAAACCATTCTGGAGCTTTTGGAAGTTAGCACACCTTGGAGCTTTTGAGAGAGTAGCAGATAGCGATGGCCCCATCAGTTTAAAGCGGTTTTCAGGTATATTTTTTAATTTTCAGTAAATACTAACTTTTTTTTTGTGTTGTGCCAGACTTGTGTGATGTAGTAGTTTCGACTCTCACCGTAAAGTTGGCTTGCAGGTCGTAGGCCACTTCATCGTGTGTAGTCATATGGCTCGCTCCAGAAGTGTGTAGAATATAGTCTCCTTTCACGTGGTGTGTAGTCATATGACTCACTGCACAGAAGACTTAGGGTAAATTTAGATTCTCACTCGTATGGTGTAGTAGTATACCTCTCACCATAGAGATGAGTTAGGATTAGAGGTCGACTCGTGGAGTGTAGTACGCATGATGCTACACCTTTCACTTCAGAGTGGCCTATAAAATTTACAATCTTAAATTAAGTCATTGTTGATTATTCTACATAGAAGCACAAAGATTAACGTTCGTCATTTTAAGAGTACAGAGATGCATACTTTATGCCCTCTTCATCTTAATGTGACTTTCGTTATTTTTGTGCTTCTATTTCTGTAGTAACTTCATTGTTTATCAGCAAATGACTTGGTGTTACTCTGAACGTAGATATATACAACAATTGATCTACATTTGAGATTATTGAGCTGTTTGTTGATGGTTGTGTTGTGTAATAGGATTAATCTTTGAAGTTCTTAAAGTCGAAAAGAATGTAGTAGGGCATATCTTTCGTTTAGCACGATTTGAAAGATTGTTGAATGAGTTTGAGATATTAAGGAGAACATATATTCTTTTTTAAAAATAATACACTGAAGACGTATTTGATAAAGATTAATGAATAACAGATAGTCTGTTTATGAACAGTAAAATTGAGATTTTATTAATATCAGTATTTAATATTTATGTGATTTAGCTTAAAATGCATGGGTAGGCTTAAAATAAGTTGAAAAAGTAGTGGAGATCAAAAAACAGAGGTTTTATGAGTTGTGACCTAAAAGTTGTGTTTTCAGCCAAAGAAAAACGTTTTTCGTAATCCTGTCCACGATGCCTTGTAGACCAGATGTATTCCCGATGTTTTGAGTACCTAGATTGCTCTGTATTGAGTTCGTTTGTAGAAGTTATGATAAAAATAAATAGAAGACAGCAGTAGTGTAGTATACACAAGGACATGCAGACATACAACATCATACAGCTCTCCCTGCTATCAACCAAGAAGTGGATTTTTTTCATCATGGTAGACTATTACAATTGAGATTATGAAGGCGATGCAGGAGACAGCTCATCTTGCTCCACCATCATCAATCTAGCATGATACAATTTAAGACGCAATCCATTTACCCTTGACTTATGTAAAATCCCATCCAGGCTAGCAAGCTGATATGTACCATATGGGAAACACTCGACCACCTTAAAAGGGCCTTCCCACTTAACTTGAAACTTCTTTTGGAAGGTGTTTTCCAGCTTACTGTCGTAGCACAAAACCAAGTCATGCTTCTTGATACCCTTACTTTTGACCTTTTCATTTATCTTTGTCAAATCCTTATCTTGAATTTGCCCATAATGTTCCAATGCACTCATCCTATCCAGCTGAACCTCTTGTAACTATAAGAGCCTCTCTTTGAATGCATCACTAGGCGGCCCAAGAAGCTTCTCTAACATCTTGAGTGCAGGCAACTCCACTTCCACAAGAAATAGTGTTTCCTTTACATATACCAAATGATATGGATTAAACCCTGTACCTGTCTTCACCGAAGTACGGTAAGCCCATAATGCACTAGGCAATTCAAAATCCCAATTCTTTACTTGGTGCTCTGTCACCTTTGAAATAACTTGTACCAACTCACCATTGAATCTTTCATTTAAGCCATTACATTGTGGGTAATAAGGAGTGGTATGCTGGTGCCAAATCTTCATCTTTGCGCATAAAAAGTCTAGCAGTTTAGCTCTAAATCCTGGCCCCTTATCCGAAAGTATCTCTAGTGGCACCCCAAACTTGCAACATATTTCATCATAAAAAAATATTTCCACATCCTTTGCAGTGATCTCTTTTACTGCTATAGCCTCTGCCCATCTAGAGAGATAGTCTACTGCAGTCAAAATATAACTTTTTCCCCTGCTTGTAATAGGTAACGGGCCTATTGCATCAATCCCCCACTTTTCAAACACATCAAAGGCCATAATGGTTTTTCGTAGTTCTGGCTTCAACACTCTTTTCCCAAATGATTGACACAAATTGCAATACCTACACCAATGGTGAACATCCTTGTGCAAACTAGGCCATACATACCCCTCTTGCAAAATCTTATGGAAGGTAATCTTTAGAGAAAAATGTCCGCCACATGCGGGTTCATGATTCTCTTCCAACACTCTATAAAGCTCTTTCCGCCAAGGTACACATCTGAACACCAGATCAGACCCTTTCATGTACAAGACATCACCAATCAATTTGTACATGGATTCTCTATGCACAAAACCATACTTCTTAGACTTATGAATGTCCTTTGGAATGATTCCTGTTAACAAAAACTCCTCTTCTTGAGCCAAACATTCTTGGCCATGATAAAGAGGTGAATTGTTCCTCAACACAAATAGCTCCCCAATCATGCTTTGAGTTGCTTCATGTGCCTCTCCATTTAGAGACCATTCAATGTGTCTAATGCTCCATGCTTCAAACTTTTTTAACATGCCTTTTATTTTGAAACAGATTTCCTTCAATGAGGTGTTCTTGCTCTTCCACGCACCCAAAACTTCATTCACAACTAACAAGGAATCACCTTTTATGCTCAACCTTCTAATCCCATTCTTCAAAAAAATGTGTAATCCAGCTTCCAAAGTTGCATATTCAGCCTCATTATTACTGTGCGCATCCAATTTGAACCCTTTCTTGCATACTAGCTTCCCCTCTGCATCATAAAGTGCTATAACCCCTGAAGCCGCATCATGGCTCTTTCTGTATGAGCCATCAAAGAACAACGCATGTGCATTGATGATCTGTGGCACTTCTTCAACTACCTTTCTTACCACCTCTTCCTTAAAAAGAAGGGCATTCTCCTTGTAAGTCAACAAATCAGCTAGGGTAGCTCTTGTACTATCTTCGACTAAAAAAGAGAACTCAAACTCTTGCATCTCAATTACCCATTTCTTCACCAAATTTGACATGTTAGTGCCATTAACTAATTGTGGCAGAAAGGTGTAACTTGTCAAGAAAACAAAAGATCATGGTAGCAAGAGGAAATCTTCGATAAGCAAATATTACATTGGCCATCACTAGCTCTACTTCCGAGAATTTTCTCTCTGCTACCAACTTCACTCGGCTTGCACAATACACCAGACTCATATAATGGCTGCCCTTTTCCTTTTGCAATAGCATGGCTCCAATGGAATAATCCCCTACTGATGGATTTACATAAAATACTTGCTCCCAATAAAGAGCCTACATGGTTGACAACCCCCCTAACACTTCTTTCACCTCTTGAAACACTTCTTCACACTTGTCATCCCATTGCAATGGATCATGCTTTGACAACCCAAATGTCAATACCGTGTAACAATAGCAACCCCACTGCTTAATGAAAGCTGTCTTTGTTCGGTCTTTAAGAGCAATCTTCAATTGAAAATAGCCTGAAAAACCATCACACACACTGTACCTCTCATAACATGCCTGAATCCAACATCTAATCAAATAATGGAAGAGGATATGGGTTCTTCTTAGTGGCTGAGTTTAAGGGTTTAAAATATACACAAATCCTCGACTTTCCATCCTTCTTTGGGATGACTACTAGTGGACTCACCCATTATGTGGTTTCCACTGGGACTATGAACCCTGCCATCAATAACTTGTCCACCTCTTCCTGCAAGGCTTCCATTTTGTCTTGACCCATCCTTCTTAGCCTTTGCCGCACTAGCTTAGCACCTTATTTCAACTCTATATGCATCTCTTCTCCTTTGAACCCTTTAATCTCTTCATATTAAGTAATGAAAAAATCAGGAAAACTAGCCAACATGTGCAAATATATCTCCTTCTCCATAGCTGAGAGGTCTCCACTAATCATTTGTGTCATCAATTTTTGTTTTTTTAACAATTCAACCTTGGTTTGAATCAGCCCTTCAATCACTTCATAAGGCCCTTCACTTTCATCTTTAATCTCATTTGCAAATGCAACTAAACCAGACTCCTGAATACCTTTGTCCATCAAAAGAAATGCAACATCAACATCCTCATCACTGCTGGTAGTACTATCACTGTCCTCATCAATCATTGTGGAATAGTCTTCATCACTAGACTCATCTTCATCTTCATAAAGCTCTCCCAATTGTTTCCTTGTGTCCATATTATATAGCTTCTTGGAACCTGTCTTTCCATAGAGGCTAATAGTACCACGTCTCCAATCTTGAACATTTCCCACTGCAGGTAACCATGGTCTACCAAGTATAATAGGATATGTTCCCAACCCCGTTGACATCACATGAAAATCAACCACCACCTTTGCATCATATGCATCCACTTCTAAGCTCTTTACAACACCCAAACATTTTACTTTTTGATGGTTCCCAAAATGTGATCCGAAAACTTGAAACCCTAGTCACTGTAAGACCCATCTTCTTAATGCATGAGTGTGTTATGACACATATTTGGGCTCCACCATCCACATAACCTTGTCCTAGATTTTTAATTTTGTGCCACACATCTACCGTTGGGCAAATGTCTAGTAGCGCGTCCATTGTCAACACCTTCACTGAACCTCTCTCTAGCTATTTCTCCATTGGGTTAACCATGCTCTTCCACTGTCATTTTAGCTTAGGCACCATCTCTATAAGCTGCCCAAAAGTAACATCTCACTTCCTGCTTGTCAGATCCTCCTTCAAGTCATAGCTTAATTGCCCATCCCCCAGTGAAAATCTGAAACATGAAACTTGCGACGAGCCCTCCTTTTCCTCTTGGCCTTGACATCCTCGCCTTCATGGCACTTCTTTCTTCCTTGTCCCCTGTGGTCCTCTTCCCAATAGGCATCACTAATGTATCCTCTAGCTTTGATGCCTTCTCCAAGGTGACTACACTTTTCACTTTTGTCTTTCCCTTTTTTCTCCTAGGTTAATCCACTGGTTCCTTCTGCTCCCTTAATTTCGATGCCATAATCATTTGACCTAGTTAGCATCTATCTTGGCAATGGATACATGTCTCCCTCCATCCTTCGTGGCTTATCACATTGCGGGCTAATATGTCCCAACTCTCCACAATTATAACATGTGGGCATCTGCCTCCAGAATCTACCATTGCTTTGTCCAACACCATTCCTAGGTCTTTCTTCACCTCCTGACTGATTTGCAAATCTCCCTCGACCTTGATTATTTCCCACGTTACCTAACATGTTTAGGTTGAGATTCTTCATTAAATCTACCACTTGCCTCATTTCTTGCCTTAGCCCATCATCTTGCATTGTTGTAGTGACCACTGCTGGCATAAATTGAGGAGTAATAGAAACCACTAGTTCATGATGAACCCCTGGCATGCGACCTTGTAAAGAGTCCATAGGCTAAAATTCAAACCTCATGGGTAAAGACTCTACTCCTAGCTGGCTCATTTTCCTCAACTTCCACTCTTTGTTCCTTGCCACGTCAAATGCATTTTCATATGTCCAAGGATTCTTTAGCTCCACTCTCCAACGTATATTCTCCCAAAGACCAGCCAAAAACCTGTCCTCCTTCATCATGTCAGGTGGGGGTACTTGTGGTGCTAAGGCCTTGCACATCCGCTCCCATGCCAAGGAAAACTTACGTATGTACGCATCTACTAGCTCACCTTCCTTTTGCACCAAACCTTGTACTTCTTGCCACACTTTGTCAGGATCTTTTGTCTTCACAAACTCCACTTCCAATCCATGCCTTAGATTGTCCCAACTCAATCTTACAGGTGGATCAGTCCCACGCAACTCCTCTTTAAATGCTTTGGAACAAACTTGTGCATCACTCTTCCAACAAATCTGGAGAAGATGTAACATCTGTGCCGGATCATGAATCTGATTGCTCATGAATCTTCCACATCTTTATCACTTTTTCCATGAAATTCCGGATAAGAGAAATCCATGGCTACCCAAGTTACGATGCTTTAAGAACCCCTTCGAACAGACGTGCAAGAACCCAAACATTGTATAGACTCAATCCCCAGAAACGTCAATGGAGCTTGACTTTAGATAAGGGCAAACACGTGCACATCAAATGAGTTTTCGTAGTTAATCATTGCAATTACAATAGGCAAAGGGCATTCCAGTATCTCTCTTAAATTTCTTGGCTCAAACATAAAGACTATGTGCTGCTGGAAATAAATCTTCTTGGACATATGAACATTTATCTAGATTCTTTGTGTTAAATGAAAAGCAGTGAATTGAGGTCCATTTTGATCATCCGTTAAAGCCAACCATGCAGCTTCCAAGAAGGCACATCAGACTTATCCTCTGATTTTACTAGAATTCCAGTAGCACAACATTGTAAATGGCTTAAAAGACCAAAAAACCAACCATAACAACTTGAAAATTTTTTGGTTGAGTTTCCCCAGAAGTAGAGCAGTAAGAACCCAAAATATAGACGGTATATGTAAGCATAAACTGCCAACAATAGAACCTGAGCATCAAATAAGACTCACTAGAACATAGCCTATGACAAGGTCAAGAAAAGGGTGCTCCAGCCACCTGTACCATCGAAAGGATCTCACATTTGAGAATCCTCCAGCTCAATAAAACCTCACGCTATCGACCCTCTCATGAAAGCTTATGCAAATCTCATATAGTCAAGTCTCAAAAATGACTATCTTCCATACCAAGTATCAAAAATGGCTAGGAAGTCTACCAAAAAAAACCAAGTATTGCTCCACAAAGGCGTACAATGGCTATATCCATAAGTAACGTACATCACAAGACAATGCGCTCAAAGAGGCACCAAATGATGCATACCCACGCCAACTGCAAGTGACTTTCACTTGCCAGTATATCACTCTAGTCTATCTACCTGTACTTGTGTGAATCACCTGTACCTGTACCTATCCCTATAATCTGTAACCTGTAACCTGTAATCTGCACCCTGTGATCCCAAAGTTGAAGGTACTCGAAGAAGATCCTCTGTGGGGGCACCAAAAGAATGTGAGAGGGATGGAAAGACACATAACGCCTCTTTAATGACCTGATACACACTCTTGGGATGATACACACACACACACACTATGGGGAACCACTCGGCTTACTCAACCCACCTGGACGAGACAGGGAACACACCGATGGAGTGAGAGGCTGGAGACTATCCATTTGCCCACTCCACACAAAGAGACAAACAAACACACACCCCCAAAAAATTCAGCTTAAAAGAGAAGAATTTATGATGTTTAGATACAATTCAGCTTGGGCCAACACCAATGGGGCAAATAGCTCATACAATATGGGTAAAATATGCCAGATACAATCACAAATTGGAGGAGAGGCTTCGCTCATAGGAGAAACTTACACAGCCAAAAAACCAAAACAATAGTTAGGAATTTGGAAAAATGAACAACGCCATCGCGTCTAGAATGGACCAAAACCCCAGTCTACAATGCCAGAGTGCTCAAATCCGACCTTGGATGAGCAGTTTATGGCCAAAACAGGCTCCAAAAACAGCAAAAACTCACTTGGGGCTTTTCCTCCTCGTCTCTCCACGTTTTTCTAGTCTTCTCTCTGGTTTTTCAGTTCTCACACTTTGCTTTATTACTTGGGCACCTTTGGCCTTTTAGTTGACCTCAAACGCACCTCAAACATGCCAAAAAGTGGCCTCGCATTGCATAATTGTCGCCCTGCTGCATCCATCCGTACACCTGGCACTCAACTTTTTCCAATAATTCATCCCGCCACCACGTGAAGTGTCCCCAAAGGTGTTCCTCGTGATGAAATTTTGCATAATTATCACAAGAAAACACCCACGTTGTGTATGTACTTATCCACGTGCAAGTCTTGACCCCATTCGACCTCCTTATGCCACTAGATGCCATTTGACGCACCTGCTTACCTCATGTCGTCGGCCCGTGGAAAGCTTCCTCGCAAAGTTTTACATGCTACCAACTCCTCATTATTATAGAAACAACACACTGATACTCGTGATAGTGAAAATCGATGCACGATATACATGTTGTCCTACATGTACACATGTGGGACCCACATAACCACCTGGCTTTGGAAAATGGGCAATTCTTTATTCGATGCATGGCATGCATGGGTATGTACATATACGCAATCACTTCTTCCAAAAAAACTCTTGACAACGATATTGCTAATCGATGGCAATTGAAGGAAGATGGTGTGCTTGATACTACTTGCATGGCATTTGTGCCAAATGTTATGCCTTATAGTATGGCCGCCAATGAACGAAAAGCTTGGCATTGCCTTGGCCGACATGTGTTCCGGATGTGAAATCCCAAGCTTTTCCTTAGCCGACATGTGTACCGGACATAAAGTCTTTTGCAACTTTGCATGGCCAGTAAGTGTGCCTGGATGCCGCCATTGGGAAGCTTAGCAATGCACTGCTTGATAGCTATGCCAAACGTGATGCCCTTCTTAAAATGGCCAAGGGCCTAAGGCCGGCCAAAGTAAAACTAAAGTGCCCACCTAATTGAACCAAAGGCCTAAAGACAATGGCCACCCTATTTTTAATAGTGTGTGAAGCCAAGAAAAGAAAAACATGGCGTGGAGCTGCAGAGAGCGAGCACGCACGGAGGAAGCTGGAAAACCGGGCGCGCTGGCCTGTACAAGTCTCAAGTGAGGTCGATGATGAGATGGAAAGTGCCGAGCATGTCTAGGTGCTCATAATCAATCCAAAAGCCGCGTGATTTGGTGTTGCCCACAATCCGTCCCTGGCACGTCACCAAGGGGGGGACCCATTAGCGACGTCGCTAATGGGTGCCTAAGCATTTTTTAGCAAGTGAGAGCCATGCAACCTATAAAAAGGGCAATTCATGTGCTTGTGGGGACCTCGAGTTTTGGGGGAAAGCTCTTCTCTCTAGAGAAGAATAGCAAGCTAAGCAAAAGCCCTCTTACTCAAGGAAGGCAATTAACCTCGGATTACCAAAGTTAAGCTTTTTAGCCATTTGAATCCTCAAGCTTAACCTCATAAGCTCTCATTAACCTACTCTTAAGCTCAAAAGCTCTCATGAACCTACTCTCTAATCCCATAAGCCGAGCCTCTTAACCTCTCAAGCCAAGCTTCATAGCCTAGTCTCGCCCTTAAAACAATCTAATCCTAATTTCCTTAAGCCAAAGCTTCTAAGCCATCATTAGCCATTCCAATCCTCAACCTTAATCCATCCTAATCTTATTTTAAACTTGATTAGCCATTAAAATCCTGAAACTAAACCTCCATTAGCCATTCGAATCGGGAAGCATAAGCAAAAACCAGGCATCCATTGGAAGAAGAAACTCCTTTGCTTTATCGGGAAGAAACAGAAGGCGGTTCAAATCAGGTCATTGATAATTTCCTTGATTAGCACCTGGATTAAGCCAGGTTTCATCTTTTAAGGAGCATTAATCCTCCATTAGTGATTGATTAACCATGGATTCTGTTGATTATCTTTAATTAGGAGAACTGCTTGTTTTAAACTCTGTTGTCGTTAATTGCGTCTGCTGCACTCTTTTCCCCGCACCTCTCACAACCAGAGGCCCGCCGATGCCTTCCAGGCTCACCTTTCGCACAATTATACCCCGAAAACGTCATCTCCTCGCGTAGCAGTCGCTCGCTGCCTGCTCAATGTCATGCTCTTCATTTTTATTTTCTTTTGGCTTCCCCCCCTTATGAATTAGGGTGGCCATTAACCATGCCCTTTAATTGGGCGTCCAGTTTTATTGGGTGACCATTCTTGTTGCGAGCGGCCACTATGCTCAAGAGCACTACATTTGGGCATACATATCGACCAAGGCATTGCCTCCATGACATCATTTTCCAACATCCACTGACTAACAATATTACCATGAATTCTATTGCCCACTCTAGTGTGTTGAATGGCACAATAGCTTTCAAGATGCAAGTATAAGTGTCCGTCAAGGCAAGGAATTAGATATATATAAAAATGCTTTCGTATCAGCCCACATTTGGCGTACATATCGGCGCTGCACTACATTAAGCATGTATACTGGCCAACTCGAAAATACCTTGTTAATGGAGACGGACCTTTAGTTGTCACCAATTCTGCTCTGATGGCTCCATTTTCCAGAATCTATTTGCAGCTAAAAAATTACCAGATGAACTTGATTGATCAAGGGGACCAATGCGGTTTGGAACCGGCCCCCGACGACACTTAAATTGGCCATATCTTACCAACCGAAACCCCGATTGACAAACTGAAAAGACCGACATGCTCATGGAAGTGAGCACTTTGGACCCATGCATTCCTATCATCTTTGACCTTTTATCAACATGTGCTCAATCCGGTACGGATCTACTACTAACTCAACTTAAAACTGTCATAACTTCTTATCCGTAGCTCAGATTGATGAGCCGTAAAGACAGGCATGTAGAGCCCTTCAAGTACTTCAATTTTGATTCATTATTACACCACTTCAATAATACTCACTGTTTAGCATTACCAAAACATCTTTTTTCCTTTACAGTCGCACCTGGCACACTTTTAGCTTAAAATTGGCCTGTTAGCAAGCCCTTATAACTGCTGAATAATCATGTAGGATTCAAATACACTTGATTGGTATCCCTTTCCTCATTTTATTATCGTGGGAGTGGAGCGGTACGACAATGTCTTATCAGTGTAGATTCGTTGATTTAGGCAACACTACTCATGAAATCCTACTGTAATGGCTGGCCACCACTGTAACTGGTATGATTTTGTTACCCAGGTAGATGTACATGCTGGCATATATTTGGATTTGGATTGGGAATTGGTATATAATGTTTTTTTAATCGCGACAATATTTATGAAAGTGATCTTGAGATGGATGAGAATTGCTTATTGAATGATGAGTGTGACCAATGATATTTTGATTCATTAGGGTATGACATATACTGCTTATTCTAGTGGTATAGGACACTAGAATAGGTAGTATGTGGATGATGGCAGGCATAAGCAATGTCATAAAATTTTTCTTTTACTATGTGGTAGTTTTGATACAAATTTCTAATCACTATGTTTGACAAGTATTGTTTGCAAATTTTTATCTTCGCAACTGAGGACAATTGCTTTCCAATGGAGAGGTATGTTATGGAATTGATATTTTACTATTTATTGCAGATGACAGGTGGAGCAGGCTTTGCGGATCTAAGCTATTGCAAAAGGATGTTATATTTTATGTATATTTGATTATTCAAAAACTCTTTATGAGCTTTGGTCATTTATGACCCGCTAGTCAATTTGTACTCACTTTGACCATTTAAGAAATCTATAAAACAAATACGTGCAAGAGGGAAATGATTACTCTTGCACGGGGTCAGATTGCACCCAGTGTCTGTGTTATTCTCCTCTCCTCTCCCCTCTTCTCTCTCGTCGTGTTTGCATAGCCCTCCACTCTAGAAGGTACTCCTGCACGTGCTCTCTCAATCTATCTTGCTCTTCGTCTCTCTCTGCTTGTGTACAGCCTGGATTATGCGTTGTGTGATTTGAGGTATGCAAATTTTCTCATTCCATGGATTGTAGTATATTGTTTCTGCCATTTTGCAGGGCTCGCAACGTTTCCATCTGTAGCATGCAGCATCCTTTGATGATGCATGGAAAATTTTGAAAGCAAAGCAGAATGCAAACTTTGATCTCCCCACAAGATGGAGGGGCTTGGTATGGAACAAGAAGTTGCAATCTTCAACCAGTCTTGGCTGCACAGGATTCAAGTAAATCTTTGCATTCTTCTAGTAATATTGCTTGAAAAAATTCATCCATTGGTCATTAGGGAGGTCTTCTTCCGTAATACCCTTTGGAAGCACACCCTCCATGCTAGATCATACTCCTTATGTGGCTCTTTGGTTGTATACCAAAACTTGGTTAGAAGAGGGTATGCAAAACTCAACACAGAGATTCTAAACTTCTGTTTACCACATGGATAACCTTGCCAATGCAAAGTCTAAAATTGTGTAGTTCCAAAACTGTAAAGTATAAAATTTGGTACTGTAAAGTGCCTGAGTTTATATGTTAACCTTCACTTCCCTACAGATCTTTAAATTTGTGTTCGGTTCCTAGCACATATACTTGCATGCATGGAATGACTCAATAAAAATTGCAGAGCTCTCAAGATACCATACAAACACTTGCAAGTTGCATGCATGCAATTTAACAAGAAATTAAAAATGTTGAGCTCAAACTCAAAATCTTCAAATGACAATAGCTACCTTTAATGAAAAAAAATCATGAAAGTGAAACAAAACAACAATGTACATATGCAAAGGAGGAACACCAACCCCTAGACTTTGTACATGATTGAGTCTCATCCTCACAAAAAAATACTCCAGACTTAGCTGATTTCTCCACAGAGAAGTCCCCCCTACTAGCTCTCGTGTTTGGGGTGTTCATGCTCTAAGGATGTTTTGTACTTGTGAAGGGGGACCTTGCATCCATGGTCATATGCTTCTTCCCCTTGTTGGGTGAATCCTTGACAAAAGATTTCCTTACAAGCATCCTCATAGTTGCAATGGTGCAAAGTCAAAGACTTGGCTATCTGCACAACATAATGAAGAACGTGCTGCCTGTGAGAGAGATGCAAAGCCTTTGCTCAAAAAGTCTTGACAAAGGTGATCTACAAGAGAGGTGTAGATCGATTGAGAGGTGGAGAGTTGTTGCAAGGTGGAGAGTGTAGTGAGTGATGTGGGATGGAGAGTGGTAGTGGTCACGTCACATGAGTGCAAATGTGCAAATCCCATCCATATTTGCACCCATGTTTTCTTTGAAACAAGTGGTGTTTCAAATTTTAATACATTTGTACTTTCAAATTCCTACTCTCTATAAAAAAAAGTTAATACATTCCCTCCTACCATACTTAAATCTAGAGGACAAAAAAGGTTGGCATTAGAACAACCTGGAAATATATAGAAGTACCAACTAGGAAGGAACAAAAAAGATCCGTTTTTTCTACCACCAATGCATGATTTCAGCCTAGTGTTGACAGAGATGGGCACCTGTTTGCTAAAATGGCCAAGCAACAAGGATTAAGTTAGTAGACTTTGATTATTATTCTCATCTCTTCCAACATGAGGGACGTAACTTAGGTATGCTCAACTTGTCTATAAGCTAGAGAGCATCAGCCTAAAAACAACCACTCTTAAGTACGGAGTTCATTAAGACTTGAAGATTTTGGACTAATGCTTTGCTCAATTCATAGCTTACAAGCCTAGCCAAAGAGTGTTTTTTGCACCCTTGCGTCTTCGCGTTTTACATTATTGTGCTTACCACAAATATTTCCTCTTGTAAAAGTAAAAAAAGTGGATTATTGAAGGACCAAATTGGGAATGAGGGTTCCTTTTCCATACTTGCTCAATCAACTTTGACTCTGTAGCTATGTTTATTAGATTATCTTTGTAGATTCTTTTATGGTGACCCTGTCTAGATCAAGGTCTTGCGGAGCTTATGAGATACTCATGTACCTTGTTTGTAAGTTCAATTGAACTTCGGTGGATTGGTAGCCAAATATATACAGCCTATGTAGAATCATTTTCCAAACCATTTAAAAGATAATAGCTCTTTAAAAAAAGCTATATTGTGAATTAAGGGCCCTTCTAAAACGGGCTCTTTTAAGAAGAGACCTTATAAATATAAGATCCACTCAGTTTTGTCACTTTGGAATTTCCCAATAAACCATCAAAGAGCATCCCCTACTAACGAAAACACTCTCCAAGGTTGCAAGAGGTTGTTGTGTCTTTGAAACACAAGAAAACGCCTACAAACACTTGGCCATTCTTGGGGCTCATCAACAACTAGGCAAGGTAGTTATGGATAGGGCTCATCGCAGGCTCATGAGACATAGACAACAAGAAGCACAAGGGACACCACGTCAAAGAGTGAAGAAACACACAAAAACTATTGATATGTCCAGGTCAACCTTTATGACTCTTGGATGAATACAACCAACAGTCATCATCATTGGCATGCCTTGGTGATACACATATCTCTGTGAGTAATACTACAATCGTACTACACACATTTGGTCTACCTACTAGAGTGATGGCACACTTATCTCCTTACCTCACTCACTAGAGATTCATACTAGACCATTGTACTAGTTCCCCTTTTATGTTGTCTTTTCCTTTATGTTTTGTAGCCCTCTTATCTTTAGTTTGTCAAGAACAATAAGTACCATCTTTTGCATCCATCTTTGTGTGTGTGCATGCTTGCAAGAGCTCTCTTCTGCTCAATTTCTTGACATGGTAACAGAGCCTGGTTGTGTCTGAGGGGCTACAGGAGAAATCTAGGAAGCAACTTCCGTATGCCCGGGATTCGTTCCTCATTTTGGAGTTAGAGTGCGTTCACGTACAGAAATGCTAAGATTCAAGAATCTACATATCTGCATAAAGGTAATGCAGAAAGCTTTGGTTTGGATGCACTATGCACAGATACTATTTAGTATAGTGACACAAGTGTCTCGTAGATTGTGATCACAAGTGGTAACCAACTATTTTTAGTAGGCTGCTGAAAGATTGTGTGAAGGGGTGGAAACATGTCGTCCAACAATCATGGGCTTAACTAGGTTGTTTGTGAAAACCTAGACAAGAAAAACTTCCATGCTTGGACGTTTAGAATGACCAGTTTCCTTATTGGCAAAGGTTGTTGAAACTACATTGTTGAAGAGCATGAGATAGCACCACCACTGTTAGAGGATGGTGCAAGTGTTGTGCAATTTAAGACATTTAAATATTGTAACCTAGGAGCATGGAAGGTCATGTATTGGCCTTTTTTTAGTGTGTAGGACATTATGATTGACATATAGAGAGTGTTCAATCTCCCAAAGAGACTTGGGACACTTTGTTGTCATTGAATGTGACCACAACAAAGGGAAGGAAGCTGTAGTTGAAGACTGAGCTGAATACTGTTCAAGTATATCCATCAATGACTATTCTCTGAAGATAAAGAATGTACGTGAGTCACTTGCATCGATTGGTGTTATAGTCAATGATGATGATAAATTAGAAGTGTGTTTGCAAGGTTTGCAAGGTTTGGGTCCTGAGTACAAAAAATTGAAAACTGGCATCCATCTTGGAGAGAACATTTCTCTGCGTGTGGTGATTTTTTTTTGTATCTGTCCTTCAACAATAGAGGAAGAGGAAGAGGATGTGATATAGATCATGGACAAAGCCAAGGAAAAGGCAACCACCAAGCACAACAAAAAAACAAAAATCATGGCCATAACAAGGTGGTGGTCGAAGAGACTTTTGAGGCAAGGGGATCCAGAGAGGTTCTTGAAATGCGTAGTGCAATAATGCATGTCAACATGGGAATATAGTATGTTGGGACTATGGATGACATTGTCACTTTGAATGTGATTGTCAAGATAGGAGGCAACAAACAACTATGTAACCACTAGCATGAATGCAGATGAGCCTGAGGGGCTATTTGTGGTGCAACACATGATGAATACTATGTCTGCAAATGTGGAAAAATCTGATGAATACTATCCTGTGTAAAAATATAGTGATAATGTCTAGTATGTGGATTCTGATGCATAAAATCACATGCCCAACCATGGTGAATGGTTTAAGGAAATGAAGACTTTATAAAGTGTTGGTTATGTAGAGACTAGAGATGATACTACACGTCCTATTATGCATACAGGAAATTTGATATTGTCTATGATAGATGGTAAATTGAAGTAACTGGCTGATGTACTACATGTACTCAACACTACAAAGAACTTGGTTTTTATTGGGTAAATGATTGAGCAGGGTTTACAGTTAAGATTTAACTCCAATGGTCTCTTGTCAAAGAGCATAATAAGGACAAAAGTTGGTTTCACAAGGAAAGAAAGTGGGCAGAATGTTTACTTTGGATGTAAATGTGCCCAATGTGAATGCTATCATGTTTGTGCAAGGTGCAAGTGTTATTCTAGATATAGAGATTTGGCATAAACAGATTGGTCATGTAAATTTGTAGAGGCTGAAAATGATGCATACTAAAGAGATGGTTACAAATTTACCTACGTTTCAAGTTATTGAAGTGCAAAAAGTATGTAAATCTTGTCAATTTAGAAAGCACGCAAAAGCATCCTTTTCTCATGATAAGCATGTAAGCATGCATTGGATTTAGTGCATACAAATGCCTGGATTCAAGTAGCATCTACAGGAATCTATGGGTGGATGTAGATACTATGTGACTTTCATTCACAACCATACGAGGAAGGTATGGGTCTA
This sequence comes from Adiantum capillus-veneris, assembly GCF_014529385.1. Taxonomy (NCBI): domain Eukaryota; kingdom Viridiplantae; phylum Streptophyta; class Polypodiopsida; order Polypodiales; family Pteridaceae; genus Adiantum; species Adiantum capillus-veneris. Next base: position 88,479,814 of record NC_140944.1, read on the forward strand.
CTTCATGAAGAAAAAAAGTGAGGTGTTTATTCATTTTCAAAATTTCAACGTTCTGGTTGAAAAATAGATTGGGAAACATGTAAAGTGCCTGAGGTCAAATAGAGGGGGAGAATACTTTTCCAATGAATTCAATGGTTTTCTAAAAAATCATGGGCTTCAAAGGTAGTTTTCATTAAGGTACACTTTGTAGAAAAATGGTGTTGTTGAGTGGAAGAATAGGATCATTACAGTAGTGGCTAGAGCATTGATGAATGAGAAGAACATGCCTCATTGTTATTGGGTTGTGGTTGTTGCTACAGGTGTCTACATTATGAACATGACCCCTACTACTATAGTACATGATATGAATTCTGAAGAAACACTCAGTGGTGAAACATGAGATGTGTTAGATGTTAAATCGTTTGGATGTATTGCTTATGTGCATGTTCCAGATGAAATAAGAAGTAATATTGATCCAAAAGAACGTGTTTGTTGGCTATTCCCTTGAGCAAAAAGAGTACAAGTGTTACAATCCTACCACACGTAAAGTGCAAGTGAGCAAGGATAACATTTTTTATGAAATGGCAAGTTGGTATGCTCACGAAAAAGATGATTTGGCTGCCAATGTGAGAGAGAATGTGGCTGCAAAAAATACAGGTCAATTCTTGAGATGGACGCAAGGGTCCTCTAGTGCAATTCATGGTGAGAATCCATGGAGTGGTAGGTTAGACAAAATAGTGAGTCCATGTATCAAGGAAAGGAAAGGAAAAAGTTGATGATGCCCCCAAGTTACCAAATTTGCGTGTTAATTGTGATGATGGCTATAGCAGTGGTTCTGCGCACAGTTTGGATGAGAAGTTTGGAATACCTCCTATGAAGAGTACGGAATAGGGCATCTAGAAGTGATCTTGGACCGCACATGTCAGAAAGAGAAATAAATCATGTGTGGAGTTTTAATTATGATAGTTATGTGGCTCATCATTGTGCATTTATGGTAAGTATTACAAAGGAAGTAGAACATGTAACATTTAGTGCACTAGTAACTCGTGTGTAACGGAAATTGATAACATAGTGAGCATTTCATTAAGAACAAGTTCGTAATGAGCATAGAGAGAGTACTTAATTTAAGAAAGCAACCTATAAATTTACACCTAGCTAATTTGGCACAGACAATACTTGAAAAGAGAGAGAAATAGAACAATTGACAACAGTCAATAGTTGATGGAGCACGAGATTTACAAGGAGCGAGTCCCCCCCTCCATAAAGGATTTGTATTGCAGCTTCTCCCATCAAAGGAGACTTTTGTACAATACAATCTTTGTGTTCCTTCACAAAACTCGATGGTGCAATGAAGATGGAAGCTTCATGAACCAATTTAGGCTTGAAAAACACACCTAGTGTCTCTAGCCTCAGTCCCAAGACCTCACACACCTTCAAAAATGGTGAGAGGTAGCAAGGAATTAGGATAGATTGAGAGGAAGAAGATATATCTTAGGAGAAAGAAGTATTATCCTCACATAATTGCTTTAATATCCTTGAGACACGTGTCCCCCTTTCCCCTTTTGTGAGGATTTTAGGTAACTAAATCAATAAATTAAACTCTCATTGGACCTCTTAATCTTCTGGCCAATAGGAATTAGGCAAGCCATTGGGTTGCTGGATGCTCATTGGACCCCTTGGTAGACTGATGAGATGAGCATGCCATTGAAGCTTGGCTCTTGGTTGGATTTGCATTCCATAGACAATAGTTGTTGGTGTAGGACTCTACTTCTCAATGCTTGGAGAAGGAGATGGAGTTCTTCTTGCACACATGAGTTGTGTGTGTGTAGCGATGTGTTGCAGTAAAATGCAGCTATTTGCTCATGCTGGCATCCCATTGGCTCCTGTAAAGCTTAGCCAATCACAAATTAGCAGCATAGTTAATAGCCTTGATACATGTGTCCACCTTTCCCCTTTTGTGAGAGTATTAGGTAATTAAATGAATCAATTCAACTTTCATTGGACCTCTTAGTCTTCTGGCCAATAAGAATCAGGCAATCCATTGGGCTGTTGGATGCTCATTGGACCCCTTGGTAGACTGTTCAATAGTCTTATAGGGAGATTAATTTCTATTGGTTCTCTATCAAGCATTTTAAAATTGATTAGACTAAATTTACTCTAGCCTAATTCTCAGTGGTCCACCTCTATGGCCATCTAATAGGATTTGAGGGGAGGTTGCGAACAACTAGCCTAGAAGCTTGACATGTGTCCAGTATTCCCTTTCTGTAAAGGGGAAGACTTGGAGTGTGTGTGTGTGTGTTTCTCTCTCATCCCCTACTCTCATGGCTCGACCCCTCCTTGATAGGGATGTGGGAAGACTTTTTAGTCTTCCCACGACCATCCAATTTTCCCCTACATTGGCCTTTGGACAATTGTAATAAAATTAGGAACCTTAGCCTATGGAAGTCTTGATGGAGCTCAACCTTAGGTCTTTCAGGCCCCATTGAAGCACATTGCTCTTTTGCCGACTGTCCAACTTTGGATCCCTATTTTCCCTCCTTTGGATCCGTACAGATACAGGTCTGGCAGCCTTACCAATATTCTAGCTTTTACTCCCCTGGTACTTCCCCATATTAAATGATCAGTTTCACATGAGAAAATCTTTTGGGAGAATTAGATATTATTTTTATGACAGAACCCACATGTTTTGAGGATGAAAACTAGTGGCAAGCTATGGATGAAGATATGGTTGCACTTGATACAAATGGAACATGTGAATCTGTGCCATTACCAAAGGAAAAGAATGCAAATGAATGTAAGTGGGTCTACAAAATAAAGCATAATGATGATGGCATTTTGAGAGGGTACAAGGCTATACCTATGGCCCAAAATTTATGTACAGACTCTTGGGATTTATTATAGGGTGATGTTTAGCCTTGTAGCCAAGATGGCTATCATTCATGTGTTTATGGCAATGCATGTTGCGTTAAAACGGGTGTTGAAACAAATAAATGTAAAGAATGAATTTCTGAATGGAGACTTGGAGGAAACTTTGTATATGGAGCAACCACAAGATTATGCAAATATGAGATATGTGACCATGAGGTCCATGAGGGGTCTCTTGGGCCTCTATTCACTTACTTCTGACCTCCTAAGACCTTGCACTTTAAAAGGCTATATCTTAAGCTAGAGTCATCATATTTGAATTTTTTAAAGTGCTATCCTAAGGTTTTTTGACGTTTTGGATGCATTCGTGGTATTCTTTTTGTAGTTTGAAAACATCTCAAATGTGTTATCTCTCATCGCACATCACATCACTCATTAAGATTCATGGACATGGATTTATATGCACATTAAGTTGGGCTCTCGAAAAGCATTTTGTATGAGCATGCATTCAAGGGATTGATCAATCTTTTGCGTATGAACTATAAGAAATAAAATTCCAAAAAATTACTTTTATATTTTTTAAAATTACCTCTCTCTATGTTGAGGTAGCTATTTCTATAGGGCCCAAAAACTAAGTCGGCCAAATTTCTCCTAATGCAAAAACTGATTTATGATCAAGGTGTCATCAAGTATACATTGGGCTTGCAGATATAGTTCAAAATTGCATTCCAAACATGGTATGACACTATGAGTTTTTGGTTATGCCCTTCAGGTTGATCAATGCCCCAACTATTTTCAATGTCTTGAGACCATATTTGAGCAAGTTTGTCATTTTTTTCCTCGATGACATTCTTGTGTACAGTGCCTTTGAAGAAGAGCATTTACAACATCTAAAGCATGCGTTTGAAGTGTCACGAGAACATAAGCTATATACCAAACTTGAATCATTGTGTGATTTTTTTGAAGGAGGAGATTCACTATTTAGTCCATGTTATTCCAGTTGATTTGTTACACATGGATCAATCCAAGATGGATGCCATTAGAAGGTGGCTCTCTTCCAAAAATCTCAAACAACTTCAAATTTTCTTGGGGTTTGTAGGCTTTTATCAATGGCTCATTAAAAATGATGCTCATATTGCAGTTTCAATGATAGAGAAAATGAAGGCCAAAGCCAAAACCTTTTTGTGGGTATATGTCAACAACAAATTTTTCATGCTCTCAAAGATGCATTAGCTACAACTCCTATTTTAGCTATTGTGGATCTATTGAATCTATTTGTTTTAGACAAAAATGTCAATAGTTATGCTATTGAAGCAATACTTCTATAGGAGGGATGACCAATTGCATTCAAAATCAATAAGCTTGATTTAGCCCAGTAGAATTGTTCTGTTTTTAAAAGAGAACTTTATGCAATAGCGTCTGCTTTAAAGACATGGTAGAATTATTTGTATGGAACACGATTGGATTTTGTGTTTGACCATGAAAGCATAAAATGGTCTACACAAGAATCTAATTTGAAGGGTTGAAAGGCTAGGTGACTGAGATTCGTCAAGACTATGATGCAAATCTTCGGTATCATGAAGGATGATATAATGTGGTAGCTGCTACTCTTAGTCAAATGCCTATAATCAATTCTCTTCTCTTTATCAAGATACAAAGTGTAAGGGCCTCCTCCTAGTAGCCCTTGATTTTGACTATCACATCTAAACCATCAACTTTAAAAAGAAGAAGAAAAAATAATGTTCGAGTAAATTTAGGTTCGATTTAAGCACCAAAGTATACTCATGAGACACTTCCGACTTACGCCATGGGAATATGGACATAATGAATGCATGAAAAAAAAGCTTTTCATTTTGAGAAAATAAACATAAAGAAAAAGCTAAGGAAAAGGGAAAAGATAGGATAAGAAAAAAGGAAAAGGGAAAAGATAGGATAAGAAAAAAGGAAAAGGAAAAGATAAACAAGGCAAAGATAAGGATAAGGATGAGGCAAGTAGCTTGTTGAAGATGTTTTGAGAAGTATGATAAGCTAAAAAGACATTATCGATAAGGAAGATAACATATCACGAGAAGTAAAGGCACTTATCATAAATATGTATAAAAAGAGTGCTTCTATTCTCATTGTACACTTCTCTCCTTCATTTCCTCAAGGTGAAAATTTGAAAGTAAGCTTGGGAAATCCATAGCCAAGACTCTTTCACAAACACCTCCTACACACACACCTCTCCTCAAGAGAAACCATGGCCAAAACCCTAATCAACTTTGTCAAAACTTGATCTTCTTCTTCACATTAACTTGTCCCTATACTTTCTCCTAATTAATCTCAAGATTTCCATAACTTGAACTCTTTTTCACCTCTTGCCATTCTCTCATTCCAAGTGGCATAATTGGTGGTCTTCAAGAAATGTGAATATGGAAAGAGCCGACTACTTCAACTTGCTTCTTCAATACTCTCCCAAAGCAAAGAGAAGGCTCTACTATAGACACACACTAAGGTAATATTTTTTTGTTTTCTTTATGCTATTACACTTTCTTGAAAGTGATTTACTCTTTTACTTACTAAAACTCATGCTTATATGCTATTACACTTTCTTGAAAGTGATTTATTTTTATACTTACTAAAATTCATGCTTAAGCTCTCACATTTTCATAAGCAAGACTTTTTGCTTGGGAAGAAGAAATAGCTTATTAATTTTGTTGTTTTTCTCTAATTATGGTTCATTACTAATCATAACTAACCATGTTTCTAACAACTAACCACCACGATGTTATTTCAAGTTTCATTATTTTAAATTTCTTAGACTACCAAATTAATATGGCATAGAGAGAGTATAAAGCACTCTCTTTAACCATAGATAACTAGAGGTCATAATTATCTAAATATTTCAAACTCCATGATTTCAAGTTTCTTAGATTACCAGACTAATTTTTACATAGAGAGAGGATACCCAAGTCAATGAGCTTGAACCAAAGGTGAATTAGAGAACTCCCACCAGTTGACCTTGAAAGATTGATGTTCTAATTTAGTCTGATGACTTCAATTGGAAAGTTGGACTGGTAAGCAAGGGTGCTTCGAGGCTAAGGGATCCATATGAGAGAAAGTGAATCTTATCACCCCCTTGAGTTGGCATCAAAGAGCAGGAGGAGTTCCGTCTTGGTGTTAGTCTCAAGTAGGAGGGATGCCAGAGATCACAGTGTATCCATTTGGAGATGGTACAATTGGTGTTTCTGAGCATGGCCCTAACAAGTGGTATCAGAGCGCAGTTTCTATCCTTGGCTAGGTAAACATTTTTAGTATGAATTTTTGTAGGAAGAGAGTGAGGTATTGAAAAAATGACATGGGAATATTAAGAAGAGATTCAAGTTCTCTAGTTTGTGTAAGAATAAATGGAGATAGCAACTGTAGAAAAGAATGAAGAAAAGAAAGAGGGAATGATAAATAAATTTGTCTACCTCATCTTTCATACCAAAGAAAAGAATTAGGAAATCTAAAATATGGGAGACTGAGTACAATATAACTAGAATAATTCCTTGGGGGCCATTACTATGACTTGGGTAATCTCTATCTAGAAATAATGATAGAAAAATATGAGAGCGGGTCCCAAATATTCATGTTGGACCCTTGTTGAAAACAAATTGGCATTGTAATTTGGGCTCGCAAGTCATTTTTTTAATCCAAGTCTATCATCTTATATTTTGCATTACTATGAACCCTAGAGATTTTAAGACAATACTCTGAAAAACATGAATGCGAGAACTTAGATTTTTTTTCTTTAAGTTAAAGAAGTGCTTTGCTTGACCGTTAATTATTTGCAGAATATAAATTTTGGGTGAGATAAAGAGAATCCATCTTTTGAATGGCTGATTTTTAAATAATTTTTAATCTACCCTTGAGTATTTGAGAAATTTTTTCCATAGCCATAAAAATATGCCGCATAAACTCCCAAGAGATAGAGCTTCTCCGGACTCGCTTGTAGCTAACACTTCAAATTTGGTGCTTCTTGATACACAAGCGCCGCCAACACCTCAAGTTGTCCTTGTACTAAATTAGATGTCGCTTGCAACAACACTCATATAAGATTTTGGATGTGATAAGGATCTGAAGGCCTTGCTCAAATATGTGCAACCACTTTCATTTTTAGGGACAGGTGATGATGTGCCTAACCAAATAGAAGAATGGATAATATAGATGGTTGATTACTTTGCTCCTGTCAATTACAATGCAGTTGGACAAGGAATAATGGGGAGAGCTAAGTTATTATGACCAACAAAAACATGGTGGAATCTCAACTACCAATCTCGCCAAGTAGAGGTGAACCAAAGCTAGATGAGTTAAAGAATCATCTCAAGGAGAGATATCTTCACCTAGACTATTTCACCACTAAGATGAATGAGTTTCTTTCTTGCAATCTGGGAAACAAGTCTATTGAATCTTACTACGGGGAGTTTGTCCGACTTACTCAATTTTCTCCTCTCACGATAGAGGAACAAAAACTAAGTTGCTTCATCCTTGGGCTTGGAGAAGATGTGGCTCTCAAGGTAGAGTCCCTTCGACCTACCTCTCTCGCAGATGCTCTAGTCTAGGCCAAGTCAAATCATATGAGACGTTGTGAGCGGGATAGAAACACACACAACGCCTCTATAATGACCTGACACACACTCTTGGGATGATACACACACACTATGGGGCACCACTTGGCCTACACAACCCACCTGGCCGAGACAGGGAACACACCGATGGAGTGAGAGGATGGAGACTATCCATTTGCCCACTCCACACAGCGAGACACACACACACACATACACCCAAAAAACTCAGCTTAGAAGAGGAGAATTTCTGATGTTTAGATACAATTGATATTGGGCCAACATCGATGGGAAAAATAGCTCACACAATATGGGTAAAATATGCCAGATACAATCACAAATTGGAGGACAGGCTTCGCTCATAGGAGAAACTTACACAGACAAAACAGCAAGAAATCAGTGAGGAGTTTGGAAAAATAGATAGCTCCATCACCTTTGGAATGGCCCAAAACCCTAGTCTACAATGTCAAAGTGCTCAAATCTGACCTGGGATGAGCAGTTTATGGCCAAAACAGGCTCCAAAAATAGCAAAAACTCACTTGCAGTTGTTCCTCCTCTTCTCTCCATGTTTTTCCTTGTCTTCTCTCTGGTTTTTCAATTCCCACACTTATCTTTATTACTTGGGCACATTTGGACTTTTAGTTGAGCTCAAACAGACCTCGAACATGTCAAAAAGTGGCCTCGCAGTGCATAGTTGTCACCCTGTTGCATCCATCCGCACACCTGGCACTCAACTTTTTCCAATAATGCATCTCATCACCACCTAAAGTGGCCCCAAAATATGGTCCTCATGATGACCTTTTGCATAATTATCACAAGAAAACACCCACGTTGTGTATGCACTTATCCACGTGCAAGTCTTGACCCCATTCGACCTCCTGACACCACTAGATGCCATCCGACGCACCTGCTTACCTCATGTCGTCGGCTCGTGGATAGCTTCCTCGTGAAGTTTTATGTGCTACCAACTCCTCATTATTATAGAAAAACACACAGGTACTGGTGATAGTGAAAATCAATGCACTATGTGTATGCTGTCCTACCTGTACACATTTGGGCCCCACATAACCACCTGGCTTTGGAAAATGGGCAATTCTTTATTCGATGTACCATGCATGGGTAAGTACATATACTCAATCACTTCTTCCAAAAAAACTCCTGACATAATTTTCCCATCTCCTAGCCTGCTAGATTATTCATGATCAACAGCAACAAAAAGACTCGCCGCATCGCAAGTCCCCTCATCCCTCACAAGATGCAATCCATTTACCCTTGACTTATGTAAAATCCCATCCAGGTTAGCCAGTTGATATGTACCATTTGGGAAACACTCGACCACCTTAAAAGATCCTTCCCACTTAACTTGAAACTTCTTTTGGAAGGTGTTGCCTAGCTTACTGTTGTAGCACAAAACCAATTCATGCTTCTTGATACCCTTACTTTTGACCTTTTCATTTATCTTTGCCAAAGCCTTATCCTGCATTTGACCATAATGTTCCAATGCACTCATCCTCTCCAACTGAACCTCTTGTAACTGTAAGAGCCTCTCTTATAATGCATCACTAGGGGGCCTAAGCAGCTTCTCTAACATCTTGAGTGTAGGAAACTCCATCTGTCCATCTACAGAGATAGTCTACTGCAGTCAGAATATAACTTATGCCCCAGAACGGGCCTATTGCATCAATCCACCACTTTTCAAACACATCAAAGGCCATAATGGTTTTTTGTAGCTCTGGCTTCAACACTCTCTTCCCAAATGCTTGACACATATTGCAAGACCTACACCAATGGTGAACATCCTTGTGGAAACCACATCTTTGCCAAAGCCTTATCTTGCATTTTTCCGTAATGTTCCAATGCACTCATCCTATCTAGTTGAACCTCTTGTAACTGTAAGAGCCTCTCTTTGAATGCATCACTATGCGGCCCAAGCATCTTCTCTAACATCTTGAGTGCAGGCAAATCCACTTCCACAAGCAATAGTGTTTCCTTTCCATATACCAAATGAAATGGATTAAACCCTGTACCTGTCTTCACCGAAGTACGGTAAGCCCATAATGCACTAGGGAATTCCAAATCCCAATTCTTTACTTGGTGCTCTGTCACTTTTGAAATAATTTGTACCAACTCACCATTGAATCTTTCGTTTAAGCCATTACATTGTGGGTAATAAGTAGTGGTATGCTGGTGCCTAATCTTCATCTTTGCGCATAAAAAGTCTAGCAGCTTATCTCTAAATCCTGGCCCCTTATCCGAAAGTAGCTCTAGTGGCACCCCAAACTTGCAACATATTTCATCATAAAAAAATATTGCCACATCCTATAGCTATAGCCTCTGTTTTACTGCTATAGCCTCTACCCATCTAGAGAGATAGTCTACTGCAATCAAAATATAACTTTTTCCCCTGCTTGTAATAGGTAACGGGCCTATTGCATCAATTCCCCACTTTTCAAACACATCAAAGGCCATAATGGTTTTTCGTAGTTCTGGCTTCAACACTCTTTTCCCAATTGCTTGACACCTATTGCAAGACCTACACCAATGGTGAACATCCTTGTGAAAACTAGGCCATACATACCCCTCTTGCAAAATCTTATGCAAGGTGATCTTTATAGCAAAATGTCCGCCACATGCGCCGTCATGATTCTCTTCCAACACTCTATAAAGATCCTCTTGCCAAGGTACACGTGTCAACATGAGATCAGTCCCTTTCATGTACAAGACATCACCAATCAATTTTTACTTGGATGCTCTACGCACAAAATCATACTTCTTAGACTTCTGAATGTCCTTTGGGATGATTCCTGTTAACAAAAACTCCTCTTCTTGAGCCAAACTTTCCCGGCCATGATAAAGAGGTGAATTGGTCCTCGACACAAATAGATCCCCACTCATGCTTTGAGCTGCTTCATGTGCCTCTCCATTTAGAGCCCATTCAATGTGTCTAATGCTCCATGCTTTGAACTTTTTTAACAGGCCTTTAATTCTGAAACACATTTCCTTCAATGAGGTGTTCTTGCTCGTCCACATACCCAACACTTGCTTCACAACTAACAAGGCATCACCTTTTATGCTCAACCTTCTAAGCACATGCTTCAAACAAATGTGTAATCCAGCTTCAAAAGTTGCATATTCAACCTCATTGTTACTATGCGCATCCAATTTGGACCCTCTCTTGCATACTAGCCTCCCCTCTGGATCATAAAGTGATATACCCCCTGAAGCCGCATCATGGCTCTTTCTGTATGAGCCATCAAAGAACAACACATGTGCATTGATGATCTGTGGCACTTCTTCAACTACCTTTCTCACCGTCTCTTCCTTAACAAGAAGCGGATTCTCCTTGTAAGTCAACAAATCAACTAGGGTAGCTCTTGTACGGTCTTCTACTAAAAAAGAGAACTCAAACTCTTGCAGATCAATTACCCATTTCTTCACCACATTTGACATGTTAGTGCCATTAATTAATTGTGGCAAAAAGGTGTAAGTTGTGAAGAAAACAAAAGGCCGTGGTAGCAAGTAATGACGAAATCGTCGACAAGCAAATATTACACTGGTCATCACTAGCTCTACTTCCAAGAAATTTCTCTCTGCTACCAACTTCACTCGGCTTGCACAATACACAAGCCTCATATAATGGCTATCCTTCCCCTTTTGCAATATCATGGCCCAATAAATTAACTCTTGGATGTGCTAGATGACATTTATTTGGATTTAGTTGTCCTCCACATTCATCATATCAAGCCAATACCATCTGCAACTTCTCATGGTGTTCAGCCCTATTGTTGTAGACACAAAAGTCGTCCATAAGAGATTTAACACAACTACCAGTGAATGGTTCCAATACCCAATTTTCTCTCTCTTGACAAAAAGATGGTCCATATGAAAACCCAAATGGCAATACTGTGTAACAATAACAACCCCACGGCGTAATGAAAGTTGTCTTTGTTCGGTCTTTAACACTAGGTTGGTAACCTAACAGGACATAAAAGTTTCCTTTCAGGGTTTTGAAAAACACCTCCAAAACCATAGTAGATCCACTCATTTTGTAAAATCCTTTCATGAGGTTATAGTTCAAGGCCTACTACACATGGAAAAAATAAGAAACTTGTAAAATTTCTCATCTTTTGGTCACACCAAGCCTCCAAACATGATGGACCAATACATTTTCATCAAAACAGTCATTTCTTACATTTTGTTGCATAAAAATAAGATTAGGGATTTTTGTAGGACTTGAGATAAATTCCCTAGTTAACTTCAATGGGTTGGTGATCAGAACATATGATTGCTTCTCACTCACTATTTTTTGTTTTGCGAAAAGAAATAGGTACAAAAAAGTTGAATTTTTACCAATCTGCAAACCTATCATCAAAGTTTCTATAGCCACGCTCAATACAAATAATATATGCATGTTTTCTTAGTTCCCTATTGTCCTTTAGGTTCATATGGAGCCATGGAGAATGTCAAAAGAATAATACATCTCTTACCAAGGGGAATCTTGGGGACAAAGACGAAGTGCTAAATACAGCAAACATGAAAAAACTGGGTTCAACATTATGAGTTGTAGAATCCCATAGAAACTATTCAATATCTAGCCAAATTTGATTCTTATGTCTAGATATGGTTACTACCTACAAAATGCATGTAGTTGTCATAAGAAACTAACAATATTGAAAAATCTATACTTGATATACTAGAATGTTTCGTTTTCTTCTATAATTAAAAAGATCAACCATCTTTGTCTACTATGCAAAATAGGGTATTAGGTGCCCCAAAATGCAAGGAATATTAGCTTTATGTTACAATATGAGACATAGAAAATCAAAACTGCATTTGGATATCATGAAAGCCACCAAAAAAATCATAGAAGAGCTAAAATTGGCTATAAAACAGGATTTGATAATTTTTGTAATTTGGTCATAACTTACAACTTTAACATTTATTTCTCCCTAGAAGAATCAGGACATGTTGAGGACTACTAAAGATAGTTCTCTAGCATTATAGACCTCACAAACATGAATTCTAGAGTGGTATAGTTGCAAAAAGTTGAAAAAAGCCAAAAACAGGACCCATTTGTTCACACAGTTTAGGTTGTGAAATGTTGTGCAAGGACAAGGTTAAAGATGGAATTGATATTTCAAAAAAAAATTGAGTTTTTTTCAGCTCATGAGACAACTTTCTAAACAGATAGCACCTCAAAATCCATTTTGAAACTCTTGACATAATTCAAGGAAAATGGTCACTTAACAGGACATAAAAGTGTCCCAGGACATAAAAGTGTCCCATTACCAACCTAGTGTTAAGAGCAATCTTCAATTGAAAATAGCATTAGGAAAATTTTGAACTCATTTTTGGGCCTTTTAAGAGTGCCACATCATCAAAGTTGTACAAAAGAAAGCAACCCGGTAGACCCCTCTAAATATTGCTTAGAACCCCATGACATGACCTATCATTGGAAAGTTCTTAAAAAATGAATTCTAAAGAGCCAAGGTCCAACATTTTTGGATGACTTCTATGAAAGTTATGCCATTTTTTTTCAATCAGCTAGGTTTTGTTACCGTTACGGTAATCTAAAATCGCCTTTTTCTAGATCTACATGAAGGCAATGTTCGATACATGCATGCTATATTTCAATAGATAGCATTTGAAGAGTAAATTCTAAATATCCAACCTCCGACAAGTTTGGATCTTATTTGCAAAAAAATTACCGATTCCTACTTTTTGAAAGCTATGCCACATCAACAATTCTTACAAGGCCCATTTTTGAGTCCAAACTTTTCCTAATGCCTAAAAAACCATCACACACAGTGTACCTCTCATAACCTGCTGAATCCAATATCTGATCAATGAATGGAAGAGGATATGGGTTTAAAATCTACACAAATCCTCCACTTTCCATCCTTCTTTGGGCTGACTACTACTGGACTCACCCATTCTTTGGTTTCCACTGGGACTATGAGCCCTGCCTTCAATAATTTGTCTGCCTCTTCCTGCAAGGCTTCCATTTGTTCTTGACCCATTCTTCTTAGCCTTTGCCGCACTGGCTTAGTACCTTCTTTCAACTCTATATGCATGTATTCTCCTTTGAACCCTCTAATCTCTTCATATGAAGTAATGAAATAATCAGGAACACTAGCCAGCATGTGCAAATATATCTCCTTCTCCATAGCTGTGAGGTCTCCACTAATCATTGTGTCATCAAAATTTTCTTCTTTGAAAATTCAACTTTGGTTTGCATCAGCCCTTCAATCACTTCATAAGGCCTTTCACTTTCATCTTTAACCTCATTTGCAAATGCAACTAAACAAGACTCTTGGATTCCTTTGTCCATCAAAAGAAATGCAACATCAACATTCTCATCACTTCTGGTAGTACTATCACTGTCCTCATCCGTCACTGTGGAATAGTCTTCATCACTAGACTCATTTTCATCTTCATAAAGCTCTTCCAATTGTTTCCTTGTGTCCGTATTATATAGCTTCTTGGCACCTATCTTTGCATAGAGGCTAATAGTACCACGTCTCCAATCTTGAACAACTCCCAGTGCACGTAACCATGGTGTACCAAGTATAATAGGATATGCTCCCAACCCCACGAGCATCACATGAAAATCAACCGCCACCTTTGCACAATACGCCTCCACTTCTAAGCTCTTTACAACACCCAAACATTTTACTTTTTTATGGTTTGCCAATCTGATCCGAAAACCTGACACCCCAGTCACTGTAAGACCCATCTTCTCAACGCATGAGTGTGTTCTGACACATATTTGGGCTCCCCCATCCACATAACCTTGTCCCATATTTTTTCTTTTGTGCCACACATATACTATTGAGCAAATGTCTGGTAGCTCGTCCATTGCCAACACCTTCACTGAACCTCTCTCTGGCTCTTTCTCCATTGGGTTAACCATCCTCTTCCATTGTCACTGTAGCTTAGGCACCATCTCTAAAAGCTGACCAAAAGTAACATTTGCCTTCCTGCTTGTCATATCCTCCTTCAAGTCATACCTTAATTGCCCATCCCTTAGTGGAAAATCTGAAACTTGAAACTTGCAACGAGCCCTCCTTTTCCTCTTGGACTTGACATCCTTGCCTTCAAGGATCTTTCCCTTCTTCTTACTAGGACCTGGGGCACTTCTTCCTTCCTTGTCGTCTATGGTCCTCTTCCCAATAGGCATCACTAATGTATCCTCTAGCTTTGATGCCTGCTCCAAAGGTGACTACACTTAGCACTTTTGTCTTTCCATTTTTCTTCTGGGTTAATCCACTGGTTCGTTCTTCTCCCTTAATTTCGATGCCATAATCATTTGACCTAGTTAGAATCTATCTTGGCAATGGATACATGTCTCCCCCCATCCTTGGTGTCTTATCACATTGCGGGCTGATGTGTCCCAACTCTCCACAATTATAACATGTGGTTGTCTGCTCCAGAATCTACCATTGCTTTGTCCAACACCATTTCTAGGTCTTTCTTTGCCTCCTGACTGATTTGCAAACCTCCTTTGATTGCAATTATTTCCCACATTACCTAACATGTTTAGGCTGAGATTCTTCATTAACTCTACCACTTTTTTCATGTCTTGCCTTAGCCCATCGTCTTGTACTGCTGTAGTGACCACTGTTGGCATAACTTGAGGAGTAACAGAAACCATTGGTTCATGACGAACCCCTGGCACACGACCTTGTAAAGAGTCCATAGGCTGAAATTCAGACCTCATGGGCAAAGACTCTACTCCTATATTTTCCTCAGCTTCCACTCTTTGTTCCTTGCCACCCCTAATGCATATTTATAAGTCCTAGGCTTCCGTAGCTCCACTCTCCAACATATATTCTCCCAAAGACCAACCACAAACCTGTCCTTCTTCATCATGTCAGGTGGGGGTACTTGTGGTGCTAAGGCCTTGCACCTCCTCTCTTATGCCAATGAAAACTTACATATGTACGCATCTACTGGCTCACCTTCCTTTTGCACCAAACCTTGTACTTCTTGCCATACTTTGTCAAGATCTTCTGTCTTCACAAACTCCACTTCTAATCCATGCCTTAGATTGTCCCAACTCAATCTTACAGGTGGATCAGCCACATGCAATTCCTCTTCAAATGCTTTAGACCAAACTCGTGCATCACTCTTTAAAATTTTTTGGAGAAGACGTAACATCTGTTCCGGATCATGAATCTGATTGCTAATGAAGGCAACCTCCATCTTTTGCCAAATGTTTTCCATATCTTCATCACTTCTTCCATGAAATTTCGGATAAGAGAAATCCATGGCTACCCAAATTATGATGGTTTGAGAACCCCTTCGAACACACGTGCAAGAACCCAAACGTTTTACTGACTCAATCCCCAGAAACTTCAATGGAGCTTGACTTTAGATAAGGACAAACACGTGCACATCAAATGAGTTTTCATAGTTAACCATCGGAGTTACAACAGGCAAAGGGCATTCCAATATCTCTCTTATCTTCTTGGCCCAAACATAAAGACTATGCGTTGCTGGAAAAAAATCTTCCTAGACACATGAACATTTATCTGGATTCTTTGTGTTAAATGAAAAGGAGTGAATTGAGGTCCATTTTGATCATCCATTAAACCCAACCATGTAGCTCCCAAGAAGGCACAATTGACTTATCCTCTGATTTTACCAGAATTCCAGCAGCATAACAACATAAATGGCTCAAAAGACCAAAAAACCAGCCATCACGACTTGAAAATTTTTTGGCAGAGTTTCCCCAGAAGAAGAGCAGTAAGAACCCAAAATATAGATGATATATGTATGCATAAACTGCCAACAATAGAATCCGAGCATCAAATAGGAATCACTAGTACATAGTCTATGACGAGGTCACAAAAAGGGTGTTCCAGCCACTTGTATCACTGAAAGGATCTCACATTTGAGAATCCCCCAGCGCAACAAAACCTCATGCTATCGACCCTCTCACAAAAGCTTATGCAAATCTCATACAGTCAAGTCTCAGAAATGACTATCTTCCAGATCAAGTCTCAGAAATGGTTGCGACTGCCAAAAAAACCAAGTATAGCTCCACAAAGGTGTACAATGGCAGTATCCACAAGTAACGTACAGTACAAGACAATGCGCTCAAATAGGCGCCAAATGATGCATACCCACAACAACTACAAGTGACTTCCACTTGCTAGTATATCACTCTACTCCAGCTACCTGTACCTGTGTGAATCACCTGTACTTGTAGCTGTCCCTGTAACCTGTAACCTGTAATCTGTAATATGCACCCTGTAATCCCAAAGCTGAAGGTACTGGAAGAAGATCCTTAGTGGGGGCACCAAAAACATGACAAGGAGCAAAAGCGGGGCATCTCTATAGCTTAGCCTCCCCTGCAGCTAGATAACATATAAACCAAACACACAAAAGACCTGCAAATGACCTTGAAAATTGTCTTCTCACATCAACTCAAGCCATCGGCCATGAGGAGTTACAGCTCACACCGACCTCAAGCTCTACAATGGCGAGTTGGGAACACCAATGAGGGTGTAAGCCAAATCACCTGTAACCTGCATGCAAGGACACCAAGAGGCCCAAATCCTGACACCAAACACCTACGGTTGTAAAACTGCACTTGATGGCGTTTTCTTCTTCTTCTTGATCAACTAGGACTGCACCTTCATCCTAATCATACGGACAGACGGAGGCCCCCTTTACCAACCAGTTCCAACTCTCTCTATTCCCAACTAATGGCACACTCTCCGACTACTGGCCGACGGATTCACTTCCTCCTGAATATAGCACCCCTCACTTTTGCCGCCCACTTCTGCTGCTCTTCTCTCTATATCCAACCACCTAGGACCATGGCTTCCTCTGCTTATGATCGATGGCAAGTCCCTCTACCTGTAGGATGGCATCCCCTCTTCATACTGTAGTAGCCCACCATTTCTTGAGCATGGCCACCTGCTTCTCCCTATGTGTTCATGCTCGAGGCTTGTCTCCCTCTTGACTAGGCTGCCTCTTCACGTACCCCCCTTATACGTGCGAGCTACACTTCTTGATATTCCTTCCATGGCCGCTTGAATTCAGAGCCCTCTCTTCTCAGTTGGTGGCCTCGATCCCTTCTCTATCTGGTCCCCGTAGCCCTCTCTAGCGTACCTCCTCTCAATTCCTATTGCCCTCTGTTCACTTGGTTGTTAGCCCAGTTGCCCCTTTCAATTTAAATGGCTCCTCAAATAAGCATGGAGACCTCACTTGCTTGGAGACCAATACCCTCCTGTAGCTTGGCAGCCTGATCAGCCCAAAACCTCTTTCTTGCATGCACTACCTTGTAACGTTGCTACAGATCCCCCCTTCTAATTCAAAATCGGCCACCCCTCTCTGAGCACGACTTCTCCTGTCACACACCCGTGCAGGCCGACACCCTTCTCCTCTCTCAGGTCGCGACACCTGCAGCCTCTCCAGATTCCTCACCTCTTGCCCTTTTCAGCACGGCTTCATTTCCCCCTTCACTAGCTCGCGGAAGCATGAACCCTTTTTTCCCTTTTTCACTCTCTGGAGGCTCTGCACGCCCTGACCCATATTGCCCAGCCACTTCCCAAAATTCGACATTATAGTTCAACTCGTGCTAAGTCACCTCTCACCAAAGTTTTTTTAATTTGCTCTAGGAGAAGGTCTAGGATTGATGACTGAACTACCGTAAGGCTATTCAAAAAAAGGATCATCAAAGATTGAATTCTGGCACGAACCTGCATGTGAGAAACCATATCACAAGTAATGTGAACTCGGAACAACATTGAGGATAGGGTCACTTTTGACATGCTTTTGGCGGCACACTTTCTAAGATAACCTTATAGGGGTCGTCTATAGGCATGAGGATGGTGGGGGAAGAAAAGAGAGGCTCCATGGTTCCTCTGATGATGAGAGTCAAGAGAACGCATCAGAGACTAACATTACCTAGCATTGTACAAGCAGCCTTAGCACACTCAAAAGTGGGAAAATCAAGCACACCATATATACGTGGGCTGGCAAACATCAAACCAAAAAAACCCAAACATAGTTTGCCAACCCCTCTAGCCTGCTAGAGCATTCATGCTCATCAGGAACAATAGCACATGCTCATAACGTTCCACCTGGATCCCACACAAAGGTAGATAGATCCCACATAATCAAAGAAAGACTAAAATCTTCAAAGAGCAGGGATGCAGGTGCAATTTCATAAACATCAGCACTATTTCATAAAATGAATTTTTGTGTTTGCAATTTGTCTTCATGACCATGATAATTATATGCATACACCTCATATACAGACTTTTCACCTGGGGATGATTGATGCTGACAGACATCTGGCATTTCTTGTAACATCGTATTAATTTTAGCCTCAAGTGCTGACACAGTGGCACATACTTAGATTCATTTCTTGTAACATCGTATTAATTTTAGCCTCAAGTGCTGACACAGTGGCACATACTTAGATTCATTTAACTGCCCCTTTTGACTACTCTAGCTATCGGTTTCAGACCAGCTCACCATGTCGGAGCATACATGACCAAATTCAGCAGCCAAATCCACCTTATTGGGAAGCACCTCACTACCAAATTCATCATAAATTTGTTGACCATTAGACTCTCCTTTATTGCTATCAACACCCTCAACTTCATGGAAAAATAGTGTATTCAACATCCTACAATTATATGTCTGATCAGCTCCTCTTAAAATTCGCAATCTCTCAGAAGCCTTCTTGACATAGCTGGTCATATCTGCAATCAATTTCTACAATAGGTAAATCAAATCCCCAATCTGATTTATCATTAGCAAATGTATCCACACTAGGGGTTTGAGATGAACCCACATCATGAATATCCACATCTCTATACATAAAAGCAGGCTGGCTAGAACCTCGATCAGAAGCCTCTTCGTCATGAGACAAAGGTTGATCATCTACAAACGCTACATTGTACTTAGAGTATGCATTAGGAGCATCATCGCTTTTCTCACAGTCATCAGCATTGGTAGCAAGAGGCAAAGAACTTGTAAGCTGACAAGCATCACAGGAAGGGTCGCATGCATTATATTTATGATAAGTTTCCCTACAAGAATCTTCCCTCACATCAAGGATTCCAAAGCCTGATTCCCTTACTTAGCATTACGTGCCTCATCTAGACATCCTGATCTGATTCTTCTCATGTATGGAGAGAGGTCAAATATCATAGTGTCATCACAAGAATACCCCTCATCAGTAAATGCTCCATCAGCTAGAATACAATCCATAGACTTGCTAGCAGCAGAGAACAAGCTTGCACTATAATCATCAGATTCCAAATCTCTACAATAGCCACTCTCAGACAAATTATCACCATCAAACAACTTGATTGAAGCCTCATCAACCATTTGTAAACCTCTATCTGCATGCAAATCTGATAGACGATATGCATTATCATCACAATATACATAAACATCAAATGGAAACTGCAACATTCCCCAAAACTCATTTTGCAATGACTGAAAAGTAACGACAAGAGTCGAACTCTCTGCTGGATCCTTGGGCTTTGGCAGCCTCCAATAACGCATGAGCAATGAAAACTTCAAAGCCAACCAATTATGGCGCCAATCATCACGAAGCATATGCATAAAGACAAAAGCATCACCACAAAGTCCCTGAGACGCAAAGTTCGCTTTTGCCCCATCATCTACAATGCAAAGATGTGTCATTTCTTCTTCCACTTGTGCAATCCAAGACTTTATGCATTCCTCATTTGTACCATAAAAGTATCGAGAATGCATGGCCATCACCTTGAGCTCTACATAACGCTTTAGCAAAGAAACCTTCATCAGTTGCCAATCGTATTGCACATGTCTAGCCTGAAGACTTTGTAAAAATGCAACGAATCTTTACAAAAGCCCTGATACATAAAATCAGCCCTTTCCTCATCATCATATATGACAACCTCCAAAAGTAAATCATTAGCCAAAGCCAGCCATGACTGTACATCTTCACCTTTCCTTCCACAAAAGCAATATACATGATAGACCTCACTTGCATCCATTTGAAATCTTGATCAACTTTTGCGCTTTTGAATATGTAACCACCTCTCAAATATCTATCTGAAGGTACTCAAACTAGCTCCTCAGTGGGGGTACCAAAAGAATGTGAGCGGGATGGAAACACACACAATGCGTCTATTAGCTCGTCCGCTCAGTTCTAAGTTCTAACCTCCATATGCTTGTTGTTTGAGTGCATATTTATTTTTTCTCTCTCGATCTCATGATCATGTACTCTGGGACATTTATCCAAGTGGTTATGGAGTAGGTTTGGTGTAAGTAAAGGATACCAGCCTTGCGGTGTGTCGAGTGTGCGAGTTACCTTATGGGGAAGAAGTATAAGCCAAATGGGTGTCATTTTGTATAGGAATTTGTGTATGCCAGAAGTTTTGTAAGTGTCCAAGGTTGTTGACTCATTTGGGATTGATTATCTATGGATTATCTCTGGGTAAGGGTGCTCTGAAGGATTAATAGTCGCAATGATCATTAAAAATGTCATCACAACTTGTCATATCAGTTGGCACGGTAACATGCATACGATCCAAATGTTAGTTATGCTTTGAGATACTATCCACACAACATCTAAGGGCACGCCTAAAGCTCTTTTGTTTTTTTAGGTCAAAATTTGAAGATTTTCAGGTATTCACACTAAAATTTGTAAAACTTTACCGATTTGCTTGAAGGAAAGCATGGAATCTAGCCGATGTTTTACTATTTTAGCTATTTTCAATAACACTTGTGGAATTTAAGTAGCTTTGAATTTTCTTTCGAAAACAATGAACGGTTTAAAAACTCACTCATATATACAACCCACCTCAGCGATATATGACACC
Source organism: Adiantum capillus-veneris (assembly GCF_014529385.1). Taxonomy (NCBI): domain Eukaryota; kingdom Viridiplantae; phylum Streptophyta; class Polypodiopsida; order Polypodiales; family Pteridaceae; genus Adiantum; species Adiantum capillus-veneris. Next base: position 88,501,082 of record NC_140944.1, read on the forward strand.
CATCTATACGACTTGAACTTTATGGCATATGTACTTTGGTTTGTTCTATCTTGCATGACATTACTCAAATGATGTATTTTACTGTTGCCCTTTATTTTCAAGAACTTGTTTAGCATTTGAAAATTTGGATACTAGTCACTTCTTCAAACCGCCTCCAGATACGCAATTTTACGCTCTCATGAAGCTCACTTATCACACCGTAAATCCCCTTCTTTTATTTTTACTGTATTATTTATCACATTCAGGTCATATTCCACTAACACTATTCTAAAACATTCTCAGTTGGCATTCTTTGTGTACCGATCTACTATCTAACCTAATCTCTTACTTAGTACTTCATTTGCTAAGTATGCTAAATCTCTTGTCTACAACTCTGGATGCGTGTATTGCTCCCATTTCAAAAGAGAACAACACAGTTACAACCCTCTCCAGCTTGTACGAGCATTCTATTTTTGTATGATTTCCTAATCCAAATGGTCATTCTTTCAATTATAGCTCTCTATGGACGCACACGCTGCTTCAACTTTGGTTTCTTATTAATTTAAAGGATTTTTCATTATGATCATTTGTCATTAAGATATATAGCTACTCATGTGAGCTAAGGTGCTCTGGATAGTGAACAACAGTTTGTAAGTATCTTCCTACTCAAACATGCTCGAAATTGGTCTCACACATGTGATTGATATTATATTTTTATGCCTAGCCTAGTCCATTGATCACGGACACACAGATTCACCGATTTAAGCAATGTGTAGATACTCATCTTGGTGTAGATCCACCGATTTAGGTAGCATGGTGATACATTGTAGATTTATGAACTTTTAAACAATATCAAATGCAGATTCACCAAGGTAGGCAACACTAGTGCAGACTCGCCAATTTATGCAGTACGTAGGAAAGAGGGAAGGGGGAACAAACCCAACACACTCCAAACTTGCCTCTCTATAGCCCAAGGATTAACCCACACCCGTAACCACATAGAAACTCACACACACGCACACTTTCTGCCAACCTTCACAACCCAGACTCACCTTCGAGCATTCTCAGATGTACACGTTCACACATAAACACCTTGACATAATCGTCTTGACAGTACACCATCATACACAACCATACCTACACCAAATAAGTAAACACACAATCCCTGTGGGGTGACACAAGCCTCGACCACACTTAGAATAGCTCACTCAATCATTCTCTCCATCCCTCTCTGCACACGCACGTACACAAAACTTGGAGCCAACGCTACCACGTGCGTGGGGCACGAGACGAGATAGATGAGATGATTGATGGAAAACTCAACAAAAAAATTAATCCCAACGAACTGTGAACTCACTTATCCATAGCCAAAAAAAAAAAAATTCCCCATACAATGATGGCGACTTCTCTCATTGATCTCCTTCAAGCCCTTGGCGACCTTCTCTCCTTCTTCACCCTTGGCCTCTCGACATGACCTTGGCCTTCAACTACCCTTATAGATGGTGGCCATTAGCTCCTCAATCCCGTGCTCTTTAACCCATGTTCACTGCCGAGTCCACTCCATATGTCCAACTATTTCACATGCTTTCCTCCTCTCTGGCATGCCCAGGTAGCACTGGCTCCTCCCTCTTCTATATAGCATGCAACCCACGAATGCCCCGCCTACTTATGGTGCCATCACACTTCTCAAGAAACCTCCTCGTCCATGTCTATGCACGCTCTGCACCCTGTAGCTCTTGGCGCCCTCAATCTTCAGCATCTCAGCCAATCAGCCCGGACTCTTCTCCATTGCTCCCAACCCAGCACACCTCAAGACGACCCTCCATAGCTCACGGCCTAGCTGGCTGCAATAGTGCCATCTATCTCCTGCCCTCTGGAGCTCCCTCTCCCTTCTACTCTAGGACAGCCTGCTGGCAGCCCTGCACCCTTTCTGTCCCCGGCTCCTCCTTGGCCTTCTTCTTTTTCTCCTATGCGTCCCCGCTCCCATGTAGCTGGCGGTGCTTCCCTTTCATGTACTCCCCAAGTGGCCCGCTACCATGCAGCCCAACATGCGGATTTCCTTTTCTGTGGAAACCCATGCTCACCTCATGCAGACCAGCCGACTCCCTAGAGATGGTGCTCCTCTTTACTGATAGCTCAGCCCACCATTGTCAGGACACCGGCAAGGCCGAACTAGACAAGGGTAGGTCCGGGCTAGGCGGTGTGGAACAGGGAGTCCAACTACGGCAAAGGGTGAGGGGCTTGCCTATATAATGGCTGGTTGGGTGGTGGACTCTCACGCTCTAGCTTCCCTTGTCTTACACTGGTATCAAAGCTTACGTCTATTTTTGGGAAAGGGGGATGTACGTGGAGCTTTTTAGCCACTCAAGGCTTGCATGTCGGGGTCATGCACAGTGGGGAGCACCCCTTAGCAAGGGAGACGACGAAGGTGCAGCCCGTGGGCACGCTACCTTGGAAAGGAAGGACCGTCGGGTGCAGGAGCACCAAAGCGGGTGCGCTTGGGCTTGTTAGTGGCACGATGCCATGCTGAGGATTTTACGACACAGCTCCGAAGCCCCTTCGGCTTCACATTGACCGCCCCGGGCTCTCAAGCCTCTGCGCGCTATCCGTTGGTGCCATAGCCGATTGTGGAGCTCATTTTTCCCCACTTAAAGGGCGCCCACCCCCTTAGGGGTAGTGGCCATACCCAGTAAATTTAATCTTAAGGGGTGGTACCCACAGTGGGTACCCCACCCCCCCTACTCCACTACGTGTGAGTACGGCAAGGTGGCATGCATTTTGACGAAAATTTCCTACGTATTACATAGAAACTTAGAAATTTCAAGACAACCAAATTGGCGAAGTTGCAGTACAAGTTTTTGTTGCCATCAATTACCTCTTTCAAGTCTAATTGATTCGACTATCAAGAGCTAGTGGAATTCCATAGATGACAGACAATTCAAATCATTTTCCACCGGATTACTCTCAATTTTGACGCAGGTAGCAAGGCTTCTATACTTTGCGAGTGCTCTCACTATCATGTATTTTTTTTGAGTACTTCTTTCACTGCACTGTGTAGCCATGGATTCAGATATCAATGTGACATTCGATTTTGAGCAAGGTACTCATGATCCTACCAATGATGGCCCGCGGCCGGGATCCTCTCAATGAGAGTACCACGACGCTACAACAGGAGAAGATACTTATAAATTTCTTGATATTCAAGAATTTTGTGCACTTCAGACACGCATGATAGTCATGATGAAAATTTTAAAGCTTTAAATGAAAATGCTACTAAACTATCCACATTAGTAATTCAATTAATGCATTAGCAGTCTAAGAGTCCTGCTAATACCCACATGCATGAGCACGTTGACACACAAGCGCAAGGCCCAACTGTTGATACATTGCATACTCTCACTTCCAAAGAGGTGGATGACTTGTTAAAGAACTTTAAACCACCAATATTTAAGGGAGAAGACCGAGACCGCGATAAGGATGCAGTGAATATCTGTCTCACCAAGTGGGATGGAATTCAGGCCTTGCAGCGTACTCCGAATGCAGTCATAGCTCTGCAAATGAGCTTAACTCTGGAAGGCAAGGCCTAGAAATGGTGGATGACTCTCAAGGAGAAGAACATCATACCACAAATTTGAGCATCTTTTGAAGCAATGTTTAGCAAGAAATTCTTTCCTACAAATGAGGCCGATCGGAATTGGAAGGCTTGGGACACATGTTCCATGCGCCAATACCCATCACTCCTTGAATATATCTCTCACTATCAAGACATTAGCCTCAAGTTGGAAGGCTTGGATACCTTTCAACAAGTGTGGGGGTTCGTACGAGGTCTAACACCCAAGCTTAAGAAGTATGTCAAGACCCAAGACCCTAAAACACTTGAGAAATCCATAGTGAAAGCACATATTTATGATGATCTTGATGAGAAGAAAACACATAATAGTCATGTGCCTGCTAGTATACATGGTAATGCACGCCCTCAGTATGGGCACAATAAAAGAAAATTTATAGTTGCTAATTTAGATGCATCTAAAAAACCCAAGGGGTCCAAGGGTCCTCTTTCTCCTGAGGATTTTGATAAAGCAAAGAAATCAAAGTTATGTTTTCAATGTTTAGGAAGAGGTCATGTCAAAAAGGATTGTCCCAAGGGGAAATCTGCTGCTTAGAGAAAGTAGAAAGCAATGCACACAGTGCAACTCTGCCTCTTGAGTCTTCCTCAAGATTCTCTACAATGGAAGTAACACACACGAAGGTGGTGCATGAATGCTGTCTCACAGCTTCCATGTGACAACCAACCTTTGGAACACATGAGTTAGTACATATACACGGATATCTGCAAGGGCACAAGGTGTGCAGCTTGGTAGACGATGGTGCTATGCACAATTTCATCAATTACGGATTGGTGAAAAAGCTCAAACTGCCTCAAACTCTGAGTACCCATCGCTACAAGGTAGCAATGATGAATGGACATGATACTGACATCTGGGATACTCAATGCCAAGCTGTTCCATTGGAAGTACAAGGGTACTCTACTTGTTTGGATTTTCAGGTTATGAACATGGAAAGGGCTGATGTGGTTCTTGGTAGGGTGTGGTTGCATAGCGTAGGACCATCACTGAAGCGTAGATATGAGCACAACACCTTGATGTTTGAATCCCATGGCGCACATGTGTTGTTGTTAGGAGAAAAAGATATCCTTTCATCACCACTGATTTGTACCGCTGAGCTTATGCAGCTCGTCTCTGATAATGAAATAGATCAGGTTTTCTTGTGTTACTCACCGTCTCATGTTCTTTGTAACATTGAGTATGTTGAACATTCCTCAACGCCGCATGCTTCTCTCTCCTGTATTCCACCATTTGCCAATTCTAAACAAGCAAACATTGCTAGTCAATTACAAAAATTATTAAAGGAATTTCAAGATGTATTCCCTAATAATTTGCCATCAAGATTACTGTCGACATGATTAGTACAACATAGCTTTACGTGGCTGCAGGCTGTAAACCTATTAGTAAACCACCTTACCGTATGAGTTTTTTAGAGGCTGTTGAACTCGAATGTCAGCTTTCTGACTACCTTAGCAGAGGGATTATACAACCTAGTTCTTCACCATGGGCTTCGCCTATCCTCTTAGTGAAGAAAAAGGACGGTAGTATGTGCATGTGCATAGACTACCGGGGCTTAAATGCGGTTACAGTTAACAACAAATACCCATTGCCCAGAGTACATAAGTTGTTTGATAAGCTTCCTCATGCTTGCATTTTTACAAAAATCAAATTGCAGTTAGGATATCATCAAGTCTGTATTCAGCTTGCCGATATAACTAAAACTGCATTCTGAACACGGTTTGGACACTATGAGTTTTTGGTAATGCCCTTTGGGTTAACCAATGCGCCTGCAACATTCATGAAACTTATGGATAGTGTCTTGAAGCCATTTTTGGGAAAATTTGTCATTGTTTTCCTCGATGACATCCTAGTCTACAGTGCTTCTAAAGAAGAACACTTACAACATCTCAGGCAAGTGTTTGAGTTATTACGCACAAACAAGTTATATGCCAAGGAATCTAAATGTGATTTTCTAAAGGATAAAATTCATTATTTAAGGCATGTTATTTCATCTAATGGCCAATACATGGATCAATCCAAAGTGGATACCATAAGGAAATGGCCTCCTCTTAAAAATCTGGAAGAATTACATATATTTTTTGGATTTGCAAGTTTTTAGCGAAGGTTCATTAAAAACTACGCTCGAATTATTGTTCCTATGAGGGATCAACTAAAAGGCAAAGGTAAAGTTTTTCAGTGGGGATCCGCTCAGCAGTACAGTTTTGATACGCTCAAGGATGCATTAGCTACAGCTCCTATATTTGCTATTATCAATCCTTTGAAGCAATTCGTTTTGGAAATGGATGCCAGTGACCGTGCTATTGGAGCAGTCGTGTTACAAGACGGACGGTCGATTGCATTTGAAAGCAAGAAGCTTGATGCAGCTCAGTAGATCTATTCTACTTATGAACGTAAACTCTATGCAATAGTGTCTGCCTTAAAAACATGGCAGCATTATCTGTATGGTGCTCATTTCGAGATTGTGTTTGACCATGAAAGCATCAAATGGTTTACATAACAAACGGATTTAAAGGGTCAAAAAGCCAGTTGGGCCGAGATCCTTCAGGAATATGACACTAGGCTAAGGTATCACAAAGGCCGATACAATGTAGTGGCAAAGATCAATTTGCTCTTGTTCACGGAACTTCGTAGTGAATTTTTAAATTCTCTCAAGGGAAAATATCAGCATAATGAAGCATATTCCAAAGTGTGGAGCCATGTTCAAACGAGGGATCCTTCTCACTCCGATGACGGTTGTGTACAACTAACCTCCACACCTAGTTCTCCTTTATCAAGTGATGAACTACAATGATGGAAGCATTTTACCATCAACAATGGGTACCTACTCCACAAGGGGAGAGTTTGTGTACCGACCCGGACATTTGGTGCCAAATTCTTTATGAATGTCATGATAGTCCAAGTGCAGGGCACCCGGGGATTAGAAAAACTTATGCTCTCATACGACGATAGTTTCACTGGCCAGGTCTACATGGATTTGCTCAAGCTTATGTCTTGCACTGCCAAAAATGTGAAGTTAACAAGGTAGAGCGCCTGAAAGCAGGAGGACTCTTACATCCTTTGGAGATTCCCAATGGAAAATGGGAAAGCATCTCTATGGATTTTATTGTATTTTTACCAACCACTATACGAGTTCATGACTCAGTATGGGTGGTTGTATACTATGGGAGAATTTTGTTGTTACCGCACAGCATTACCGCATAAGAGGAGACAGAGAGGTTCAAGAAAGAGAGAGATTGTATGCTTCAACCCCGCCAGTGCGTTTTCCTACTTTTCCACGAGTATTACCGCACATATAGCCGCGCAGATTACCGCAATAAAAAAAGAATCCCCACCCCCATTCTTCTCCCACTTTTCCCTTTCTATAAATCCTATTCTATTTGTTAATTTTCAGAAATTGGTACCCCCTTTTTGCATGGAGTGTAAGAAAACCCATTCTCATTAGGATTTTTAGTACCTCTCTTCTCTTTGCTTGCCTCATCTATTGGTATGATTCTCCTACTCTACTCATTTGTACTCCCTGAGATTCTATATCAAAAAATTTGTTGTTTCCACCACAAAATCTTATGTCAACTATGCATTCATATGGAAATGGCAAGCGAACGATGATCAAAATTGTATTGTCTTGCGTTCATAAACAAATAGCCCTTTTGTACAGCATAAGTAGAGAAAGAAGAAAAAATCCAAAAGATATTTATTAATTTTCATCCTCCAAGAGATCTCTACAAGTGCTTACATCCATGTCCAACCCCATGGTAGTTAAATCAACAAATAAATCTATTGATTCATCCTCGACAGCCTCTCCTATTGAATCATCATCATCCTCTCCATCCTCCTCCTCCTCCTCACTATGGTTGGTTATTGGGAATGGTTGGTTCTCCTCGACCTCAACTGCATCATCGTCATTGGCGTCTTCTTGAGATGGTATGGTGGTATCTGCCAAAGTCTCTATGTTTGTATCTACAAAGATAGATCTGCTCCGTGGTGTGACTGGAATAACATACCAAACTCGTCTTTGATACATACAAGGCACATAAAACACTTGTAGGTCATAGAGAAAACAACAACATGAATGTAGTTTTATATGTATCATATAATGTTTTAGTGAGTTTCACATGGACTTTACCTGCTCACAGCTACTAGGTTGCACCAATTTGTCGGTCTTCCCGCGATGAAATTGCCCGGAGTCTACCATATAGAGCCCATTCTCATGTCTCTAAACCTCACCCGCAAACCATTGGCAGTCAAAGAGATATTTGTGAAATGTTCTAAAATCCACTTTGATTATCCTCTCTATTGTTCCACATTCCTTCACCTCTTGTGTTGTCGTGTCAAAGTTTCCCATAACTCCACTATCGTGAGTGATTCGACGCTCATCTATCTTGCGGGTTCAAAAATGACGTCCGTCGGACCACATAGAGTTGAATGTGAAGGCCTGCAAAAACCAATCAGGCTAGATGAGAGAGAGGGAGCGAGAGAGAGAGATGACACACATACACACACACACACCCGCACACACACACTAAACACATTGAGTATATTACCCTTGGTAGACATCCTCACGCGTACTCCCATTCTTTAGAGCTTATTTGTTCTCCTTGTGCCTTTGCCTTGGTCATGGCATTGTGTATCCACCCAACTGGAATTAGATCAGGGTATTTGGCAAGCTCTTTAGGAAAGGGAGGTGCTCACCTACCGCCATGCGACCTCTTCCATGCTTCCCTCTCCCTTTCTCTCGTTGTACGCACCTCCACATACATATCCACCCATTTGCCCATGATGGGAGAATTGAATAGACAATGGTTGTTGACTATGGCTTGAAATTCCCTATCCAAAATCAAGAGAGAACCTTTCCCACTTGGAATGTTTGCGTGTATTTTTGGATCCTCTTCCTCCGTCTTTAAATGAGGCAATGATGGGTCTATTGTGAAAAGATATTGAGAGACATACACAAAAGCCTCTTGCACAATCCAACCCTCTGCCATGCTTGCCTAAACACATGAAACCATTAGTGATTAAAGTAGCCAATAAAAAGTGTTTTGAATACAATCCAATCCTAATAAGGTTTAAGGCTTAAGATCGATGAATACCTCTGGTTGTGATCGTAGTCTTTCAAGGTCTTTAGGAACCTCTCAAGAAAGAACATCCAGTTGGAGTGAACCACACTACAAATGGCTATATCCTCAATGAGATGGAGCAATAGGTGAACTTGGCTAACAAGGATAGAACGTGGGAATGCATCCTCAATAGCACAAGTTGCTTCAATCGCTAGAAGTCGAGCTGTTGGAATGGTTGAAACTTTGATTTCTTTAGAACTCACAAACCTATAACCAAAAAACCCTTCATAATCTTCATAGTAAAGTTAGTCTTCAAAGTAAAAGTTTAGGAGGGAGGATCAAATGTGCTATACCTGACAACTTCTCCCACCTTGAATATTGTAGCCTTTACCTTCGTGTCCGCAAATTCACTAATGCTAATTGGAAACACAGACTATTGCACAAACAAAAAGACTTATTAGTATCCAGAACCCTAAACCAACTCACATATACACACACATACACACACACACACACACACACACATTACCTGAAGAATCTTGTGCCAATCATGGGATTTGAGCCCATACAGTTGTGTGGATCCTCCTTTCTTAGTTTTAGTGAAGGCACCCTTGAGCAAACACATATAACCTGTTGGAGTACGGATGGGTGCAATGACTTGTTTCATCTGCTCTTGATCCACCCTTGATAGAATCCAAGGTGCCTTTGGAAGAACCATCTTCCCCCGAGGCCCCATGCGAGGTGTGGCCAAAGGAGGGAGCCTCCTTATGGCCCTCGTGTCCTCTCTAGCCCCCAATGAATCTTTCTTGCCTACTATGTGATCCCATATAGCTTGCCCAACAATTTTGAACACATGCATTTGATCCAATAGGGTAGTGATAAGAAAATAGAGTACCTAGACATACCCCTAGGTGGATCATTGGGAGGAGGCAATGTGTTGTGATGCTCGTTCCAATGTCTTGCCCAATCGGCCATGGTCCAATGGAGTGGCTCCATCCCATTGTATGGTGGAGCATAAGATCGATGTGTGGGCGGCAAGAAGCGATGGTTATTGGGGTAGATCACCTTACCAAGTAGAGCGGGTCTCTCTATCACGAGTGAGGGTCCACAAGTTGGGCATGCACTATGTCCAGATGTCGATAGTCCTACAAAAACAAAAGACATAACCGCATATAAGTGAAAAACGCAAAGACATTAAAGAGCATCACAAAGTATAAGCTTACCAAAAATCTCTCCAAGCCCGGGGTAATCATGCATGGTCCGCATGAGAATGCACTTGATCATTGTGCGCCGATCACGAAGTGGTCTTGATACATCAAAAACATCTATGCCGTTCCGTAGCTCTTGAAGCTCTTCAATGAAAGGTGCTAAATATACATCCATGTTCTTCACCTTGTGTTTTCCTGGGACTAGAAGAGAGCAAAATTTTCCCCTTCTTGGTTGACTCCCATGGTGGAATGTTGTAGTTCACAACAACCACTGACCAAGTACTCCATGAGGTAGACCGATGCCCAAATGGATTTACTCCATTAGTGCCATTACTAGACATACCAAGCCTCAAGTGACGATGCTATTCTCTAAACTCCGGCCATGTCTGCTCAATGTGTTGCCATGCCGGCGAGTCAGCCGGCACTCTCATAACCCTATCGGTGGAGTGATTTGTCATATGCCATGTAAGAAGCTCGCTTGTTCCTTTGGTGTTGATTATGTGCTTGATGCGGGGAATGAGGGGGAAATGACGACGAACAACCTTGCGAGGTATTGTGGTTCCTTGCATTTCCTCTTTGTATCTTGATTCTCCACACTCGGTGCAAGCATCAAGCTGTGCATATTCATTGCAGAATAGCACGCAATCATTGACACATTCATGTATGCGATCATAGTCTATCCCAAGCCCTGTCACCACTATCGTGCCTTCGATTTTTTGGAATATGATTGCCTTTAGGCATCATCTTGCCTAATAGCCTATGACATAATTAAAGAACACTCGTTATTGCATATAACCAAAAAAAAACTCACAACTAACACTTATTACACTTAACTGTACCTCAATAGTGCATCAAACCCTGCATTTCTCCATCCAAACATTGCTTGAATATTCAAGATCTCAAGAGAATCTCGTAATATGGAGTAGGAGCATCCCTCGTAAAGAGCGGTGTGTGCTCCCTCTAGCAATAAATCTTTGGTTTTTTGGGCGGCTTCTTCACATGCACACTCAGGCTCACACTCATTCACCACCTCACGTGAAAGAAGATCGTGAAAATGATCTTCCTCCACCTCCATGTGGGGCGGGGTGGTGCTGAGAACCTCATATGTGGTGGATGTAGGATGCGCATGCGCTCGTGTGGACCCACCCACATCAGATGGCGGGTGTGACCCCCCTCCCATGATTGCTTCCTCGCAATCACTCTTCCGTCCTCCTCCCGCCTGTGCCCCCAATCACACTCCAATGGGGAGTGACATCAATGGATGCCAAAACCCTCGGATCGCTAGTTTCCATTCGAGCGCGTTTTCTCGGATCGTCCCATAGTCCATAATCATCCACGTGAGCCAAGCATATACGTCGAATCTGTGCAATTGCATGCTTACATCGCGTACATGGACATGGTAGTCGCTCGCTCAACCATCAAGTTCGTTCCGTGCCAACCGACAGACCCACGTCATCCCAATCGACCTGCACGCACGACCACACACTAAATAAGAAAAAATAAAATAAGAAAAATAAGAATCAAGATTGTTGGTACTGACATGACTGACACTCATTAAAGATAGAGGGGACTGTAAGGTAAAGAGGTGGGTACAAGAGGTCATCGAGGCGGCGTACCCTTAATGTCTCATGAGAGATTTTTGCGGTAATACACGCGGGAGGAGACGCGGTAATACGCGCGGTAAAATTTCCAGCAAACTTTTTTATATAAAGGGGGCACCTACGTGCCCCCTCGAAATTGAATGCCAAAAATTCAAAAACAAGGTCCTTCTCTACGTGAGCCTGTTTCCCTCTCCATCTCTAAGCTCTCTCTCCTTCTCCCTCTCCATCTCCAAGCTCTATTACTCTCTTCATCTGCATCCCCACCATATCCAAACGATCGAGGTCACGACTGTAAGTGCTCGAACTCTCTCTCTTTCTTCTCGTTCTTCTACACATACACACACACACACACACTGCATACACATTGCACACGCACACACACAATGCATACACACACATGCACTAACATGCACACAAACATTGTACACACGCACACAGACACACTAATTTGTGCACAATCACACACTAATGCAAGCATTAGTGTGTGTATAATGCATGCACACACTAATGCTTGCATTAGTGTGTGATTGTGCACAAATTAGTGTGTTTTCACACACTATTTTGTGCACAATCACACTAATGCCCGCATGTGTGCATGCATTATTGTCACGGGAACCGAATAATAGATATCGATAGCAAAAGATAGAGAAAGAGATCTTTGTATTGATGAATCTTTGTAGAGTTTTGATACAACAGAGGAGCAAAATATATGGGCGCACTCCGTTGTACGGAGCTCGAACCTCCCGACCACCCTCGAGCTTCAGTTCGCTTGCATGCAGCGTCTCACTCGCACTTGCACTCGCACTCGCACTCGCACTCTCACTCTCACTCGCACTCGCACTCGCATTCGCACTCGCAGAAGAGAGAATGGTGAATGATTCTTAAACGCAGCACCCGTCGTGCTTTTATCCTTCTTTTCCTCGAAAAGCCTGCAGGATTTTTGCACCAAGTATACCTGCGAGAATAATATAAGAACGTGATCGCTAAGCGATCCGTAAAGGTTAGATTTTTATCATGACACTTTGCACAGATCCTGTTTCACAAACTGATTTCTGCATCGCCTACAAAATAGCCAAAAGAACATACTCGTGCAACCAATTCAACATGATAATCAAAGTTAAAAAAACATAATTCTATACCTTCATAATCTCAATTTCCATACTCTACCGTGAAGAAACAATCCACTTCTTGGTTGATAGCAGGGAGAACTGTATGATGTTGTATGTCTGTCTGTCCCTGTGTAAACTACACTGCTGCTGCCTTCTGTTTGTTTTCATCATAACTTTTACAAACGAACTCAGAACAGAGCGATCCAGGTACTCAAAACGACGGGAATAGGTTTGGTCTACAAGGCATCGCGGACAGAATTGCGAAAAACGTCTTTGTTTGGCTAAAAACGTAACTTTTAGGTCGCGACTCATAAAACCTCTATTTTTGTGTTTCCACTACTTTTACAACTTATTTTAAGCCTACCCATGCATTTTAAGCTAAAACACATAAATATAAAACATTGATATTAATAAAAATCTCAATTTTACTCTTCATAAACAGACTATCTGTTATTCATTAATCTTTATCAAATCCATCTTTAGTGTATTATTTTTTTTTAAAAAAAAAAATATATGTTCTCTCTTAATATCTCAACTCATTCGTATAAGCTCTATTTAATAGACTATTCAACAATCTTTCAAATCGTACTAACGAAAGATATGCCCTGCTACATTCTTTTCGACTTTAAGAACTTTAAAAACTAGTCCTATTACATTCTCCCCTTATCAAAATTAACTCTGTCCTCAGAGTTGGTCTAAAGAGAGGAAAATTCTGTTTGCAAAACACTAAGATCAATCCATGATGCATCCTCTACTGGATAGTTCTGCCACTTAACCAAAACTTTCACAATGTTTCTATTTCTCAGATGTTTAAAATGCCTATCTAGTACTAAGTCTGGTTCTATAGTCAATGGTCCGTCATCTTTCAACTTAGAGTTGTCCTCTAAAACATGATGCACATTAGGAACATACTTTTTCAATAAACTCACATAGAATACATGATGCACTTTAACATGAGAAGGCAATTCCAATTTGTAACCTAATGAACCAATGCGCTTCAAAATTTTAAATGGACCAACAAATCGTGGAGACAATCTTCTATCATTTCCAAGAATCAAACGAGACTTCTCAGGAATAACCTTTAAAAAACCATATCACCAGTTTCATACTCCACAACACGATGTTTCTTGTCATAATACAGTTTATGTCTCTTTTGAGATTCTCTAATATTCCCCCTGATTTTGGCCAACTCGCTATCCATTTTCTCAAGCATCTCACGTGACAGTTCTACCTTATTCCTCGAATTAAGAAAATGAATAGGTGTAGGATAGTTATAGCCATACATTGTCTCAAACGGAGTCATCCTAATAGATGAATGATATGAACTGTTATATGCAAATTCAACCACCAAAGGCAGATATTCATTCCAATTAGATTGGTTTTCATTGACATACATTTGTAACATATCTTCTAGAATACGATTCACTCTCTCCGTTTCCTCATCTTTTTTGAGGATGAAAAGCAGTAGACATGCGTAACTGGGTACCTATAGAGTCAAAAGTCGCTCTCCAGAAATGAGAAGTGAACTTAGAATCTCTGTTAGACACTATGCTCTTGGGCATGCCATGCAAACGAAATATCTCTTTCATAAACAAGTATACAATGGTCAATGCAGTATAAGTTATTTTTACAGGAAAGAAGTGAGCTTGTGTTTTGAGTCTATCTACCACCAGAAAGATCGAATCATACCCTCCACGAGTAGTAGGAAGTCTAATGATAAAGTCCATGGATATACACTCCCGCTTCTGTAAAGGAATGTCTAAGGGTTGAAGATCACCAAGTATCCTCTTATGTTCAATCTTAACTTGTTGACATTGAAAGGATTCACGCACATAATTCTTAACATCCAATTTCATACGCGGAAAAAGAATGAACTTTTAATCTTTTCATGTGCCTTATTCAATCCAGGATGACCAGAAAAAGTTGAATTATGACACTCATGCAAAATTTGACTCTTGAAAGCAGAATTTGTAGGAATACACAAGCAGTCATAATAATACAGATTTTCCTTATACAAGTGATATCTGTTCTCATACCTCTCACCAATATTCTCACGCAAGAATTTCAAAATAGGCATATAAAAAGAATCATTTTCAACTTCAGCATGAATATCATCAATCAAATTGGATCGCACAACAGTCAACAAATTACCCATGGACGTACGACTCAATGCATCTGCAACTTTATTTTCTTTTTCACACAAATACTTCAAATCAAAGTCATACTCAGCCAACAATTCAATCCATCTTCTTTGTCTGTTATTTAACAATGGCTGAGTGAAAATATACTTCAAGTTTTGATGATCAGTACGTAATTCAAATTTTACACCAAGCAAGAGATGACGCCAATGCTTCAATGCATGAACAACAACAAGTAATTCTAGATCATGTGTTGCATGGTTCAATTTATATCGTCTTAATTTCCTAAACTCATATGCAACCACTCTTCCTTCTTGTGTCAAAACACAACCTAATTGTTAACCACTAGAGTCACAGGACACAACAAATGGTTTGCCCATCTCAGGAACTTTTAAACATAATTTTCCGCTATTTTAGCCTTCAAGGTCTCAAAAGCAGTCTCACAGCTAGAAGTCCACACAAAACCCTTGTCTTTCTTGGTCAATTCGGTCAAAAGACTTGCTATCTTAGAGAAATCTTTAATGTGTGCTCTCTCATATTGTGCTAGACCCATAAAGCTTCTTACATCTCTTACTAACATAGTCTTAACTTTATCAAGATCAATGTGAATCCCCTCTTTAGAAATCACTCTTCCCAAATACACAATCTGATCCTTTGCAAAAGAATACTTACTTGCTTTGGCATACAATTTATGTTCACGCAAAACCTCAAATGTTTTCTTTAAGTGCAATGCATTATCTTCTTTATTCGTAGAATACACAAAAATATTATCCAAGAATACCAGAATGAAGTCATCAAGATACGGGTGAAAAATATTATTCATTAAGCACATGAAAGTTGTTGGTGCATTAGTCAAACCAAAAGCAAGAACTCTAAATTCATAATGTTCATAACGTGTACGAAAAGAAATCTTTGGAATGTCCTCGACCTTAATGCGGATTTAATGGTAGCCAGAACGAAGATCAACCTTTGAAAATATTGTGGCACCACTCAAATGACTAATCAATTCATCTATGTGAGAAAGAGGATATTTGTTCTTAATGGTCTTTTTGTTTAATCCCCTATAGTCGATGCATAACCTATATGTACCATCTTTTTTCTTTTGGAATAACACAGGACTACCCCAAGGAGATACACTAGGTTTAATGAAACCCTTTTTCAAAAGATCATCAAGTTGTATCTTGAGCTCTTTAAGCTCATCAATATTGAACCTGTATGGAGATCTGGAATAAGGTGTCGCTCCTGGATATAGATCTATGGCATGGTCTACCGCTCTAGGCGGAGGTATACCAGGAAGATCGTCCGGAACACATCCTTAACTTCATGTAAGAGATCCTCTATAAATTTTCGATTTGTCTCTTTATGTTTATCCCCAGATTCTTCTTTAATCTCATTAGCAAACACAAGCAACGTCTCACACAAGCAAACACAAGCAACGTCTCACACTCTTATCTAAGTCACCTTATCAATTCCATTGCCAAAACTAGATTTAGAATCTCTTTCTTTCCACAAAGAGTGTGACTTATCATCATCAAATGATTAAAGATATATTTTTCTTTCTTAACAATCAATCAAAACATGATTTTCAATGATCTAATTGATACCAATGATAACATCATGCATATCAATGTTTATGTTATAGAAATCACCTTTATGATTTTGACTCTTCACAGAAAAAAAAACAAATTTTCTACTAACTCTTTCGTGAAACTATTATTACCACTAGTTAAGTCCACAAGTCTTTTAACTTCTCGATTTAATTTCAAGTTTAATTTCTCAATCAATTTAGACGATAAGAAGCAATGAATACTATCAATCAAATCATTAAGAAATTCAAATTTTAATCTCAACTTCTATGCATAAATTCGATCTCACAGAAGCTTTCAAAGGACGTATCAAAGACATAAAACATCACAAAGAAGGGGTAGATGACTTACCTTTATCGTACGCATCGCCAAAAGTCTCCAATTGAGCCATCTTGGTACGTATTGTCTTATCGGTCACCTTGCTCGAGCATTCGAAAGTCTCGTGGTCATGTTCTCGATATTGAAAGTATAATCCCAATCTTTGAGTTCTTCAATCCACGCTTCTAAATCTTCGCATATCTTTCTTATGCCATCAAACTCTTTAAGCTTAGCCTTCGTTAAGAATGATTTGGTTGTCGCTTCTCCCATATCGTCATCGTTTCTTTTGGCGGTACCCCAGTGCCACCACGATGATTATTGTTTCCAGGTGGATTAGCATGGTTTTCACCTTCATGTTGGCCATCAAGGTCTACATAGATATCAAGCTCTCGTGCTGCTTTGCCCCGTAGAGCCTCAACACACTCCCGATTTGCAATCTTCAGATCTTCTCATAGTCGCTGAATCAGGTCTTCTTGCTCCTTCATCCTCCTCTCGTATCCTTCCATGTCCAGAATCAACCGCTTGCTCTGATACCAATTGTCACGGGAACCGAATAATAGATATCGATAGCAAAAGATAGAGAAAGAGATCTTTGTATTGATGAATCTTTGTAGAGTTTTGATACAACAGAGGAGCAAAATATATGGGCGCACTCCGTTGTACGGAGCTCGAACCTCCCGACCACCCTCGAGCTTCAGTTCGCTTGCATGCAGCGTCTCACTCGCACTCGCACTCGCACTCGCACTCTCACTCTCACTCGCACTCGCACTCGCACTCGCAGAAGAGAGAATGGTGAATGATTCTTAAACGCAGCACCCGTCGTGCTTTTATCCTTCTTTTCCTCGAAAAGCCTGCAGGATTTTTGCACCAAGTATACCTGCGAGAATAATATAAGAACGTGATCGCTAAGCGATCCGTAAAGGTTAGATTTTTATCATGACACTTTGCACAGATCCTGTTTCACAAACTGATTTCTGCATCGCCTACAAAATAGCCAAAAGAACATACTCGTGCAACCAATTCAACATGATAATCAAAGTTAAAAAAACATAATTCTATACCTTCATAATCTCAATTTCCATACTCTACCGTGAAGAAACAATCCACTTCTTGGTTGATAGCAGGGAGAACTGTATGATGTTGTATGTCTGTCTGTCCCTGTGTAAACTACACTGCTCCTGCCTTCTGTTTGTTTTCATCATAACTTTTCCAAACGAACTCAGAACAGAGCGATCCAGGTACTCAAAACGACGGGAATAGGTTTGGTCTACAAGGCATCGCGAACAGAATTGCGAAAAACGTCTTTGTTTGGCTAAAAACGTAACTTTTAGGTCGCGACTCATAAAACCTCTATTTTTGTGTTTCCACTACTTTTACAACTTATTTTAAGCCTACCCATGCATTTTAAGCTAAAACACATAAATATAAAACATTGATATTAATAAAAATCTCAATTTTACTCTTCATAAACAGACTATCTGTTATTCATTAATCTTTATCAAATCCATCTTTAGTGTATTATTTTTTTTTTTAAAAAAAAATATATGTTCTCTCTTAATATCTCAACTCATTCGTATAAGCTCTATTTAATAGACTATTCAACAATCTTTCAAATCGTACTAACGAAAGATATGCCCTGCTACATTCTTTTCGACTTTAAGAACTTTAAAGACTAGTCCTATTACAATTATACACACACACGCTAATGCTTGCATTAGTGTGTGCATGCATTATACACACACTAATGCAAGCATTAGTGTGTGATTGTGCACAAATTAGTGTGTTTTCACACACTATTTTGTGCACAATCACACACTAAAGGTAATTGTTGTAGAGAATACTGACTTTTTGAAATTAAACAAATTCATGGAGTGCTTGCATGTGGATGTTCGTGATAAAGATGAAGTCGATGGACCGGTGTCATATGCGGAGGTAGTGGCCTTTGCAAAAGTCCACAAAGAAGCTCTTGAAGAAACGTCAACCAAGGCAAGGATGGTCCAATCCGATAGCATTAATAGAGCCTGTTGAAGCAAAGGAGATAAAAGCACAGTGGATGCTAGAGGGTCTGCATATGCAAGAAGAGCCAAAGATATTATGGTTGCAGAGAGACAGGGTTATTCCTATGCCTCGGATGCCACACAAGAAAGATCCAGTGGTTGAAGAGGTATTGATGGTTCCAAGCCAGGGAAATATGGTTGCAGATTCAGATATGGATGGTCACATCCCTGGGGAGTGTGCTCATGGCCGACAAGTGAGATTTGTTGATACGGTTGAAGCAATAGTGATGGACGAGATTCCATATTCTGCAACAGCGGAAGAGCATGAGTCAAGTGGAAACAACTCTTTCGATGGAGATAACACAAGGGAGGTGGACTCCACTACGTCAAGGTATGATATTTACGATATTATGCATGTAGATGAGGTGGTCACTGAGCAGCATGAGACAAGTATAGAGATGCCTTGTGTGGACCAAGGGGTTGGGCAACCCTCTCTTTTGCTTTGGGATGATAGGGTATCGAAGGTTGGTGGCATGTTGTTGATAGGTATACTTTTGAAGGTTGCTTTACAATCAACTTTGCACCGTTTGCAAAGCTCTTTGGATGCAGATTATGTTATGCAAAGCCCTCTAGCAAAGGGAGGAATGATTTTAGGTGATGCAATTGCTTCAAATGTGGGTGTATACGCTCATTTTGGGTATCAAGCATTCATATGGATACAAGTTATTGAAGAACCATGCTATGTGAGGCTACGGCTTGTTTACAGGTTTGTAGGTGTCAAGGATATATTGCTCACACATGTTTTACAGACAGGTGGTTGTTTTCAATGCCATCAATTTGATCTTGGTGGAGCTGACGTCATGCATGGGGCATATCATGCCTTTCCTTTTGATCCAATGGGATTCTACAGCTAATAAAATCTCTCTCTATCTATCTACTGCTTATGTACATACTAAGTATTAGTTTTCAAATATGCAATCATCTCTTATCTAATTAATTGTATGGTTGAGCATCAATGCTCAATGAGGGGGTGGGAAATGATGGTAGATATGAAGATGGTCAGCCTATGGAAGTGGAAGAAGCCCAAACATAGTAGTTTGTAGGAAAATGACGGGGACCTTGAGTAGGTGTTTGATGTAGCTAGGAGATAGGTACGCAGAGATGGAGCACTCTCTAGTCAAAATTGCAAGTGTTTCTTGCTATCACTGGTGACATGAGAAAATGTTGATATCACACGGTTGGGAGCGGGACAAGGGTTTCTGAATACAGATGGTATGAGGTTTATGATATGGCATTTTGATCGAGATGTCTGCAGGACATGCAAGACACTCTACTGCTAGGATCACTACAAGAGGCTATTCATATTAGCGACGCTCACACAGCGACGCTCAAAAAAGAAATTTCCGGCGTCGCTCTGAGCGTCGCAAATTTCTTTGTAAATTTGCGATGCTCATAGCGACGCCGGCTGGGCTAAAAAAATAACAGAGCGCGCCAAAAAACTTAGATCTCAGATCTGAGTTTTTCGGCGCCCTCAAGCAAGGAGCAGGTAACGCTCTCCCTCTCTCTCTCTCTCTCTCTCTCTCTCTCTCTCTCTCTCTTTTTCTTCTCCACACACACACACACACACACACACACACACGAGGAGAGGAAGGAGAGCCAAGTATGCTCCTTCCCTCTCCTCATTCTCATGTTCCCTTCCCCTCTTTCTCTCTCCCTCGCTCTCTCTCACACACACACACATACACACACACATAGTGTTTTTGAGAGAGAGAGAGAGAGAGAGAGAGAGAGAGAGAGAGAGAGAGAGTACAAACAGAAACAAAAACGCACACACACATAAACAAAGAATGCACACACACAATGAGAGAGGAAAAGAGAGAGAGAGCATGCATAAACAAAAAACGCACGCATTGAGAGAGGAAAAGAGAGAGAGAACATGCATAAACAAAAAACGCACACATTGAGAGAGGAAAAGAGAGAGAAAACATGCATATGATCCAAAAAAATGCACACACATTGAGAGAGAAAGAGAGAGAAACTAATTTAACGTCGTAGGAAACTAATTAAAATTAAAAGACCTAAAGATCTAGCCGACGAGGAGTTGAACTCAAGACCTTTTATTCAAGAGGGAAATGGCATAATCAATCTATCATACTTGGCATGGGTGATAGAAAGGTTATACCATTTATCTCTTTTTATTGGCACACACATCCACACACGCGCACACACACAAGAAGAAGAGAGTTATAACGTCGTAGGAAACTATCATAAAAGACGTTAAAGATTAGGTTAGATGTAGACTTACGTTAAATTAGATTTAGGTTTATTTAAGTTAAATTAGATTAGATTTAGGTTTATTTTTAATTATATTTACGTTTATTTACGCTGGATTTAGATTTACGTTATATTAGATTAGATTTAGGTCTCCATAGACTGCAATGCCTGATGAAGCGGGTGAAGAAAGCCCTCAATGGAATATAGGATATTGCTGCCTTCACTCATGGTGGGCTCCGTCGATCCAAAAGTACTGGTGAAATGTCTTCGGAAGATAGAGAAGAAGGTGGATCTTCAGGGCGGCAAGAGTCACTACATCCCCGACACAATGACCATTTAGACAACCTCTAGTCATTCAACAGCAACTTCAAAGTTAGTAACAAGAGCAAGAACGGTCTAAAGGGCCAATTACTGTCGTCAGATGTGGATGGAGATGAGGCAGCGTCACCGCCGGAAGTTAACTCTCACATCTTTAGTGATGAGAATGCCAACTCTTACCGAGTTATATGAAAAATTATGTGTTAAATCAATTTTAAGGTTCTTATAATCCCTGTTAGTTTAGTTCTTTGTTTTTAATATAACATAATTTACGTTAGATTTAGATTTATGTTATATTAGAGTAGACTTAGGTTTATTTAGGTTTACCCTCACACACACACACACACACACAAGAAGAAGAGAGTTTTAACGTCGTAGGAAACTATCCCAAAAGACGTTAAAGATTAGGTTAGATTTAGGTTTATTTTTAGTTAGATTTATGTTTATTTAGATTTACGCTTATTTACGTTAGATCGAGTCCACGCAAGAATTACTTACGGTTTAGGGTTTAGAGTTAGACGAACAGTGAAAAGATCTACTGTGAAAAGATGTTAAGATGCTGTGAAGTGCAACAGCTAGAGAAGAGGCAAAGGGGTTTTGTCCACTACATGCAGTATCATGTAGACGTGGGTCTGTAGATTTCTTGTACCCACAAATATAGGTATTGACCAATAAAGACGAGATTATAACCCGGTGGTTCTGATCTCCGTGCACCTCTAGACCGAGGTGTGAGGGGATTGGACATGACTAGAGAATGTGAGGTAGAGAGAGGGAGAGAGAGAGAGAGAGAGAGAGAGAGAGAGATAAGACGAAGAATGCCAATAGAATATTATTTTTGTTGTCCAGGTTATAAGATTTTTATCCTCATTATGAGTAGTGACGAGGATGTGGGACCGTCCAACCGAAACACCTATCTCTCAACGAGGGTCTTATGTCCTTGTAGTCAATGCAAGCATGCTGTGCGACGGACAAGACGTGTTTCTTTGCAGCACGTTCGCGAATTTGGCGAGTTCGATACATCTATTATAGATCGAGTTGTTGCCAATTATAACTCGTCGGACTCTGACACTGGCCAACAAGCAGCAATCTTGCAACCCCATAGACGTGTTCGCAGGCGCTTTGGTCAAGCAGCATATGTGAGGCCACAAGATGTAGCCTCTAACAGCTCGGGGGATGATCATGCAGAGCACATTCCCAACGAGGCAATGTTTGAGCCCGAGATTGATGAAATGATCGAGACGATCATGGATTCAGAAAGGCTTATCTATGATGATATGAAAAGTGAAGCCGATACGCCATTGTATAATGGAGCACGTATGTCTAGATTGAAAGCACTCCTGGTTCTTCTCAACATGCAAGCAAAGTTTGGATGGAGTGACACTAGCGTCACAGCGCTTTTCAGGTGATCTATTACAATTAGTTTACTTTAATAAAACTCTAAATGTATAATGATCTGATAGATTTTTACACGACTGTATCGTATTTTTATGTTGTGTAGATTGCTTAAAGAGCACATACTACCAGCTGACAATGTGATGCTAGATTCCCGAGATGAAGCAAGAAAGATTTTGTGAAACTTGGGGATGGATTACAATTCTATCCACGCTTGTCGTAATGACTGCATTCTTTTCAGAGGGGAATACATAGACATGGAGAAGTGTCCGAAATGTGATTCCGAAAGATATCGAGTAGATCTCCACGGGACAAAAATTCCACAAAAGGTTTTGCGACATTTTCCTCTGCTTCCTCGCATCAAGCATTTCTTCGAATGTAAGTCCATGGCCGCCCTAGCATCATGGCATGAGGAGAATAAATCTTCGGATAGTGTGTACGAATTCCTGCAGATTGCGCAGCCTGGAAACATATAGATGGAACATGGTCGGATTTTGCCAGGGAAGCTGGAAATTTGCGCTTAGGCCTGCCTATGGATCGCGTAAATCCATTTGGTCAAAGATCAACATCTTACAGTGTATGGCCCGTTGTCATCGTCAACTACAACATTCCCCCGTGGTTGACTACGAAGAAGGGGCACCTATGGCTAAGCTTGATTGTGCCAGGGCGATATAATGTCGGGAATATGGATGTGTATCTTCATCCACTATTAGAAGAGCTACAACAATTGTGGATTGGCATAGAGGTGGTGGATATGAGCCGATACACAGGACGACGGAATGCTTTGATCAGAGGCATTCTAATGTGGACCATGCATGACTATGCCGGGCTAACAGAATGCTCAGGTGATCTATTGACACTCCTCACTCAGACACTGTAAATCTTGGTTTTTCCCATAGTTGATCTATTATCATGTGTATACATGCAGGGCTTCAAACAAGCGGATATAGAGAATGTGTCACATGTGGACCTAGACTGAATGCACGTAGGGCGCCCTCACTGAAGAAGCAAATCTACGAAGGTCATCAAGCGTATCTTCCAGAGAATCATGTGTTACGCGATGGATTTTTGGGAAGAGAGCCACCAAGGATGTCTGCACAAGCATGGTTAGAGTAGAACGAGATGTGCGATGACGGATTGCCTCCAGGGATGAAGAGACTATCTCTATGGTACGAGTTACCATACTGGCCCCGACTCATGATCAATCACTTGCTCGATCCAATGCACATATTCAAGAATGTGGGTAATCTACTATGGGACCATCTGACCGGCAAGAAAGATACTTTGGGAGCCAGAGTTGACCTTAGAAATGTGGATCGTATGGAGCAATATTGGCCGCAAACAGCGTCTGATGGATCGATAAAACTCCCTAAAGCACCATGGATTTTCACACGAGCCCAAGAACGCAAAGTAAAAGAGACCATTCGATCTTTGCGGACCCCCACTAGCGTAATGCACTCGCTCCAAACGTGTTTTACTAAAGAAGGAAAGCTTACCGGTTTGAAGTCACACGATTGGCATAAAATGTGTCAGGTACGTTCATAGTGGACTTTAATATCATTGCATAAAATGTGGACTTTAATATCATTGCTGCACATACTTTACAGTTTATTTTACCGGTTTCCATTGAGGGATGTTTGTCTCTCGACATCCGTAACACAATCTACAAACTTGCAAAGCTGGTGCAATGGATCTCACAAAAGGAGATCAACGTAGACTCCATACCATTCGCCAAACTAAATGCTGTGGAGCTTGTGTGCATGTTTGAGAAACATTTTCCTACTACCATACTAACCATTCAGGTGCATCTTATTGTTCACATAGTTGATGAGGTGGAAATAGCTGGCACAATTCATTCCAGATGGATGTTCTTCTTAGAACGTTTCATGAAAACTCTTAAGGGATATATGCGTCAAAAGGCACGTCCGCAGGGTAGCATGGCAGAAGGTTGGTTGGTATCAAAGTCCCTAGTGTACATTGGAGAGTGGCTAGAAGGATTTGATAAAGCCCGGGACACGCTATGGCGAACCATAGATGATGAGCACATATCTGGGAATGTCATGTGCAATCTCGGTGTTGAGAAGAAGATGACGGAAGATCTAGAGGCTAAAATCAACCGATTTTGCATTCTTCACAATCTAGTAATGCAAAAGTGGATTTCACAATATGAGGATGCAAAGCAAGAGCGACAAAGGGCACGAATCGAGTGGAGACAGAGAAGACGACCACCGATGCACTATCCCACGGTTCTAGAGAGCCTACCAACCTTCATGAGCTTAAGATGGTTGCACAACCAATTGAAAAGCGCACAACAATGCGGTGACGAAGTGACTGAGGAAGAGTGGGACTACTCTCGGGGTTGCGCGACCAAGGTAAGTTTGCAATGTACGACTAGCAAGTGACTTTATTTATAAACGTTTGACCGGCTACTCATAATCTTTGTTCGTTGTAGTATAAGTCATACACAGCAGCATGGTGTAAAGGTCGGCATTTTAGGGTGGAACGAATCGACAAAAAGCGTTTTACTCAAGATTGTGGAATCATGGCAAAATTTGAACAGTCTAGTCGACAACGTTCCTCTGATGCAGATCCTGTGGTGGCGGAACTCACTTACTTCGGCACGCTGCAAGAGATTTTGAGGATCGATTATAGCCGTCGCTATTTATGGCTCTGTAGCGTCGCTATAGTCTTCTGTGTAAACGTCGCTATAACCGTCGCTATGACCGTCGCTATATAGAGAGGCTTATAGCGACGCTTATAGAGACGCATATAGCGACGCTCTCATAGCGACGCTCATAGGGACGGTTTTAGCGACGCCGGGGGTTATAAAAACCCAGTGTATTTCCGTCGCTAACAGCGTCACAAGAGAGCACAACCTCTTGTAGTGGATGTGTATGCCAAATGCGGCATTGTATAGGTCATTCGTGGTGCTAAGATAATGTGTGTGTCAGATGGGACATATAACAGGTCAAAGGTCTACACTTAGAGGGAATTACCATATTGAAACCCTAAGTGGTGGTGCCATGGTGTATGCAGAGCGGGTGCTAAAGCTAGGTGAATTCAAAGTTTTTTGCGAGCTTGAAGGTCGTTATTTGGCTACTCTCAAATTGGGTGACATAGCAGTCATATCACTCTCCGTGTGGTGCAAAGTCCAGTGAGATAGGAAGAGAAATTTTCTTCACCATGGTGAAGAGTGTGAGCAGGCGAGCAGTGCAAAAGTAAGATAAACACCCGTTTTTTAATGTAAGTGATTCAAATTGCACATTGATGGCATGGGAAAGTATGCCACACATGGATTTTTTCACTAAACTAAAGCTTGGACTTAGTATAGAAAAAAAGAATTGCATGAGAGATGACGCGACTGTAGGTGGAAGGAGAGGAGTTTTGCAAGGTGGTGGCGCCATCAGGAGGTGCATGGCTGTAAGACAAGAGAAGCTAGAGCCTGAGAGTCCACCACCCATTATATAGGCAAACCCCTGGCCCTTTGGCCTAGTTGGACTCACCGTTCCACATCGCCTAGCCTGGCCCTACTCTTGTCTAGTCTGGCCTTGCTCGTGTCCTCTCATTACTCCCCCCTTAAGAAGATTTTTCGTCCTCAAAAACAAAAGTGGGAACTTCTTCTTAAGAACACTAATGTTTTCCCAAGTGGCACTTTCTTTAGGTCGGTCTTTCCACTTGATTAAGTCTTATTGGCGTACGTGATGGCGTGTACACAACTCATGATAATCAAGGACACGTTCAGATTCATGCGGTAGAGTAGGAGATTCAGTGAACTCAACCAAAAATTATTGGTCAATGACATCGTCATCCCCATGTAACCGCTTATGTAAATGGCTTACATGAAACACCAGATGAATGC
Organism: Adiantum capillus-veneris; assembly: GCF_014529385.1. NCBI lineage: Eukaryota > Viridiplantae > Streptophyta > Polypodiopsida > Polypodiales > Pteridaceae > Adiantum > Adiantum capillus-veneris. The sequence continues at coordinate 88,527,541 of NC_140944.1, forward strand.
AAGAATGTGAAGATAGTAATAATTTGTAGGCACGATCACCTACTCACTTGAGTATTTTGAAAGGCCCACAATATTGGAGAGATAATGTAGGTGTCAGCCCAGTTTTCACACTTCTAAATGTTCTGGCACACGTAAAAATACTTCCTCCCCTTCTTCGAAGGTAACTTGCCGATGTTTCTTATCAGCGTACTTCTTATACCGATCTTGTGCTCGTCGAACATTCTAACAAGAAAGTTTTAACATATTCATGTGGTCTTGGAGAAAATCCTTAACATGTTAGAGTTTTTTGGTTGCCAACCCCAGCGTAACTGGTGACCTAGGTTGAAACCTGTACATAAGCATGAAAGGACTAAAACCTGTTGTGACATGCTTAGCACTGTTGTAGGCAAACTGGAGAATAGGTAATTATTCTTCCCAGTCTGGCTGTCTCTTGCTGACGTATGCTCTTAGCATATCCTCTAGCACCTGGTTAACCCGTTCTGTTTGACCATCTCTTTCTGGATGATCAGCTGTACTGAGGTTTAGTTGTCTACCCAATCGTTTAAATACAGCTCTACAAAAGTGGCTATTAAACTTTGGATAACGGTCACTAACAATGTTACTTGGAAAATCATACAATTTGTATAGATTGTCCACAAATAACTTGGCTAGTTTTGGTGTCTTAACCGTTGATTTGGTCGGAATAAACTTACATAGTTTAGTCAACCTGTCTACGTCACTATGACATTTGGAGCACATTACCGCTCAGATAGACGCACAAAAACAAAGGAAAAGCTCAAGTCAAAACATCTCGGAGGCGATAATGCTCGAGGCAATGCACGCGGTAATTGGCCCGGCTATATTTCGATGCTTATTTCCGCAGGCTTTACAACAAGAATTACCGCAAGCATTACCGCGCACGCGAGTATTTAAAAAAAAAAGCAGATGACCATTTGGATGGTCCTTGGTAGGACCCATCCAAATGTTCATTTTCCTTTTTTTTCCTATACATTTAATAAATAAAAAAACAACAATTTCATTGTACAAAAACTTTGGGCCAAAATCAAATGTTTAATTATATTGGAGAAACTGTTCATTACAAAATTGCCCAAATAGGCGATGCATGGCGGCTATACAACTGTGGCCAAAAGAAGACTTTGGGCCAAAATCAAGTGTTTAATTATATTGGATATTACAAAATTGCCCAAAGAGGCTATCGGATACATGGGGGCTATACAACTGTGGCCAAAAGAAGACGGACCCAAAAACACTCAGAGGATTGAGATACTCGGATCCTGGGACCTCTCGAGGGACTCCGTGACTCTGGAAAAAAAAAACAACAAAACGTTAATTAATACAAATGGATACATAACTCTGCATGCACTCATTTAAAAAAAAGTTCACACTTACAGGATGTAGTGTACGACATGCATTTTCAAATTCTTCGCGATTGATTTTGTTGTTTTCATACAGCCAACACCATGTCTGATATTCGGAGTGGCTCTCTCTGTATCTCTACATCTCTCGGCTTGGGCGGGTCATAGTAATATTTTGCTATATATCAATTAAAAAATATCACAAACCTAACTTTATTACCACAAATTAAATCAATTCAAATGAAAATACGCGCACTCACAAATTTTTCTTTCCAAGCCGCTTTTCTGCCCGAGCCGTAATGCTTGGGCGTTTGCTGCACCCTCGCCTCCACCTGCTGAGTGTGCACCCTAGCACCTGCCGCTCCCTCGTCCTCCAGCTCAACCTGGGCTTTCTCCCACTCCTCGTTGTGAACATTTCCAGGGCGATAGTTGTGACCCTCATGAGATTCAAATGTTCTCTTTGCCGCCCTCCGCACACTAGACTTCTTATTTTTCAAGAAATTCTTGACGTACTCCTCGAGCCACTGCCTGGAGAACTCTTCCACTTTCAGATTAGGGAACCGCATGAGCAATGTCGTGTGAATGTACGTCAAGTCGATTGGGTCCTGATCTTTGAAAGATCTGAAGAAATCTTGGTATGTCTAGTGGATCAGCTGGTTAAGGTGCCCTCCAAATGTCCTCCCCAAAGAGGAACCTAGATCCACTTCCCATGCTCGATGTATATAATAGTGGTAGCCATGAGCGTCCGGGGCGGGCGCATCGCGGTCCTCATCCTCATGTGGAGCTCCAAGGGGTGAGCGAGGAGGTTAGGGTGTAAGAGGAGGTGAATCTGTAGCACTGCCCCCTCCACCACCAAAGCAGCACGAGCCACTACCTCGACGAGAGTGTGATCCACCACTAAGGGAAGAGCGCTGCCCACCCAAAGAGCGCTGGCCCGAGCCCAAACCGCTGGGTGGTGTAGGCAACGGATAACTCAACGATGCGGGCGTGGATCGCTGTAAATGCAAGGTGGAGGGAGGTGCGGGTGACGGGAAAGTCGAGGGTAAGGTGGAAGGAGGCATTGTGGGAGGCACACTCTACACGATCGGATTGCCGGCCCCCGTTGTTGCAAACGGTGAGAGCCCATAGGCAGCCAACTATGCGGGTGTGTATCACCCTAGAAGACTCTGCTGCGAGGATAGCCACTCTGCCTAGGCGCGGTATACCCTCTCGAGGTCGAGGTCGTGTACTGTATCTCGGAACCATCAAAAGCCGAAGGTGGATTGTGGATGGTGGGAGGAAGACTGCGAGTAGTTAGCATCACAAGCGTCCTCGTAAGAGAGGCCCTCGGCGAGAAAGTCCTCTATGGGTTGATAGCCGGACGTAGAAGAGGATGCCATATCCTACAATTTCACAAAAAAAAGGGACCCTAATTAACATTGGATTCTAGTCAAAGTGAGATTCTTTGTTGCATAGGATTCCTCCTTGCATAGGATTCCTCCCTGCATAGAATTCCTTTTATCTCCTATTCAAGAAATGGTTTGTGTGCTTATTTTTTTTGCATCCATTTAGAGTGTGTGTGTGTGTGTGCTTCTAGTTAATCTATTGTGTATGTGTGTTAGTGTGTGGCAAAGATATTAATCTAGTGTGTGTGTGTGTGTTGGACCTTAATCTACCGTTGGGCTTCTTGGTGACCATTGGGGTCTCAATCAACATCATCGCACACCCAAATGAAGGTATGTTTTGGTATGCTTGTAACACATGCACACTAATGCTTGCATTAGTGTGGGCTTGGACAAGCATTAGTGTGAAAACACACTAATGCATGCCCAAGCATACACTAATGCAAGCGTTAGTGTGTGCTTGTAACGCATGCACACACTAATGCTTGCATTAGTGTGTGCTTATGCACAAATTAATGTGTGAAAACACACCAATGCATGCACACACACACTAATGCAAGCATTAGTGTATGCTTGTACCGCATGCACACAGTAATGCTCGCATTAGTGTGTGTGTGCATACATTAGTGTGTTTTCACACACTAATTAGTGGACAAGAACGCACTTATGCAAGCACTAGTGTGTAGACACACTAATTTGTGCACAAGCACACACTAATGCAAGCTTTAGTGTGTGCTAGAGAGGTATGCACACACTAACGCTTGCATTAGTGTGTGCTTGGGCACAAATTAGTGTGTGGAAACACAATAATGCATGCACACACTAATGCTTGCATTAGTGTGTGTGTGTGTATAATGCATGCACACGTGGTGGCTAGTTTTTAAAAACATGGTTAATAATGATTAGTAATGAACCATAATTAGAGGGAAACAACAAAATTAAGAAGTTCTTTCTTCTTCCCAATCAAAAAGACTTGCTTATGAAAATGTGAGAGCTTAATAAGCATGAATTTTAGTAAGTATAAAAATAAATCACTTTCAAGAAAGTGTAATAGCATATAAGCATGAATTTTAGTAAGTAAAAGAATAAATCAGTTTCAAGAAAGTGTAATAGCAGAAAGAGGAAAAAAATTTATTACCTTAGTGTGTCTGTGTAGTAGAGCCTTCTCTTTGCTTTGGGAGAGTATTGAAGAAGCGAGTTGACGTACATTTCTTGAAGACCACCGATTATGCCACTTGGAATGAGAGATGCAAGAGGTGAAAAAGAGTTCAAGCTATCGAAATCTTGAGATTAATTAGGAGAAAGGATAGGCATAAGTTAATGTGAAGAAGAAGATCAAGTTTTGACAAACTTGATAGGGGTTTTGGCCATGGTTTCTCTTGAGGAGAGGTGTGTGTAGGAGGTGTTTGTGAAAGAGGCTTGGCTATGGATTTCTCAAGGTTACTCTCAAATTTTCACCTTGAGAAAATGAAGGAGAGAAGTGTAAAATGAGAACAAAAGCACTCTTTTTATACATATTTATGATAAGTGCCTTTACTTCTCGTGATATGTTATCTTCCTTATCCATAAGGTCTTTTTAACTTATCTTGCTTCTCAAAACATCTTCAACAAGCTACTTGCCTCATCCTTATCCTTATCTTTGCATTGTTTATCTTTTCCTTCTCCTTTTCCTTTTTTCTTATCCTATCTTTTTCCTTTTCCTTATCTTTTTCTTTATGTTTATTTTCTCAAAATGAAAAGATTTTTTTTCATGCATTCATTATGTCCGTATTCCCATGGCGTAAGTCGAAAGTGGCTCATGGAAATTCCTGGAATGCAATTTTGGATTATATTTGCAAGCCCAATGTATACTTGATGATACCTTGATCATAAATCAATTTTTGCATTAGGAGAATTTTGGACTCAATTTTTGGGCCCTATAGAAAACACCACCTCAACATAGAGAGAGATAATTTAAAAAAACATAAGAGTAGCAATTTTATTTCTCATCGTTCATATGCAAAAGATCGATCGATCACTTTAATGCATGCTCGTACAGAATGCTTTTCAAGAGCCCAATTTAATGTGCATATAAATCCATGTCCATGAATCTTAATGAGTGATGTGATGTGCGATGAGAGAAAACACATTCGAGATGTTTTCAAACGACAAAAAGAATACCATGAATGCATCCAAAACATCAAAAAACCTTAGGATAGCACTTTAAAACACTCAAATATGATGTCTCTAGCTTAAGATATAGCCTTTTAAAGCACAGGGCCTTAGGAGATCAAAACTAAGTGAATAGAGGCCCAAGAGACCCCTCATGGTCACATATCTCATATTTGCATAATCTTGTGGTTTCTCCATATACAAAGTTTCCTCCAAGTCTCCATTCAGAAATGCATTCTTTACATTTATTTATTTCAACACCTGTTTTAACACAACAGGCATTGCAATAAACATCTGAATGATAGACATCTTGGCTACAAGGATGAACATCTCCCCATAATAAATCCCAAGAGTCTCTGCATAACCTTTGGCCATAAGTATAGCTTGTACCCTCTCAAAATTCCATCAGCATTATGCTTTATTTTGTAGACCCACTTACATTCATTTGTGCTGTTTTCCTTTGGTAATGTTACCAATTTTTATGTTCCATTTGTATCAAGTGCAGCCATCTCTTCATCCATAGCTTGCCACCAGCTTTCATCCTCAAAACATGTGGGTTTTGTCATAAAAAATAATATCTAATTCTCCCAAAATATTTTCTCATGTGTAACTGATCATTTAATATGGGAAAGTACCAGGGGAGTAAAAGCTAGAATATTGGTAAGGCTGCCAGACCAGTATCTGTACGGATCCAAAGGAGGGAAAATAGGGATCCAAAGTGGGACACTCTGCAAAAGAGCAATGTGCTTCAATGGGGCTTGATAGTCCTAAGGTTCAGCTCCGTTAAGACTTCCATAGGCTAAAGTTCCTAATTTTATTACAATTGTCCAAAGGCCAATGTAGGGGAAATTTGGATGGTCATGGGAAGACTTTTTAGTCTTCCCACATCCCTATCAAGGAGGGGTCGAGCCATGAGAGTAGGGGATGACTATTGGATAGTCTACCAGAAGACTATTGGACAGTCTACCAAGGGGTCCAATGAGCTTTCAACAGCCCAATGGATTTCTTGATTCTTATTGGCCAGAATACTAAGAGGTCCAATAAGAGTTTAGTTGATTTATTTAAGTACCTAATTCTCTCACAAAAGGAGAAAGGGGGACACATGTCTCGAGGCTATTAACTATGCTGCTAATTTGTGACTTGCTAAGATTTACAGGAGCCAATGGGATGCCAGCATGAGCAAATAGCAAGAGGGGTCGACCAAGATGAGAGGGAAGACTGCATTCTACTCCAACACTAGGTGTGTTTTCCAAGTCTAAATTGGTGCATGAAGCTTCCATCTTCATTGCACCATCAAGTTTTGTTAAGGAACACAAAGATTGTATTGTACAAAAGTTTCCTTTGATGGGAGAAGCTGTAATACAAAGCCTTTATGGGGGGGGGGGGGACTGGCTCCTTGTAAATCTGGTGCTCGATCAACTGTTAACTGTTGTCAATTATTCTATTTCTCTCTCTTTTCAAGTATTGTCAATGCCAAATTAGCTAGGTGTAAATTTATAGGTTGCTTTCTCAAATTAAGTACTCTCTATATGCTCATTACGAACTTGTTCTTAATGAAATTCTCACTATGTTATCAATTTCCGCTACACACAAGTTACTAGTGCATTAAATGTTACAAGTTCTACTTCCTTTGTAATCCTTACCATAAATGCACCATGATGAGCCACATGACTATCATAATTCAAACTCCACACATGATTTCTTGCTCTTTCTAACATGTGTGGTCCAGGATCATTTCTAGCTACGCTATTCCGTACTTGCATCCTTCTTATACCCGGAGTCTTCATAGGGGGTATTCCAAACTTCTCATCCAAACTCTATGCAGAACCACTAATATCACCATAATCATAATTATCATGCAAATTTGGTAACTTGGGGGCATCATCAACTTTTTCCTTTCCTTTCCTTGATACATTTGAAGTTTTCCCAGGACTCACTATTTCACGTAACCTGCCACTCCATGGATTCTCACCGTGACTTGCACTAGAGGACCCTTGTGGCCCACTCAAGACTTGACCTATATTTTTTGCAGCCACATCCTCTCTTACATCGGCAGCCAAATCATCTTTTTTGTGAGCATACCAACTTTCCAGTTCATTAAAAATGCTATCCTTGCTCACTCACACTTTACACGTGATAGGATTGTAACACTTGTATTCTTTTTTCTCAAGGGAATAGCCAACAAGCACGTTCTTTTCGATCAATATTACTTATTATTTCATCTCGAACATGCACATAAGCAATACATCCAAACGATTTAAAATCCAATGCATCTCATGTTTCACCAGTGAGTGTTTCTTCAGAATTCATATCATGTACTATAGTAGTAGGGGTCATGTTCATAATGTAGACACTTGTAGCAACAACCACAACCCAATAACAATGAGGCATGTTCTTCTCATTCATCAATGCTCTAGCCAATTGTGTAATGATCCTATTCTTCCACTCAGCAACACCATTTTTCTACGAAGTGTACCTTAATGAAAACTACCTTTGAATTCCATGCTTTTTTTGAAAACCATTGAATTCATTGGAAAAGTATTCTCCCCCTCCATTTGACCTCAGGCACTTTACATGTTTCCCGATCTAATTTGCAAGCAGAACGTTGAATTTTTGAAAATGCATAAACACCTCACGTTTTTGCTTCATGAAGTAGACCCATACCTTCCTCGTATGGTTGTCAATGAAAGTCACATAGTATCTACATCCACCCATAGATGCCTATAGATGCTCTCTGAATCCATGCATTTGTATGCACTAAATCCAATGCATGGTTGCATGATTATCATGAGAAAAGGATTCTTTTGCTTGCTTTCCAAATTGACAAGCTTCACATACTTTTTGCACTTCAATAACCTGAAACGTAGTTAAATATGCTACAATCTCTTTAGTATGCATCATTTTCAGCCTCTGCAAATTTACATGTACAATCTGTTTATGCCAGATCTCTACATCTAGAATAACACCTGCACCTTGCACAAACATGACAGCATTCACTTTGGGCACATTTACATCCAAAGTAAACATTTTGCCCACTTTCTTTCCTTGTGAAACCAAGTTTTTGTCCTTATTATGCTCTTTGACAAAGAGACCATTGGAGTTAAACCTGATCTTTAAACCCTGCTCAATCATTTACCCAATAAAGAGCAGGTTCTTTGTAGTGCTGGGTACATGTAGTACATCAGCCAGGTACTAAAATTTACCATCTAACATAGACAATGGTAGATTTCCTGTATGCATAATAGGACGTGTAGTATCATCCCTAGTTTCTACATAACCAACACTTTATAAAGTCTTCATTTGCTTGAACCATTCACCATGGATGGTCATGTGGTTTGATGCACCCAAATCCACATAAAAAACATTATCACTAGATTTTTCCGCAGGTGCAAACATAGTATTCAACAGATTTTTCCACATTTGCAGACATAGTATTCATCATGTGCTGCGCGACAAATAGCCCCTCGGGCTCATCTGCATTCATGCTAGTGGTTGCATAGTTGTTTTTTGCCTTCTATCTTGACAATCACATTCAAGGTGACAATGTCATCCATAGCCCCAACATACTACATTCCTGTGTTGACATGCATTATTGCACTACACCTTTCTAGAATCTCTTTGGCTCCCCTTGCCTCAAAAGTCTCCTCGACCACAACCTGTGTTATGGCAATGATTTTTTTTTTCTTGTTGTGCTTGGTCGTTCCCTTTTTCTTGGCTTTGTCCACGATTTGTATCACATCCTCTTCCTCTTCCTCTATTGTTGAAAAGGAGATATGCAAAAAAAAAAATCACCATACGTCGAGAAATGTTCTCTCCAAGATGGATGCCAGTTTTAAATTTTATGTACTCAGGACCCAAACCTTGCAAACAGACTTCTAATTTATCATCATCATTGACTATAACACCAATCGATTCAAGTGACTCACGTACATTCTTTTTCTTCAGAGAATAGTCATTGATGGATATACTTGAACAGTATTCAGCTCAGTCTTCAACTGCAGCTTCCTTGCCTTTGTTCTGGTCACATCCAATGACAACAAAGTGTCCCAAGTCTCTTTGGGAGATTGAGCACTCTCTATATGTCAATCATAGTGTCCTACACATTAAAAAAAGTCCAATACATGACCTTGCACACCCCCAGGCTCCAATATTTAAATGTCTTAAATTGCACAACACTTGTACCGTCCTCTAACAGTGGTGGTGCTATCTCATGCTCTTCATCAATGTAGTTTGGTCATTCTAAACTTCCAAGCATGGAAGTTGTTCTTGTCTAGCTTTTCATTGACAACCTAGTTAAGCCCATCATTGTTGGACGACATGTTTCCACCCCTTCACACACTCTTTCAGCAGCCTGCTAAAAATATTTAGTTACCACTTGTAACCACAATCTATCAGACACTTGTGTCACTGTACTAAATAGTATCTGTGCATAGTGCATCCACACCAAAGATTTTTGCACCATCTTTATGCACATATGTAGATTATTGAATCTTAGCATTTCTGTACGCGAACGCACTCTAACTCCAAAATGAGGAACGAAGCGCAATCTGACTACAGAGTCTCAGTGGTAAGGACCTTTAGATGCACACACTTCAAAAGCAATCACCTTATTTGGATATCAGTGATGATGGCTCCCGGGCATACGGAAGTTGCTTCCTAGATTGCTCCTGCAGCCCCTCAGACACAACCAGACTCTGTTACCATGTCAAGAAATAGAGCAGAAGAGAGGTTTTGTAAGCATGCACACACACGTGTGCGTGCATGCATGCACACACACAAAGATGGATGCAAAAGACGGCACTTACTGTTCCTGACAAACTAAAGATAAGAGGGCTACAAAACATAAAGGAAAATACAACGTAAAAGGGGAACTCATACAATGGTTTAGTATGAACCTCTAGTGACTGAGGTAAGTAGATAAGTGTGCCATCACTCTAGTAGGTAGACCAGATGTGTGTAGTACAATTGTAGTATTACTCACAGAGATATGTGTATCCACCAAGGCACGCCAATGATGATGATTGTTAGTGGTATTCATCCAAGAGTCGTACAGGTTGACCTTGACATCTCAACAGGTTTGGTGTGATGTTTGAGTATTTGACGTTGTGTCCCTTGTGCTTGTTATTGTCTATGTCTCATGAGCCTACGATGAGCCCTCTCCATAACTACCTTGCCCAAATGTTGATGAGCCCCAAGAATGGCCAAGTGTTTGTAGGCGTTTACTTGTGTTTCAAAGACACACCGACCTCTTGCAACCTTGGGGAGTGTTTTTGCTAGTAGGGGATGCTCTTTGATGGTTTATTGAGAAATTCCAAAGTGACAACTGAGTGGATCTTATATTTATAAGGGCTCTTTTTAAAAGAGCCCATTTTAGGAGGGCCCTTAATTCACACTATACTTTTTTTTAAAGAGCTATTATCTTTTAAATGGTTTGGACAATGATTCTACATAGGCTGTATATTTTTGACTACCAATCCACCAAAGGCCAATTGAACTTAGAGGCAAGCTACATGAGTATCTCATAAGCTCAGCAAGACCTTGATCTAGAGAGGGTCACCGCAAAACAATCTACAAAGGTAATCCAATAAACATAGCTATAGAATCAAAGTTGATTAAACAAGTATAGAAAAGGAACCCTCAATGCCAATTTGGTCCTTCAAAAATCCACTTTTTCTACTTTTACAAGAGGAAATATTTGTGCTAAGCACAATAATGTAAAAAGCGAGGACCCGAGGGTGCAAAAAACACTCTTTGGCTGGCAAAGCATTAGTCCAGAATCTTCAAGTCTTAATAATGTCCGTACTTAAGAGTGGGAGTTTTTAGGCTTATGCTCTCTAGCTTATAGAAAAGATGAGCATACCTAAGTCACGTCCCTCATGCTGGAAGAGATAAGCATAATAATCAAAGTCTATTAACTTGATCCTTGCTGTTTGGCCATTTTAGCAAACAGATGCCCATCTCTCTCGATGCTAGGCTGAAATCATGCATTGGTGGTAGAAAAAAAGGATTTTTTTTGTTCCTACCTAGTTGGTACTTCTATATATTTCCATGTTGTTTTAATGCGAACCTTTTTTGTCCTCTAAATTTAAGTACTATAGGAGGGAATGTATTAACTTTTTTTTTATAGAGAGTAGGAACTTGAAAGTAAAAATGTATTAAAATTTGAAACACCACTTGTTTCAAAGAAAACATAGGTGCAATTATGGATGGGAGTTGCACATTTGCACTCATGTGACGCGACCACTACCGCTCTCCGTCCCACATCACTCACTACGCCCTCCACATCCCAACAAATCTTAGCCCATCTACACCTCTCTCGTAGACCACCTTTGTCAACCCTTTTTGAGCAAAGGCTTTGCATCTCTCTCATAGGCAGCACATTTCTCATTCTATTGTTCAGATAGCGAGGTCTTTGACTTTGCACCATCGCAACTATGAGGATGCCTGTAAGGAAATCTGTTTTCAAGGCTTGGCCAAACAAGGGGAAGAAGCATATGACCATGGATGCAAGATCCCCCTTCACAAGTACAAAATATCCTCGGTGCGTGAACACCCCAAACACGAGAGCTTTCAGGGGGGACTTCTCTGTGGAGAAATCAGCTAAGTTTGGAGCACTTTTTGGTGAGGATGAGACTCGATCATCTACAAAGTCCAGGGGTTGGTGTTCCTCCTTTGCATATGTACATTGTTGTTTTGTCTCACTTTCATGATTTTTTTTGCATGAAAGGTAGCTATTGTCATTTGAAGATTTTGAGGTTTTGAGCTCAACATTTTTAACTTCTTGTTAAATTGCATGCATGCAAGTGTTTGCATGGTATCTTGAGAACTCTGCAATTTTTATTGAGTCATTGCATGCATGCAAGTATATGTGCTAGGAACCGAACACAAATTTAAATCTCGATAGGGAAGTGAAGGTTAGCATATAAATTGAGGCACTTTACAGTACCAAATTTTATACTTTACAGTTTTGGTACTACACAATTTTAGACTTTGCATTGGCAAGGTTATCCATGTGGTAAAGAGAAGTTTAGAATCTTTGTGTTGAGTTTTGCATACCCTCTTCTAACCAAGTTTTGGTATACAACCAAAGAGCTACATAAGAAGTATGATCTAGCATGGAGGGTGTGCTTCCAAAGGGTCTTACGGAAGAAGACCTCCCTGATGACCAATCGATGGTTTTTTTCAAGCAATTCTACTAGAAGAATGCAAATATTTTACTTAATTCCTGTCCATACCAAGCCCCTCCATCTTGTGGGGAGATCAAAGTTTGCATGCTACTTTGCTTTCAAAATTTCCATGCATCAACAAAGGACCCTGCATGCTACAGATGGAAACGTCACAAGCCCTGCAAACTAGCAAAAACAATATACTACAAGCCATGGAATGAACAAATCTTCATACCTCGAATCACACAACACATAATCCAAGTTGTACACAAGTAGAAACAGACAAAGAGCAAGATAGATTGAGAGAGCACATGCAGGCGCACCTTCTAGAGTGGAGGGCTACGCCAACGTGACGAGAGAGAAGAGGGGGGAGGAGGAGGAGAATAACACCGACACAGGGTGCAGTCTCCCCCCGTGCAAGAGTGACCATTTCCCTCTTGCACGTATTTGTTTTATAGATTTCTTAAATGGTCAAAGTGAGTACAAATTGACCTGCCGGTCATAAATGACCAAAGCTCATAAAGAGCACTTGAATAATCAAATATACATAAAATATAATATCTTTTTGCAATAGCCTAGCTCGGTTAAGCCTTTTCCACCCGTCAGCTACAATAAATAGTAAAATATCAATTCCATAACATACCTCTCTGTTGGAAAGCAACTGTCCTCAGTTGCGAGATAAAAATTTGAAAACAATACTTGTCAAAAATAGTGATTAGACATTTGTATCGAAACTATCACATAGTAAAAGAAAAAATTTATAACATTGCTTATGCTTGCTGTCATCCACATACTACCTATTCTAGTGTCCCATACCACTAGAATAAGCAATATATGTCATACCCTAATGAATCAGGATATCATTGGTCAAACTCATCATTCAATAAGAAATTCTCATCCATCTCAAGTTCACTTTCATAAATATTGTCGCGATTGAAAAAACATCGTATATCAATTCCCAATCCAAATCCAAATATCTGTCAGCATGTACATCTACCCGGGTAACAAAATCATACCAGCTACACTGGTGGCCAGGCACTGCATCATGATTTTGTGATTGGTGTTGCCTAAATCGGTGAATCTACACCAATAAGACGTTGTCGTGCTGCTCCGCTCCCATGACAAGAAAATGAGCAAAGGGATGCCAATCAGGTGTATTTGAATCCTACATGATTATTCAACAATTATAAGGGCTTGCTAACAAGACAATTATAAGCTAAAAGTGTGCCACGTGAGGCTCTAAGGGCAAAAAGATGTCTTGGTAGTGCTAAACAACGAGTATTCTTGAAGTGGTCATAGCTGGTATTTTATTAATCAAAGTTGAAGTACTTGAAGGGCTCTACATGCCTGTCTTTATGGCTTGTCAATCGGAGCTACTGATAAGAAGTTATGACACTTTTAGGTTGAGTTAGTAGCAGATCCGTACCGGATTGAGCTCTTGCTGATAAAAGGTCAAAGATGACAGGAATGCATGGGTCGGAAGTGCTCACTTCCAGGAGCATTTCGGTCTTTTTACTTTGTCAATCGGGATTTTGGTTGGCAAGATATGGCCAGTTTAAGTATCGCTGGGTCAGTTTCGAACCGCCCTGGTCACCTTGATCAGTCAAGTTCATGTAATAAGTTTTGAGCTGCAAACATATTCTGGGAAATGGAGCCGTCAGAGCAAAATTGGTGGCAACAAAAGGCCCGTCTCCATTAACAAGGTATTTTTGAGTTGGCCAGTATACAGGCTTAATGCAGTGCAGTGCTGATATGTACACCAAATGTGGGCCGATACGAAAGCATTTTTATAGATATCTAATTCCTTGCCTTGACAAACACTTATACTTGCATCTTGAAAGCTATGGTGCCATTCAACACACTAGAGTGGACTGTAGAATTCAGGGTGATATTGCTAGTCAGTGGATGTTGAAAAATGATGTCATGGAGGCAATGCCTTGGTCGATATCTATGCCCAAATGTAGTGCTTTTGAGCAAAGTGGCCGCTCGCAATAAGAATGGCCGCCCAATAAAACTGGCTGCCCCATTAAAGGGCATGGTTAATGGCCACCCTAATTCAATAAGGGGGGGAAGCCAAAAGAAAATAAAAATGAAGAGCATTGCATCAAGGAGATGACGCGCTCATGGAGGACAGAGGACTGCTCATACGAGCCCGATTATGAACCGAAAAAGACTCAGCTGCCGTATGCACCCTTTTTTGGCTTTACTGTTGCCGAATTCTGTGCTGGTTAGGATCCACCACTGCCATGTCATAGGGTGGCTACCCATTAGCGACATCGCTAATGGGTAGGCTATTTTTAGCAAGGTAAAGTGCCCAGCAACCTATAAAGGAAAAGGGGGGGCTCTCTTGGACTCTCTCTTGTTTTATATTATCCTGTCCTCTTCTCATTGAGCACCTTCTCTCTAGGGAAGAAAATGAGAGGTCTTAAGCCATCCTAATCCAAAAATCTCTAAGCTAAGCCTAATCTCGCTCTCATTAGCCAAGCTTGATCTCGCCCTCTTAAGCCAAACCTTCTCGGATTATCATAAGCCCGCTTAGGCCAAGCTAAGCAAAGATCTTGATTTCATTAAGCTCTCATTAGCCATCTTAAGCCTTGAAGACCATAATCTCTAATCTCTCATATAAGCCTGGCCAAAGCTTCTCAAACTCATTAGCCATATTCCTAAGCTCTCTAAGCCTAATCTCGGAAGTCATTAGCCTTGTTAAATACGAGCTCTCCAAGTCAAAGATCTCGCTCTCATTAAGCCGAACCTTATCAAACTCCTAATCCAAGCCTAATCCTAATCTCATTAGCCAAGCTTAAGCTCGGATTACCATAAACTCTAAGCTAAGATTTCATACGAGCCCTAAGCCAAAGCCCCAATCTCATTAAGCCAAAATTAGCCTTGATAACCATAATCTTAAGCTCTCTAAGCCATAATCTCCAAGCCCGTTGAAACCCAGAATTAAGCCGGTAGCCTTAAACTAAATCAGACCACCTAAGGCCATTGGAAGTCGAAGCTCCTAAGCCATCGTGGGAAGAGGTTGAAGGCAGTACAAGGTGGTTCAATTTTGATTTTCTTGATTAGCACCTGGATCAAACCAGGACAATCCTTGTAAGGAGCATAAACTCTTCCATTAATATTTGATTAAAACAGGGATACTGTTGATTATTTGGTTTAAGGTAAACTGTCTGTTTTAAGGTCTATTCCCATTAATTGTGTCTACTGCAACGCTTTTTCTCGCACCTCTCACATCGAGGGGCCCAGTGCCTTCTCGGATCACCTTTCGAATACAAATCTCCCAACAACTTTGGTACAGTTGAAGATGGTGGTCGGCCAATGGAAGTGCAAGAAGCCCAGGCATAGTAGTTTGCAGACAAATGACAAGGACCTTGAGTAGGTGTTTGATGCAGCTAGGAGACAGGTACACAGAGATGGAGCACTCTGTAGTCAAAACTGTAAGTGTTACTTGCTATGACAGGTGACATGAGAAAATGTTGATATCACAAGGTTGGGAGCGGGACAAGGGGTTCTGGATACAGATGCTATGAGGTTTATGGTATGGGATTCTGATTTAGAGTCTGCAGGACATGCAAGACACTCTACTGCTAGGATGTGTATGCCCAATGCGGCATTGTATAGGTCATTTGTGGTGCTAAGATAATGTGTTTGTCATATGTGACACATAACAGGTCAAACATCTACACTGAGAGGGATTTAGCATATTGAAGCCCTAAGTGGTGGTGCTATGGTGTATGCAGAACGGGTGCTAAAGCTGGGCGAGTTCAAAGTTTTTTGCGAGCTTGAAAGTCATTATTTGGCGACTCTCAAAGTGGATGATAGAGCAGTCATATCACTCTTGGTGTGGTGCAAAGTCCCAATGAGATAGGAAGAGAAGTTTTCCTTACCGTGGTGAAGCGTGTCAGCAGGCGAGCAGTGCAAAAGAAAGCTAAACACCCATTTTTTAATGTAATCGATTCAAATGGCCCATTGATGGCGTGGAAAAGTATGCCACACATGGATTTTTTTACTAAACTAAAGCTTGGAGTTAGTATAGAAAAAAAGCGCTGTATGAGAGAGGATGCGACTGCAGGTGGAAGGAGAGGAGTTTTGCAAGGTGGTGGTGCCATCAGGAGGTGCATGGCGGGCTGAGCTGTCAGTAAGGAGGAGTGCCATCTGTAGGGAGTCGGCTGGTCTGCATCAGGTGAGCATGGGTTTCCACAGAAAAGAAAAGCCGCCTGTTGGGTTGCATGGTAGTGGGCCAGGTGGGGAGTGCATGAAAGGAGAGGACCACTAGTTGCATGGGAGGGGGGACACGTAGGAGAAAAAGAAGGCCAAGGAGAAGCGGGGGGCTGAAAGGGTGCAGGGCTGCTAGAAGGTTGGCCTAGAGCAAGAGCGAGAGAGAGCGACAGAGGGCAGGAGACAGATGGCGCTATTGCAGCCAGCTAGGCCGTGAGCACTGGAGGGCCACCTTGAGGTGTGTTGGGTTGGGAGTCCGGGCTGGCCGAGATGCAGAATATTGAGGGCGCCACACGAGCTACAGGGTGAAAAGTGTGCAAAGACATGGCTGAGGAGGTTGCTTGAGAAGGGTGATGGCACCATAAGGAGGCAGGGTCATTCGTGGGTTGCATGCTATAGAGAAGAGAGAGGAGCCAGCGCTACCTGGGGATGACAAGGGGGAGGAAAATATGTGAAAGAGTTGGCCATATGCAGTGGATTCGACAGTGAGTATGGGTTGCAGAGCACGGTATTGAGGAGCTGATGGCCACCATCTATAAGGGCAGTTGAAGGCCAAGGGTATGTCGAGAGGCCGAGGGTGAAGAAGGAGATCAATCAGAGAAGCCGCCACCATTGTACGGGGACTGTTGTTTTTTTTTGTGCTATGGATAAGTGAGTTCACAGTACGGTAGGATTACTTTTTATGTTGAGTTTGCCATCAATCATCTCGTCTATCACGCCTCGTGCCCCACGCCTGTGGTAGCGTTGGCTCCAGGTTTTGTGTATGTGTGTGTGTAGAGAGGGAGGGAGAGAATGAGTGAGCTATTCTGTGTGTGGTCCAGCCTTGTGTTGCCTCCAAGGGATTGTGTGTTTACCTATTTGGTGTAGGTATGGTTGTGTATGATGGTGTACTGTCAAGACGATTATGTTGAGGTGTTTATGTGCGAACATGTACAACTGAGAATGCTCGAAGGTGAGTCTGTGCTGTGAAGGTTGGCAGAAAGTGTGCATGTGTGTGAGTTTCTTTGTGGTTAGGGGTGAGGGTTTATCCATGGGCTATAGAGAGGCGAGTTTGGAGTGTGTAGGGTTTTTTCCCCCTTTCCATCAGTAGTGCCCCCACTGAGGAGCTACTGATTGCTTCTCAGTGAAGTCAAAGACGTTGTTGCGGTGATACGAGTTTCAAAGAGCAAGTGCTGCTAAGCAAGATTTGGTCGGGTTTTTTGACTTTTACAGGTCTTGAAGATACAAAAGTGTGGTTGTGGGACTATGGCCTATTTTTTCTGGAGAGCGGCTTGTCGAAATAAGAGGAAGTGGCTCAGGTGTTCCCACTCCTGGTTAGTGGAAAGGCCAAAACATGGTACGATGGCTTGCAAGCTGAGAAAAGCTGGATTGGAACACCTTGAAAGCGGCATTCCGAAGGAAATCAATTGAGGGAAGTGAATCAAAGACTGGATAGACTAAAGCAAAGCCTTGGATGGTCAATTTCAAGCGTTTGTGTTGGATTTCGAAGCGTCAAGTTTTGTTATTTTAAATTTCTTAGACTACTAGATTAATATGGCATAGAGAGAGTATAAAACACTGTCTTTAACCATAGGTGATTAGAGGCCATAATTATCTAAATATTTCAAGCTCCACGATTTCAAGTTTCTTAGATTACTAGACTAATTTTTACATAGAGAGAGGATACCTAAGTCAATGACCTTGAACCAAAGGTGAATTAGAGAACTCTCATCAGTTGACCTTGGAAGATTGATTTTCTAATTTAGTATGATGACTTCAATTGGAAAGTTGGACCGGTAAGCAAGGGTGCTTCGAGGATAAGGGATCCATATGAGAGAGTGTGAATAGTATCACCCCCTTGAGTTGGCATCAAAGAGCAGGAGGAGTCCTATCTTGGTGTCAGTCTCAAGTAGGACGATGTCAGAGATCACAGTGTATCCATTTGGAGATGGTACAACTGGTGGTCCCCGAGCATGGCCCTAACAAAGTGGTATATGAGCGTAGTTTCTATCCTTGGCTAGGCAAAAATTTATAGTATAAACTTATGTAGGAAGAGAGTGAGGTATTGACAAAATGACATGGGAATATAAAGAAGAGATTCAAGTTCTCTAGTTTGTGTAAGAACAAATGGAGATAGCAACTCTAGAAAAGAATGAAGAAAAGAAAGAGGGCATGATAAAGAATTTTTTCTACCTCATCTTTTATACCAAAGAAACGAATTCGGAAATATGCAAATATTGGGAGACTTGAGTACAATATAGCTAGAATAATTCCTTGGGGGCCATTACTATGATTTGGATAATCTCTATCTAGAAATAATGATAGAAAAATCTGAGACTAGGCCCCAAATAATCATGTTGGAGCCTTGTTGAAAACAAAGTGGCATTGTAATTTGGGCTCGCAAGTCATTTATTTATCCAAGTCTATAATCTTATATTTTGCATTACTATGAACCCTACAGAATTTAAGACAATCCTTTGAAAAATATGATCCGAGAACTTAGATTTTTAAAAAAAATAAATTAAAGAAGTGATTTCCTTGATTGTTAATTAATTTCCAAATATAACTTTTGGGTGAGATAAAGAGAATCCATCTTTTGAATGGCTGACTTTTAAATAATTTTTAATCTACCCTTGAGTTTTTGAGAAATTTTTTTCCATAGCCATAAAAATATGCCACATAAACTCCCAAGAGATAGAGCTTCTTCGGACTTGCTTGTAGCTAACACTTCAAATTTGGTGCTTCTTGATACATAAGCGTTGCCAAGACCTCAAGTTGTCCTTGTACTAAATGAGATGTCGCTTGCTACAGCACTCGTACAAGATTTTGGACGTGATAAGGATCTGAAGGACCTGCTCAAATCTGTGCAACCACGTTCATTTTTAGGGATAGGTGATGATGTGCCTAATCAAATAGAAGAATGTATAATATATATGGTTGAGTACTTTGTCTTGCATTGCTCCTGTCAGGTACAATGCAGCTGGACAAGTAATAATGGGGAGAGCTAAGCTATAAGGACCAACAAAAACATGGTGGAAGCTCAACTACCAATCTTGCCAAGTAGAGGTGAACCAAAGATGGATGAGTTAAAGCATCATCTCAAGGAGAGATATCATCACCTAGACTATTCCACCACTAAGATGAATGAGTTTCTTTCTTGCAATCTGGGAAAGAAGTCTATTGAATCTTACTATGAGGAGTTTGTCTGACTTGCTTGATTTGCTCCTCTCATGATAGAGGAACAAAAACTAAGTTGCTTCATCCTTGGGCTTGGCGAAGATGTGGCTCTCAAGGTAGAGTCCCTTTGACCTATCTCACTCGCAGATGCTCTAGTCTGGGCCAAGTCAAATCATATGAGACTTTTTTAGAGCGGCACTACAACCAATAGGAAGCAAGAATTTCCTTCCTAGCCGACTCAACCTCACCAAGCAACCAAACTACCATTTATACCAAAGCCAGCTATCCAACCCCAATCACCACTGCAATTTGCTGATGTGAATGCTCTTCCAATCACTCATAGTGGAAGAAAAATGCATTGCTATGAATGCCTGGAATGTGGTCATAAGAAGGCCTAGTGCCCTAAAGGAAATGACCCTAGTAATTCAAGCCTCCATGTTAACCTTCAATATCCACCCAATCAAGGGGGACAATTCAAAAACCTTGGATCAAGAGGAAGAAATCGAACCCAAGTTAGAAATCCCCCTACCACTCATTTTTGTTCTCAAAGACCAACTGTCAATCCACCTAGATCAGCAATAGTAAACTTTGTCTCCGTAAAGGATGGGATAGATGAACAAGGCAATGTTTATGCCACCTTGGATACTAGACTTAATCGTGATCGGTAATTCCCCATTCTGGAGACTAAAGAACTGTATGAGGATGGAGCTAGATAAAATTAAAACATTGAGGAACTAAATCTCCTACATAGAGGATAGTTTAGGAGGTTTTGGTCAAGTTGGAGGGCTATCCCATTGAAGATACTCCCTAGGAAGACCACGAAAATCTTATTTCTCAGTTTCCGCATCTTTTTGTAATGAGATTTCTCCTTTTGTGATCATACTAATCTTCCCTAGCCGATGTAATTGATGAAAACAAGCTCCATCTTGCTACCTTTTTGTGTCACTTACGAAATGCTATCTTTTGCAATACGACTATTTTAGCTACATAATAACAAGATTGGTGTTATTGTTTGTAACTAAGTTAGCTACGGTTGTATTCTATCAAGGGATTCTACAGACTACCAGAAATAGGAAGCTAAGAACAAGTTTCATTGTATTTGTCAAGAGAAATTACAGAGAGAAGGATTTAAGACAAGATTCAAGATCTTAATAAACAAAGAACTTGTTGAGAGATACAACGAAGATGGATTTTTTACAAGTCAATAAGCACATCCATCACATGATCACCAGCATCATACATATTAGGCCTTTGATCCCTCGGGGGGTGTACTATGTAATCATGTTAATGTAGAACGTGAGTTCGATATGAGGTGGTTTTAAAATTCAACAATTCTAGGCAATTTAAGATAAATACATTAAAATACGGGGGTTTTATATTAAATTTTGGAAAAAAAAACTAAAATAGGGGGTCATTCTATTCATTCAAACATGTTAAAAGAGGGATTTTTTTAATACCCCATGAACGCACATTATATTGGGGAGTAATAAATGGTGAACCCCTCGAGTTTCATCCATAGGGATAATTCACTATGAAATTGTTTCAGTGGTCTTTGAGTATGAGGTGAGAAGTTAAAGGGCACTCTTACACTACAAGAGGCTATTCATATTAGCGACGCTAAAAAAAGAAAATTCCCGGCGTCGCTATGAGCGTCGCAAATTTACTTGTAAATTTGCGACGCTCATAGCGACGCCGACTGGGTTAAAAAAATAATAGAGAGCGTCCAAAAACTCAGATCTCAGATCTGAGTTTTTTGGCGCCCTCAAGCAAGGAGCAGGTAACGCTCTCCCTCCCTCTCTCTCTCTCTCTCTCTCTCTCTCTCTCTCTCTCTTTCTTCTCCACACACACACACACACACACACACGAGGAGAGGAAGGAGAGCCAGGTATGCTCCTTCCCTCTCCTCACTCTCATGTTCCCTTCCCCTCTTTCTCTCTCCCTCTCTCTCTCTCTCACACACACACACATACACACACACACATAGTATTTTTGAGAGAGAGAGAGAGAGAGAGTACAAACATAAACAAAAACGCACACACACATACATAAACAAGGAATGCACACACACATTGAGAGAGGAAAAGAGAGAGAGAGAGCATGCATAAACGAAAAACGCACACATTGAGAGAGGAAAAGAGAGAGAGAACATGCATAAACAAAAAACGCACACATTGAGAGAGGAAAAGAGAGAGAAAATATGCATAGACAAAAAAACGCACACACATTGAGAGAGAAAGAGAGAAACTAATTTAACGTCTTAGGAAACTAATTAAAATTAAAATACCTAAAGATCTAGCCGAGGAGGAGTTGAACTCAAGACCTATTATTCAAGAGGGAAATGGCATAACCAATCTATCATACTTGGCATGGGTGATAGAAAGGTTATACCATTTATCTCTTTTTATTGGCACACACATCCACACACGCGCACACACACAAGAAGAAGAGAGTTATAACGTCATAGGAAACTATCCTAAAAGATGTTAAAGATTAGGTTAGATGTAGACTTAAGTTAAATTAGATTTAGGTTTATTTAAGTTAAATTAGATTAGATTTAGGTTTATTTTTAATTAGATTTACGTTTATTTACGCTAGATTTAGATTTACGTTATATTAGATTAGATTTAGGTCTCCATAAACTGCGATGCCTGCATGAAGCGCGTGAAGAAAGCCCTCAATGGAATATAGGGTATTGCTGCCTTCACTCATGGTGGGATCCGTCGATCCAAAAGTACTGGTGAAATGTCTTCAGAAGATAGGAAAGAAGGTGGATCTTCAGGGCGGCAAGAGTCACTACATCCCCGACACAATGACCATCTAGACAACCTCTAGCCATTCAACAGCAACTTCAAAGTTAGTAACAAGAGCAAGAACGGTCTAAAGGGCCAATTGTTGTCGTCAGATGTGGATGGCGATGAGGCAGCGTCACCGCCGGAAGTTAACTCTCACATCTTTAGTGATGAGAATGCCAACTCTTGTCGAGTTATGTGAAAAATTATGTGTTAAATCAGTTTTAAGGTTCTTATAATCCCTGTTAGTTTAGTTCTTTGTTTTTAATAGAACATAATTTACGTTAGATTTAGATTTATGTTATATTAGATTAGACTTAGGTTTATTTAGGTTTACCCACACACACACACACACACACACACACAAAAGAAGAAGAGAGTTTTAACGTCGTAGGAAACTATCCCAAAAGACGTTAAAGATTAGGTTAGATGTAGACTTACGTTAAATTAGATTTAGGTTTATTTTTAGTTAGATTTACGTTTATTTAGATTTACGCTTATTTACGTTAGATCGAGTCCACGCAAGAATTACTTACGGTTTAGGGTTTAGAGTTAGACGAACAGTGAAAAGATCTACTGTGAAAATATGTTAAGATGCTGTGAAGTGCAACAGCTAGAGAAGAGGCAAAGGGGTGTTTTCCACTACATGCAGTATCATGTAGACGTGGGTCTGTAGATTTCTTGTACCCACAAATATAGGTATTGACCAATAAAGACGAGATTATAACCCGGTGGTTCTGATCTCCATGCTCCTCTAGACCGAGGTGTCCGAGGATTGGACATGACTAGAGAATGTGAGGTAGAGAGAGAGAGAGAGAGAGAGAGAGAGATAAGACGAAGAATGCCAATAGAATATTAAATTTGTTGTCCAGGTTATAAGATTTTTATCCTCATTATGAGTAGTGACGAGGATGTGGGACCGTCCAACCGAAACCTATCTCTCAACGAGGGTCTTATGTCCTTGTAGTCAATGCAAGCATGTTGTGCGACGGACAAGACGTGTTTCTTTGCAGCACGTTCGCGAATTTGGCGAGTTCGATCCATCTATTATAGATCAAGTTGTTGCCAATTATAACTCGTCGGACTCTGACGCTGGCCAACAAGCAGCAATCTTGCAACCCAATAGACGTGTTCGCAGGCGCTTTGGTCAAGCAGCATATGTGAGGCCACAAGATGTAGCCTCTAACAGCTCGGGGGATGATCATGCAGAGCACATTCCCAACGAGGCAATGTTTGAGACCGAGATTGATGAAATGATCGAGACGATCATGGATTTAGAAAGGCTTATCTATGATGATATGAAAAGTGAAGCCGATACGCCATTGTATAATGGAGCATGTATGTCTAAATTGAAAGCACTCCTGGTTCTTCTCAACATGCAGGCAAAGTTTGGATGGAGTGACACTAGCATCACAGCGCTTTTCAGGTGATCTATTACAATTAGTTTACTTTAATAAAACTCTAAATGTATAATGATCTGATAGATTTTTACACGACTGTATCGTATTTTTATGTTGTGTAGATTGCTTAAAGAGCACATACTACCAGCTGACAATGTGATGCCAGATTCCCGAGATGAAGCAAGAAAGATTTTGCGAAACTTGGGGATGGATTACAATTCTATCCACGCTTGTCCTAATGACTGCATTCTTTTCAGAGGGGAATACATAGACATGGAGAAGTGTCCGAAATGTGATTCCGAAAGATATCGAGTAGATCTCCACGGGACAAAAATTCCACAAAAGGTTTTGCGACATTTTCCTCTTCTTCCTCGCATCAAGCATTTCTTTGAATGTAAGTCCATGGCCGCCCTAGCATCATGGCATGAGGAGAATAAATCTTCGGATGGTGTGCTACGAATTCCTGCAGATTGCGCAGCCTAGAAACATATAGATGGAACATGGTCGGATTTTGTCAGGGAAGCTCGAAATTTGCGCTTAGGCCTGGCTATGGATGGCATAAATCCATTTGGTCAAAGATCAACATCTTACAGTGTATGGCCCGTTGTCATCGTCAACTACAACATTCCCCCGTGGTTGACTACGAAGAAGGGGCACCTATGGCTAAGCTTGATTGTGCCAGGGCAATATAAAGTGGGGAATATGGATGTGTATCTTCATCCACTATTGGAAGAGCTACAACAATTGTGGATTGGCATAGAGGTGGTGGATATGAGCCGATACACAGGACGACGGAATGCTTTGATCAGAGGCATTCTAATGTGGACCATGCATGACTATCCCGGGCTAACAGAACGCTCAGGTGATCTATTGACACTCCTCACTCAGACACTGTAAATCTTGTTTTTTCCCATAGTTGATCTATTATCATGTGTATACATGCAGGGCTTCAAACAAGTGGATACAGAGCATGTGGCACATGTGGAACTAGAATGAATGCACGTAGGGCACCCTCACTGAAGAAGCAAATCTACGAAGGTCATCATCAAGCGTATCTTCCAGAGAATCATGTGTTACGCGACGGCTTTTTGGGAAGAGAGCCACCAAGGATGTTTGCACAAGCATGGTTAGAGCGGAAAGAGATGCGCGATGACGGATTGCCTCCAGGGATGAAGAGACTATCTCTATGGTACGAGTTACCATACTGGCCCCGACTCATGATCAATCACTTGCTCGATCCAATGCACATATTCAAGAATGTGGGTAATCTACTATGGGACCATCTGACCGGCAAGAAAGATACTTTGGGAGCCAGAGTTGACCTTAGAAATGTGGATCGTATGGAGCAATATTGGCCGCAAACAGCGTCTGATGGATCGATAAAACTCCCTAAAGCACCATGGATTTTCACAGGAGCCCAAGTGCAAAGTAAAAGAGACCATTCGATCTTTGCGGACCCCCACTGGCGTAATGCACTCGCTCCGAACGTGTTTTACTAAAGAAGGAAAGCTTACCGGTTTGAAGTCACACGATTGGCATAAAATGTGTCACGTACGTTCATAGTGGACTTTAATATCATTGCATAAAATGTGGACTTTAATATCATTGCTGCACATACTTTACAGTTTACTTTACCGGTTGCCATTGAGGGATGTTTGTCTCTCGACATTCGTAATGTAGAGATGTAGTAGTGTTAGTGTGTATACGCGCTTCACCAGGGGCACTTTTATCCCACTGGATTTTTCCCCCTGGACATCCGGTATCTCTTAGGGTTTCATATAAGCTTTGTAGCTCTGAGTTTGCATACTTTGTAGACATGTAGTAGTGTTAGTGTGTATACGCGCTTCACCAGGGGCACTTTTATCCCACTGGGTTTTTCCCCCTGGACATCCGGTGTGAAAGGACACCTTATCTCTTAGGGTTTCATATAAGCTTTGTAGCTCTGAGTTTGCATACATTATTATTCCAATACAGAGAGACAGACTACAGAGATCTCGTACACAAGCTCTGTGTCTTCTCCTTCTCGATCTTCTTCCTACTCTGAGTTGCTGTCTTCCTTCTGTTTCCTGTTTCATCATCTTCAACAATTGGTATCAGAGCGAGGTGATTTCCAGAGCCTCTACTTGCGTTTTCGCGTCTGCGCGCGCAATCGCAGTTTTCAGGCAGTTTTCGGAAAATTTGCTCGTGGGAGCATCCTCGACGTTCCGGGAGTATTCTAATCAGGTGTCCTGGGGTTTTAACCCCCTTTCAAAGCCGTTCGAGCCCTCAGAATTTTGTTTTGAGCAGGGTAGCAGAAGTTGCTTTTCGGAGGCGTTTAGATCAAGAGGGTGTGCTTTTTGACAGATTTTCTTCAGGTAAACAGTTCTTTTGGGACGCAGCTTGTCTTAGCTTTGTGCTAAGATTTTGTGTAGAGTTTTGCTTGGATTGGAGAGGATATTTGTGAATCTCTTGGAGGTTCTTTTGCTCTCTTGTGTGCATCTACAGTATGGCTCAATCTACGGAGAAAGAGATTTTTGGTGCGTTTACATCCGAAGACAAATTGGATGGTACCAGCTATTCTCTTTGGTCTTTTATGGCCAAAAATATTTTGGTTGGTAAAGGATTGTGGGATTATGTATCTGGAGATGAAGTTCGTCCAGGTAGCATTGCACCTGCCACGCCTGGTCGTGGTGCAGCTGTTGGTGCAGGATCCTCACAAGTCACTCCAGAGCAAAAGAGATGGGATACTAAAGATGCACAGGCTATGGCTGTGATTGCCTTAACCATAAAGAGGACAATCAAACCACATATCAGATCTTGCAGAACTTCTGAGGATGCTTGGAACACTCTGCAAGCTATGTTTGGAGGAAGAAACGCTGCCAGAATAGAGTTTTTGAAGAAACAACTTGACAAAATACAGATGGACGAAGGTGACGATATTGTCGAGCATCTTACAAAAATCAGGGATCTTAAAGAGCAATTTGCTTAGCATTGATGAAGTGATTCCAGAGAAGGACTTGGTTTCCAAAACACTCAATTCACTACCACCATCTTATTTGACTTTTCAGACTTCTTTGACTCTGTCTTTGCGAGCTAATCCTGACCCTCTTCATTTTGAAGAGTTAGTGGCTTTGCTATTGCAGGAGGATCAATCACGTAAGAACAAGTCTTTACAGGTGGATGGTATGGATCATGCTCTTGTTGTACAGAACAAAAACAGGGGTAAAGAGAGTGCTCATCACTCCAAGTCTAGTGCAGGACAGTCTTCAGAGAAGTCTAAAGGTGATTCCAACAAGTCCAAGAAGAAAGGTAAATGTCACTACTGCAAGAAACCTCGTCACTACATTAGTGAGTGTAAAAAGCGAATTGCTAAAGAAAAGAAGAAAGAGTCAAGTTTGGTTGTTTCAGCTTCTGGTGATTCTTCTACAGCTAAAGAAGAGTCTGCAAACTTTGTGCAGGATTCTTATGCTTTTGTAGTATGTTCAAATTTTTCTGCTTACAGTGTTGACAAGACACAAATGATTTGGTACTTTGATAGTGGTGCATCCAGGCATATTACTTCAAGGAAGGATTTGTTTTGTTCATTGGATGCAGCTCCAGCAGGAAAGAAGGTGACATGTGCAAATAATGCTTCTTATCCAATCAAAGGCATTGGTAAGATTTTGATTACCATTTCAGATGGTTCAGATTTATGCTTGCCAGATGTCTTATATGTTCCAGGGATCAAGAAGAATTTGTTGTCTGTATCCTCTCTTGCAGAAAATGGTCTTCGGGTCATTTTTGAGGATGACAGATGTGTTGTACGAGATCGAGAGAATGGTTATTCTCTTATCATTACAGGTACGCTGGACAATGGACTATTTGTGCTAGATGGTTATGAAAAGCAGATTCAGGTATGTATTGCAGAAACAAAGACTCAGGCCATGCAGGATGCTGAGTTGTGGCATGCTAGATTTGAGCATGTTGGTTATGGCAGTTTGATGACTTTACAACGTCATAATATGGTGCATGATTTGTCTTTATTGGAGATGCCACCAAGACATGTATGTGAAGGTTGCGTTCTTGGAAAGATGCACAGATTTGCATTTTCGCAGGATGGTTCAGTTAGAGCGACACGAAAGTTGCATCTTGTACACAATGATGTATGTGGTCCTATGAGGACGCCATCTATAGGAAACAGCCTTTATTTTGTGACCTTCATTGATGACTTTTCCAGGTTTTGTTGGGTGTATCCACTCAAAGCAAAGTTAGATGTGTTTGCAGTTTTTCAACATTATGTCGCCATGGTTGAAAATGAAACAGGTTACAAAGTACAGACTCTTCGTACCGATCGAGGAGGTGAATACATGTCAGGTGCATTTAAGGATTTTTTGGGAAAGAAAGGCATTAAACACCAATGCACTATGCCATACACACCACAACAGAATGGTGTTGCAGAAAGGAAGAACAGGTCTTTAATGGAGACGGCTAGATGTATGCTCAAGGCTAAGAGTTTGCCTCATAAGCTATGGATGGAGGCAGTTTCTTGTGCAGCACATGTTTTGAACAGGTGTCCTACTCGTGCCTTGAAGACCATTACTGCATATGAAGCTTGGTATGACAAAAAACCTTCAGTTAGTTATCTTCGTGTTTTTGGTTGTCTTGCTTATGCTCATATCCCTCAGCAGTTACGTGGGAAGCTTGATGATAAGGCAATCAAATGTATATTTGTGGAGTACAGTAGTGGAAGTAAAGGTTATAGACTTTACAATCCTGCTACAAACAAGATTTTTGAAAGTCGTGATGTAATTTTTGCAGAAACTACTGCTCAACCTATGGTTGCTTTTGATGTACCTCATATGCAGACACATGATGTATTTGAAGGTTTGCTTCCTTCTTTTGTGGAGAATCAAGAATCACAACAGGTTGATAATCTTGATCAATCTTTTGATCAGCATGTGACACCTCATGATGTAGAGGAAATTGTGCGTGAAGAGCAAGAAGTTCTCAGGGAAGAAAGAACCTTGCCTAAATGGGTTCAGAAAACTTTGCATGATAGCAAGTTGGATGCACCGTTGCCACGAAAAACACGTGCTGGTACTACTTTTGGCAGAGAGCAAGTAGATTTGACTTGCTTTAGCACTCTTTGTGATGCAGATGAGCCTGATTCATTTGATCAAGCTTTAGAGTGTGTTCAGTGGAAAGATGCTATGCAGCAAGAAATTGATTCTATTCATAAGAATCATACATGGGATCTAGTGGACTTGCCTACAAGTAAAAAGCCTATTGGTACAAAGTGGGTTTTTAAGGTAAAAAGGAAACAAGATGGTACTGTTGACAGGTACAAATCAAGGCTTGTGGCAAAAGGCTATGCGCAACAGAAAGGCATAGATTATGATGAAACCTTTGCTCCTACTTCTCGTGCGTCCACAGTTAGATCACTAGTTGCAATTGCTGCTCATCATGGTTGGAAAGTGCATCAGTTGGATATCAAAACTGCTTTTTTGAATGGTGATTTGCAGGAAGAAGTTTATGTAAGTCAACCAAGTGGTTTTGTTGTAAAAGGTCAAGAGAAAAAGGTATGTAGATTGCGTAAAGCTTTGTATGGTCTCAAACAGGCTCCAAGAGCATGGTATGAGAAGATACATACTTATTTGATTGGCCAGGGATTTCAGAATAGTCCAACAGAAAGTACTTTGTATGTCAAAAAGAGAGATGGAGTTCTCATTATGCTAACACTTTATGTGGATGATATGCTTCTTACAGGCAATAATACAAATGAAATTGAAGCGTTTAAAGATGCTTTGAGAAAAACCTTTGAGATGTCTGATCTTGGTTTGCTACATTATTACTTGGGTATTCAGTTTGTGCAATCAGAGGATGGCATATACATGTTGCAGGCAAAATATTTGCATAAAATTTTGGACAAGTTTGGTATGAAAAATTGTAAGCCAATCTCTACACCCGTAGAAACTGGATCAAAGTTGAGCATGCATGATGCTGGAGAAACTTTTGATGTACATACTTATGCAGCAGCGGTTGGTTGCTTGATATATTTGGCAGGCAACACTCGTCTAGACATTCAATTTGGGGTTTCACAAGAAAGCAGATTTATGCACAACCCAGGTATGCATCATTGGCAGGCTATGAAGCGCATACTTCGTTACCTTTAAGGTACCCCTAATCTTGCCATGTTCTTTCCAAGGGGAGATATGTATGGAAAGCACAGTTCTATGCAGCTTCTTGGTTACTGCGATTCAGATTGGGCTGGTGATTTTGACACACGACATTCCACAAATGGCAATTGTTTTTTCTTGGGAAATGCATGTATATCTTGGCTAAGCAACAAGCAACCCACAGTGGCTACATCAACTTGTGAAGCTGAGTACAGGGCAGCTTTCACGGCAACAGTTGATTGTGTATGGATACGCAGGTTATTGGCAGATCTTTGTGAGTGTCAACAGGCACCCACTACCATTTTCACTGACAGTCAGAGTGCTATGGCAGTTGCAAGGAATCCAGTATTTCATGCAAGAACAAAGCACATAGAGGTTCACTACCACTATGTCAGGGAAAGGCTACATGCAGGGGAGATCACACTAACTTACTGTCCTACACAGAATAACATTGCAGATCTATTTACGAAGGCGTTATCACGAGAAAAGTTTGAAGCTTTCCGAAAAGCTTTGGGCTTACTCTCATACACATGATGATCTGATACCTTGTACGGATTCACACTATCACTACAGGGGGGATTTGTAGACATGTAGTAGTGTTAGTGTGTATACGCGCTTCACCAGGGGCACTTTTATCCCACTGGGTTTTTCCCCCTGGACATCCGGTATGAAAGGACACCTTATCTCTTAGGGTTTCATATAAGCTTTGTAGCTCTGAGTTTGCATACATTATTATTCCAATACAGAGAGACAGACTACAGAGATCTCGTACACAAGCTCTGTGTCTTCTCCTTCTCCATCATCTTCCTACTCTGAGTTGCTGTCTTCCTTCTGTTTCCTGTTTCATCATCTTCAACACATAACACAATCTACAAACTTGCAAAGCTGGTGCAATGGATCTCACAAAAGGAGATCAACGTAGACTCCATACAATTCGCCAAACTAAATGCTGCGGAGCTTGTGTGCATGTTTGAGAAACATTTTCCTACTACCATGCTAACCATTCAGGTGCATCTTCTTGTTCACATAGTTGATGAGGTGGAAATAGATGGCACAGTTCATTCCAGATGGATGTTCTTCTTAGAACGTTTCATGAAAACGCTTAAGGGATATGTGCGTCAAAAGGCACGTCCAGAGGGTAGCATGGTAGAAGGTTGGTTGGTATCAGAGTCCCTAGTGTACATTGGAGAGTGGCTAGACGGATTTGATAAAGCTCGGGACACGCTATGGCGAACCATAGATGATGAGCGCGTATCTGGGATTGTCATGTGCAATCTCGGTGTTGAGAAGAAGATGACGGAAGATCTAGAGGCTAAAATCAACCGATTTTGCATGATTCACAATCCAGTGATGCAAAAGTGGATTTCACAATATGAGGATGCAAAGCAAGAGCGACAAAGGGTACGAATCGAGTGGAGACGGGGAAGATGACCACCGATGCACTATTCGACGGTTCTGGAGAGCCTACCAACCTTCATGAGCTTAAGATGGTTGCACAACCAATTGAAAAGTGCACAACAATGTGGTGACGAAGTGACTGAGGAAGAGTGAGAGTACTCTCGAGGTTGCGCGACCAAGGTAAGTTTGCAATGTACGACTAGCTAGTGACTTTATTTCTAAACGTTTGAATGGCCACTCATAATCTTTGTTCGTTGTAGTATAAGTCATACACAGCAGCATGGTGTAAAGGTCGACATTTTAGGGTGGAACGAATCGACAAAAAGCGTTTTACTCAAGATTGTGGAATCATGGAAAAATTTGAACAGTCTAGTTGACGACGTTCCTCTGATGCAGATCCTGTGGTGGCGGAACTCACTTACTTCGGCACGCTGCAAGAGATTTTGAGGATCGATTATAGAGGATTTTTTGTCGACTTGTTCGACGTGCAATGGTTCAAGATAATCATGGAGGGTCGCAACGCTACTGTGCGTAGAGGAGAGTCTGGTTTTCTTGAGGTGGATTCTACTAAGAAATGGACTGACCTAAGAGACACTTTCGTACTACCCGAGCATTGTGAACAAGTAAGTATGTAAATAGTTAACATCCCCCTTTTACAAGTTATGTGCTTGAAAGCTCTCATTTAAGTTATGTGGCTCTGGCAGTTAATATTTCATCCTACAAAGTCTACATCAAACTGGTGGTATGTCATAGAGGTAGCCCCTCGTAGTGCAAGGACGTATGAAGGCTACCATGTGCCAATCACAACGGCATCAATGGAGTTGAGCAGAGAAGATGCTCAATCAGAAGCCGCTGCGGTGGTGCCAAACGAGCATCAAGATGCTACTACTCTATATGGGGTGCATGCAGAGGAGCTACAAAATGAAAGAGAGGATATGTGTTTAAACGGAGAGCTCTATATAGATATAGGAGGTTATGCTGAGTTATGCGAGGATGAGAGAGAGATCTCTTAAAGCCACAAATATTGTATTTGAACAATTTTGCTCCGTGTTGTAAAAGCTCTGGCTCTCTAAGTACCTTCCATGGTGTATAACGCTCTTTTCTACTCGCGCTCACATATTTTGATTGAAAATTTTGAGTTTTCGACTTGCCTCTTCTATCACTCAATTCATTGCTTCATTGTATTTATATGCGTCATTACGTCATTGTATTTAATAGTAGGTCCTGGGACACTTTTATGTCCTATTAAGTGACCATTTTCCTTGAATTATGTCAAGAGTTTCAAAATGGATTTTGAGGTGCTATCTATCTAGAAAGTTGTCTCATGAGCTGAAAAAAACTTGACATTTTTTTGGAGTATCAATTCCATCTTTAACCTTGTCCTTGCACAACATTTCACAACCTAAACTGTGTGAAAAAACGGGTCCTGTTTTTGGCTTTTTTTAACTTTTTGCAACTATATCTTTAGTAGTCCTCAACATGTGGTGATGCTTCTAGGGAGAAATAAATGTTAAAGTTGTAAGTTATGACCAAATCACATAAATTGTCAAATCCTGTTTTTTAGCCAATTTTAGCTCTTCTATGATTTTTTTGGTGTCTGTCATGTTATCCAAATGCAGTTTTGATTTTCTATGTCTCATATTGTAACATAAAGCTAATATTCCTTGAGTTTTGGGGCACCTAATACCCTATTTTGCATAGTAGAAACCGATGGTTGATTTTTTCAATTATAGAAGAAAACGAAACATTCTAGTATATCAAGTATAGCTTTTTCAATATTGTTAGTTTCTTGTGACAACTACATGCATTTTGTAGGTAGTAACCATATCTAGTCATAAGGATCAAATTTGGCTAGATATTGAATTGTTTGTATGGGATTCTACAACTCTTAATGTTGAACCCAGTTTTTTCATGTTTGCTGTATTTAGCACTTCATCTTTGTCCCTAGGATTCCCCTTGGTAAGCGATGTATTATTTTCTTGACATGCTCCATGGCTCCTTATGAACCTAAAGGACAATAGAGAACTAAGAAAAAAATACATATATTATTTGTATTGAGCGTGGCTATAAAAACTTTGACGATAGGTTTGCAGAATGGTAAAAATTCAACTTTTTTGTACCTATTTCTTTTGGCACAACAAAAAATAGTGAGTGAGAAGCAATCATATGTTCAGATCACCAACCCATTGAAGTTAAGGAAATTTATCTCAAGTCCTGCAAAAATCCCCAATCTTATTTTTATGCAACAAAACGTAAGAAATGACTGTTTTGATGAAAATGTACTAGTCCATCAACTTTGGAGGCTTGGTGTGACCAAAAGATGAGACATTTTACAAGTTTCTTATTTTTTCCATGTGTAGTAGGCCTTGAACTATAACCTCATGAAAGGATTTTACAAAATGAGTGGATCTACTATGGTTTTGGAGGTTTTTTTCAAAACACTGAAAGGACACTTTTATGTCCTGTTAGGTTACCAACCTAGTGTTAATGGTCTTTGCATCATTGTCTACTCTATTCATTCAATATTAAGTTTAAATATTCGTGTGTTTAATGCAGGTATGGATGATGAGGAGTTTCTTTCTTCTTTGTCACCGCAGCAGAGACAGTGGTATACGTGGAGCGTCATCGCTCTGGCGCATCATCGTGCGTTCCTACTCCATCCGCATCTCCCTCTCTTTCGGAGCATTCGGCGCACTCCGAAGCTTCGGCGTCGACGAGACGAGCTTCACACTCGTCTAAACACCGGCGCTCTAGTGGTGGCGGTGGCGGTTGTTGTGGGGAGTCCGCCACCGATGCCTCCATACCGCCTCGTGTTCGACGAGGCTCTTTACCCTCCCCTTCTTTGCCCACCCCCACACCATCCACAACATCGCCATCTACGCCAGGTTTTGCACGGCTGACTGTTCCTAGCAGCTACACACCTCTACCTACTCCGCCAGGAGCCACCCCACTCGACACTCCTCGCTTCGGGGCCCAGACGCCGGTGAAGACACCCGACGTCCGTACCCCCATCGACACGCCGCTAGAGACCCCTACCGGGACACCCAAGTTCACGCGTCACCGGCCAGAGGGCTTGCCTTACTCCATCGACTTCAGCGGCGGCATCATCATGGATGATGACGGCAAGAAGGTGATCTCGCGCATGCGTGGTCTTTGCTCTCAGCTGTTTAGACACTACATACTAAACAAATGGAGTGAAGTACCAAGTGATTTAAAAAACAGAGTCATCAGCATACTTCATGATGAGTTTCCCATTCCAACACGAGATCAACGCTTCAATGAAGACCTGATGAATATTCGAATGCGCGAATACTGCAAACACATGCGTTCCGAAGTGCAAAAACCAATCAAGCATGGGTGGAACAGGCCAGATTGGCTGGCCAAAGAAGACTGGAAGAATGCGAAGAAAGTAGCGCGCGAGAATCTCGACAAGTGGAAGCAACAAAAGGATGCAGCCAGAGTGCGAGTAGAGGCAGGGAGCTCGCACCACTTGGGGAGCGGTGGATGGGCATCATTTGAGGCCGATTTTGTAAGTGTTTTTGCATTGCTCTTTATATTCGATAGTTTATGGTTTATAAGTTTTCTAATTCTAACATAATGAATTCTTTGTATGTTTTGACAGTTGTCGATGACAGGACGTGATCCCACACCGTACGAGCGCGAGTACGCAGGCAGGAAGGGCTTAAACGCCCTGATGGACATTCTTAGTTCTCGCGGCGGCATGGTTAGTATTAGGGTTTACTCTTTTCTATTTTTTGTATTGTTTTATAAATGTCGTTATATGTTTATACTTACTGAAAGCTGTCTTATTGTCTTTTTTTGCAGAATCCGACAGATACGCCGCTTGAACGCGATGAGACGTCTGACTAGACGACGTCAGTTTAGCCATACCTAGATAGCATTAGTTTAGGGTTTCTCATAGATTATGTATCACGAGACGGATTTTATACGTCTTTTTGAACCATGTATATTATTACATTTGTCACCGCAGTTCATTTTGCCAATCAATGCTTTGTGCCTATGATGTTGTACAATTGTCATTATTACATTTTCCAATCAATTCATTTTGCCTATGATGTGTACAATTGTCAATTTTACGCTTGTCAATTTTGCAAACAATGCGTCTTGTGGGTGACTATTTTGGGTCTATTATCTACCCTTGCACTTTTTTAAAAAGTGAATCAAGTACAATATGGTTGATGGGTGGCAGGGCATTCAATGCCCTGTCACCAAAAAAAAATTCTCTCGGGCGTCGCTATAACCGTCACTATTTATGGCTCTGTAGCGTCGCTATAGACTTCTGTGTAAACGTCGCTATAACCGTCGCTATAATCGTCTCTATAAGCGTCGCTATATAGCGACGCTTATAGCGACGCATATAGCGTCCCATATAGCGACGCATATAGCGTCGCATATAGCGACGCATATAGCGTCGCATATAGCGACGCTATTAGCGACGCCGGGGGTTATAAAAACCCAGTGTATTTCTGT